>NC_140588.1:200135107-200752250 GCF_964204655.1 Triturus cristatus | reverse complement strand
ATACAGGTGCTACCTGGTCCACTGTTAGAACAGTGGAAGTCCCAGACCTACCTCTTTAAGGGAAAACTATCCAAGTTGTAGGAGTTACAAATAAACATATCCTAAATCTAGTTTCAGAGAAAGTCCCAGCACAAATAGGCTTATACAAAGAAAAACACCAATTTGTCACTTGTGAATCAAGTCCTGTAAACCTATTTGGACCAGATTTGTTGTGTGAGTTAAATTGTACCATTTGTTGTCCACTGGATGGTGTAGCCTTTCAGACCCATGATGAGGATGTTGATTTTAAAATGATCAAACAACATGCTGAGACAGGAATGTTCTCTTGCTAAACATTAGCAAATTACCTGAGGATTTGAGGGAAACAGTGAACACAGAAGTTTGGCATTTTACAGGGAAAGGCATCAGGCTTATTAAAGGTGTAGAACCAGTCACAATCACCAAGAAAGTAAATGAAGTTTATCCCAGAACAACACCATATCATTTGAGCCCAGAAACAATTGCAGGAATAAAGCCAGTAATAGATGATATGCTACAGAAAGGGATCTTCAGAGATCTAATTGGAAGTCCATGCAACTCTCCAATTAAGGGGTAACAGAAGCCCAATCAGAAATTTAGAATAGTGCAGGATTTAAGAAAGGTGAATGAAATAGTAGTGCCCTTTTGTCTCGTGGTACCGAATCCAGCCGCCGTATTATTTCAAATCCCATTTACTGTAGAGTGGTTTACAGATATTGATTTTTTCCATGCTTTCTTCTCAGTGCCATTGCATGAGGAAAGCCAGTTTCTATTTTCCTTTGTGTTCCAGCAGAAAGTATTAACATAGTTGTGTGTCCCACAAGGGTATATAGAGAGTCCTTCTATTTTCAATCAGATTCTGAAAAGAAATATCAATACCCTGCAAATGCCATGCTATTCTGTCCTTGTTCAGTACATAGAGGACATACTTGTGGCATCCGAAACACAAGATGAGTGTAAACATGATACCATTGCACTCTTGAATCACCTGTCTGAGAATGGACATAAAGTGTCGCCAGGGAAACTACTGTACTGTCAAAAAGAGGTTCAATATCTGGGACAAATCATTGTGAATGGGGCTAGGAAGATGTCTCCAGAAAGAGTGGAAGTGATCTTACAGATGAATACACCACAAACTCAAAAGGAAGTCAGAATGTTTTTGGGAATGGTTGGCTGCTGCAGGCAGTGGATACACAACTTTTCCTTGATCGTCAAATCTCTACTGAGGTTGACACACAAAGATGATTCAGATCACATTCCATGGGACAACAAATGTACAAAGGTGTTCCTAGAGTTGAAAGAGAAATTGTGCCTTGCCCCGGTGTTAGGGATGCCTGATTATAAAAAATAATTCATATTGTTTTGCAGTGAGAGAGATGGGTGCGCTCTCTCAGTTCTGACATAGATACATGGAGAGGCTCTAAAGCCCATTGCTTATTTTTCTACTACACTTGACTCTGTAGCCACAGGTCTTTCCCGGTTGCCTTAAAGCAGTAGCCCGGTAAGTACTATTTTGGAAAAGAGTGAGAACATAGTGAAGGGATACCCTTTAACTGTCATAGTCCCATGCTCTGTGGAGTCATTATTAACAAGAACAAAGACCCAGTATTTGACCCACAATAGATTGGCCAAATACGAGCAAACCATACTTTCTTCAGATAATATCACCATGAAAAGGTCTACTTACTGAACCCTTCAACACTGTTACCTGTAAATTATGATGATAAATGTGATGAAATGGAACATGATTGCCTGGATGTCACAGAATTATGCACCAAACGCCAAACTGATATTAAGGATGAACCCCTTATTGAGCCCGATCAAGTATTGTTAGTGGATGGCTCATGTTTGAGAGGAAATTATGGCACACTAAGAGCAGCATATGCTGTGTGCATTATAAACGATGTTGTTGAGGCTTCATGGCTTCAGAATGTTTTATCTGCCCAAATTGCCAAATTGATTGCTCTTAACAAGAGCTTGCAGTTTAACTGCACAAATGAGAGTCACCATATTTTCTGATAGCTAATATGGATTTGGTGTTGTGCATAATTTTGGGCAATTGTGATCCCAGAGAAGGTTTCTTACCTCCTCAAGTACCCCAAACAAGAACAAACTTATGTCAAGGACCTGTTGGAAGCTCTTCAGCTACCCAAATAAATTGTTGTGGTAAAATTCCAGACTCATCAAAGTGAAAGTGGAAATGTTGCCATGGGCAACCAATATGCTGACTAAGTTGCTAAATATTGTGCTGTGTTAGCCTGTTCAGTGATACGAGTTTCACATGTGAATCCGAGGAAGAAATTTCTTTCACGTTGATGAAAGTAACACATGGGATGAACTGAAACATTTGCAAGAAAATGTGTCTGACGCAGAACAAAACAGTTCGGTAACAGAAGGATGTGAGAAAAATGCAAGTGACATTTGGATGTCAGCTGATAGGAGACCTGTATTGCCAGACAGCTTGTTATTTCCAATGATACGACATTCCCATGGATATACACACTAGGAAAGGGATACAATGGTGAGACTTTTCAAGCAGAGTTGGTACCGCAGATGTTTAATATTGGCAGAGGAGATTTAGCCATTGGTGTATGAAATGTCTGCAATTGAATGCAGGAAAGCGAACAGATGTCACACTAACACAAATAGGTAGATCAGGTGTTCCCTTCAACAGGATTCAGATGGATTTTCCCAAGATGCCTATAAATAACGGGTTGAGGTATATCCTGGTGATTGTATGTATCTTCTCAAGGGTTGTGGAAGCTTACCCAACTAGAACAAACTACAGTTTAAATGTAGCAAAGCTGTTATTATGGAAATTAATACCCAGGTTCCGCATGCTTATTTCTCTAAAAACCTCGACCAGCGCAGTCTCACTCTCATTAAGTAGAAATTCAGAAAAACCACTCCTGGTGCACTGTCAAATCCTACTCACGGTTCTGCAGGAACGCAATACAAAGATGAGAGGTCTCCAGCCTCTCCTGGTCACCTATTGCACCCAACGGAATCAAAGTACTAACCGTAACCAGGTGTCAGGGTTAACGGGAGGTTTCCTCCTCGTGACCCTTCTGTGGCCATTGTCTCTGCCCCTCTAATTTACCGGCCAAGACTGGGACACCATAGTGCCCTTGGTTGGCGAGCATGCTGGCAGTGCTGTATTTCCAACATGGCCGCCAGCATGCCTACCTTTTAGCGGTCTAGTCTTCCCTGGAATCCTGGGTTTGGTGAAGTACGCAGCAACATTCTATGGCGCACTTCACCGAGGATTTTGACCCGTTTGGCAGCTTACCAGTTCTCCGTCACGTGAGTTTAGTCAGGGTAGCTTCGGGGTTACTCGCATTAGCTCCGGCAGATCCTGGCATCCTCATAGTCCCAGGTTAGTGATTCCCTAGGCGCATGCTCGTGACATTAGTTGGAGCCTAGTTCTGCGCATGTCAATTGGGAGTAATGTTCTTCTAGTCGTTCTCTGAGGAATAAGAGTGAGGGCGTGTTCTGTCTTAAACGCCCCACCGTCTTGTGGAGACTTTGAAGTTGCGCTTTTGACAAACCTTGAGTTGCGGTTCAGCGCTTATTCACTAGGAAAGAGTTTGTGTATTGAAGAGTCAGTTGAATGCAGGCGCGTAATTTCCCTCAAGCTGCATTTAGTCTTTGACTTCTGTATTGTGTATAGTTTAAAAAAAATTGAAGAGAAAAATAACCTAACTAGGCATGAAGTGTTAATAGTTGCGAAACTCAGTCCATAATAATATCGTCAACCTTTAGTTTTAAATGGAGAAAAGACATTAGAGTTTCATCTCAGACAAAGACATTCGAAACGGTTAATATTAAAAATAAGAAGACAGGAGTATACAGTGAGTTACCCAATATTGTATAGATATTAAATCAATAGTCTTCCACATAGTAATTCCAGTCAAGCATTATACTTACCTCATGTATCTTCATATTAAGTTCAGCTTTAAGAAGGTATACACTCATCTGCTGCAAGAATAAGAGAGAGAGAGAGTCGAGTAAATTCCTTCTACAGTTAGCAAACCCAACGCTACTAGAGAAGTCAATAGAAGAGGCTTAACTCTAAGGTTGTTCTGGTAAGACAAGATACCTTATTTATTTTGATGTAAGTTCAATTAAGAAGTGGTGTTTAGAAATGTATTTAATTACAGCTTAATAAGATGAAAGAAGAAGATGAAGCAGAACAGGCAGAACAGCCACCGAGCTGTCTCTTCTCTGTCCCAATCCCCTTTTTCCCCTTGGTACTTACCTGTGAAGGATCATAAACAACCTAGCAGGGGTGGGGTGTTGCGAACTAGACGTCGTTCTGCTCCTGTGTTGGCAAGATTACTGGAGATTAGTCCTGACACCAGGGGAAGAAGGGAAAACAAGGAGGGCAAACAAACGTCCCACGAAGCACACCACTATAGGACAGGACCAGTCAGCCAGGAGAAATCTCTGTCAACCAAAAGACAGAAAAGGTAGGTATACAGGGAAATGCTAATCCTTAAAGTCTATACAAAAATATCTGTAAGTCTAGACTACTTGAATACTTCCCTTCTTCCGTTAATACTGGTAAATGGTGTGAGTGAAGGGATGTTCTTGTCTAAAAAAGTAAAAGGAAGAGTATGAATAAAGAGTTCTGGGTTTAGAAACAAGAAGAAAAATATAAAGAAGAGTACACTGAAACCCACCTATGAGCGTACAAATCAATTTGTAACTCCTAACGCAAAGCCATCATAAAGTATATGTGGTACGATATAAAAACTATATGAAGTCCACCATAACATCAGGTAGACCTAACAGGAATTCCTATGCTTTCGGGAATACTCTTGGATTAAACAAAAGCTGGAAGCAACCAGATCTCCAAAGACGCGGGTTCCTCATCAGATAAGTAATAAAGAAAATTTTAAAAGAAATTGTAAGTTCAGCGCTGAAAGTGCTGTTACCGTAAGAATTAATGCAGCTTTCTTGTTTTCTTTTTCTTTTCTTGTTGCATGGGATACTATTTTGCCATCACAAGGAGCCGAGGACTACTGCAGGTGCTTAGGGGAGTAATGCAGGAAGGCTGCCAGGAAACTACGGATGGGGACCAGGAGGCCACTAGATGAAGATACGACGAAGAATGGAGCAGGATGCCGGTAGACCAATGAAGGATCCAAAGAACATATGACTCGTAAGTTGAGGTAAGGAACTAGAAGAGGAAACTCTAACCCAAAGCTGGAACACGAAGCATTTCTGCTCAGGATTAGCGAGGCTTTAGGCTAGTTTTCCGGTACCTACGCATACGTGGTAGCGGCACTGTCCATTTTAGTAGTTCGCCAGGCGGGAGCGAGTCCGGCAGGCATGAAACGCACTTCCTGAAGAGATCTCAACAACTCCAACTTGTCATGCATCAAGTTCCCTTTCTCAGTACTGGCAACAACATCTCATGGAAGTGCTAAAATGACTTACAAATAATATCAGTAAAAAGATCAGCCACGGGCAGCGGAGAATTGGCTAGATTCATGGATGAACCTTTGAGCACTTAATACTGACTACAGAAGGGGAACTCCACTTACCTGATATTTTGCCTGCCACTGGTCTTTGCCACCATTGCCGCCACCGGAGGCACTTGGGGGCATTCCCAGTCACGAGTGAAGAGACCGGTCAAGGACCTCAAGCCCCAGCAACCCTAGCGGCGTGCACACCGCCCACATCGAAACTAAGTGCCAGGAGGTGCTTAAAAAGAACACAGGGCTCCCGCAGAGAGGGACGCGCGCGGGTGGGCCTGGGCCGCCCCCGGCAAAGCCAAGGACGGGCCCATCTGCGCCCGTCAAAGGCCGGAGGAGGCCGGGCTGGGTCACGTTATTTTCATCTTCTGATCTGGCGGACGCCTAATGAACCCTTGTGTGAACTGTATGGACTATAACTATAAGGTATGAGGGTATTACATTGTCACTATAGCAAGAATTTGCACTCATAATTGGTATAGAAAACAATGAGCAAACGTAAATCACTATCAGGTCAGGGGGTTGTGGGTACTCTGGATGCATTCTTACTGAGGGCTGAGTCAGCCCTAATTCATGAAATCGAGCTCACTGAGCGCAGACTGTCTTTAGAGCCACAACCACCCCTAAGTCAGCTCGCCAAGTCGGGCCCCATAGAGTACATTAACTCCCATAGCAATTCCTTCCCCACTAATGAGTTGCATAACCTGGTATCTGAACCAGAGTCTATTGATGCTCCCAAGGCAAGGGACATTTCAACTAGGCCTAAGGTAACAACTAGGGGTCGAAAAGGTAAAATTGGCCAGGGGAGTAGTCCTGTACCCGTGTCCAAGAAAAGAAAGGGACAGGGTCCTAATAGGCAATCTCATCCCCTCCCAAAGAGGGGTCGCAAAACTAAAACCGTGGTGGAGGAGGAGACTAGTCCTGTACCTAATTCGGCTCATAAGGATTCCCCTCCAATAATTTTAACCATACCTCAGGATAACGACAATGGAAAGTTTTGGACAAAAAATGGGTTTGGTTGTATCAACTTTATTGAATCCGTTAATACTTAAGCTATCACTTTTGGAAGCGAGCATTGATAAACTGGAAAAGCTTGCGGGTAGCACCCTCCCTCATCTGATTAATCCATGCCAATGTAGTACCAAGTTTGCTCTGCCCAACAGGAATGGGGGTCCTATTAATACTCAGTCTGTCATTTCTGGCCCTGGAACTAGGAAAGTACCTCAAACTGCTCCTTTGGATGCTTCACTTAAATCTCACAACCTGAGCGACCTTGGAACGCCACACATTGGAGTAGCATCCCTTAGTAATAACCGAATAGACACAGTACAGAGTGCTCACAGTATCCAAGAGCGACTGTTGAATATTCAAAAAGAAATCCTCCCTGACAGGCATAATTATGTACGCAGATAGGGGGCTTAAACTCCACGTGTTCTAGAAAAGCAAAAACAGCCCATGGGTGACTCGCCCTGCCCAAATATTCTGCATCTTCCCCCAGAAGCAACGCCATATACCATTGTATTGACCAATGCCCCTCCTTTGCCACGCGGAGTCACGGAACACTGGTCAACACTAAGAAATAAATCGCTGCACATGCTGATCGCAAGGAAGGGAGTTTCAAACCCGCTCTTCGCTGAGTTTAAGATGGCACGGCGGATTGGTTGGATAGGAAGCTCCAAAAAGTCGCTAGATGGCGATTGTGTAGTCTTAGCATTTGGGTCACCGGATCTGGTCCGAACGATACTAGACAGGGTGGGCAACTGGCCTGTTAGACCCACGGAGATTAATATTCTACCCCTGGGTTTTTCTATAAACCACGTGGTCTCTAACAGCTTACACCAGGGGTAGATAGAGATTGGGGCTTGAGACAACCCAGGTATGCCATTTCAGTCAGTAACCACTTTGATGACCTCAATACCTTAGAGCAGAGGTCTTCAAACTTTTTGATGCCAAGCCCCACCTGTCAAAAATTTGTAGGCATGAGGACCCCCTCCTGACAAAAATTTCTAGAACCAGGTACTCCTCATCCTCGACAACAATAAACTTCCCCAATCCCCACGGTAAATCATTTCTATGGTGGGGAAACAATATTAAACATTGTTTAGCAAACCAAAAGGTTTGTGGGTGACTGTGGTTTGGAATCAAAGGCTTGCTACAGAGTTCAAACAAAAAGTCTCCAAAAAGAATCACCCAAAAATTCACAATGGTACTTTTTAAAAAAATAAAACATATTTTGGCAAAACTTATTTGGATGATAACACCTTTCTGAACTAATGTGACGGGTGTGTTTGCTTTTTTCCAGAGAGACAGTCAATCTGTGGTTGCACCTTATAAATACCAGTTTAACACCCAAATATAGCAATGAGCAACAAAACAGTGACCAGTCCAGCTTAGCAAAGGGCACTCTATAGCGCAGCAACATGTTGCTGCTTTTTAGTAACTAGTGAACCGGTTGAGCTATAAACACATTTTTTTTGTTAAAATCATCAGCTTATGTGGCAGATGGTTGACAAATCTATGTTTATGTGAAAATCGCTGCAGTTGCACAATCGCATAATCCTAGTGGCCCTGTGTATTATGGCTGTAATGCATGGGCTGCAACTTGAGCGCACAGCATTCGAGGAAAACCATACTATATTTTTTGGGATGCTGATGGCCTGGCTTTTACAGCTACATGGAACTGGATGTTGCTGAACATCATTCATCATGCTCAAAACATACCATTTACAATCATTAATGATGAACTGTAAGGTCTAAGTAGCACGCTTTCCTTAATTCCAGGGGAGGAAGTGGTCCCTTAATCTTCTTTCACACTGTTTTCCTAAAAAGGTTTTATTTTTACCATTTTGAGAACACCTGCTTCTATTTTAGCAAATTCTGGCTCTGGTTATATTGGTTTGCTGCTGTTGTTGACTTCAGTCATGTTTGGGGGGGCTGTAGGGCCTTGAGAGTGTGAGCGCTTGGGTGGGTCAAAGGTGTGGCTAAAACAAAATATTCTGTACGCTTTTTTAGGTCCTTTACCATCAGGTATATACACATAAATTAAGGCTCAACTTCCAAAATATAGATTTTAGTAATACCCAGACCATACGCAATGAAATTTTTGTACATAACTGTCCCTTCAACACCCTCCTCAGGGATAGTAAGCGCAATGTAAATATAATTACAATTAAAAGCACGCACTTCAGAGCTCAGTTGTCCAATCAGAAACTGTTTTCTAGTAAGGTCTTTCAGTACATTAATATTTTCTGTGAAAATTTATTTGAAAATGAAACTGAAGTACCCCAACATTTTAACTTATTGTCAGCTCCCATAAAATGCATCAGGGCTACTGATTAGCTGATAAAAAGTCAGCTGCAGGAAAGTCAGAATAGGAATTAGCAATGTGCCTCTAGGTAAATTAAAGTTTTCAGCAGCAATCTGTAATGAATATTACCAGGTGTTTTGGCACTTCACAGCTCATCACAAAGCTACCAGTGATTCCATCAATGAAATCCAGTACCGGCTCTCAAGCATTCCATACATCTGCAAATTGCCCTTTACATATTCAGATTACCTCGTAGCACATATTTCCATTCCTTTCAGGCAAGTATACGTCCTGGAAGGAAACCTTGTTGAACTGTCTGAGCAGCTCCGGTTTTACAGCACAAGAGGACACTCCCTGAATGACACTGCAGCTTGAAGTATTTTTTAACTTGCATAATGAACCGCCTGGGGACGGTTTTCTTTTTGGAGATTCCAGGCAGCAGTGAAAACTGGGGAATGCGCGACCCCCTTGCCATGACTCCACGACCCACGTGGGGGTCGCGCCCCACAGATTGAAGACCTCTGCCTTAGAGGATAATGACTGACTGACATCACCAAATGGGGGTCTAAATGTTGATCCGGGCCTTCCCAGGGACTGTGAGGTTATAGCACCACCTACAGATTGTACCGCAGCACAAGAGGCCGCACTTCTCAGGTCAACCAATGCGGCAAATGTAAGGGCACCCATTGAGAGAAACATCATGAGTAGAACCTCAGACACTCAATTGGATCAATGTGATACACTAACCTAAGCCCAAGCTTCACCCTGCACTAGTAGCACCCCCCATTCTGAGTTTGTCCCCCTCAAGAACTATGGCCAATGTTGAATGTCCTCCATGCAAGGTTATTTCCTGGAACATTGCAGGGTTGCGCAATAAGGCAAACAATCGTATATGGTGGAATTTCATCACAGACCAGGACATATTATGCTTCCAGGAAACTTGGGTCAGGGAACCAATTCATATAAACTGATTTAATACGCTCCACACGCCTGCAGTGAAGGAGCGAGGGGGAAGAGCAAAGAGTGGGCTTTGTATTTATATTTCAAATAAGCTTGTACTGGATAAAATAGATCTAAAGCTGGGGAACAGCTTCTATCAGCTGGCAAATTGTACCAAAATCTGTACCATTGTATTATTTTGGTTAATTTTTATCACAACATTTCGCCAGATAACGTTTGTAATGTCGTACGAAACCTTGGCAGCGACCTAAACTCATTTATTAATGCCAGTGTCAAAGAGACTATGATAATCTTTGTGGGTGATTTTAATTGTGCTGTATGTCCACATAAGGATAGTAGAATTTGTGGTAATGTGGTCGAAGAGAGTACATGTAATACCCACTTTTGACATACTTTGATGGGGAGACACTTAATGAGCTGATGGTGAGCACTGAGCTTGGCTTAGTGAATGACTTATTGGCTAGACCTTTTCCTATGCCCTACACATTTAATGGAAGAGGTTTATCCTCTACAAAAGATCTTATTCTGGTCTCACTTAACCACTCTCCCAGGTTGCATTCTTTTATTGTGGATGACAATCCCATGAGCGACCACTTTCCGTTATGCCTAGAGATTATTTTGCCATCACATAGGATTGTCAGGGTTGACAATGTTACAGAGATGATGGGAAAAGTAACACTTAACAGAACCAATGGGTATACCTTGCGGTGGACGAAGGTTGATCCTGATGCTGTTACAAAACAGTTAGTAACATATTGTAAAACTGTCTTTGAAAACTGCTTGAGTAAATCAGCCCCACACAATGGTATTTTATTGTCCGTTCAGCAAATAGCAGCTGGTGTTAGGAAATGATCATTTGTACAACTCCGCCATAAGGTTAAAAAACAGGGGTGGTTCACCACAAAATGCACACATGCACTTTCCAACTTAAAGCAAGAGCTGCGCAGGCAGCCCAGAAACCTTAGCAAGGTCAGACAGGCAAGATCAGACTATAGACTGGCCCTCAAGGATAGAAGATGTGTGAGAGAAGGGAAGCTTGGGAATCCATTCTTAGTGTGGCACAATTGAAAGATAGCGCTGCCTTTTGGAGAGCGGTGAAAACCCCGTTTTTACAACCCACGGGCGGCCCCATTAGAAATCGCTATTCCCGAGGAGTCATGGATTAAACACTTTTTGAAGGTGTATAATGGACAGGCGAATCCTTACCTCCCGGTTAGTGATACGTCAGTGGAGTCCACTGATAATGCAAACTTACAGTTCACTTTGGAGGAAGTGGAAAGAGCACTATCAGCGAGCCAGAGCGGTATGGAGTACCTGTGGACTTGTTTAAGTCAAATATCGTTCTTTGGGGGCCTATTATAACACAAATTATTAATGCCAGTTGTATGGCCCCTATGCCAAAGACATGGGCAGATTCCATCATGGTCTCAATCTTTAAAAAAGGGGACCGTGATGATCCGGGGTGTTTCAGGCCTATCTCTTTAATAGACTCTATGGTCAAGGTAAAGGGACAGGTTCTCTTGGAACGCCTGCAAGCCTGGGCAGAAGAGAACTCAGCCCTATCTGACATACAATATGAATTTAGAGAAGGCTTGGGGACGATTGAGCAGAGCTTAAATTTGGCCTTATTGGTGGGTAAATATGAGACTCCAGAAAGACCGTTTCTATCTGGCATTTGTTGACCTTCCCGCGGCCTTTGACTCAGTATGACATGACCGTCTGTGGGAGGTTCTCAGAGGAGTAGGGGTCAATCCTCATATTATTATCTTTTTAAGGGGCCTATATAGTGGTGCAATGGTGAGCGTGCACTTTGGTATGGCTGGCGAGCTCACATCTGCCTTTCCTGTTAAGAGGGGGGTCAGCAATGCTGTGTGCTGGCCCCCTTTTTTTTTAATATGTATACAAATGGACTGTGCCAAGTTCTCCTTTGGAACAATCAAGACTTCCCTTACGTGAACGGACGCCCTATACCTGCTCTCCTCTACGCGGATGACGCAGTATTAATGTCAAGAACTCAAATAGGTCTCCAGAGGGCCCTAGATAGTTATACTGTTTTTATGAAGGATCTCGGCCTTGCTATTATCATTTCTAAGACCTTCACAATGAGTTGTGGCTGTGAGTCTCAGAGGAAGAAAAATTTGTTTGTGGACAGGCAAAAATGAGCACAGACGAAAAGTTTTTCCTACGTAGGTATTTTATTCAATCAAGGTGACTTATGGCCTCAAGCTATTCTTGCAAAAAACTGGCATTTATCAAGACAACAGCTGCCCTGGTATCTTTTTCAAGAAAGCTAGGCAGGAAGCCGCCAAGCGAACTCATTCAAATTTATAAGGCCAAATGCACTGCTAATGCAATGTACGGGCGGGAGTATGGCGCTTTGCTAATACCCTCCCTATACAAACTGTGGAAAATTATTTTTTGAGATATATTTTATCGGTGCCAGCCAGCTCACCCTCTTATACCTGTCACGACGAGCTGAGCCTTCCTTTTATCTCCGATGCTATTAAATTAGAACCAATTCTCCTGTGGTACAGGATCTGGACAAAGGACCAGCCCAAACTAAACAGGGTGATCATACAGGATTGCTGAAATCTAGAAGGGGCTTTAAAGATCCCATGGGTAAAGTATGTGTGTGATTTTATGAACGATATTGGGAACCCAGAATACTTAACTGACCCCGGGTCCTTACAGGCAATCCCCAGAAAGGCACTAAGAAAGGGGTGTCTTTAACTATTGGTTACAATAAGAATGACAGGAGAAATTTTAAAACCCAGTGTAAGGCAACACCAGTTAATTATAACCACCTCATATATGGAACCTTACCTTATATTTGTACCTGGCGGTTTCGACAGGCGGCTATTAACTTGGTTTAGGCTGGACATTGTCCATAGGCTTGTGACCTTCCCCAATATCAACGATTGGTCTCGGGATTTGCCTTTGTGTCCGTGTGACAACCATTCTACCCAGTCCACCATTCATTTGGTTTTATTTTGTAAATTTTATGTACTCTTGAGGAAAGCGTGGACCTTACAGTTTTTAAAACAACAGGGTTTACGGCAATGCCGCCTGCATTACTTAGATTACAGTACCTGGAGGACGAACAAACTGCCTGGTGTTTAACCATGTTCTTTTTAAGAAGGTACTCCTCCAAAGTAAATCCATTACAACAAATGAATTATAGCTGAACGGGCCTCTGATATTTTTATGGTTTCACTATTGTAGTTTTACTATTAACTGATATTTTAATATTTTTATATGACCGCCATTTTAATAATGTGTGTAAATCTGTGGTAATATGAAATTTTTGTATTTTTGTGTGCTTTTATGATTGTTAAAATATCAGTCGAATAAAGCTTTCCTTGACTTGATGGTACTGGCAACAACATCTCATGCACAGTACTCACAAAACAGCAGACAAACACACTTGGTGTATGCCACACTAAGACTGCCAGTAGGCTTATCCCGGGATCTTAGGCCTGGACGGGTCCATACTCACTCAGGCATCGACGGACCTAATTCAATACAACATAGACATACAATTTTCACAGATGACAATTTTCTGTGATCACAAGTCCATTTTAATCTTTTCGTCAATGTCAAAATTCAATCACTTGTCAAAACCCCTACTATTTTCTTACATTACTATAAAAACCCCAACACACTCTAATCACGTCTCTTCATATCCTAGCCTAATTAGTCAAACTAACCATCCAACAAGCTATCAGAAAACTGATTCAGCGGAAAGCTGGGCAGAATTTCACTTGATATATAATTCACCTAGCATCTATTTCCTCTCTGGGCCAATAATATAACACTAAACAACCATTGGTCCTCCAATGGATCTTTTATGTGAGCTAACAGGGACTTGGATATTTTGAGAATGTGAGGCAAATCCTTATGAAGACCTGGAATAAGAAAATGCCATAAATCATGCTAACAACATATAACCTTTACATCAGATATTTCTATTTATAAACTTGCGACAAAAAGGTTCACACCAAGAATGACTCAAATACGATATATTTTGGTCAGGTAAACCATTTATCTAAGCCTCAATTTGAATGGTCGGGAACATAAATCACAATATAATCCAATGTATTAGAAACCATTTAGCACACTTTATCACACAATGTCATACAGATTCAACAGGATAAACATTTGCTGGTTACCTATAAAAGAGATGAGAGAGAGAACATTTGGAAAAATCAAGTTTCAGCCTTTAGGTTATACAAACCAATTATGCACTGTTGAAGCGCAATGAGTCACAGGAATGAGTCCATAAACTCTTCAGCCGAAGAGTTATACCTGAACACTTTCGCATCCGGCAAAGTACAGATTTGAGTCAGTTCGGAAAGTTCAGTTCAAATGGGTTTGGCGTAAAGAAAGTACATCAGAGTTCAATCCGACAGCATGCCAGGCAGGAAAATTGAAAATGACAACCAGCAGCCCATGACTTCTCCTCCAAGGGGGAAATTATACTTCCAAAAGCTCTCAGTTTATGCCCACAAAGTATTCTTTCCATTATACAATATGGTTTACATTGGTTGTCCACAGTGAGCTGCTCATGGTGTGATCAATACCTCTCTAAGAAATCCAGAAGCATTAAGTAATCTGTTTGCAAAATCATCAAATTCAATAACTTTATATTTCCATCCTTTCCTTGAAAGTAAGAAAATTCACTTTGTTCACTCTCTGTTTGTTCCCAGATGCTCTCTCTGGGTTTGCACTTGTATTGATACATTTCGGTCAAAAGTGTTGCTGATTCAAGAGAGAATCTATTGCTTGAAAGCCTAAGAAAGAAATTTCATGAAAAGTTCTCGCAGCGTTTAAAATGATTACTTTAGCTGAATTCTGCTTTTCGAACGAGGAAAAGGAAGTATTTGAGGCCTACATGAAAGCTTGCTGAATCACTATCACATCATGGTTAATATAAAACACACATTAATATTAATGATTCATTTTCCTAGTTAGTCCACTCCTTAATCTTCTCTTAAAGGTTACATATCAATATTAGGTACTACTAAAAAAATATTTTGAACTTTTATATTTTCAAAACAGATTAACATACATGTTACTTTTGATATGCATGTTTGTACCACAGAATACTAAATAAAACTATGAATCTTCATACACTGAAGCTTCTTTAAACTCGGCATTTTATTGTTTTCCAGTTTTTCATTATGTAAGCATTAGTTTTAATTATAACTTTTAGAGTCATCCGCAGCACATTTTCTAGGTTAGCTATGTTTGGATTCTTAATCACGTAATTACATTGCATAAGCAAATAACTTTTTTTCTCTCTTTATTTACGTCTTTCACATTTTCATGTCTCAAAACATTTCTGCATGCTTTTACGATGCAGTAGAAGATCTCGCGTATTTCGTCTTCAACCGTTTTAAAAAAAAATCTTTTTATTTTAAAAACAAAACAAGAGCAGCATAAACAAAGAATAATAAAGTGCGGTGCAATGCAATCTTCATCAGTTTCGACTGTCCCAATGAAGTAGAACAACATTTTTCATAGCATATCAATGGAACCTTAATACGATCATTTGTCATGTACATTACATCGTGTGCAGGCATTACTCAACATCTTGGTCATCTGAGAAGGGGGAAGCACCATTAAAGGGGGTACATATCATCCCTCTGCGTACATTCAATGGTCCCTAAATTCTAGTCCATTTTTGTGGGCATCCCCTGCCTTCATAAATAACTCTTTCTGCCTGCATACACCAGTCCATGTATGATTCCCAAACTCCAAACCTCAACTTCTTCACTCCTTTCCAAGTTCTAGCTATGTTGCGTTTTGCTACCATACAGCCCAGGGAAACCCACAATCTCTCAGGTCTGGACAAGTCGGTAGCCTCCCAAATGTTAAGAAATTAGAGGCAGGGTGACACTTCGATGGGTTCATGACAGGTGGTGGACATCACAGATGTGACCCTCCCCCAGTACCCCTGAAGGAGCGGGCATTCCCACCACTGGTGGAGGTAGGTGCCAGTGTGGCCACAGTGACAGGCGGGGGAGCCGAACACCCCCATTTTGACAAGCACCGGACTGGTGTAGTAAGTCCTGTGTAATATTTTAAGTTGGATAAATTTGAAACGGGAGCGAATCGCCATCTCACGGGGTGAGGCCAGTGCCTCCTGCCAGTTTTCATCGTTGATGTCCCCGACATCATCTACCCATTTGGTGCGAATTTTTCCCAATGTATCTGGTGTGGTATTTAGTATTTTGCGGTATGTCAGCGAAATGACTTTTTCGTGGAGACAATCGTCCAGTAATCTGTGCTCTAATGAGGAAGAGACCGGCAAGTCGGTACCTCTGGGTATCGCTTTCTGTAGTGCACTCCAGGCTTGTAAGTAATGAAAAGTTTCTCCGCTATGTAGTTGATAATCCCGCTGAAGGTTGCTGAATGGGACTACAGGACCTACAGCCCAAATGTTGCCCACCTTCGAGGGACCTATCAAGTCCCATTTATCAAATCCTGGTTGCTTCGACAATACTCCCAACTGGTAGGCATTGAGCAGTGGGGTGACTTGCGTGAGTTTGGCTTTCAACCCCAGGGCGGTTGTTGCCGTATGCCATACAGCAATCGTAGTGGAAGTTGGGGTGTGCGTAGGTGCATGTTTTTTCCCTCCATAGAGGCCCCTGGAGTAGTTACCAGGGAGCATGTAGTGCCTATCTATCCTGTATGCAGGGTCTGTACCGGGACAATGCATCCAGTGGTTAAGAACCACCAACTGTGAGGCCCCATAATAACTCCTGATCGCAGGCAGGGCAATACCACCATCATACCAACTTTTTGTCAGTTAGCCAAAGCTATTCAAGGGGTACCGTTATTCTCTTAAAGGTTACATATCAATATTAGGTACTACTAAAAAAATATTTTGAACTTTTATATTTTCAAAACAGATTAACATACATGTTACTTTTGATATGCATGTTTGTACCACAGAATACTAAATAAAACTATGAATCTTCATATACTGAAGCTTCTTTAAACTCGGCATTTTATTGTTTTCCAGTGTTTCATTATGTAAGCATTAGTTTTAATTATAACTTTTAGAGTCATCAGCAGCACATTTTCTAGGTTAGCTATGTTTGGATTCTTAATCACGTAATTACATTGCATAAGCAAATAACTTTTTTTCTCTCTTTATTTACGTCTTTCACATTTTCATGTCTCAAAACATTTCTGCATGCTTTTACGATGCAGTAGAAGATCTCGCGTATTTCGTCTTCAACCGTTTTAAAAAAAAATCTTTTTATTTTAAAAACAAAACAAGAGCAGCATAAACAAAGAATAATAAAGTGCGGTGCAATGCAATCTTCATCAGTTTCGACTGTCCCAATGAAGTAGAACAACATTTTTCATAGCATATCAATGGAACCTTAATACGATCGTTTGTCATGTACATTACATCGTGTGCAGGCATTACTCAACATCTTGGTCATCTGAGAAGGGGGAAGCACCATTAAAGGGGGTACATATCATCCCTCTGCGTACATTCAATGGTCCCTAAATTCTAGTCCATTTTTGTGGGCATCCCCTGCCTTCATAAATAACTCTTTCTGCCTGCATACACCAGTCCATGTATGATTCCCAAACTCCAAACCTCAACTTCTTCACTCCTTTCCAAGTTCTAGCTATGTTGCGTTTTGCTACCATACAGCCCAGGGAAACCCACAATCTCTCAGGTCTGGACAAGTCGGTAGCCTCCCAAATGTTAAGAAATTAGAGGCAGGGTGACACTTCGATGGGTTCATGACAGGTGGTGGACATCACAGATGTGACCCTCCCCCAGTACCCCTGAAGGAGCGGGCATTCCCACCACTGGTGGAGGTAGGTGCCAGTGTGGCCACAGGGACAGGTGGGGGAGCCGAACACCCCCATTTTGACAAGCACCGGACTGGTGTAGTAAGTCCTGTGTAATATTTTAAGTTGGATAAATTTGAAACGGGAGCGAATCACCATCTCACGGGGTGAGGCCAGTGCCTCCTGCCAGTTTTCATCGTTGATGTCCCCGACATCATCTACCCATTTGGTGCGAATTTTTTCCAATGTATCTGGTGTGGTATTTAGTATTTTGCGGTATGTCAGCGAAATGACTTTTTCGTGGAGACAATCGTCCAGTAATCTGTGCTCTAATGAGGAAGAGACCGGCAAGTCGGTACCTCTGGGTATCGCTTTCTGTAGTGCACTCCAGGCTTGTAAGTAATGAAAAGTTTCTCCGCTATGTAGTTGATAATCCCGCTGAAGGTTGCTGAATGGGACTACAGGACCTACAGCCCAAATGTTGCCCACCTTCGAGGGACCTATCAAGTCCCATTTATCAAATCCTGGTTGCTTCGACAATACTTCCAACTGGTAGGCATTGAGCAGTGGGGTGACTTGCGTGAGTTTGGCTTTCAACCCCAGGGCGGTTGTTGCCGTATGCCATACAGCAATAGTAGTGGAAGTTGGGGTGTGCGTAGGTGCATGTTTTTTCCCTCCATAGAGGCCCCTGGAGTAGTTACCAGGGAACATGTAGTGCCTATCTATCCTGTATGCAGGGTCTGTACCGGGACAATGCATCCAGTGGTTAAGAACCACCAACTGTGAGGCCCCATAATAACTCCTGATCGCAGGCAGGGCAATACCACCATCATACCAACTTTTTGTCAGTTAGCCAAAGCTATTCAAGGGGTACCGTTATTCCATAGCAAGGCACGAACTTCTGAATCAATGGCATTAAAATATTGTGGTGAAAACGGATAAGGTGTGTTCTGTAGTGCATAAAGAAATTGGGGAAGCGCCATCATCTTATATAGTGCAGCCCTGCCAAGCAAAGTGAGGGGAAGAGTTTTCCAGTGCTGCACATCCGCGTAAAAACGGCATAGTGGAGGAGCGAGGTTACGGTCATGGAATTTTGTAGGATTAGTTGTACTATATATACCCACGAAACCAATGGTAACTATTTTGGCCGCGCAGCCTGCAGGGAGAACCAGGCATTCCCCACTCAGAACATAAACCAGGGATTTATCCCAATTAATGATATAGCCCGAGTATTTCTGAAATAGGGCAAATTTGTGCAAGATACTGTGGATGGAAAAATGGGGCTTGGCTAAGTACAGCAAGTTATCGTCGGAGTAGAGAGATATTTTATCCCTACATTCTGCCATCCAATCGAGGCCCCTGATTAGGAGATCTGCCCTGATACAAATCGCCAACGGCTCCAAGGCAAAGAATAAGTCTTCAACCGTTTTACATGTTTTTTCAAAATTACTGTTGTAAATCTCATTAATGGTGAGAATTGGTAGAGGCAACCATTTTTAAACTTTTACACTCCATCACAAGTATCCTTTGTTTTTCTGTACGAGACAGTGAAGCCAACTCCAATTAAGTAAAATCATCTCTTTATGCTTCATAGAGACTTCTGGACTGTCCTAAAAATGGCACAGATGGGACGAGGTGTATCAGTGTCTAAGAGGTACTGTGCAGCAGATGCCGAAGAAAAGCATATGGTTGTGGAGTTTTAAGATTTAACCTTCTATGGGAGCTATATCAGAGGGGTATTGTGCGAAATTGTAGGCACAGAAGTGAAGGTAAGCCACTCCCTAGTATTATTTGGTTCTATACTGCACTAAACCTTTGGAATAAATGGCAAAAAGGGCTGTTGTTTCTTCTGTTATTGGTAGCCAGGCGAGAAATTTGTGATAACTGGATATCACAAGACCCACCAGCATGGGAAGATTTGGTAAAAACAGCATGTCGTATCTGTAAGAGATACCTTGCCTGTGACAAGCGAGATGCCAGGAGCAGGTGGTCACCGTTCATGGACTGGTATACCAGGGATATAAGAGCCATGTCATTCCATTGATTACTCCATTGCTATGCTGAGGGGCTGGGTTGAGTGTGGGGGCAGGGAGTGTGGGGGAAGGCACCAGGCAGACGATTGCCAGAATGGTCTCCACCTGATATTTGGTCGCACTCCCAAAAATAGCTGCCATCTAATTTGCATATCATAGCTCATACTTGGTAATACTGCATTCTTAATAACCTCAGAAGCAATAATTGTATAATGACTTCGAACAGCCATTCTAGAGATGCTGACCAAAAGGCTAAGGGCCTTTAGTTAATTATTTCAGAAATGCATGTAACAATACAATAATCCATGTACTGCTTTTTGCAAATTCAAAAAGTGAAGGCCATCTTTTCATCTATTACATTCAACTATGCAAGCTATTCCTTCCCAGGCAATTAATGAATACATTATTAAAATAAACTTCAATGCGTTTCCATCAATCCAATTTTGTTTGTATAAAATTGTGGTGATCTGGCATACATTCCATCATGGTACTATGTCATTGGAATGTAGAATGTACTGTGTGAAGCTGCAGTGGAAAGATTTCGTGTTTCACAGTTACTCTGGGACTGCAGCAGCTGTGGCTAAAAAACATATTACTGAAACGTGAAGGGAAACGCTAAGTAAATAACTCTCGGTGCGAACTAAGGATTTAATTTGAAAGCCTCATAACAAAATGAAACGTACTCATTCATGCGCGTTAAGGCTAACACGAAAGCTTAATTAAAGCCTTCTGCAGTGCGCGCGAGTACAACACGAGTTCAAACTGTAAAATTGTGTTCTGGGAGTAATTTAAGGAAAGAATTACTCACTTCATCTTTCACGAACCTGGGCATAATAAAACGTATCCATCTCGTTTTACCGGTTCAAACCTTAAAAAAAAAAGAGAGAGAACACGGAAGAAGGACCAACCAAAACTTCTCAATATCAACAACTAGAATGCTGACTTGTCTTTAATAGGAAAGCAAAAAGGAAGTTGTTTTCTCTGAGACTCAAAGACATACACGGGTTATAGTAGATTCACACTAAATTTAACACCAAAGAGAAAAATAACAAGAACATTCTTTTTTATTTTTTTTTATTCTTTTTGTTTTCTTCAAAGACTTAAGGATCTCCAATTATTATTATTTTTTTTAAAAAGGGAGGAAAAAGACGAAAAGTCAGAAGCAACACAACAATAATTTACTAATGTATACAATTAACAAAAGAACATTTTGGGAAGAAATTGCACGTCCGTGATGTGCACACGTTAAGGTTTTTGACAATATTTATATTTTCTTATTTTTAAATGGTATAATTTTTGCTCTCATTTAAAGAAATATTTCAATTGTATTTATCCAGTAATTTATGCAAATTCTATATCTGGTTCAAAAAATTGGATAGCGATATTGTTCAAAATTTAAACGCAATGGCAACTCTGCAAAATGTTGGTGCTCCACCTCCTTTCCTCCAAACTCCTGGAGATCCACCTGCACCTTGGAGAAATTGGTATAGGGCTTTTACAAAATATTTAGGAGCTATAGGTGGTAATAGATATCGACCAGAGCATAAATTGGAACACAATTTAGGATTCGAGGGTCAATCTATTTATGAACATCTTCCACCGTCTGTTACTCCTCTTGGTCATGAAGATTTAGATGAATTCGAATTAGCTGTTAAGAAATTGGAAAAACAATTTGACGTTCAACCCAGTTAAATTGTTAACAGACATACGTTTTTCACAAGAGAGCAATTGCAGGATGAATCTATAGATACTTATGTAGCGGTGTTACGTATGTTGGCTGCTGAGTGTGAATTTGAAAACTTTACAGACCAGCTTATACAGGACCAAATAGTAGTATGTTGTTGGGATAAAAAAGTACAAGAAAAACTCCTCACGATGAGAAACCCAAATCTGATTGAAACAATTGACATAGTAAAGGGGATTGAGGTTTCACGGAAAGCACTTAGAGAACTAACTCGCAAAGAGACTAGTGGTGTGTCTGTGGTGAAAGAAAGCATACTTGCAAAAGAAAATACGAATGAAAGCACAGTTTCAAAACAAAATAGTAGCTTTAAAAAAATTTCGAAGAAAAAAGAGTCAAAGAATGATTTTTTCCAACAAAAGAATATTTGTTTTAGATGTGGTAATACTAGGCATGGACCTAATAGCAGACCATGCCCTGCAAAAAATGTGAAGTGCAAAGTATGTAACAAAATGGGGCATTTTGCAAAGGTTTGTCAGACACCTAGAGATAGAATTAATGCAGTACAAGATGGGGATGTATTTGACAGTTCAGACGAAGAACAAAATTGTACAAGAGGAGTCAGAGACATGATTGTTGTAGTACAAGATGAGGAGTCTGATTGTGTAGATCCGTATGAACACATTGAGGTAGTTGGTAAAGATCTTAGACTTCTTATTGATTCTGGTGCTAGAATGACGATGATAACTGATGAGTTGTATGATGAAGTATGGGGTAAACGCATGTTGTTTCCTCCAGATAGGAACCCAGTCACGTATGATGGAAGAAAAATTGAATTGTCAGGATATTTTGAGTGTCAACTCAAATTCAAGGATCGTAGCATCTTTGGAAAGGTATACGTGGCTAAGAAAGGTTTAAATATTCTTGGATGGTATCACCAAGGTCTTTTTGGGATGACGCTTAGACCTGGGTGAGATGTACAAGTTTCATTAGTGACTGATGGTGAGGAAAATAGAGAGGTTGTTGCAGGAGGTGAGAACAATATCAAATGGGATGAGAAGTTTCCTACAGTGTTTGGTGACAAGTTAGGTAAAATCAATGGATTCAAACATAAGATTAAGGTCCAAGAGGGTGTTACTCCTGTGAAACACAAATTGAGAAATGTACCATTCAGTGTACGTGAAGACTTGGCAAATATTCTTAAAAGAATGTGTGATGATGGTGTAATAGAACCAATAGAATCATCTTTATGGTTAAGTCCATTAGTTATCGCAAGAAAAAATGGGCAATTGAGAGTGTGTGTTGACTTAAGGAGTCTTAACAAAGTAATTTGGGTTGACTCGCACCCTCTGCCCAGGATTGACGACATCATAAGTACATTTTCAGGTGCTAGGTTATTTTCAAAAATTGACCTAGCATCTGCTTATCATCAAGTGGTACTTGAGGAATCATCACAGCATTTAACAGCTTTTGTTTCTCCAATGGGTTCCTACCAATTTAAAAGAATGCCATTCGGTCTCGCATCGGCTGCAGCTGTTTTTCAACGTGTGTTAGAGAACGTACTGAAAGGAATTGATGGAGTAGTAACCTTCCTGGACGATATTTTAATAGCGGGTGAAGATCAGATTAGTCATGACAAACGTATGGGTGCTGTATTAGAAAGATTAATAAAATTTGGTGTTGTGGCCAATCGGGGGAAATGTGAATATTCTAAGACTACAATAGAATATCTAGGTCATGTAATTTCGGAGAAAGGGGTAGAACCTAGACCTGGCTTAGTAGATGCTATTACCAAAGCACCTACACCTAAGTCTAAAGAGAATGTGGCCTCTTTTTTAGGGCTTTGGGAATTTTATTCAAAATTTATTCAGAATTTTTTGGCGAAAACTGTAAAGCTGAGGGAATTGTTAAAGAAAGACATAAAATTCTCTTGGGAAGAGAAATGTCAAGTTGAGTTTGAAGGGTTGAAGAAGGAAATAATTTCTGCCGGAGTTCTTGCACCATTTGATCCCTCACAAGAATGCATTATTACCGTGGATGCCAGCAATGACGGTCTTGGTGCTACCATTGCTCAGATGAAAGGGACAACTGAAGTAACAATTGGGTTTGCTTCAAAGTCTTTGAGGTCTAATGAAAAAATCTTCTCTGTTATTGAAAAAGAACTTTTGAGTTGTTGTTGGGTGGTTGAAAGATGTAAATGTTTTATTTGGGGAAGGAAATTTGTACTTAAAACTGACCACAAACCTTTAGTTAGCATTCTAAGTGGGACAGTTATCAAAGATCACACCCCTAGAATAGCAAGATTGAGCTCTAAACTCCTACAGTATAATTTCTCAATTGAATACATCCCAGGCGGTAAAAACATAAGGGCAGACTATTTATCTCGCTCACCCCTAAGTTTCACTGATTATCCTGAAAATTGTGAGGAAAACGATGAAGAATGTTTAATTGCAAGTATCGATATTTGCTATCACACTACATTTAATGAACGTGAATGGTTGGGTGAATCTTCTAAAGATATGGAACTGGATAGTGTCAAGGAGTATGTCATGAGTGGGTGGCCTAAAGAGAAAAATCTGCCTCAAAATTTACAACCTTATTTCAAAGTGGCAGATGAACTATCCATTGAAGAAAAGGGGATGCTGGTACGGTGGGATAAATTCATTCCACCTGTATCATTAAGGGAAAGGATTATTTTGTATGGTCATGAGGGACATCTGGGACAAACTATAACCAAAAGGAAAATTAGAGATAGCTATTGGTGGCCCGGAATGGACTCTGCCATTGTAGCAAGTGTTCGGGGATGTGTTATCTGTGCTTCTAGTGACAAAGGTCTTAAAACAAAAGTAGTTCCATTGCTACCCGTTGAATTACCTAACACAGTTTGGTCAAAGATCACCATAGATTTTATAGGTCCTTTTGGCTCGCTTCCACGGAAATTAAGATTTGCCATTGTAGTTGTAGATTACTACAGCAAGTGGTGGGAAGTGAAATTTGTAGAAGAACCTAATACTGTTAGCGTTGTCAAGTTCTTGAAAAATCTGTTTTTAAGGGAAGGTTTCCCTAAAGAAATTGTATCGGACAACGGTGTCCAATTTGATTCTAAGGAAATGAAGAGTTTCCTTAGCAACAATGCTATCAGACACAAATGTGTTGCTTTATACCACCCACAAGTCAATGGTCTGGTAGAAAAAATGAATCGCACACTAGTTGAGTGTATACAATGGGCAATTCAAAACAAGTTTGATGTTTGCAACTCTGTTGAAGAAATGCTGTGGTCACATAGATGTTGTCCAAATGCTGTCACAGGTATCACACCATTTGAATTGTTACGAGGACGTCCACCTGCCTCAAAATTGTGCCCTGCATGGTTAAGAGAGTGTCAACACAAAAGTGATCATTTGTTAAATATGGACAAAATTGTGAGACCAAAAGTTGAAGTTTTTCAAGGTAAAATGAAAAGCCATTACGACACTACCCACAGAGTTAGACCTGTTGAAAGTAAACTATGTGTAGGAGACTGGGTTTGTATCAAGGACCCCAATCATGTTCCCAAGGGAATGTCAAAATTTAAACCTGCTGTCAGAATTGAGGTTGTGACGAGGAATGCAGTGAAAACTAGCAAAAATGAATGGTGGAATAGGGGAAGGGTGGTGAAGGTGGATAGTCACGATGCTCTTTCACATGATTCTTGTCTTTCACCCAAACCGTTTTTGCATTCTCGTGTTCCTTCACCTTCCTCTTCTAACATTGTTGTTTCTGAATCAATGTGTTTCTCTTATCCTGAACTCGAGCGTAGAAGTAATAGGCGGAATGTTATCAAACCTTTAAGATATCGTGATTGATGTTCATTTGTATTAATTATCAGATGTTTACGTATGTATTGATGTATTTACGCTATGTTATTCTATGTACTGTGTTTCTGTTTTATTTGTTGTAAAGAAGGGAGATATTGTGGTGATCTGGCATACATTCCATCATGGTACTATGTCATTGGAATGTAGAATGTACTGTGTGAAGCTGCAGTGGAAAGATTCCATGTTTCACAGTTACTCTGGGACTGCAGCAGCTGTGGCTAATAAACATATTACTTGAAGTATTCAACTCTCCTACTCTTTACTCCACAATACTTCACTACAAAAATGTATTGTTTTCAATTTAAAAAAACAAATTCAAGGGCAATCCATCACCATTTCTCAATGAGGCCGCCAAAAATGATACATTTAATATTAAAATAGTTAACAAAACATCACTCCTTCTACAGAATGAGACCACTCCAGTTCCCTTTTTTTACAATTTTAGATTCATTTGGTATGTGGATTCTCTACCAGCCATTTTCTACCAAATAGTGAGCCATAAAAAGCAACTCCATGTAGTCAGACCGCGTCATGGTCTATTTTAGTATGACAAGTTTTAGTAACATTTCTGTGGCAATAGTGAGACCATCATGTCATCCCACCTTTGAGTATTTGATTCTCCAGCCAAGTTAAAGTCCTCTAAGCCTACATCTCTGACTACAGGTAACCAACCAGTCCAACAGCTATCAAAAAGTGCTACTTCTGTTTACTACATTGCCAGACCCTGTTCTAGGGACCACAGGGAAGCAGGGGTTATTAGGCTTCCACTGTGGTGTTTTGTAATTTGCCTCTGATGTGCCAATGTTCTTCCTACTATGGTTCTGAAAATTGGGCCAAGTACAACCCCTTCAGCACTTGATTTTCAGTGGTAGTGATGGCACAGTGTAAAAATGACTGTCCAACCTAGTGTTTTACTTTCAAGAAGAAAAGTAATTTACTGCACAATAGAAATGCATACTACACAAATGACATGAACGAGATACAACTATTATGATGTTGGTCAGGGACATCGTTATGGAATCGGGACTGACAGACCTCCGGTCTGCAGTCCCTACCGCAGAATTACGATGTGACCGCACATGAGGCGGTCGCATACTCCCATTTCCCTATGGTAGCTTGTGCTGCAGCCGTAAACCGGTTTTAGCACAAGCTCCCATAGAGAAATGGGAGATTGTGTTCATCCTTGTACCGTGTGGCAGGCACCTTACAGTGCCCCCTCAGCCCCCAGCTGGAGGCAGCAAAGAGGAAACTCGCTTTCTGACAGGCTTTTCATGTCAGAAAGCCCAGCATGGAAAGCCTGTGGGAATCCGAGCATCGTAATCTCAACGGTGAAAACGCCGTCCATTGGGAATACAGGTTTGTCTCAGACTAGCCGATGGGCTCCTAGAACCTGTCAGAATTCAGCCAGAATGACTTACCGGTTTCAATTCCGACTGCCTTATTATGCGGTCGGAATTGAAACAGATGATGTCAGTCGGAAAGCCTCCGACCTCAGGACGGAGGCTTTCTGACCGACCTCATAATAGGCCCTTTATTGTCTAAGGCACTTGAGGTTGTCTGCGTCTTTTTTAGCTATTGGCCCTGTCTTCCCCTTAAAGTCCCGGTGGTTCTATTTCCGGGTCAGTGTCAAGCATGATTAGGCTCAGGTGCAGATTTCCCCAGTACTCTCTCAATGTGCACCATTTCTCTCACAGTTACATTTATCTCACAAAGAGAGGTTTGTCAATCTGTGTTTGGACCAGCAATTTCAAGCAGCCAACATGTATCTCCTTCTCTTTCCCCCTCTCCCGCTTCTAAGAGAGTGCAAGTAAGCATTTCTTTTTAGGTTCTCTTCAGGTGGTCATATCTCCTCTGAGGCCACAGCTCTGAGTCCTGCATGATATTATATACATGCAGGAGTCCTGGCGAGAGGTGGAGACATCAATAGAAGGATATTGCGAGTTTTACTCCCCTGCAACAAGATCACATATAAAGGGCCATGCAACAGGGGGGCTTTCAACTTTTTTCTCAGCCCAGTGGGATTTTAAAGCCAGGGAGCATGTCACCGGCCATAAAAATCTACAATGCATGGAAATCAAAAACTGGCGATAGTACACAATCTGCACCTTAACAATCACCGCCTGACCACTGCGAACAAATACAAATATGAACAAAAATAAGAATGAATCCCCTGTCAATCCGTTTTCATTTCCAAGTTAAAAAGGACATCTGCTTGTACAGACATCTGTTTCCTTGGGACACCTTAATGAGTCATTTATGTCAACTTGTGTAACGTTGTATGTGCTTATTCTGTTTTAATCTCAATTTTTGTTAATTTCTGTAGTTTCTATTTCATTATTGAATATGTTTCGTAACAGTCCTGTGTGGTCCTGTGACATGCTATTATTTGCATCACTTCACGTTATATGATTGATAATATACCACGTCTTAAAAATCCTCTCTTTGATGTCTTATGGTATTATTTTGTTTGTATTAAGGCGCAATTGATTTGCCAATTCTCAAACAATTTTTGGGACTAAATAATGTTTTGTAAAAGGAATATAGATTTCCCAGGTTCTGAGGGATACTGGGTCACCCCATTATTCTTAATGGGCACCTACATTTTAAAACAGCTCTCAACAGAAAAGTCAAAAGTAAATCTTTTGAATCCGATTACAGGGCATTTGCTAAAGGAGAACGCGCTCTCCTGGTTCTCATTAGCTATGATAGAAAAGGGCCCCAAAAAATATATGATGGAACCATTTTCACCATATTACAAAACAAAATACCTGCATCTCCGGATGGGCTCCTTTTCATCACTAGACTTACTACCTCCATGGACAATTAAAACCGAGTATAAAACATGTTGATTATGTGGCCTTTATCATGAACCAATAAACCACCTGCTCTGAGTATGCCCGTCCTTGAGGATTAGAAAAAACAACAGGAGCATAACCCGTAAACCTCGTTGAGATAGGGTAATAATGTAAGAAACAACAACAACTCTCAACTGGTATCATTCGACCAAGACAATTAATTTGCATGTAAAAAACATTACAAAGGAGAAAAGGAAGACTCAAGAAGAGAATGATTTAAGAAAAAACATACTGTATTAAGTTAGGAAAAAATTACTTACATAAAAACATGTATAAATTTGAATAATCCAAAAAATGAAGCAGTAATAGCAGCACTGTACATACAGTAAATATACCATAAAGACAACCCGGACTTGTACTTGGTGCTTAAAGTGTATGTGACACGAAGACGGCGACGCAAGTGACAAGGTGAGATCAGCAAGGGACGGCGCAACGTGAAGTGAAAGTGAATAATAAAACGATAATTACAAGGTTCTGAATTCAATTTTCTACATTACAGAATTATTTATACATCAATTTGAAGAACCATAAAGCCATCAGTTAAGCTGAAAAAGTCGACGGCGTTTCGATCCTGATTAAATTGGGATCATCGTCAGGACAGGGTTGAATTATTCATCACAGTGCTATACAAGAAAAGGAAAACAGTATGAATGAATGAAGGAGAAATATAAATTATAAAGGGAACGAGCTAAGGTCCAAGTATTGCCAATTGAGCAAGACGTGCAGACGTGACGGGAAAAAAGGGCAAGGTAGGTGATGAGATAGTGGAGGGGGGGGGGAAAGGAAGAGAGCGGGGAAAGGAAAGAAAAAAAGAGATAAGCAATGTAATTACCTAAGTGGATGAAGCTTCAAGGTTAAGGAACGTAGGAGAGAAAGGGTCCAAAGTAGTTCTGTGGGGAGAGAGATAAAGGTCTTTAAGTCATAAGGGCGATGTCGAGATGGAGGGAATTCCGATGCTTGCCAGAACCAGTTACCTGGGACTAGGTGACAGGGGGCGGGGCGCTGAATCCAGGGGAGTAGTCCTTGAGGATGGCAGAAGATTTCTTCGGCATCTGTGGATCAACGAGGGGTCACAGACATTATCATTTGCTGTGAGTCACTTATTGAACAATCCGCAGCCACAAGGGGTCACCAAATTTATCAAATTTCTGAAGATTACAGACAAACTATTAAGAAAATATCCAGGACCCTAAAAGAAGCAGCGGCTTAGCTGCAAACTTCTTTAGCACTAAAGATAAATTGCATTCAGCTAAGAAATATGGGATACATATCGATTTTATCCAAAGCACAGATTTTTATTAATGTAGCGCAAATAGAAACAATGAGCCTTCATATGGTCTAATTTAGAAGATTTTATAATTTTTTTATCTTAAATCACATGATCGTAATCTGAACAGTGCAAAACACTATGCAATGTCACATCACTAAGTCTTACGCTTCTTATTGAATTGTATTTTAAATTATTCCCATTACCTGCATTGATTGAACCTGTATGATGATAGTTTGATCGCTTTGACTAATCATCTACATTTCTATTAATAGAAATGAGGTCTCGATCATTCAATAATTTCTCTTGGCACTTCTGCACTTTAACATACTTGATTGTCTAAATAAAGTATTTTTTTATGTGATAACTATTGCATTAACATAACATGTGTATTTGTATAGCGCACATTCACCCAGAGGTCTCTTGGCACTGAATAACAGAAGTTCATTGTTACCCAACTCAATGATACTCATTTTATCAACCTCTGATGGATGAAAGACTGAGTGGACCAACCGGGATTTGAACCTGTGACCATGAGGTCGAACACAGACCCCTGTAATGGACGCATTAGTCCACTGAGCCACCAGACCCGGCTTACTTGCTCATACAACATTAAAAACAGTTGAGCATCATTGGTGAGGTGGTCAAAAATATACAATGGTCAAACGAAATGGAAATGGTTGGAATCCTGTGCACCTAAATATTAATCTTTCTGGGGGGGGGGGGGGGGGGGGGGGGGGGGAAAGTACATCATTCAAAATTCAGACACATGAACTATATGCGGTATAATTTCCCACAGAATTCAGAAAGCGTGTTTGTTTGTTAAGCAAGTTTTTATGTAGAAGTTCTTGTTTTTTTTTTAAAGGAAACATATTATATATTGTCAAAGTTGATGAAAATAAATCAGGACTTTTAACATTAGAGGGATATTTTAAAATATTGAAATCTATATCTGTCCCTTTTCCTTTCAAGGACACAACAATGTTAATATTGTATTGTATTGTAATTACATTTATATAGCGCTTACTACCCCTGACGAGGCGTCCAAGCGCTTTTTCGGCGAGTAGCACGCTACTCCGGGACCCATAAAGAATTAGTGTTGAATTAGTATAGTGATATATGAAAGTAATTAAAGTGGTAGATAGGTTAGTCAGTTATTTGGATTTTGAAAGATAGCGGAAGGATAGAAGAGGAAAAAGGTTTGTATTTATATAGCGCTTGTTACCCCTGATGGGGTGTTGAAGCGCTTTTCTGGCGAGTAGCACGCTACTCCGGACCCCATAAAAGGATTAGTGTTGAAAATTAGTATAGTGAAATATGAAGTAATTTGATTGGTGGATATGTTATTCAGTTATTTGGATAGAGAAGGGGAGCGGCAGGATAGAAGAGGGAAGGAGGTTTGTTTTTATATAGCGCTTTCTACCCCTGATGAGGTTTGAAGCGCTTTTTTGGGGGAGTAGCGTGCTACTCTGAAACCCATAAGGATTAGTGTTGAATTAGTATCGTGAAATATGAAAGTAATTTGAGTGGTGGATATGTTATTCAGTTATTTGGATTAAGAAGGGTTGGGGAGGGGTAGAAAAGGGAAAAGGTTTGCATTTATATAGTGCTTGTAACCCTGATGGGGTGTTGAAGCGCTTTATTGGCAAGTAGCATGGTACTCCGGAACCTATAAAGGATTAGTGTTGAAAATTAATATAGTGAAATATGAAAGTAGTTTGAGTGGTGGATGTGTTATTTAGTTGGAAAGAGAAAGGTAGCGTAGGGATAGAAGAGGGAAAAAGGTTTACATGTATATAATGCTTGCTTACCTCTAATGAGGTGTTGAAGCGCTTTTTTGGCGAGTAGCACGCTACTCTGGGACCCATAAAGGATTATTGGTGAATTAGTATAGTGGAATATGAAATTTGAGAAGTGAACATGTGCGTCTGTTATTTTGATTGAAAAGGATAGTGGAGGGATAGGAGAGTGAATGTGTATCTACAGCACACACACCTCGAACAGTGTTACAGATGCTGAAGTTATAGGCGTCTAGTAGAATAAACCCCAAAACCAAGAACTCCTGAGGACAGTAGCCCTGTCCACAAATAAACCAACAAAAACTCCAGTGCTATGCTGAACCGCACAACCAGACCCACCTCTGCACCAGACACCTCCAGCCTGCAACAAAGTGGTCCACTGGCCCAAAGAGGGTTCCCCAGCGGTCCTGAACTAGAGTTCAACTTAGAGTGACCTCTCCTGGACTCCACAACGCCTGCAGCCTCGCTACGAAGAGTCCCCAAACCACGACTGGCTCCAGTAAGATTTCTTAGATGTCCAAAGAAACCCCTGCACCTGCAGCCCCAAGCCTTGCGGGAAGCTCAACCGACGTGTTATTCAGCATCCCTGCTTACCTCCAGAGCCACTGGTTCCCTTAGTCCAGCTTCCTGGTCTGAGCCTTCAGCCTTGGTTTGAAACAATCGTTCATGTATTTGTATTGGGTACCTGGCATTGTTTTGGCTCTCTGCACACAGCCGCCTCGGAGAGAGTTTGATGCTGCCTCATGCCCTCCCCCCCCAGCACTGGTCTAAACCCCCAGAGATTGCTGCCCCCACAACTCTTATTTCACCCACCTACAACCTAAACCTTTGAGTGCCCCCTGTCTCAATTGATTAACATTGAGCCCCAGTGACCGAATCTGACCTCTGCACCAGGCTGCCCCAGTGCCGCAGTCTCTTTACTAACCCAACCCTTGCCCAGTGTTGATTCTAAAACCCGAAGACTGGTATTGTAAGTAGTTTACTTACCTGTGAAATTGCATTATTTATTTCATTCCATAGGTTAACATTGAACTGTTTGAAAAATGCACCAAGTGTACACTTTTTATACTGAAAAACTGATATTGCAAAAATGCATTTTACTGCAACAAAGTATCACTGGTTCCACGTAATAAACATGCCAAAGTAATATTTTTACAAACCATTGGTCCCGGATTTAATAGTGTGGGTGTAATCATTTCTTGCCAGTGTGTACAACTAATGCTTAGCACAACCCTCTGATAAGCCTAACTGCTCGCCCACACTACCACAAAAGAGCATTCCTTTGTATCTACTTTAGCCTCTGGTGAGCCACTGGACTGTGCACACTATAGCTTACTTTGGTATAGTATATACAATGCCAGCTTCCTACAGTCTACATAAACTTTAGATTATGATGGTAGTGCATCTGTTATAGTGCACTCTAGGGTCTAGGACCCTCTATGAAGGGAAATCGCTATGAAGGGTAATCTCTATGAAAGGGCTTACTCCAATGGGGGTTCTGGAATACTGGTCAGTCCTGCATGAGGTTGCATCGTTCGAACATGAGATGGCTGTCGCTCTCGAACCCTTATTGAATTAAACCTGTGTTGAGGCTACAAAACCACGACTCCCTTTTAGGAAGTCCAGACTGCCACTAGCATGTTGGCAATTATCTATGTGATGTGTATTTGCAAAGCAGAATATCATCCGCATGGGTATCGTGGTGCCCAGCAAGATGTGTGCGCCTAGCCCTGCCTAGGGTAGCTTGGTTAATTGAGACACAAAACTCCAATATAGTTTGTGAAGTCGCGCCACCCTTTAAGAGCGATGCGAGACCACACCTATCCTCCAGATACTGTTCTGTGTGAGAGCAGGAGCCCTGCAGAGCAGAGTTGGAAGATCCATTTGGTAGCATTTTGAAGGGAAGTTTAACATAACTGCAATGGTTGAATTCCCATGCTCAGAGCAATTTTTTTAGAATGAAAGTACATGTCATGGGGGTGGGGTTCTTTACAATTGCTAAGATCACAGCAATAAAATGAAACTAAAGTTTTTGGCATATTTTTTTATGGTTTTTGGCTTCATTTACCACCAGATTTTGCTTTTAACCTTAATGTCTTCAGCCACACTCTTCCATGAGAGATTGAAGACACCAGCGATTTAAGGTATGTGGAAGGGTGCTGGTGTATGGAATGATATACCCGGTCTGACAGTTAAAAGAATATTGCAATTCAATTCAGATGTCCATGACCTTCGACTTCGCTCCTATATATGGTCATAAATGTCATGATTTGCAATAACCCTATAATGCAAGTCAGGCAGGAATCGATTCCGCAGAAAACTAGTTTAATATTTTCTCAAGATTAATCTAGGTAATGTAGGACGTCCCATTCGGAAGGGCCCTTTCAAAAGGATAACATTACCCAGAAAGCATGCAGTCTAGCTTGTTTCTAAAAACCTTTCCTTTTGAATTAAAGGTTCAAGATCTTGTACTCTATTCCTTTCAAATTTAGATCTGGTCCCCAACATAGCTAGGTGTGTGTTTTTGGTAATGAGTCCACTGTGCAGATAAGCGTTACCAGTGAGGCGGCATCTGCTCGACATACATGTCAAGTTAACTTGCAACTCTTTTTGGTACAACTTTAATTCAGTTTTCCTTTGATGTGCCGTTTGACTAAGTGAAGTTATACTTGTACAGTTCAGGTTCAAACACCTGTCAATTACTAGTGTCACTCTTGAGTTGTTGAAAAAGCAGAAAACGTTTTCCTTTGCAATCTTGAAAACTTAAGCCTTGACTTACCTACACCGCTTTAGGACACAATGACTATGGAAAAAATGTAACTACAGACCTGAAGCCGATCTTTTCCACGGAGTCCCCACATGCCACATCGAGTCACAAAGGGAAGGCAAGACCTTGTCAGTGGAATGTGTCGCCTAGATGGAACTCTCACTGCTGCGTCACAAAGAAACCATGACGTTAGCTTGGAGACGCATCTTTAACTGTTCTGAGGCACCATCTTTCAGCTCGCGCGTGGCGTCATAGGTGACATGACAATCACTGCGCTCGCTGTTTGAAAACACACAGAGCCCGTTGCTAGCTCTTGACATTTCTTGACGGAGAGTGGTCAGCAGAGGTGACTCTTGTGACTGGTTACTTCTGTTTGAGGTACTTTTTATGGACTCCTCTCTTTTCTTTTCTGTACCATGAGTCTTGAGTTGACAGATGAACGTTGTCACATTTTAGTCTCACACTTCATTCCATGTCTTCCAGCTCGAAATCTCTGAAAAGCGACAAAGGACACAGCGCAAAAGAAAGACTAAAATACAGATTGTGAGAGTAGAAAGAGGTGGAGGAAGGAGGTGAAGGGGAAGACTTGGGCTCCTTTGCCTCCTTATGTGGGCCCCACCACAGAGGGCGGAGGAGGAGCAGGCGAGCCAGAGCATGTGAGTGAGGGCTTAAAATAAGCGGGCTGGGGCTGGGCAGTCTTGATAAGACATTATTTAGATGTGCATTGCTCAAAGCCTATCTGCGAAACTGGAAAAAATGATTTAATGTACAGTGTTTAATCGTCTCCTATTATATGCAGCTCATTCTGGTTGGCCTGTGCTTTTAAAATATGCAACATTTTGAAAAAAGTGATTAAAGTGTGTCAAATTTCTTGCACTTATGAGAAAGGTATTTGATAATTTGTTCTCATTTGACAGTATTTTTCGATTTCAGTGAAAGCAGTTTTGTCTTGTTTGACCATTATGAAAACTAGTTTAAACCGTAGCAAAGGCTGCTCTAGGCTCAGGTGTCTTTGCGCACCACACTAGACTGGCTCCACTTCCGGTTACCACCTTTTGTTCAATCCAATGTTATGTGAAGCTTTCACCGTCCCCACACACACTACGGGCCTCCCTCGAGAGGGCAGGGTGTCTCTCTGACCGACCTGAGCTATATCCATAGCAAAATATAAGATAGATACACATCTGCAGGCCAGATAGTCCCTGTGACACACACCGATCAGCATGAAGTGTTTTGCTAAATCCCTAAGGGTAACAATCTGTGCACTGCTGCAAACGTATGAAACCAATCACCTTTGCTCTACAGTGCTTAACATTTGCATGTTCAATCGCCTGCTTTAAATCTCGCTCAACCAGGCACAGGTTTACTAATTCATTTATTCAACAAATCGGTCTCTTGCCGGCCCACTTCCATGCTCACTCACCCAATTGATTCCTCTTTCTTGATCTCACAATTCGTTTTCCTGGGGCATATCAGCAACAACCGGCAATAATTATCGCTAAGCGCACTTAGCACTAGGATAATTATCGCCGGCTAGCATGGATTTTTATTGCTGAGATAGCGTGCTATTAGTAACGCTTATCTCAAAAGCGATAAAATTCCTAGCGCTAACTGCCAAACGTGAGATTATCGCTGAAAACCCAGCGATAATCCTACGAAGTTTGGCGATAGCTTCCTGATAGGGCCTCACATACTTAGCCATGATATCCACCTTACATAGGATATCATGGCTAAGTCAGTTTCAAAGCAGGCGTAAAGAAAGTAGCGATAACAGAGGTTATCGCTACTTTTCTTGTCGCTATGCTGATTTGCGTGAGGCTTGATAATAGTAGAAATGTCGCTTAGCGACATTTCTCCCGTTATCCTGGGGAGGAACGCCCACTTTGCATCTCATTAGAGATGCAAAGATGAGCGTTAGGAATTCAGGCGCTAAGGCAAGGTTTCAGGCGATAGCGTGACATTGCTGATATAGCGATAAAATTATCGCTGATTTTTGAACTAAAACGGCCGCAAAAGCGGCGATAATTTTATATCGCCGCCTTGTAGATATGCCCCTCTGTACTTTACCAGGAGTGTGTCCTGCGCTTGCAATTTCCTGCCGTATTTCATAAACTGATTTATTTGTTCATATATGGAACTGGGTGGGTAGCGAGCACCCAATGGAAGCTTCTCCATCAGACCTATCCTATAATCAGACTTGGGTTTAGATTGTGTGCTTGGCTAGAATGGAGCAAGGTCAAGCTAGGTTCAAGTACCATCATTTTTTTTCTTTTGTGGTAGGCACCAGTTCTGGCTGGTTCCGGTCCTCCCAAGTTTTCTCATTGTGATGTGCTAATACCGAGATAGATGCAGTGGCAACCATGCATATTTCATGCAATTGCTGGGAGACTGGAGAGCTTTGCATTGTAGTTTATTCCCTATCCAGGGTGATGAGTCAAATGTCTTATTTCAAGCAGTCCATTTGTCCAAATTTGGTCATGGACGGGAGCAGGTGTTGGACGTTAAAAGCAGTTCATCTTGATATGGACGCTCTTGGGCCCAAATTTACTAACAGATTACACCTGGTCTTCATCACAAAACTGATTCTGACTGGTGGAAAGTATTGTATCGGGATTCACATTCCAGCGCAATACTTGTTTTTGTGTTGTAAAGTAGCCCAAACTAGCTGAAAGTACAGCTGCTTTCAGGGGCGCAGCTGCCATTAGTGCAGCAGGTACAGTGACAATGAGGGGCCCATGGAACGCTGATAATTGTTGTATTTTAGACACCAACAGCAGGTAAAGGGGCTAGTTGTCTTGCATGCACCAGGGACATCAAGGAGCGCACCATGCGAGGTACGTTGCGTTCCAGTGCAACCACCTATGGGTTTTAAGTAGGGTGACTAGGCATCCCGGATTTGCGCGGACAGTCCCGGTTTTCCGCCAGCTGTCCCGGACGATTTAAGGAAATTAAGCTCATATCCCAGTTTTTAGAAAGCGTCAGCTAAAAACGGTGGGAGGTATCTTTTTATGTTTTGCAAAGCAAGGTTAGTTAGCAGCTGTTATAAGGAAGCAATTCAATTAACAGGCATGCTACTGCCTTAAAAAATTGCATTTTATGTATGTTCTTACTGCCTCTTCTGCAATTCTCTGCTACGGAGCACTGTCATTCTGTGCGTTGGGTTGAAGTAAAATTGTAGTCCTTCTTCTATTTTTGGGAAATGTCCCGGGTTTTGGCTTTAAAATTCTGGTCACCCTAGTTTTAAAGCAAATCCCTATCTACTAATATTGGTTGACAAGCATTTGCATAAAACAATAAGCTTCCACTAGGCGTGCATAACATTGGGGAAACATTTTCTTTTCTCCAAACTTTTCCACATTTGCATGGGTGTTGTACTGTACAGCACATATACAGGCTTGGAAAACATTAAACAATGTCTTAGTATATGTTTTCACACTGAGAGGGTAGCCATCTGGTGCGAAACCTATGGTAGACATCGAGCACGCACCGTTGCACTATGGTGCAGGGGTGTCTGCATGCTGCAAGGGAGCCAAAAGTGCTAAAATGCAGGGAGAGAGAGAAGCTGTGCCATATCTATGTAAATACAGAACCGCTCTGCTCTATAGCTTTGACACAAGGAGACACAGCGAAGTTAGGTGCAGCTCTGCAGAATATATGATGTTACAATGCAAACAATTACAACACATGCTCTTGCAACACGGTTTTTACATCGCAACTACCATTACATCGCATGAATTTACAACGCATGCCATTACTGCCATTACAATGCATACCTTTAAAACACATACCATTGCAGCGCATAATACTTTTAGGGCAACAATAGGGTAACTGTTAGGGTAAAAATTACTATTCCCACTCCAGTGAGTGCAACAGTATGGTAAGTGTTGGAAAGTGTAGGGGTAAAAATTACTATTTCCACTCCAGTGAGTGCAACCGTAGGGAAAGTGTCGGATAGTGTAGGGGTAAAATTTACTATTCCCTTCTACCGCAAAATCCATACCCACCCTAAAACTAAAACATCTCCATTACTTACCTAATAGTGCTTTGTAATAGCATGCGTTGTAATGGCATGCGTTGTAATTGCATGCGATGTAAAGGCAGTTGCGTTGTAACAGTTGCGTTGTAAAAGCAGTGAGATGTAATCAATGCGTTGCAATGGATGTTTCCCAGCTCTGCGTTGCGTCAAATTGTAATAATTCTGCCCCTTTAGGTCCAGGCTCACCTTCATCCCCGTAAACAATGATATGCTCTGCGCATCACTTCAGATGTTAGACACAAACCAAAATAGGACTCATTTTACTTTCTTGAGCTGCAAATGGACAATATGCACGTTTAAATATGTAATTGCACTTATGACTTGTGGCTTCCCTCAGTCTTGGCTTAGTGCAGTGATCATCCTAGTTTATAAAAAGGGTTCTAGAGATGATCCACAGTGCTATGGATCAAACTCACTTGTGGACTCGATGGTCAAGGTTATCGAGGTATAGCCCTTAGAAGGACTGAGAAGCGGTCTAGTACCAATCAGGTAATTTCCCCCATACTCTATGGGTTTAGGGAAGGCCTGGGTACTATCAAGCAAAGTCTTAATCTCCACTTAGTTATTAGCAAATACCCACTTGCTAAGGGTGGCTCGCTGTTTCTCTCCCTCATGGACCTCAGTAGTGCTTTCAATAGAGTTAACCGCAGTAAGCTCTGGGACATTTTTTCTGATTATGGGCTCAACATGGAACTGATTACTTTTCTTCATGCCCTGCATTGTGGGGTTAACGCTTCCATCAGGTTTAGGCCAGGTGGGAGATGTACAGAGTATTCCAAGCTTCAACAAGGTGTTCGTCAGGGTTGCGTCCTGACCCCAATTTGTTTTTTTATTGTACATTAATTGGGTGAATGCTTGCTTAGCAACTGCAGGGAAGGACATGTCCATGATTAGGACCATATCTGTTCCTGCTCTGCTTTATGCAACTGATGCTGTGCTAATTTCTTGCAATCTGAATGGTCTAAGGACCCTTATCAGTAGCTGTGTTACCTTTGTGGAAGTTTTAGATCTCAACATTGCCCCAGCTAAAACTAAAAATATGGTCTCCGGCACTGGATCCAAGAAGGAAGGCTCCTTCCTGATTAAAGGTAGGCGTATTGAAAGGGTCTCGGATTTTCCATACCTGGGAGTTGTTTTAGACTAGGAATCCACATGGTTGCCTTGCATTGCAAACAGGTGCCCCCTTTTAATGCTCTGTGGGTGCACTATTTAACTTTGGGCAATAAACCAGTCCAGCCCCTCTTTGAGGTCTTTCACTGCAAATGCCTACTAGTTCTAATGTATGGTGCGGGGTGTGGGATTACAGAGAGGTTACTTCTATTCAGGTAGAGGAGAATTGCTTCTGTCACCGACTCCTCTGCCTTTCACCTTCTGCCCCACATTATTTCGTCCATGAGGAGATGGGTATCATTTACATATCGGACTTGATTAAGGTGGCTACGCTTGTCCTTTGGACCTCAGTCTGGGCCAATACATTTACCTCCTTGAACAGAGAGATCATCATGGATTGCCTGGCTTGCGAAAAGGACCCCACCATCCTCTGGCTCAATTATGTGAGATGCATGTCTATTGCTATTGGTTGGGAGGAATTGTTTTTATCCCCATCGTCTCTTACCATAACTAACATCTCAAAGATTAAAAAGCTGTTTCTGCTATTTGCCCAGGCTTCTAGAGAGCAGGAGCAGTTCAGGAAACCCAGCTTGCGTGATTCTGCAATCTTACAACCTACTCATAAGCTTGAGCAATACCTGAGTTGGATTCCGAGCTCTTGGGAAAGATCTCTTTTAGCAAAATTCCGCTTACGATCCATAAGGTCTTTCCTCTGCTTTCTCCTGGATCAATATGATAAGGACTTTCTTTTAGTTTGCCCATGTGCTTGACCATTCTGCCTTTTTTTATGTAAATTTGATGCACTGTTAACTATAAAGCTTTTTAAACCGATTTTACACGCTTGTAGATTTCGTCAATGGAATTCTGCTTGCATTTTCTACCTGTAGTGCCCAATACTCAGGTTTGTTTTTACGTGGGCTACTTTCCAGTGGCGGCTCACAGAGGGAGGGCTGCGGGGCGGTGGAGCGGGGTGGGGCCGGTTGGGGGGGGTAGTGGACTCGGACATATGACGGACAAGAGTTCTGTCCGTCGTATGTCCAAGTTCGGTACCCCCCGCCCTGACCCTCCCCCGCCCCGCCTCACTGCCCTGCAGCACTCCCACGGCGAGCCGCCACTGACTGCTTTCGAAAATCACCTGTCACTAAACGGAAAGTTGTAACCATTTGATCAATTGTATTCTTTTATGTAATTTACTTCCTATGTTTGTACCCCAATGGTGTGTGCATAATGCTTGTGTTGCTTTTAGGATTTAAAAAATATAGTCGAATAAAGTTTCTTTGATGATGGTGACTAACACTTTTATAAGAAACAGCACCAATTGAATTGTGTTTTGACATTCATTATTTGGGGTTACATACAGAACAGTTCAAAGGTACCCGTTTTATCGGCTATAGAGAAGTTGAAAATAAGTGAAAACCTGCAAAATTGCATGCTGCGTTTTGCAGCAGGGGCAAACTCAGTGAGCTATTTTAGCAGGAAAGGACATTGTGCACTGCATATTACGAAATAATGTATGCTATGTACCTATTAGCTCAATGAGCTATACTAAGAATATATCAACCAATGACCTGCAGTTACGACTGAGACAGGGAGTGAACACAGGTCATAAGTTTCAATCTGGACATGGCGAACCCAGATTTCCATTCTGTAGAGGAGAGTAAAATGAGTATATTGAATTTTGTTTAAAGTAACCAATATTATTTGCAGTGTTTAGAAGGGCAAAAGCAAGCTCTTATTATCACACTTTGACCTTGTCAACTTCTTTGAGGGCTGAGTTTAAAAACAGAGAATGCCTTGATTTTCATTGTCCGCCATCATCCACATTTGTTCTTAATACAGTGCTAAATTAACCCTTAATGGGCATCCAAGCGCTATTACATGTTTTAGAAGAGCCCGATGAGTTTGAATAAAGGTGTCTTAACCTTGTGTGCTTTCTTACTTGTAAAGATTGTGCCACCATTGGGTCGATTTCTGTGATTTATGATTCTTGAGTGAATCGATAGCCTTAGATAATGTCCTCTCATTGTATTCTTGAGCTTTTAGCCTCACCAAACATATGTCAACAAGTGCGGGGGGAGAACAGAAAAGACACAAGGCTAGAGGAGGGAGGGAGGCAGAAGAGAGGTGGGTTACAGAAATGAGGTAATCAAACACAAGGAGATGAAGGATGGAGCGCTGAAACTTTTCAGACACTCACCGCCAGTCACAGATCTGGGTTGAATCCATCATCGTTCTTTAGTTCACTTCACCACTCCAGTTCAGACACAGCTATTTGCAAATCAGTCTTGACCCTGTGCCTTATGCGAACAGTCCAGCCCAAACTGCCAAGCCAGGTCTTCCCTGCCAATTTAGGGTGAACAACACAAGGAGATGATGGACAGAGAACTGAAACTTTTCAGGTACTCACCCCCCAGTCACAGATCTGAGGGTGAAAAGTTTCAGCGCTCCGTCCATCATCTCCTTGTGTTTGCTTTATTCGCCCTAAGTTGGCAGGGTATGCCGAGATATGGGGGCCTTGCTCACTTTGCCACTGAATTCGAGCTAGTATGGCTGATGAGGGGTGTTACCCCGAAACCGGTCCCAGGATGGTTGTTTACGGTCCAGGGAAGACCTGGCTTGGCAGTTCGGGCTGGACTGTTCCCATAAGGAACAGGGTCAAGACTGATTTGCATATGGCTGGGTCTGAACTGGGGTGGCGAAGTGAGCTAAAGAAAGATGATGGATTCAACCCAGATCTGTGACTTGGGGTGAGTTTCTGAACAGTTTTAGCACTACTTTACATCATCTCCTTCTGTTTGCTCTACAGAAATGAAGTGCCAGAGGTAAGGTAGGACACTTTGGAGGGGGACAAATGTTGAGATTGGTGTACAGTAGAAAGGGGTCCAGAGGGTATACATGTTGGAGAGCAGAGAAGGGACAGAGGTCAGCTGGGGAAGGAGGCTAAAGGAGACAGGGAGTGGGGCCAGAGGTAAGACCGTTCAACATAGGTAGGAAGCCCAGAGATGACTTAGGGGAGGGAGGCCAGAGGTGAACCTTGAGAGCATGCGGAGTGGGAGCAGAGGGAGGGGGGGCAGTGGTCAAATGAGACATAAGGGCAAGGGGGCCAGAGGTGACATTGGAAAGAGAGGAGAAAGCAGCGGGGTCAGACAGGGCAGTGGGGGGAGTAGGGTAAGAGGTGAAACGGCCTGAAGGCTCCAGTGTCAAGGAGACACTGGGTTACAGGGGTGGGTAGTCAGAGATGAGGCAAGTTATGGGGAGAGTTGGTGGTGTGCATCCATAGTGGAATCAGGACTGGTAGGGCCCAGGAGGGAGGGAGATTGCTGTGACACTGGGCTACTGTGGGGTGGGGGGGAGAGGGGCACAAATGATAAAGTACAGCGTTGGAGGGATCCAGAGATGAGACTGGCCAGCAGCTGGAGGTGGGCTGTGAGAGACAAGTGGCTGCCTGGGGCCAGAGGTGAGACAGGACAGAGAGGAGGGGCCAGAGGTGACACACGATTAGGGAGGTGGAGTCATGGGGTAGGTGTGGTATCTTGTATTCGTTGCCATGCATCTTTCCTGCTTCCCTGCCTTGCTGCTCAGCTAGAGTGCATGTGTTCTGTGTGGATGTGTTGTAGAATGCTGGTGCATGTGATGTAATGGAATGTTGGGGAAGCCTGGTGGATGAGTGTCAGTTGGAAGGATGGGCTGAGCAGCAAGGGAGCTGCTCCTGGTGGGGTTCATATATGCTGATCTTACCATCTACAATCTTAATCAATAAACCATCTTCATTTGATTTACATCTCGGCATGAATGGACTTATTTATATTATAACATTTGGCGACGATCTGGGATCACCTACATGTACCTGATGGATTACAAAAATTGAATTCTGAAGAAGTTACAAGGCAAATTCAAGAACCTTTTGAAATTTCAAGCCAACTGCAAGTATCCTTTGAAACTACAAAAAAACGATTTCCAAGACAAGGTAAAGGACATTTCAAAATTTTCCTGAAACATTTATTTAGCATACTGGCACCCCTGAGAGCCCCACCAGTGACCTTTCCACCGGTCGCCCACATCCCTTAAGTGCCAGTCCCTGCTGTAATTTACCTACATGCTTCTCCTAAAATCCATGGAGAATTATTCTGCCTTGCTGTAACCTCCTGCCTGCTTGCCTTCTACCTGCTGGTCACTGTTTGCCTGTCTTGGAGGAAGATTGCCTCTCCATCAAATGCAGAGCAACGACTTCCCCTGCTCCTTTGTTTCTTGCTGCCTGCCTGCCTTGCCTCTCTGCTTCTTTAGGAGTGGTGTACTTCCCTGCGGTGTCTCCGGTATGCGTGACCACACCAGCGTGTCTGTTGAGGTGTTTCTGCCGGTTCCTTGAAGACACCCCTTTACGCTACCGTTCAGGACCATTGAGGTGTGTTGGAACATTTTGCTGTGCAGTTCCTGATTCAATGTGCAACATGGGTAAAATGTCCCTGAAGTTACTGCCACTAATGAAAGTGTGGATGTGTTTCAAATTTAAACTGTCAGGTATACCTCCTGTGACTACTTTGCGCATTTTGATGGTCACGTATTTCCTAATTCTTACACCTCTAGTTCCTCCGAAGTTGCCAGTATTATTTTTAATTAGAAGCTTTAAATTACACACTTTCCTTCAACCGCCGTTCACACCAGCGCGAGCCTTACCTTTTTGAAAGTGGCCTCACGCGCGTTGTTCACTCCTCCCCCTCGAGACTCCATGACGTTTCCTTTCCTGGCAATGTTTGCTGCACTGTGATGCCGGTAACCATCCGGTACGGCGTCACTGTGCGTGCCGCCATCTTGTGGCTGGCAGTTGAATTGGATTACATTGGATTCTGCCATTTGATACTTCCTTCTCGATGGAGAATTACTGCCAACCACGTTTTTTCAAGTGCAGCAGCAGCGTCAAACTTCCTCAAGAGCAGCTTTTCATATGAAATCTGACATCGGGGACGTGTATTCAGTGCCACTGGTCGGACAACCAATTCAAAAGGCAGTACTGTGCTTTTCCTTTTATTTGCTTTAAAGCTATCGAGCTTTTGTTATCAAGTTTTTTTTTTAAAGGCAGCAATGTATTTTGGGACTTTGCAAACTTCAGTTCTTTTTGAGACTTTGTTGGCGTCTCACACAAGCTTTTCATTGGAACTTGTTTGTCCCGATTTACAGTACTTTGTGTTTCCTTCACCACTTCTTCCTGCCACTGTCCTGGACTTCGGGTGAGAAATCGCTCACCGGAGTGAATCATCATTTATTTTAAATGTTTTGCTAATGTTTAATTCCTTTCTCTATTGAACAATGCCTTACTGTGTTTTTACTTATCATTCTCATTGATCTTTCTACTTTATTATTTTTATAATGATTAGTCATTATGTGACTTTCCATTTTCTGCTTAAATATTTTGTGGATTAGTCACCTACTACATGTTAATTTAGGTTTTACTAGCCTTTTATGGTTATGTTTGGGAATTCTTCCCTTTAAAGTGTTAATGATAGTCGTTTGACTATGTGACTTCATATGTCACCTACTTTCACATGAATGTTATTTACATTAATGTACTTTGTGTTTTTTAAGTGATTTCCTTGCTGTTTGAAGTGTGATTTATGATAGTCTATTTGACTATGTGACTTTCAGTGTCACCACGATACGTTATGTTACAGCATGTTTTCACAAGCTTAGTTACATGAATTTTTGCTTTTTGAGGTACGCTTTATATAGCCCTGGCTATGTGACTTTCCACCTGTTGCAATTTATTTTTGCGTGGAATTATTACTTAGGTTACTTACATGATGAATTTGAATTTTAAGCTTTGTTTTGCTAGCTAGCTAATTTTTTTCTTTAGGGGTTCCCCTTTTCTATGTGTTTTGTTTGTGATTATAGCATTTGCTATGTGACTTTGCTTTCTCTGCAAATGATTTTTGATGCATTAGTCACCTATTTCTAGTTTTCTTTATTGGGAATTTACCTCTGGCAGAGGTATGTGATGCGATAGCTCTGTAGCTATGTGACTTTTGTCGCATTTTTCCTTGTGCGCATTTTTTTTTTTTCCTTGTTTAGTGCATCTTATTCTTCTTTATAGTATTTGATGGATTTGTTTTAGTTTTGGGATTTTTCCAAGGTTTGGTACATTCTCGATTATTTTAGGCACTTTTGAGGTGTGTGTATTTTTTCACTATTAATTTTGCTGTGTGTTCAGCAGTGTCCTTTTTGGTTTCTGTTCTTGGAAGTACTTTTTTGCCTTGTTGGATACTGCACTTTATTTTTCATTTGTTGGCGTTCGTTGATTATTCCCTTACTTACTGGTCTGGCCAACTGGTGTGTACTGGTGTATTCTGGACGTTTTGTCCTTTGTTATCTCTTCGTGTGTTTAGTTTACTGTGTTGGTGAGAATTTTGCTGCATTATCAGTCTCTGTTTCTTTTAGTGTTCTCCCCAGCTTTCAATTCTATTATTTGTATTCACTCATTGAAACCAGGGTTTGCATCCTGTATTTTCTTATTACTTTTTCTGTTAAAGGGGAAGAGATGTGTTATGTCATTATTGATTTATTGTTTCACTCTTTTATCTTTCTTTATTGTGATCTGTTATACAACTTCATTCCATTGTTTAATTGATTCTTCCCTTTACATGCTCTTTGCTGTTCTGCTTATGATATTGTTGAGCAGCATGTATTTCTTGTTGTGATTTGTAAAGAGGGAAGATGTGTGGTATCTTGTATTCGTTGCCATGCATCTTTCCTGCTTCCCTGCCTTGCTGCTCAGCTAGAGTGCATGTGTTCTGTGTGGATGTGTTGTAGAATGCTGGTGCATGTGATGTAATGGAATGTTGGGGAAGCCTGGTGGATGAGTGTCAGTTGGAAGGATGGGCTGAGCAGCAAGGGAGCTGCTCCTGGTGGGGTTCATATATGCTGATCTTACCATCTACAATCTTAATCAATAAACCATCTTCATTTGATTTACATCTCGGCATGAATGGACTTATTTATATTATAACAGTAGGTGGTCAGTAGTGAGGAGGGTCCAGAGTTGACACAGGATGGCGGAGGATGGGTGAGGGGGATGGTCACCAGCAGGTGCATGGTGGGACAGCTGGGCACCACAGGAGAGCAGGGACAGTGGCGAGTATGCTGGTGCGACGGGCTATTGTGGGAGGAGAGAATGGAGACACATTCTAGCAGGAGGGAGGTGTGCTGCATCTGGAAGTGGGCAAAAAGTGAGATGGGACAGCTGAGGGAGGTGCAAGAGGTGTTAGGGGGCAATGAGGGAGTGAGCCAGATGTGAAACAAGGCATCGAGGGTTGAGGTGAGGTGGGACAGAGGAGAAAGGGAAACCAGAGGTGAGACAGGACAGCAGGGGAAGGGAGGGGAGCAAAAGTTGAGAAGGTATATGGGGGTCGAGGGAGGAGAGTAAATACAGTACTAGAGGAGAGCCAGAAGTGAGAAGGCACTATGGGGCGAGTTGGGACTGCATTACAAAGGCTAATCAGGTGAGAGGGGGGCTGAGACGACAGTGCAACAGACAAAGAGGGCCAGGGGTAACGCAGGACAGTAGGCCATGGGTGGGGCGGGACAGAGGGGGACATAGTGGGAATCTACAAGGGGTGGGAGCTAGAGGTGGCACTGGACAACTGGAGGATGGCAGCAAGAGGAGACACAAAAAAGCACAGGCAATAGGTGAAATATTACAACAGGAAGGCATGAACCAGAGGAGAATCGGTGAAAAGGAGGAGAGGACCATAGATGAGGCAAAGCTAAAGGTGAGGTGGGGCAGAAGTGAGATGGGATAGTGGGGTTAGAGAGGCCAAACCTGAGACAGGGAGGTGGGATGAGAGATGACCCAATATAGTGGTGATGTTTTGGATGTAGGAACCAGTGGTGTAACTCAAAATGATGGAGGCTCCCTGCAGAATAAGATGAGGAGCCCACAAGTCTCTCGTATTTCACAGATATTCATTGACCTTGGGCTGAATAGGGCCCTTCTTGGTGGGTCGGGGACCACCTGGAGGTTTCCGGGCTCTCCTGCACTGCAGGAGCATGTGTTAGACTCTTGATGGGAACCCTGGGGCAGGGGAGATGTGTTCACCCAGATTCTTTGGTGCGAGAACACAGATTGTAATACCCCCCTTCTCCCTACCCATATTTTGAAGCAGAAATTGAAGATTACACAGTGGCAGACAGAACACGACTATCTGAAGCCATACAGCACATCACCAAAGTCAACTTTAAGTGCTGTAACACAAGTATCAAACTCAGTGCTGGCTATATGACCTTTTTGTTTTGTTCATTATTTGATTCCGCTCACTGAGATATTGAGCCTCTTCTAAAATTAATTGGATTGTCATGATAAGCGTGCCAGCAGAGCAAGGGATGGCAGGAGATGCGTTTTTATCTTAATATTCCTGCTTGACTCGCCTGTAACGGAACGATATAGGAGAGGCTAAAACTCATTGGCTTCAATTAAATCATTAGTGAAAAAAAGAGGTCTTGGAGCCCCTACAGAGCTTCATCTTAAGTAGGGCACAAGTCGGGGGTACACGCAGATACACAGCGTTCACCCACTATTTTCACAGGGTGGACGCCGACCCCCCCCCCCCCCCGCCAAGAAGTTGGGCCCCACAGAAATATGCTGAACTTGTCGTGTGTAAGACACCAGGACACGTTCAGCAGTTGTCTTCTTTCTCTAAACTGGGGTGGCATGGTGAGCAAAAGAATGATGGATTTAACCCAGATCTCTTGACTGGGGGTGAATGTTTTGATTTGTTCTGCATTCCGTCCATCAATTGTGTCTTTTGCTTTCTTTCAATTCCCAGCAGCATTGTTCAGGCAGTGAGGGAGCTTTTATTTTCACCTCCAGCTAGGCCAAAGTTAAGGGGCCATCAGGCCTTCTTTTGTTTGAATATCCTGACTGGAGGCGGCCTGGAACCTCACACTTAAAAGGTAAATGCCACAGAGGGGAAACAAAGGCACACAGCTTGTTATCTCTTCACAGGTACTTAAGAGAGGCATGCTTTTGCCTTTGTTCAGTCCCTGTATAGAAGAGATTAATGCAGTGTAAGAATGTCAGATGTGTTGGTCCATCCCAGTATTTACGCAAATAACAATTTCAATAGCACTGTTTTATTTCTTTTAGAGTGCTACCCAACCCAATGCAGGGTGTCAGAGCTCTTTACGTAATATACACATTATACATTGACAATAAATCATCTACGTGAGTAAATCAATGTACAAAATGAATTACATGAGACAGGGTTACAAGGTGTAGGAGTTACATGTCCTTCATAGCTCACTGTGCTATGTTACAAGGATTACAATTTATGAACTGCAGGAAACAAAAGGATCTCTGTGTTAAAAGCAGTAACCCACTTTACTATGTACATAAAATACAAATCTGGGATCTGCATGTTTAATGATGTGCTTTGTGAGAGACAACTTAACTTTCTATATTTCTTTGATTCAAATCTGGGACTACACAAAACACAGATCTCTCCAACAATTGCCTTATCCTGCAGTTATCTCACCATTATTACTAATTCCCTGAGATTTACTGGGCACCTTCACAGCAGATGCCTTAACCCAATCAAATATTTTAAAATGTTGACTTTACAACCAAGTAAGCATAATAGATCTACTGCCATGGTTCTACATGTAGCCAATTTCTTTGTGGCAGGGCTTAAAAATATAAATGTATTAGTTGAGGGTCAAATTTTGTGTCGGGATCGCACCACTTTTTTGGCACAACCCTGATGCCAAATCTCATTTGTTAAATCTCATAATGCACTTAAATGCACTCATGATATACCTGATAATCATATGTGTGAGGTCATAATATCTGATGTCACTTCTTGTAATGTCTCTTTCACTGAGGTCACTTCCTGTGATGTCATATGCAATGTCACGTTTCGTGACATCATGCTCATTGATGGCAAGCATCATGATTTCTCTTGCATACTGCCTATCCTGGTTAGTCTCTCCACTTCTGTTTTTTAGGACTTGTGCCCTGATCTTAAGGTTACAGATCTTCAAAGAGATCCAAGTGAAGTGCAGTGTAACTTCAGAGAGACTTGTTGTGTTACTGTGTTTGATCTTCAGTGTATCTGAAATACTCCAACCAGAAAACATACTTTGAAATTTTATGGCCACTAATATGTGTATGTGCGAATAGTCTTAGTTTGATTTAAGGTGTGACGGTTGTATATATTGAGCACTAACTATTGTTTTTAAAAGGGTGAGAGAAGAATGTAACCCTACAGTGTCTGAATTGTACAATGTGCAACTGGGAAACCTGGGCTCAAATACCAGCTTTCCCATTTAACCAAATTGTGTGATCCCTATCCCATCCTTTACTTCACGATGTATCATCTACCTTAACCGCCCAGCTTGAGAGCACATTGAAGTAATTCCGTTCAGGATCAGTGCTCTACAAAAACCTCACTTCTTATATGGTTAATGTAAAATAAGCTTGCTTCACATTTGATAACAATATAGACCATATAAACAAAAAACATGACAAACCGACACATTTTTATTTACTCATGGTTTATCACGTCAGATCATGAGATATTCTTGAATTATGTGTTTTAAAATAAATGCTACTTTTAATAAATGTAATGTAACAGTCCTGCGTGATTTCAATCGTATGTGTGGTATGTTGATGTTCATATCTGCATTGCTATGGTTACGGTTGTTAGATACAAGCATGGTTCTAGAGTGTGGGGGTAGCATGCAGTTGGAGAAGGGATCTGTGGAAGAAGGACGTACCTGCTTACTCTATTAAATTCCTTACTTACAAGAACCTGCATTGGAGTGCTTATTACAATGGCGACGATCGGGATACGAAGTTAATAATTAAGGATCAAGAACTTGTAAATGAAGAATACCTTCCTTGGATTTACTACAGAATTTTTTTTTTGACGAGTTATAGAATCGATCTAAAAAGCAAAGTAAGGAGGAGAACATAAACTATAATGATGAGCGGATCTAATATGGAGTAAGCAGAGAGAGAGAGAGAGAGACGCTCAGCCAGAGAACTGGAATTTAAGAATATATACTAAAGAATCTCAGCATTGGAATATTTTGAACTTGACGATTAAGAGGTCAACGCGTGAATTCACTAATACTCGACTTGAGATTTATTTTTAAAAGTTACGGTCCTTCTCACCGTGTGGTTACAGGCACAGCGTCACTGCATCATTTGAAGAAGCCGGCGTTCCAATTCCGGTGATTCAACGCGCGCACTCAGTATCGGGGGAAGAACGTTCCAGCTCCTGTTCTTCTCGCGTATGTGTGCTTCCAGCGGATGAACACTGACATCACCACGCACCGCGTCATCACGTAAGGTCACGCAACGCGACCTTACGAAGCCGCCATCTTTGATTACCTTGCTTTTGTGTTTATTTTACACTCATCAACGCGGAAGTCACCGGATAAACGCGAGGAGAAGAGCACAAAGTATCTTCAAGAAAAGAGAGATAAGGAATCACATATTATAACGGTACTGTACAGAAAGCAATTTCCTTACATTCTTGTTCATTCAAAAGTGTGCATGTAAATTCAATTTTAATAGAATACATTGAGCTGCAAAGCACACTTTATTTTATAAATAATCAGAATGGCAAACCAAGGATGTGGACTAGGACTTCCTGTTCCATTTTTGACTCGTCCGGGTGAACCGGCATTAAAGTGGCTTGACTGGAAAGAATATATTTTGAACTACATTTCTGCCTTAGAAGAAGAAAATGAAGAGGAATTCACAGCTTCAAGGAAAAAGAAAATGCTCTTGCACAGTTTAGGACCCGAGGGCTCAAGAATTTATTATCAGATGGAAAAAAGTCTGGTCCAGGCGTAAATGTATTTTTAGATGCCTTACACGATTTAGATGCTTACTATCAACCTACTGTTTGTGTCGGAATTAATAGATATGAATTTTTTCAGCGCAAACAACAAAAAAACGAATCTGTAGAAGATTATGTTTCTACGCTGAAAAAATTGTCTATTAATTGCCAATTTGAAAATTTACTTGATAGTTTTATTAGAGATCAATTGGTAATGCATTCTAATAACAGTGCCATACAAGAAAAACTATGGGTCTGCGGGGATTCTCCTTTGAATGAAATTATCGCCATTGTTAAAAAAGGGGAGATGTCAAAAAGATGTGCACAAATGGCATTAAAAAAAAAATGAAGAGAATAGTGTAGTAGGAAAAGTATCTACCGGTAAAACCAACACAAAGAAAATAGAGAAGAATAGTCATAAAGATGCTGATAAAAGAATGGGCAGTCATAACAAGAGCGAACATGAAGACAATAGACCAACATGTTACAGGTGTGGATATAAGGGTCATACTGCCAGAGACAAGTGGTGTCCGGCCATGAAATCTAAGTGCAGTTATTGTGGGATGTTTGGCCACTTCACAAAAGCATGTAGAAGAAGAATTAACAAAAATAGTAAAACATATGTTAAGTGCATCAGTGAGACCAAATGTGCAGAAGAGGAGGAAAATGTTGATTCCAGTGATGAAGAAATTTTGTGTATTGATGATTTCCAAGAGTGTGACAATGTAATCATGAATGTAGGTCTAAAAAAGAAAAAGAAACCGGTATGTGAGATAAACCTTGGGGGTGTTGACCTACAAATAGTTCCTGATTCGGGTTCACCGTACACTATCATACAAAGAAAGGTATGGGAGGACAAATTTGAAAAAGTCATTAAGCAGGAACTAAGAGCCCCAGACATACAACCAGTGACATACACCGGTGAGAAAATTCCTATGGTAGGTTTTGTTGAACAAATTTTCAAGTTCAAGGACAGGAGTACAACTGGGAAGCTATATGTAGCAGAAAAAGGGCCATCAGTGCTAGGTTGGATGGACCAGGGTGAACTTGGCATAATACTCAACCCTAATACTGAAGATCAAGTTTTATTAATAGAGGAATCAGAGAAAGGCTTAGTAGATGACATAGTTAAACAGTTCCCTAAAGTATTTTCAGGGGAAGTTGGTAAATTGGAAGGCTTCGTACACAAGATTGTACTTAAGAAGGACGCTATACCAGTCATGCACAGAGCTAGGAACATTCCTATAAGCATTAGAGATGGTGTAATGAAAGAACTAGACATATTGGAAAAAAAAGGGATAATTGAGCCTATAGAATGCGCAGAATGGATTGCCCCTTTGGTCGTCGCTCGCAAACCGGATGGACGTTTGCGTTTATGTATTGACTTAAGAGACCTTAATAAAAATATTGTAGTCGATAAGTTTCCGTTGCCCAGAATAGACGAAATATTAGCCCAATCGAAAAATATAAAATATTTCTCTACCATCGATTTAACATCTGCGTACCACCAGATTCAATTACACGACAGCAGTAGAAGCCTGACTGCCTTCATAACTCCTTTTGGCTGTTATCGCTTTGTACGCATGCCTTTTGGGTTGGCTTCTGCTGCTGCCGTGTTTCAGAGGCTAATGCATAAAACGTTTAAAGGATTAAAAGGTGTCACATACTTCCAAGATGACATCCTAATAATGGGACGAGACAGACATGAGCATGACGTAAGACTCAACACGATATTATCAAAATTGGCAGAGAAAGGTTTAACAGCAGAAATAAAAAAATGCAAATTCAGAATGAAATCTGTTACCTATGTAGGACACGAAGTGGGGGGTGATGGTATATCACCAAAGAAAAGTCTAATGGAAGGTATTAAAAATGCCCCTTCCCCTAAATCAAAGGATGATTTCATATCATTTCTGGGGATGGCGGAATTTTATGCAAATTTCGTAAAAAATTTTGCCACCAAAACTTACAATATGGGGCAACTGTTGAAGTTAAAAAGTGAATTTATTTGGAATAGTGATTTGGAAAGTGACTTCTGTACTGTAAAAAATGATTTACACTCTGCCTTACCTCTTCAAGCTTTCGACATCTCGTCACCAACCATAATTACGACAGATGCCAGTGGGAAGGGACTGGGAGAAGTACTTTCTCAAGTAAATGAGATTGGTGAAGAGATAACCATTTCATTTGCATCTCGTTCTCTTTCACCATCAGAGGAAAAGTATTCCGTAATAGAGAAAGAAATGCTGGCAACTATATGGGCAATGGAGAAATTTAGACAGTTTGTATGGGGTTCTAGTTTTAGACTACGTACAGATCACAAACCACTGCTCAAAGTCTTAACTTCTGAGGGCATTTACAAAGCCACACCCAGGATAGCAAAGATGACATTAAAACTTTTAGATTTTAACTACGAAGTAGAATATTTGCCTGGGAGGAAGAACCAAGTGGCAGACTATTTGAGCAGATCTCCTTTGCCATATGAGAGTTTTGCACAAAATGATTGGGACAAATTCAATGTTGCAGCAGTGTATGACGGATCTTGTGCTATTTCTAAGCAGGAATGGGACAATGAATATTCGCAAGATGAATGTTTAAAGAAAACGGCACAGTTTATAACCAAAGGTTGGCCTGCCAAGAATGATAACCAAGGTGATTTAAGAGCGCTTTGGGAGGTACAAAGTGAATTGTCTATAGATGATTCAGGATACATTTGCAGGGGAGATAGAATCATAGTACCTTTAAAATTGAGAACAAGGATCTTAGGAATAAATCATGAAGGTCATCTTGGTATCTCTAAATTAAAAAGCAAACTTAAATCATCTTATTGGTGGCCAGGTATTGACCGTGATTCTGAGAGATGTGTAAGAGATTGTGTCATTTGTCAAGATTCTGATAAATCACTTCGGGTGCTAAGACCCTCACTGGGTACAAAATCTATTCCCAATGGGCCGTGGGAAAATCTAAGCATAGATTGGTTAGGTCCCATTGAGGGAGATGATGGTTCCAATGCATATGTTTTGGTTGTTATTGATGATTTTTCGAAATGGCCAGAAATCGAAGTGTATGAGACTTGTGACACAAAGCATACCATTAAGTTTTTGGAAAGTTTATTCATAAGAGAGGGAATTCCAAAAATGATACGCAGTGATAATGGCCCACAATTTTCTTCTGACAAGTTTAAGAATTTTTTGGTAAGAAATGGAATTTGTGAAAAGAAAACTCCTGTATACAATCCAGCGGGTAACGGTAGTGTAGAGAGGTTCAACAGGGTCATAATGGGAAGTGTACAAGCTTCATTAAAAGCTGGTAAAAGCTGGAAAAGGGAACTTTTCAGTACAGTTTGGGCATATAGAATTACGCCAACTGGTACAGGATATAGTCCTTTTAAGATATTGCGAGGGAGAGAACCATTTTGTAAGGATAATGTGGCATGGTCTAACATGCAAACGTATGGGAAATGGTCACCTGCGTTGGTTAGGACTAATTTAAGAAAAATGCAAGAGAATTATAAGATCAATTTTGATAAAACCCATGGCACTTTTGATTGCGCACTTAATGTAGGTGATTGGGTTAAAGTTAAATTGGCTAGCAAAGTAAGAAAAGGCAAAAGTAAATTTTCTACACCATTACAGGTAATTGCAACGTATTCAAGATCTGAAAAATTGAGTGATGGGAAAATTTGGCACTATAACAGAATGTCAAAATGCAATGTTAAAAATGGAAAAATGCATGATATTGCTGGTATTAAATCAGATATGAAATGGTTATGGGATGAAGTTCCTGACTGCGACATTGGGAATGGTGGTAGTAGTTTGACGCAGTCAAATGGTACAGTTTCCAGTACTAAAGCTGGAACCTCAGGTGAAGTTGTGAGAACATCACGCGCTGGGAGAGCGATTGTCATGCCAGTGAAATATCGTAATTATGTTGTTAAAAATGGGAGAGGGGAAAAGGGTTGTTCATGAATGCAGCATAATTTATGACAACCGAATTAGTTTAGTGAGTTTAAGTGAAATTATTTCTTCTGGAAAAGAGGGAGATGTGGTATGTTGATGTTCATATCTGCATTGCTATGGTTACGGTTGTTAGATACAAGCATGGTTCTAGAGTGTGGGGGTAGCATGGAGTTGGAGAAGGGATCTGTGGAAGAAGGACGTACCTGCTTACTCCTTACTTACAAGAACCTGCATTGGAGTGCTTATTACAGTATGCACTGAATTCAGACACTGAAAATTTTTGAAAATACATTTTTCATTTTAAAGTGGCTTTACCATATTTTTTCATGATATTTGCCGCCTGAATTATATCTGTGGATGTCTATGCTCCTAGAGTCAGGCCAGACTCTGGCTTGGCACTAAGAGTCAATGTACAAGCAGAGACACATTGGCTCACCCCACGGCTGTTTGTATCTTCCCCAGAAACCTAGTAGTTCCTAAGCCTTTTGTTAAGACTACGACAAGAGGGGACCTATGACAGTGGTGGGGGGAGGAGGGGGTGGCAGAGACGAGACAGGCAGCTGGTGGGATGGGAGCTAGAGGCGAGGTAAGGATATGGGAGGGAGCAAAAGACGACATGGACCCAAGAGGCAGTAGAGCCAGAGACTAGAAGAGTGTAAGGTGTGTGAATGGACATGGAGGGGGCAGAGTTGAGACGGTACAGTGGGAAGTGGGGGGGAGAAATGAATTGTGCTTCGGTGAGAATGGGCCTGGGGTGAAACAGGAAATTGGGGAAGGGGTTCCACAAGTGGAATGAAGCAGCGGTCAGAGGCAGGCTAGAGCTGAGATGGACAGCTGGTGGATGTGGACTGCAAGAGATAAAGGGCAAAGAGTGAAGGGGTTAGAGGTGAGGTGGGTCTACAGGAGCCCTGATCAGAAGAGGTACAGGTCTCCGAGGTAAGTAGACCAGATGTGAAACAGAGCTCTGGGGTGAGGGAACAGTGGGGTCAAGTATGCCAGAGATGGGAGGAAACCATGGGGCGACAGGCCATGAGAAAAAAGACAGTCCCGGAGATGAAACAGGGCAGAGGTGTAACCTAAGGACCTAAGTATTAAATAAAGAACTTATCGCCTACATGAGTGGCTCAAGACTCATGCAACTACAACAGAGACATAGCTCTAAGGGGAAAGGAATCAGATCTGAGATTAGGCCACGGTGGAGGAGTACTAGAAACAAGGGTATTGGGGAGGGGACTAAAGTTGAAATGAGGAGCAGGACCTCGTGTGAGAGGAGAAAGCAGGGGGGTGAGGTTAGATTTGAGATGGGACAGAAACGGGAAGGGTCAAGAAGACAGGGCAGCAGGAGAGACAGGGACCATGGGGGAGATGGGGCAGTGGGTGGAAGAGGTCTGAGGTTAAACAGGGTAGAGAGGTGGAGGCCAGAGGACACAGCAGACAGGCAGGAGAGAGTCCCTAAAGAGTAAGACAGGGCAGAAGCAGGAGGTGATACAGAGCAATAGAGCGGGGGCAAGAGGCGACACACTATTGTGATGGGATTTGAGCTAGAAATAAGATGACATGAACCCAAGAGGAGAGTGGTCCAGAGGTGATATGGAGGAGGTAGAGTTGTCCAGAGGTGAGATGTGACAACAGTGCGCCTAATGTGGGACAGGGTAAGGCAGTTTAGAGGGATAGCAGTGAGACAAAGTGACTGATGGCAGGGGGGCAGTGGAGAAAGGGGCAATGCGGCCAATGACACTACAAGTGGAGAAGGCCTGAGTTGACCTGGGGGTGGTGGGCCAGAGATGAGACTGGACATCACGGGATGGGAGCCAGAGTTGGGATGGGACAGGAGTTGCCTAAAGGGGTGTGAGTGAAATGGGGTTGTGGGAGAGGGCATCCAGGGTTGAGCTAGAACAGTGAGAGGGTCAGGGCAGACAATGGTCAGCTAGGGGAGGGAGGCCAGAGCTGGCTCGGGACCGTCGGTTGCCTGAGGTGAGATAAGGCTACAGATTAGAGGGCTTGCAGAGGAGACATGGTGCTTCGAAGCAGAGGGGCCAGATATAAGACAAGGCTACGAAGATGAGGTCCAGGGGCGACTTTAGGTTTTCAATAGGATGTGATGTTACACCATGCAAGGGGCCACAGATGTGAGATGAGGCAGCGGGGGAAGGGAGTCAGATGTGAGATAGCACAGTGGGAATGGACCAGAAGTGAAATAGGACAGTGGTGGTTGACACGGGAGATGTGAGGCAGGGCTGCAGGTATTTTCGAAACAAAGGGTGTTGGGGGGGGGGGGGGGTGTTGGAACTGCAGAAGGAATGCGGCCGGAAGTGACAGAGGACTCATGGGGGTGTGGGAGGAATTGGTACAGAATTAAGAACATGCTACAGGGAGACGGGGTCAGAGGTGAAACAAGACAGCAGGTGATGGGAGGTGAGACAGTACACTGGGGGATACAGTGACCAGAGATGACTCTGGATTGTGGGGGGAGGAGGGCTAAGGCAAAGACACGGCTACAGGAGAAGGGAGTGAGAGGAGGCATAAGGTTAGAAGGAGGGGGTCTAGATGCGAAGCTGAGTAAGGGAGAGGAGGCATAGAGGTGATACTGGACCGCAGAAGGAGAGGGCAGGAGGTGAAACGGGGAAGTGTGGAAACAGAAGGTGGGCAGGGTAGTGGGGGTGTGGGACCAGACGAAAAACAGTGTTACAGAGGGAGGGGACCAGAGGTGAGACAAGGAGGCAGGAGTTACAGGGCAGAGGTCAGATGGGACAGGACGGGAGGGAGGTCAGAGGTGAGACGGGACAGTGCAAAGTCGTGGGCCGTAGGAGACAAGTGCAGTGAGATAGAGGGAGGCAACAGCAAGAGGTGTAACAGAGCAGGCAGGGGATACGTCTGAGTGACATGGGGTTATTGGATGTGATCAGGGGAGAAACATAGTTAAAGGGGGAGGAGCTCAGAGGTGAAAGGCCACTGCCTGATTGGGCAGGCCTGATGTCATTATTCACCTCTTCAAGGGCTCTTAACTGATAGCGAGTAGATGGCGGTTTCCCTCCCACGCAGGACGTTTTTTTTTTTTTTTACTTCACTTGTGTGTAACACTACCGATAAGTACCAAAAAGAGATGTCTAAAGAGTAACAGCTGTCAGATGTATTTACAAACTCACACGAGGCTTTACTAGAAGATTGAGTTGCTGTCAATGGGGCAATTAAGGTGTGTTTTAAAGTAATCTAAAGTGGCAGTTCTTTAAAAGGCTCTCAACCCCTTTCATATTGAAGAACATGACTTTACAAAAGGGGCACGGACCACTTGGTGGTTCCTTTCTGCAAACAAGCGACTGGGAACCTCATCTAAAAGCCAGTCAATTGCCAGTCTGCGTTTGTGTGCATTTTTTATATTTTGAATAAACTATATTAACCTGACCTGAAATAGGACAGGAGAAGAAGGGGTCAAGAAGGGGATGGGCAAGTAAAAGAGGGAGGTTATAGGTGAGACAGGGTAGTGGCTGTATGGGGGGAGCAGAGGTAAGACAAGGCAATGGGATTTCAGAGTTGAAACTGTGTTATGGTGTCATATCACTAAAGAGAGGAGTGGGCAGAGGTGGGACGGATTGGTGGAGTTGGGCCACAGAAGACAGAAGGTAGCGGAGGCGTGAAGGGAAGAAGTGGGACAATACAGCGGGGGAGGTTTACCAGATGTGATACAAGGTGATAGGGTGTCACCAGAGTGCACATGGGGCTAACATGGGAGGGGCGCGACAGGAGCCTGCCTGGGGTGTGGGTCCAGAGGAGAGATGGTACAGCAGGAGGGAAAGGGGACGAGAGAGATTTGAGGTAGCTTGGTAGAGAGAGGCTATAGGTAAGTGGGATCTGGGGGCAGATGTAAAATGGGCAGTGGGACTAAGGGACCAGAGTTGAAGGACTGGGTTGGGGTAGTGTAAGACACTTTTACTGGGGAGCAGCGGCTAGAGGAGACGTGGGGTTTCAGAGAGGAGGGTAGCAGAAGTGAGACTGATGTATGGAGCTGGGTCACAAGAGACAGGAGGTAGCAGAGGAGGTGATTTGAAAGGGTAGGAGGGATGACAGAAGACACTGGGCAGCAGGGGTGGATGGCAGTAGGTGACTCAGAAAAGCGGGTGTCCTGAGAAGAGATAGGGCAGTGGGGGAAGTGGATCTACAGAAAAAACAGGGAATGGGGGGCACAGATTAGTAGGGGCTTTGGGTGAAGGTCAGATGATAGACTGGGTACCGTGGCCAGAGGTGGGATGGAACTGTCGTGGATTATGGTCCGAGGTGATAATAGACAACCAGTGAGAGTGGGGCCAGGGCAGGGGTGAGAATGGGCTACAGGAGCAGGTGGACCAGAGAAGACGTGAGGTAACAAGGGCATGCAGAGGTGAGACAGGCAGTGGAAGGAAGTGAGCCACAAGAGAGGGGGGCCGTGATGGGAGGGGCAAGAGAGATGATATGGGATTAGGGTGGGAGGGGGACCAGATGAGGTACAAATAGTAGACATTTGGCCTCAGGGGATGGAAGGTAGTGGCAAAAGGTTGATAAGGGGCATGATAGGGCAGTGGGAATGATTGGCCAGAAATCAAACATGGTCCTTGGGTGTGATAGAGTACACATGACTAGGTGGAATTGATGTCACAGGAGACTGCCAGGGTAGAGGGTCCTGATGTGAGATGATGCAGGAGGGGCATGTCCAAAGGTGAGGAGGAGGGGAGAGGGCGCAGAGGTGAGCTGGGACAGAAGTGGTAGGAGCAAGAGATGAAACAGGGCAGTGGGGGAAGGGAGCTAGAATTTAGACAGGCCTGCAGGGGAGGGAACTTTAGAGGAGGAGCAACACTACAGGGAGGAGAGAGCGCCAGAGGTGAGACATAGAGACAAGGAGCCTGAGGTCAGATGAGACAGCGAGGTAGGGTAACCAGAGGTGAGACAGGGCAGCAGATATAAGCCAAGACAGCAGACATAGCAGGCTAGAGGTGAGCAGCAGCATCAGAGGAAGGGGTCAGAGGTGAAACTGGGCATTGGGAAAAGATGCCAATAGGTGATAGAAGCTACGGGGGAGGGGGGCAATGGTGATACATGTCAGAGAAGGAGAAGGCAGAGGTGAGATGGGATAGCAGGGTAGTACGTGGGGCAAGAGTTGACACAAGGCAGCATGTGAGGAGGGCCAGATATGAGATGGAATGGTGGAAGGAAGGGGGCAGAGGTGACAGTGGAAGGGGCAGAGGTACCACATGGCAGCATGGGCAGTTGGGCCAGAGTGGACACAGGGCTATAGCCAACAAAGAGAAAGGGTTACTGGGAAGAGAGGGCTATCGGCGACACAGCACTGCAGGGGACGTGTTTTACATTACAAGTGAGACAGGGCTACAGGGGAAGGTCAAGAGGAGACACAACACTAAGGGGCATATTATCAATGATGGCGTTAAAATTATCGCCGGTTTCGCGGCAGAAAACTGCTGCTAAAGCGGCGATAATGGGCTTGATAATATGCCCTGGAGAATTCCAATAGAAGCCCAGGTTCACACCAGAACATGGGCTTCTATTGGAATTCTCAAGGGCATATTATCAAGCCTATTATCGCCGCTTTAGCGGCAGTTTTCTGCCACTAAACCGGCTATAATCTTTAACGCCGTCCTTGATAATATGCCCCTAAAGGGGGAAGGGCCATAGGTGAGACAGAGCTACAGAATGAAAGGTGGCAAGAGGATTTCAGAGGACAGGAGGGAGCCAGAGAAGAAGAATGCCAACTAGTGGTTGGAGGGTTAGAGATGAGGCACGGTACACTGGGGGAGGGGGTCGAAATGAGACATGTAGCTATGGGTGGAGTGGGGCCGGAGGTAAATGCCTTTGGGACAACCAAGAGTATATGGGGTGAGGGGACCCAGGTGAGAAGGGAAGCTGTGCAAAGGAAAGATGGAAGAGACGGACAGCTGTGCCCTGAAATTTCTTAGCTGCTTTTCGCAGCATCCGGTGCTCAGATCGTAACCATGACTAACCACATAGCTCACATTTTCCAGTCCACATGTTTCTGTGTCCAGTCTCATCCTAACACTATGTCATCTCTGAAGCCTCTCCCTTTTGCATCCCCATGTCTTCTTGTTTAACACTTTTCTTGTAGCCCCCATCTCACTTCTGGCTCCCTCCATGACCTCATTCGTCCCACCTCTGCCCTTGTTTAACCATCTCATTTCTTGCCACCTCTTCTTGCAGCCTTGTCTCATCTCAGACTCTCTTGTCCTGATGTCCATTCTTTGGCCCAACTCCCTTCTTTGTGGGACTCACCTATGGTCTGCATCCCCTGTAGTCCAATACCTCCGCTGATCCCCACCCACATAGCCCTGCCTCGCCTATGATCCACTCCCACCACTGTCCAGTCTCCCTTCTTGCCGTCCTTCCCCTACTGTCCCTATCACCACACGTCTCTTCCCACAAGAGATGGGGACAGTGGTGGGAGCAGGACGGGAGGTGATAGGAGGTTAATGTGGGATGCGGGCCAGAAGCGATCCAGGACTTCAGAGCGGAAGGGGGCAGGGGGTGGAATGAATGGCAGGAGTTTGGCCACAGGAGAAAATTGTAGCAGTGGGAGGGCGACAAGAGGCATGACAGGGCAGTGGGGATGATCAAAAGAGAGCAAGGTCATTAGGTGTGCCTTGAGTACACACGGCTAAGTGGGATGGATGCCACAGGAGACTGCCAGGATAGAGGGTTCTGATGTGAATTTGAATAGCAGGGGCAAGCATGAAGATGGGCAGGAGGGGATAGAGAGCCTACAGGTGACCGAGTGCAGGGAGGCCAAGTTAAGAAGGGGCAGTGGGGCCAGAAGACCCATTGGTGACAGAGGACAGCTGGGGAGATTGTGGTAAGACCGAGTCACTGGAGAAAGGCGACTAGAGCAGACATGGGACTTTAGAGAGAAGGGGTAGCAGGTGTGAGATGGATGGAAGGGGTTGGGCCACAGGAGACATGAGGTAGCAGGATAGGGCACAGTGAGGTACCAAGATCTGCAGGAGGAGGCCAGAGGGGACACAGGAATGGAGGGTGATAAGACATGATGCAGGACAGCAGATTGCTTGAGGTTAGAAAATAATTTTATAAAAATAATTTATAAAATGTTTTTAACAATTTATAAGTTGTTAAAATAATTATTTATGAATATTATTAAGGAAGTATATATATTATATTTTATATGTATATGTTTAATTTATTTTAACATATGTATTAGTTATTATTTTTAAACATTTTTTAATATTTGTAACTATGTTTCTTTTAATTATATGTATTATTTACTTTATTCGACATTATTTTTTTAACACTTTTAAAAAACGATATTTTTTACAACGATATTTTTGACATCGATATTTTTCTCTCGATATTTTTGTACTTACCATGATGTAGATAGGATGTCGATATTCTTGACTTCGATATTTTTGTCACACTATTTTTGTACCTCGATATTATTGTAGTCGATATTTTGTCAGTGATTTGATTGCCAAATTTGTGACAGGGCAGCAGGATGAGTGGGGGTCAGAGATTAAACAAGTCTACATCTCTGCTGTAAAACTGAGGTGAGGCTGGAAAATGGGAGGAATGGGTAAAAAGGAAGGTGGGTTAGCAGATGAGTGGCAGGTCTGATGTGAGACAGGGCAGTGAGGGAAGCCAAAGAAAATATGGGACAGTGTTGATAGAGGTGAGAGATGGCATTCAACACCAGCCAATGGATGCCACTGTGCTTCAAAGGAGAGAGGGATGAGCCAAAATAGGGAAGTGCGGAAGGGGCTATTGGGGACTTAGGACATCAGTGTGGGAGGGAGCCAACAGTGGTGACCAAGCTCAGTGGGAGTCAAAGGTAAAACATGGCAGCAGCAAGACAAGAATCCAGAGGAGAGACGGAACTAGGGGTCAAGGGGGGCAGTTTTAAAGATATGATTACTAGGAGAGGGAGTTATGAGGTGTCATATGGGAGGGAAACCAGAGATGAGATGTGATGGAGGGGGAGGGAGGGGGGGACATTGGTGCAATGGAACACCAGAGAGAAGGGCAAAATGGGAGACAGGATTGCAGGGGAAGACAGCTAGAGGTGAAACAGAACAATGGGGTTGGAGGTGAAGTCATCATGAAACTGGGCTAGAGTGAGGAAGGGTCCAAAGGAGAAAGAAGTCTACAGGGGCCAAAGGCCAGATAAGACAGAGAGAGATGAGCAGTCAATGGTGACACATGGCAAGTAGGGGCCAGGTGTGGGACAGAACATCAGAGGTGATAAGTTAGATGTGAGACATGGCTACGGGGTAGGGCAACCAAGAGAGTCTTATGGCTGCAAGGGGAAAGGGGTGTGAGGTGAGAAAGAGCTAAGTGTGTGTTGGAGCCAGAATTGAGATGTGGCAGAAGGCGTAGGTGGAGTCAAGAGTCTGCACAGAACTGAGAGAGAAGGGCATCAAGAAACATCGTTGAACAGCAAGGACCAGAGGTGAAACATGCCGTGGGACTAGGGGGAGCTAAAGCTGAAATTGTGCTCTAGGGGAGACAGTCCCAGAGGAGAAAGGGGGCAGAGGAGAAGGTGTGCCAGAGTTGAGATATGACAGTGGAGAGCCAGGGGCCAGAGTTAATACAGGACATCAGGTGGAAGTGTTCCAGATATGTGATTGAGCAGAGATGAGAAGTGAGAGCAAGATGAGGGGGCGAAAATTGAGATGAGACAACATTGGGTCTATGGTGAGATCAGACAGCATGGTTAAAGGGCTATTGGTGAGAAGGAGTCACTCGTGGGATGGAACCAGCAGAGAAATCGGGTAATGGGGGGAATCAGGCCAGAGGTAAGATGGGACTACTTGTGGTGGGGTTCCACAGTTGACATAGAGGATGGTGGACAGGCTGGACAGCAGGAAGAGAGGGGGCAGAGGTGAAACTGAGGAGCATAGTGGAAGACTGTGGTGACACTGGACAGCAAGGGGTGGGCACCCAGAAGTGAGGCACAATGGCGGTTCAGATGAGAAAGAGTTATAGGCGGGAGGAGGGCCAGAGCAGACACTGTGCCTTGGTGGGGGGGACAACAATGAGACAGGACTGCTGGGGGACCTAGTCCAGAGATGACAGGGGGAAGGGGCCATCGGTTTGATGGTACAGCAGGCGAGAGACCATAGCTGTGAGATGACACAGTGGGGGAATCGGGCCAGATCTGAGAAGGGAGCATAAGGAACGAGACGTTAGATGGGGCAGTCATTGGTAAGAGGTATCAGGAGCGAGACAAATCAGTAGGGAAGGCTGACCAGAGGAAACACAGGATTACAAGGGGAAGGATACCAGAGGTGAGGCATATCCATTCTGATGGATACATCTGCCAGTGGATTCCTCACCTTGGGAATATCCCCTACGCCAGCATTCCACTGACTTTTTTCCCCAGCTCTCCACGCCGACATGGATGTCATAATACCACGGCTCCGCTCGCGACTCCGTATGACGTCACCGGAGCCATAAGAGAGCCTCGTCGGCGTGATGACGCCAGTTCCCTTTTTTCCGCGCCATCGACGCGTAACGGTTTTTCAGCACTCTCCTGTTACTTTGTGGTCTCCTTGTGAGTTACTGTTTCTGGATTAATCATGTCTTCATCGAGGAAGTCAGGATTCAAGCTGTGTAGGGAATGTGGGGTCACATGTCCATCACTGACCCCCATGAAGACTGTTTATGGTGTCTATCGTCGGACCACGATGTGGAGGAATGTTCCTGCTGCAGGAAATGAATGCGAAGGCACTGAAAGAGAGAGAAGCAAAGCTTTTCATGGCTAAGGCAAAGAAGGGGGCAGAGGTAGAAAAAGAGACAAGTCGAAGCCGGAGTCGTCGACCTCGCACTCCTCGAAGTCGAGAAGACACAAGAAGAAGAGGAAGCATAGCTCTCGGCGCCGATCGTCGAAGAGTAAGGCTTCGAGGTTGCCGTCACCTCGACATCGAAGCAAGGACTTTGTCTCTCCTTCTCCTTCCCCTTCTCCTTGTGTTTCTCCGGAGAAGTCACCTTCGCCCAAGTTAACTCCGGTGCAGTTTCCAGCGCCGGTGGATTCTCCTGCTTCCGATGCCGAGCCGGAGCAGGTTGTTGATCTTTCGCCAGTGCCAGAAGGTGAACCTGCGGCTCCAGTAGAGGATTCTTCGGCTCCGGCTCCAACTACTCCTCGGCCGGATTCAGGTTCGAACCCATACCCGCATTTCCCGACTCCGGGTGCGGATCCGATGCATTTCCTTAATGCTATGTATGGTGTTTTCCAAAGAGCAGCCTTCCCATCCAGTGCACTTTCAGGTCCCGTGGGTCCAATGGCGTTCAGTTTGGGCGTGCCGCAACACTATGCTCAGGCACCTTTTATGCCCTTCTTGCCGATGGCTCCATCATGGCAGTTCACGGCGCGGTCTGGAGAGCCTTCCTCCCGGCATCGACTGGATCGCATGCCTTCATCGGAGCTTCCCTCGACGCGGGCGCCGACTCCAGCTGCACCGCGTCTGACGCCGCCGACTCCTCCGGCACCACCGACTCCACGTTCGGTGCCGCCGACCCCGCATACGGCGCCGCCGCCGCCGTGTCCTCGGATCCGCTCAGAGAGAGGCTCAGAAGATTATAGAGGAAGAGCAATATCGGGCAGAGGAAGTGGAGGAAGGTGAAGTGGGTGAATCCACTGATGAATTTGAGGGCATTCAGGAGGCAAGTGGATTGGACACTACTCCTGAATGGGAGCATTCTTCTTTTAGGACTTCTCCTCCTCAAGAGTTAGCTCCTTACCATTTGGCTATCAGGAAGGCTGCGGAGTTGTTGGACTTACAGTTGCCTTCTGTGGAATACAAGCCAAACCTTTTGACTGAAGTCCTTCATTCACCTTCTTCCATTGTTGAGCCTTTGTTGCCCTTTAATGAGGCTATCTTGGAGCCTGTTATGGACGTTTGGCGTAAGCCACTTTCTTCACCTGCGGTTTCCAGAACTGTGGTGAGGAGATATAGAGTGGCTCCGGGGGATACGAGCTTCCTTTCCTCGCACCCTTCTCCAGAGAGTCTTGTAGTGCAGGCATCCTGTTCGAAACAATCTTCAGGTGCTTTTCCACAGGCTCCAGCTGACAGGGACTCAAAGAAGATCGAGCAGTCGGCTAAAAAGGTCTTCTCTTCTGGAAGTATGGTGCTTAAATCAACGAATGCCACTTGCTTATTGGGCCGCTACGTTCATGCTTTGATGGACTCTGTGAAGCAGTTAGCTCCTAAACTGCCTGATGAGGAGAAGGTCTCATTTATGGAGGTTGTTGCAGACACTCAAGCTGCCGCTAGGCAAGTTATTCAGTCAGGCCTAAATACGGCTGGTTCCGTGGCCAGAATTATGGGATCTTCTATAGCCACTAGAAGGCAGGCTTGGCTTCGTTCTTCCGGATTCTCTGCGGATGTTCAGGCCACTTTGGTCGACTTACCCTTTGATGGGGAAAAGCTTTTTGGGGAAAAAGCGGATTCCGCCCTACAAACATTCAAGGATAGAAGAGCTACTGCGAAATCTTTAAGTTTACGGACGCACTTAAAAGGGTTTGGCTTCAGGAAGTATAGGGGATTTGGGAGGTCATCCTTTCGTTCCTTCCGTCAAGCTCAGCAACAGCAGCAACAGCAGCAGCAAAATCCTCTCTATAGATCCTATAGAGGAAGACAAAGGGGTCGGCGCGGTTCTGGTCGCAATCCCTCCTCCTCTTCAGCCTCCTCTGCTCCCAATGAGGCTACAGGGAAGCAGCCCTAGATCCCCCATCCTGGATCATATGAGGCCTATTGGGGGTCGGGTGTCCCACTTTCTGCGAGGTTGGAAATCCGTCACGACAGACCTTTGGGTTTTAAACCTTGTGGAGAATGGGCACGCCCTTCCCTTTTGGGAATTTCCTCCCCCTTACCCTCCTTGCCAGGGTTTTTGCTCAGAGGACCATCTGCTTCATCTGCAAAAGGAGGTTCTTGCATTGCTTCAAAAAGGTGCGATAGAGGTGGTTCCAGAGCAGGAAAGGGGTCAGGGATGCTACTCCTGGTATTTCCTGATTCCCAAAAAGGACGGCAGATTGCGTCCGATCCTGGACCTCAGGGTCTTGAATTTTTACCTGAAACAGGAGAAATTCAAGATGCTAACCCTTGCACAGGTTCTTCAAGCGTTGCAGCAAGAAGACTGGATGGTGTCGATCGACTTGCAGGATGCGTACTTCCACATCCCAAATCTGAAGTCGCACAGGAAGTATCTCCGTTTTACGGTTGGATCGCAACACTACCAGTGTGCAGTTCTCCCGTTTGGTCTTACTACTGCACCTGGAGTCTTCACCAAGGTGATGGCTGTGGTGGCTGCCCATCTCACGAGGTCGGGGATTCCGGTATTCCCCTACCTGGACGACTGGCTTCTAAAAGCAGAGTCCCCAGGGATGGTGCAACATCATCTGCAGGTAACATCTCAGCTGTTATTCAACTTGGGTTTTTCGATCAATGTGCCCAAATCTCACCTGGTGCCCTCTCAGCGCAACCTGTTCATAGGGGCGGTACTGGACACTACTGTGTGTCGAGAATTTCCTCCTCCACAAAGAATTCTCGACATTCAGGAGATGATCCCTTTATTCCACAGTGGAGCGGTTGTTCCAGTTCTGAAGGTCCTTCGACTTCTCGGTCTGTTCGCCTCCTGCATTCTGTTGGGCAACCATGCATGCTGGCACATGAGGGCGCTCCAGTGGTGTCTCCGCAGGCAGTGGTATCAGCACAACGGAGATCTCAGGGATTCAATCAGGATTTCCAGAGAAGCTGCAGCGGATCTGTTTTGGTGGAGCGTGGAGGGCAACCTGTCTCAAGGAAAACCCTTTCATCTTTCTCCGTCGGTGGCCACAGTAATAACAGATGCCTCCACCCTAGGGTGGGGTGCTCATCTGGGGGATCTGGAGATCAAGGGTCTTTGGTCTCCAGAGGAAAGATTGTCTCATATCAATCTTCTAGAATTGCGGGCGATACTTTTGGCGCTCAAGGCCTTCCTCCCTTCCCTTCGCGGTCAGTCGGTGCAAGTCCTGACGGACAACACTACCGCGATGTGGTATATCAACAAGCAGGGAGGAGTAGGGTCGTACCGTCTCTGCAGAGAGGCTTTGCACCTCTGGTCCAGGGCTCAGGACCATCGGATTTGCTTGATGGTGAATCATCTGGCCGGGGTGCCGAACGTACGTGCGGACAGTCTCAGTCGGCAGTTTTCCGCCGACCACGAGTGGAGGCTTCATCCAGAGGTAGTTCAGCATGTCTTCCGGACATGGGGGACTCCTCGGGTGGACCTGTTTGCCACTCAAGAGAACGCGCATTGCCCGTCATTCTGCAGTCTCCAGTTTCTGATGCAGGGGGCTTTGGGGGACGCGTTTCAGTTGAGTTGGGGCTCACAACTCCTTTACGCGTTTCCTCCCATACCCTTAATTCCTCGGGTTCTGAGGAAGATTCGCCAAGACCGGGCCCAAGTTATATTGATTGCCCCATATTGGCCAAGAAGGGTGTGGTACACAGATCTACTTCACCTTTCATCGCACCCTCTGCTCCGTCTCCCTCTCAGGGCAGACCTCCTCTCGCAGTCGGAGGGGCAGATTCTACACCCCCACCTTCAGACCCTGCACCTTCATGCCTGGAGATTGAACGGGGCAACCTGAGTTCCTTCTCTCCCCCACCTTATGTGGTGGATGTTATTTTATCGGCCAGGCAACACTCCACCAAGTCTATCTACTCCTACAGGTGGTCTAAGTTTGTAAAATGGTGTGGAGAGAGATCCATTGACCCTTTAAAAGCCCATCTTTCTAATTTGCTTCAGTTTGCTCTTTCCTTGGCTCAGCAGGGTTGTGCTGTGGCCACAGTTAAGGGCTATTTATCAGCCTTGTCGGCTTTTCTGTGTCTTTCAGATCAGCCGTTGTTATTTAAATCTCCTATTGTTTTAAGATTTATCAAAGGTCTTTCTAACAGGTTTCCACCTACTCCCTTTGTAATGCCGCAGTGGGACCTTAATCTTGTCTTAACTTTTTTGATGGGGTCCCCTTTTGAGCCCCTTCATAGCTGTCCTTTGAGACTGTTGTTCTTTAAAATGGTCTTTCTTGTAGCCATAACCTCGACAAGGAGGGTGAGTGAGCTTCAAGCTCTTAGTTCGAAACCCCAGTTTTTGTCCTTACATGCTGAAAGGATGGTCCTCAGGACGAGGGCTGCTTTCCTTCCTAAGGTAGTGACTCCCTTTCATCTGGGGCAGTCCATTACTCTCCCTGTGTTTTACCCTCCCCCTCACCCTTCCAAGGAGGAAGAGAAACTTCACCGATTGGACCCTAAAAGAGCTGTGAGCTTTTATTTGGACAGAACAAACGACTTTTGTTTGAATGATCAGCTCTTCGTGGGCTATGTTGGACACTCTAAAGGCAAAGCTGTTCACCAAGCGCACTCTGTCCAGGTGGATCATCCTAACCATCAAGATCTGCTACGCCCTGGCTAGTAAGGTTCCTCCTGAGGGTATTAGAGCTCATTCAACTAGGGCTAAGTCTTCTACCTCTGCTTTGGCCAGGGGTGTTCCAGTTGCAGCCATTTGTAAGGCCGCGACTTGGGCCTCTCTCCATACTTTCGCAAAGCATTCTTGCTTAGACTCTGAGATGAGGAGGGAGATTTTGCACGCTCTGTCTTGCAGGACTTTTTGGTACAGGAAGGTGGACACCCTCCTCCGGGAGTGGGACTGCTGTGGGAATCTATTCACAAGGTGAGGAATCCACTGGTAGATGTATCCATCAGAAGAACAGGTTACTTACCTTCGGTAGCGCTTTTTCTGGTGGATACAGTATCTGTCTGTGGATTCCTCACTGGTCCACCCGCCTCCCCGTTGTCCACCTTTGTATACCTTAAAGGATGCTTTGTTTGACATGTTGTTTTATATTGCATCTTCTATCTTTCTGGTACACTTATAGGAAATGCTTATGTTATTCAGCTTTCCTTTTTGTATATGTACTATGTATATTTGTTCGAATGTTGTACACTATGTATACTTTGATTCTGTTGTCGGTCCACCTGTTCGCCTCGGAGGCACGGAAAAAATGGGTGGAACTGATGTCATCACGCCGACGTGGCTCTCTTATGGCTCCGGTGATGTCATACGGAGTCACGAGCGGAGCCGTGGTATTATGACGTCGGCGTGGAGAGCTGGGGAAAAAAATCCGTGGAATGCTGGCGCAGGGGATATTCACAAGGTGAGGAATCCACAGGCAGATACTGTATCCACCAGAGAAAGCGATACCGAAGCTAAGTAACTTGTTCATCAGGGAGTGTTGCTAGAGGGGCAATGGGAATTGCCATAATTGATACAGGACAGTGGTGGAGGACAAGGACAAGAGATAATATGGGTCGGTGGGAAAATGGAAGATAGAGTTCAGATCAGGCTACAAGGAGAGAGGAAATACGTAACCCATGGATATGGGAGAAGTTCGTTTCTGATGAAACAGAGCAGTGGGTAGAGGTTGGCCACAAAACGCAGAGGGGGGAGGGGTGAGACCAGATGGCAAGGGGGGCAGAGGTGAAACTGGACTACAAAGACTAGGCCAGAAGTGAGATGAGTCAGTGGGTTGGGGGGTTAGAACCGGACCTTGATGGTGGAAAAAGGGCTCAGGGGTGATAATTGATAGCAGGTAAAGGGGCAGTGGTTAGACAGGACATTGAGAAAAAGGCAGTTAGAGGTGATTTGCAACAGGAAAAGAGGAGGCAAGAGATGAGAAAAGGATTTTGAGGATATGGACTACAGCAGGTGAGGGTGAGGGTGGCAGAGGTGAGACAGCTTCTTGAGTGAAAGAGCCAGCATGGAGATGGGACATCAGGAGCAAAGGGGCAAGAGGAGATGTAATAATTAACGATGTAGATGAAGAGTGATGATTAAAGTAGGTTTATTGGATCTTTAGTACAGGATCACAGAAGAATCAGGTCTTAAGTATAGTAATATAGAAAGCCCCACCAGGAGCAGCTCCCTTGCTGCTCAGCCCAATCTCCCAACTGACATCCATCCACCAGGCATCCTCCACATTCTAACATTACATCACACATACCAACATTCTACTATTCATCCTCACTGTCTGAGCAGCAAGACAGGTAAGTGGGGAAGATACATAGCCCTGTCTCACTTGTGATCTACTCCCAGCACTGTCCTGTCTCACGTCTTGTCATCCTTCCCCCACTGTCCCTTATCACCTCATGCCTCTCCCCCATTGCCTTGTACTTACTTCTGTATATTCTTATCCCTTTCTCTCCAAACCCAGGAGAGATAGAGATGGCAACACCATGGTGGGCAGGGCCAGAGGAGGATAGGGGACTGTGGTGGAGGTGGGCAGGACACAACACTGGGAAGTGGGTGAGAAGAGACACAGGACAGCAGCTGAGTGTAGCCATAGATGACACTGAAGAGCGGGGGGCAGGACTGAGACTGTGCAATAGGGGAGTTGGAGATGAGAGGAGGTTAGAGTCATGAGAGGGCCAGAGGAGATACAGAATTATGTGAGGAGTATGACCTGCTTGAGAAAGCTAGTGGCATAAGGGCACAGAGATCAGACAAAACATCAAGGGCAGAGTACCAGAAGTTAAAGGTAGAGGGGATCTAGAAATGAGGCAGGCAGCTTGAGTGCGGGAACCAAAGAATAAAGGGAGATGTGGCCTGAGTTGAGATGAAAGATTAGGCGAATGAGATCCAGTGGTGACAAAAGGCATGTAGGGATGGGACCATCGTTGAGTCTATGCATGAGGTGGGGGTCCAGAGGGGAAACATTGCTGCATGCAGAGATGGTCCACAAGAGCCATGGTGCAGAAAGTAGAAAGAGGTGAGAGGGTTGTTGGTGGACATGAGGCCACATAAGTCTACAGGAGTGGGGCCAGTGGCGAGATAGGGCTACATTGGGCGTACAAAAGTGAGACAGGGCTGTGGGATGAGGGAAATCAAACGTACGAAGTCACCGAAAGGGGAAGTGGACAAAGTTGAGATAGGGCAGGTGTGGGTGGGACAAATATGAGACAAGGCAGTAGGTTGAAGGGGGCCTGAGTTATCTGAGGACATGGAGCTACAGGAGCTACAGCTGTGATGGGACTAGAGAGATGTGAGGGTCAGAGGTGAGAGACAACCAAGGGGTAACGAGGCAAAGGTAAAATGAACAGCAAATGAGGCAAGAGGCGAAAGGACAATGGAGGTAGGGCAGCCAGGGCAATACTGGATATCTGGGGGCCAAGAATTAAGATGGGGCACTGTGGTTAGGGGGACCTGATGAGACAAAGGGCTACACGGCCATATATGAGTAGCACTACATTGTGAATATGACCAGTGCTGAGCAGCAAGGGAAGGGGACAAGAGGTGACCTGGGACAGCTGGGGGAGGCTGGCCAGAAGTGTCTTTGAACAATTGAGGTCAGAGGTGAGACGAAGCACCAGGGTGCTAGAATCGAGACAGAGCTACAGGCAGAGGGCAACAGTGGTGAGATGAGACAGTGGGGGAGGGGTTTGAGACAAGTTCTGACACCTAGGAGAGAGGAACCAGAGGTGAGATGGAACAGAGGTGATGTAGGGCAAGAGGTGACACAGAACAGTGGGGAGTGAGGCAAGAGGTAAAACTAGAAATGGAGCATAAGTTTTAGACTTCAGAGAGAAGAGGCAGAGGTCATATGGACTAGGGTGTGGAGGTGTGTCACAAGAGTCAGGGTTAGAAGGGTGATCCAGAGGTTACAAATTGCAGTGAAAGATGAGGGAAGAGGTAACAGGGGACAGAAGGACCGGGGTGACTAGAGGTAATCAGGGGCTGCTGGGTTCAGCGGTGAACCAGGGCAGCATGGGCCTGACTTGATGCTGTACTACATGAGGAGAACACTAGTGGTGAAATGGGACAGTGAGGGTTGGAGAACAGAAATGAGTTGTTACAATAAGGGGAGGGGGACCAAACATTAAATGGGACAATGGCACATTGAATGGGGTCAAGATTTAATGCAGAACAGTCACGGGAGGGCAGCAAGAGGTTACAGAAGACAGAGCAGAGGTCAGAGGTGAAGCTATGGGGATATAGGGGGGGCTAAAGGTGTGATGGGCCAGCAGGTAAAGGTAGAGGTAGATGGACACAGGGGCGATGGCCAGAGACAGTACAGGGCTAGGGGCCAGAGACGATAAAGGGCAGATGGGGTAGTGGGTCGAAGGGTTAGAACTGATATGGGGCAGTGCAGGATGTTAGTCAGAGGTGACAGAGCGTTGTGAGGGAAGGAGCTAGAGGATGAGGGAAGCCATTGTGGAGTTGTGAGGTAAGAGGTCAGACAGGGCAACAAGAAGGGGGACAGGGGTGAGACAGGACAACAGGATAGGTTCTGCTACTGGTGACAAGAAAAATGGCGGGAGAAACGTGATATAGGTCAGCAGGAAAAGGTAGGCTAGACCTGAGGTGAACTATAAGAGGTGGGAGACCATAGGGGACACAAGGCTACTGAACAGAGATTAAAGGAAACTACAGAGGGAGGGGCTAGAGTTGAGGTAGGACAGCAGGGAGAGGTGGCCAGATGTGTGATAAAGCAAAATGTGGGGAGAAGGCAACTGGTAAGATGGGTAATGAGAAAGAGGACTCTACAGTTGAAAGGGATGAGCGGAGTGGTGGACCAAAGATGAGGGTCCACTATGTAAGTGGAACAGAGGAGACATAGGGCTACACAAGGGAGGGGTCAACAGATGATGCAGGACAGTGTGGGGAGGTTCAAAACAGGAGTTTGTACAGCAGAGGAGGCCAGAGCTGAGAAAGTTTAGGGGGCCAAAAGTGACACAGGACAGCAGTGGGAGAGTGGCTAGAGGTGATGTGGGAAAGCGGTTGGTCAGAGATGAGCCAGGGCAGTGAAAAGACAGGGTTAAATGCAAGAGTAGGTGGCAGAGGGGATATGTTGCTCTAAGGGTATAGGGGTTTAGCTGAAGTTACTGGGGGTGGTGAGCTAGGGGGAAAGGGAAAGGTGAGACCGGGCTGCGGCACAATCGGACCAGTGGAATGACAGAGAGTGAGATGCAAGCTTGTATGGTTATTTGTCAGTGGTGAGATGATTCACCAGATGAAGAGGGGAAACATCCTTTACCCCACAGGCAGAGCCACAACCTGCCTTTACTCCAAAGTCACTACCCTGGCTGCCACGTTACTACATGGTCCTTCACCACACTTGTCGTTACAATGACTTGCTTTAGGGGGCACTTTGTTGGACTGGTGTTGGATAAGCCCAATTCCTTCCCTACTAATGCACTGACTTGAGAACAGTAATTTACACTATTCCAAAGTCCAATGCCCCCTAAGGCAAGTCATTGTAGCAACTTGCGTGGTAAAGGAATGCGTGGTAAGGCATGCGTGGGAAATGCAAGTGGAGTTCCGGCATACATCCAAAGAAGATGTGCTAGGTTGACATTAGAGAACTGGGAAGTGTGTACAGAGCAGCAGAAGGGGTGGGTCCAGAGGTTAAACATGGGTTTGGTGGGTCAGAGGAGATGTAGAGAGAGGTGAGATAGGGAAGTGGTAGACAGAGGTGAGATGAGTCTATGGGAAGTTGCTGGAGAATACACGGGGTACAGAGACTTCCGGTGAATTGGGGAAGGATGGTCAGCAGTGAGATAAGACGAGGGAGAGTGTTTTGAGAGGGTGGGCCGGAATACTGGTGTGAAGTAAGTGAGAGGAAGAAAGGGCCAGAGGAGAGGAGACTACAGGAGCTGGTAGACCAGAGGAGACATGGGACTTTGGTGGTGCAGAGGTGAGATGGGCAATGAGCAGAGGTCGGCCACAAGAGATAAGGGGAAGGGGGGTGCAAAAGGTAGGAAATGGCAGATGGGAGGGTGCCACATGGGACAGCAGGTAAGGGTGGCTTAAGGTGAGATAGAGCCACAGGGACAGTGGCCAAAGGAGACCCAAGGCCAGACTATAGAAAAGAGGAAAAAGTCAAGATTTGAGACGAGCCTAAAGGGATATAGAACCAGACTTGTGATGGGGCTAAAAAGCAATTTGAGATCAGAGGTGAGATTGTATTGTATGGGGAGAGGAGCGAGAGGCCAGAGCACTGGGTGGAGCGGAGTGAAAGTTGAGTCAGAATATTGTGACAAGGAAACAGCAGAGGAGGTGGTACAGAGGTGAGGTGGGTCTGCCAAACAAGAGGAGACATGGGGCTACAAGAAAGACAGTAATGAGATAGAGCAGCAAGTTGATCTGTGGGCTAGGTGATAGGGAGCAGGTAGAAGAATGGACCAGGGTGAGATGGGGCAGCGAGGATGTGGAAAGAGGTAACAGAGGACAGTGAACCAGGGCAACCAAAGATTACATACAGCCATGAAAAATCAAATATCTAAAGGAGCTATGTGGGGAAAGGGGCCAAAGGTGAAATGGGACAATGGAGACAGGCAAGAGGTGACACAGAATAGCCGGTGATGTGTGCGAGTCGTAAAATGGGGCCAGAGGCAAGATAGGGCCAAAAGTAATATGGACTAGAGGTGTGAGAGGGATATGGTGTGAAGAAGACCAGAGTAGACCAAGTGCTACAGTGGGTAGTGGACAGACCTACAATGAAGATAGGAGCTAGAGATCGGAGAGTGGGTAGCTTGAGGGGAAATGGGACAGAAGGTGGACGGGTGCTAAGATGTGAACCAGAACCAGAGCGAAAGATGAAAAAGGGCAAAGAAGTTTGAGACAATCAAGAAGTGAGATAGAATAACAGGTAGCAAGATATGGCATGGGACAGCAGGCACGAGGCTGGAGGATAAACTGGCAGTAGGGAAGGGATTAGATATGGTATAGAATGGCAGGGACAGGTCAGCCCCAGTAGGCAGAGGGTTAGAGGTGAGAAAGAGCAGAGAGGTGGGGCCAAAGGAGACAAAGGACAGGCAGAAGAGGGTCCATAAAGAGTGAGACAGGGCAGAAGCAGGAGGTGATGCATATGTATGGTGCAGGGGACAAGAGAAGGCTCATCATTAGGGGAGAAGGTGAGTTAAAGATGAGATGACATGAATGCAACGGGGAAGTGGTCCAGAGGTGGTATTGAGGAGGGAACCTATAGATGATACAGGGTAGTGTGGGCAAGGGAGCCAGAGGTTAGATGGGCTACAGCTAGAGTTGGCCAAAGGTGAGATGGGGCAACAGGTGGGACAGGGTAAGCCGGTTTAGAGAGCCATCAGTGAGACAAAGCGACAAGTGGTCGGGGGCCAGTGGAGAAAGGAGGCTATGCGGAGAATCAGCCCAGAGGTAAGGTGGCAATATAAGTGGAGGAGGCCTGAGCTGACCTGGGGGTGTTGGGCAAGAGGTGAGACTGGACAGCAGGGGAAGGGCAAAAGAGGTGTGGCAAAAGAGGTGTGGCGCAGCGGCCAGGGCAACTGACGCCGGACACTGGGGATCACAGTTCCATCCCCAGCACTGGTGGCAGGTCAGCCCAGCCCAGCACCATGTGACTCTGGGCAATTGCTCGCCCCCAGCGCAGAGATGCCTACGGGTAGCTGTGCGCTTTACAAATACTGGATTTGGATTTTTTATTTACGTTGACATGGGACAGCAATGCAATGCAGAAAAGAAAAGTGCTTTGAAGCAGAGGTGCCATAAATAAGAGGGGGCTATTGGGATGAGGTATTGAGGTGACTTAAGATGTGTAATTGGATGTGATGATACACCATGCAAGGCACCACAGATTTGAGGTGAGACACTGGAGGAAGGAAACCAGATGTGAGATGGCACAGTGGGGATGGCCCAGAAATGAGATGGGATAGTGGTAGTTGAGGGGTCCAGAGGTGAAGTCTGCAGGAAGTTTCAGGACAATTGGGATAGTATTGCAGGGGTAATGCAGGCCAGAAGAGAGAGAGGTCTAATTGGGGTGTGGGGGGAATTGGTACAGAGTTGAGAACATGCTGCTGGAAGACGGGAACAGAGGTGGGACAAGACAATAGGTGGTGGGAGGTGCCTGAAGTGGGACGGGACATTAGGGGGGTGCAGGAGATCAGAGATAAAACTGGACAATGGGATAGGGGGACCAAAGAAGAGACACTACTACAGGAGAAGGGAACCAGAGTATAAATATGCTTAGAAGATGGTGGGGTTAAAGGCTGTTCGAAATGTGATTGTTGGTTGACTGTGGTGTGAGCCCTGGTCAAGCAGCAAGCACAATTCTAGTCAGAGTATGGTACGTGCAAACCCCAAGGTAACCTGTACTCAATCCCCAGTAGCTTGGCACAGAGCAGTCAGGCTTGACTTAGAGGCAATTTATAAAGTATTTGTGCAACACTTCAAACAGTAAAACTGTGAAAACACCACCCAAAAATATCCCACACCAGGTTAGAAAAATAGAGCTTAATAAAAATACATAAAACAAGACCATAACAAAATTAAATGCAATCAGTAGAACTGGAGTTATGAATTTGTTAAAGACTTAAAATGGAAAATAGTGCCTAAAAGCAGAAAGTGCCAACCGCGGCTTTCTGGGCGCACAGGACTGTGTCAAAGTGAAACGTCTCGGCCACTGCGATAGAGCACGGGTTGGATACAGTCCCAGATTAGTCCAGCTGAAAGTTTAGATTCTCAAGCTTTTGTGCCAAGAGTCCCGTTCTCATTGGAGAGGGTCGTGAGAACCAAGGAGAGTGTCATGGGTGGCAGTCGGCATGGTGTGAAGATCAGGCCAGGCATCGTGGATGGGTGGGCTGGAGCTATGCATTGGCAGTCCGCTGCTGGATGTCAAGTTCTGCTGTGAGAAGAGATGGGCTTGCAGCGGCTCGCTTTAGATTATGGTGCAAGCGACGCAGTTCTGTTGTGATTCGGACCATTCGTGGATGTGAAGAGCACAAAAGCTTGATTTCAAGAGCTTGTGAGCCACTCTATTGGTCCAGCACCTGAAGGGCACCACTAGGGGGTCAGGAACTCCCTGCACCTGGGTCCAGGAGCTGGTGGGGGAAGCTTTTATGTCCCTGAGACTCAGATCAGGAGACCAGCAGACTAGCCATTTGAGTCAATCAGGGGTCCTGGGTTCAAGATGAACGTGAAGGTCTAGTTCTTCTTCCCCAGGCAAGAGGGCAGCAGGTCAGTACAGCAGGGCAGAAGTTCCATTAGAGCAGCACCCCAGCAGAGTGGCTTTCCTGGCAGAGTATCCACAGGTCCAGAAGTATATTAAATAGGTGGTGTCTGAAGTCCTTTTTTATGCACAGTTGTGCTTTTGAAGCGGGGAGAAGCTTCTAGAGGGATGTCTTTGAAGGGCACAGATGCCCTGCCTTCCTGGCCCTGGCTCCAGACTAAATGCAGGGTGTACGCAACCCTCATTGTGGAGGCAGGACACAGCCTTTTCAAGTGTAAATGAGGCACTGCCCAGCTACTCCCTCCCATCCTGCCAGTGATTGTACATGCAGTCACACCTAAGCTCCCATTGTGTGTGACTGTCCAGAAGGAATACACAAAAGCCTAACTGTCACCCACACCAAGTCATGTGACCCAGAAACAGGCTGCAGGCACCAAATGGCTACGGCAAAAAAGTTCCAACTTTCTAAAAGTGGCATTTTCAGAATTGTAATTTAAAATCCGACTTCACCATAAAGTTGGATTTTAACCCCTTGTGTGCCCATGACGAGCTGGACTCGTCATGGGCCGCGGTTGCGCTGTGCCCATGACGAGTCCAGCTCGTCATGAACCCCGCCCGCCAATGCAACGCCCGGCACAGGGCGGGGAAAGGGCGTGGCACACAAGGGGTTAAATTAGGATACCAGAGATACCAAACATTGTAAGAAAGTGGCTCTGTATATACTGAACCAAAGTGAGGTTCAGTGTGCACAGAGTCCAGAGTGCCCACAGGTTTGGCAGAGGCTAAAGTTATATATAACCGTACTCTTTAAAGTGGTAGCTTGGTTGAGCAGTATGGCAGTATCAGAGGACAGTGTAAAGCATTTGCTGTACACACTCAGTCAGCAAATGGTCTCACACACTCAAGAACTAAACTCTAGGCCAATTGTTTTGTATATAAAAATATATAGTTGTTTTATTTTAGAACCAACAATAGGTATCAAAATACTTTCTCAGAATTAAATGCTGTAGTTGTATACTTTCAATAAGTAATAGGCTTTTAAATGCAATATTTACAGTTGTTCCAATAGGCAACATAATTCAAACACAATTATAACATTGAGCTCAATGGGAGTTTTTAAGTAAATGCAATTTCAGTTACTTTGCGTATGATTTTAAGGAATATATGTATGTTTCAAAAATCGACACTCAGAAGTCCAACGAAGTCCAAGTGTCCAGACGAGTGAAGAGCAATGTAATTTCAGGGTTGAGTCTTGTCCCAAGGACCAACCCTGAAATGACAAAATCCAAGGACCCACCCACAGGTAAGCCTTAAGTACCCTTAAGTACCCTAAGGGAAGGGTTGGAACAACTCGGGAGTCCTCCTCAGAGGAGGATCTGGACAGAGGAGAGAATACTCCCATGTCTTTTGTCCAGTTTCGCACCAGGAGGGCGCCAAAGGTGCCATTCAAAGAAGTCTGATGGCGCTGGTAAGCACCCCTCCTTCAGCCCAATTAACTAAGTCCTATCTCGGAGGTGGTCACACCTCCCTGTGACAGGAAACCTATTGTTCTATCTTCCCCTGCTCGAGCTTAGCTCAGCAGCAGTAGGGCGGAATCATGTCTAGGGACGGCAGCAGCACTAGCTTGCTTGCAGATCCTGAAGGCTGTTACCAGGAGTACAGGGGGGTTCCCTAAGGAGCTCCCCAGTACATGGGATCATACTTCCAACACTGGAATCTGCATTGGGGCAAGATTCCAACATGTTTGATACCAAACATGACTGGGCGCCCACTATATAGTTAGACATCTCATGACGACTGGTGTCCAATCTATGTCTGAAAATGGCTGACCGCACCTACAAAGCCAGGAGAATCGACTCCAGGGTTTGTAGGTGTATCCTATGCATGCAGGTGCACCCTCTGCCTTATAACCAAGCACCCTGCCCTCAGGACTGAAGAGCCTGCCATAGGGGTGACTTATAGGTTTAAAGTGTAGTGACCTCAGATATAAAGAAACTTGTATTTGTCAAGTGAGGTGCAAGCACCATCTCACACAGGCTGCAATGGCAGAACACCAGACAGAAGGGCAAATTGGAAGACAGGGTTACAGTGGGATGAAAGCTAGAGGTGAAAAAGGACAAGAGGTAGAAGGTAAAGTCATGAAACTTGATAAGAGTGGGGGAAGGTCCAAAGGGGAAACAGGTCTACAGGGGCAAAAGGTCAGATAAGACAATGAGAGGCGAGCAGGCTGTGATCAGGTGAGACAGTACAGGGGGATGGGCTAGATGTGAGATCTAATTATGGGGCAGGGGTGCAGGAGAATCACATGGGGGGGTCAGAGGTGAGAAAGACAAATGTGTGTGTTGTAGCAAGAGTTGAGACATGGCTGAGGGTGTAGGCCTGGTCAAGAGTTGACACAGAACAGAGAGAGAAGGGTGACAGAAAATAGAACTGGATAGCAAGGGACAAGAGGTGAAACATATAGGGAGAGGAACCAGTACTGTAGGAGAAAGGGGACTGGAGAGGAGGTGTGCCATAGCTGAGATGTAACAGTGGAGAGCCAGGGGCCAGGAGTAAGACAGGACATCAGGAGGACAGGTTCCAGATATGAGACTGGACAGCAATGGTTGAGATCGACCAAAAATGAGAAGTGACGGCAAATTGAGAGGGCAAAAGTGACGGCAAATTGAGAGGGCCAAAAGTGAGATGAGACAACAGTGGGTCTATGGTGAGATGGGCAGCAGGGTTAGGGAGCTATCAATGAGAAGGAGAAACTAGTGGGATGTGACCAGAAGAAAATGGGGTGAGGTGGAAAATCAGGTTAAAGGTAAGATGGGACTACTTGTGTTGGGGTGCCACAGTTAACATAAGGGTAAGGCCAAGGGTAAGAATGGATAGCAGGGAGACTGGGGGGCAGGACAGAAGTGAGAATGAGGAGCATAGAGGAATCCTTTGGAGACACTGAACAGTAAGGTGAGGGTAGCCAGAGATGAGTGAGGACAGTAGTTACCAGAGTTGATAAAGAGCCATGAACAGGAGGGGGCAGAGCAGACACTGTGCCTTAGTGAGGGGGACTGAAATGAGACAGGGCTGTTGTGGGAGGTTGTACAGGGGTGACAAGCATCAGAAGTCTGTTGAGACAGCAGGCAAGGGACCACAGCTGTGAAATGACACAGTGGGGGAAGGGGGCTAGATGTGAGATGGGTCAGTGGGGGAGGGACCAGAAGCTAGATGAGGCAGTGATGAGCAAGAAGAACCAGAGGTGAGACAAGGAAGTAAGGGAGACTGACTAGAGGGGACACAGTTAGAAAGGGATGGGTACCAAAGTCGAGACAGGTCTAATATGGGAGTGGGCCGAGAGGGGCATTGGGAATGGGACAGAATTGAGACAGGACTGTGGAAGAAAGAGAATCATAGGTGAGACAAAATAGCATGGAGAGAGGAACTAGAGGTGCAATGGTTTGATATGAGACTAGCAATGCTAGAGTTGAGACCAAGCAACAAGTGAATAGGAAATGAGTGACCCCTGCATACGGGAGAAGGGTGTTTAAGATTGAGATAGGGAAGCGGGTAGAGGTTGACCTCAAAATCAAGGAAGAGAGGGTGAGAGGTGAGACTGGGTTGCTGGGGAGGGAGAAGTGAAACTGGACTACAAAAGTTAGCCAGAGGTGAGATGAATCAGTGGGTAGAATTGTCAGAGCTGGTACATGACAGTGGACAAGGTGCTAAGAGATGATAAGTGCAAGAAGGTGAAGGGGGCAGTGGTGAAAGAGAACGTTGGGAAGAAGGACGGTTAGAGGTGACATGTGACACAGAAAGAGGAGGCAAGAGATGAGGCCAGGATTTGGAGGATAGGTACCAGAGCAGATTCAGGAATTCAAGGAGAGAGTGCCAGAGATGAGAAAGAGCTTCTGGAGGAAAACAGACACATTTAAGATGGGATATCAGTGCAAAGAGCCAAGAGGTGACAAAGGATAAATGTCGGATCGCAGGGGTCAGTGGTGAGATGGGTTAGTAGAGAAGGGTGTATAGACCCGTAGACTAGAGACACAGGGAGAGGGGTAGTGGTGAGATTGAAAAGTGGGGATATGGATGCTGAGATAAACCTGTCAGCAAGGGAGAAGGCATGAGGTCACACAGAACAGGAGGGAAGAGTGGCATGACATCAGTGAGCCCTAAGTGAAACTGAGCTTTGGAAGGATGAGAGACCTGTCTCACCTCTATCCCTTTCCTAACTTTTTTTTGGCTCTTTTCCCCTTACCCAGTTGCCCACTCTCATCTCTAGCCCCCAAAACCTCTGGCCCCATTCTCCCAAAGACATGTTACTCCTCAGATTCTCCTCCCCTGTAGCCCATGCCACCTCTATTGACCCCATTAGCCCATTTCAGTTTGCACCCCTCCGCTTGATGCCCTGTCTCATCTCGGATCACCCTCTGTCCCCTGTGCTCTGTGTTTCCTGTGGCCACTATAACTCACTGTCCCATCTCACCTCTAGCCTTCCTCCCTGCTGTCCTGTCTCACTTCTGGCTACCCTCTCTCCATATCTCTGAGTCTTCTCATTCCCCCTTCATACCGGTAGCTCGATCTCACTTTTTTTATTCTTCCATGCCTGCAGTTCTGCCTTATTCCTGGTCCTTTGCTGTAGCATGTTACCTTGGCCCACCACCCACTCTGCACTGTGTTTTTCTGTATATTTTTGTCTTTTTTTTTGCAGTTTTATATAGCACGAACTCGACCCAAAGATATCAGGTATTAGAGTGTTTTTCATGAGCACCAGTTGCGTTACAGACAGACACATTCATTTTTTGGTAGGCACTGGAAGATTAAGTGACTTGCCCAGAATCACAGGATGTTGAGCGTCATTGCCGATACTTAAACCCAGTTCCCCAGCTTCGATGGCGACCACTCTAGCCGTTAGGCCACATCCTCACCCACATCCTACTTGTTGCCATGTCTCACCTCAGAATCCCCTCCTGCAACAGACACTACTCTCCTCAATCCCATCTCCAATCACAGCTCCATCTGTTATACCAAAAAACCCAGTATCTCTTCTCCAAAGGTCCAACAGGTTGCAGAGGAGCTCCTGACTTGAACTCCTTCAGCTCCGCTAGGACAGAGGATTAACAGACTTCTGATTAACCACCAACCTCCTCAGTTACTGCCAGCCCATGGTGGTTTTTCTTACACCCTAAAGACAGATTTCCACACCAACCACTAATCCAGCAGAACTCTGCTAACTTGGGAATGTGAGAGAACCTTAGTTCAGATGAAGCACATTTCTCCCATCCTGTCTGAGAAATAGCAGAGAACTACCTCTATTCAATGCATTCACCATTAATCTAGCCAAATTGCAGCATTCTGGGGTGTTTATGTACTAAGATAGCAGTGTATAATGTTTGTAGAAAACATTTATAAAGACAAAGTCGAACAGCCATTGTACTGTTGTTTACCGAGAACCCATTATCCCATATTTGCTAATGTTGGTTAAGAATTGGTACTCCCCCTTCCATATCACATGACTCAGTCATTAATAATCAACCATGTTGACACTCATATACTTTGGATGTAGATCCACTGCTGTCCATTCTGCTGTGATTTTATTTAGTGCGTACCTTGGCCTTTATTCTTGCAACAGCTCATTCTTATCCCTGACAATGAGCAAGGCCAGGACATTGTGTCAAATAATTGGTGTGCCCCATTCTTTTGATTCTATTAGCAGTTTATTCTTAGTCCATAAAAACAGCATGGCCTGGGCATCATTTCAATATCATTGGTGTGCAGCCGCAGTCGGTAGTAGGAGTAACTGCAGGGCGGTGACGTGGGGAGGGGGAGGGGCAGGGTGGGTGGTAGTAAACTATGGATTACGGAGGTTTACAGGTAAGTTAACATATAAATTTATAAAACAAATTTAGTTGCGTGCACTGCATTCCCTATATGTTAACTTACCTGTAAACCTCCGTAATCCATAGTTTACTACCCCCCACCCTGCCCTTCTCCCTCCCCACGTCACCGCCATGCAGTTACTCCTACTACCGACCGCGGCTGTTGGTGTGTACTTTATTGTTCCTTCCAAGGAAGGACAGGGCATTGAGTTGCACTATTCAGCATGTGTACTCCACATTGTCATAGCAGTCTTGTCTATGATTTGCCTTAACATTTCTTAGCTACTTTTAACAGCATCAGGTACCCAGATTGCAATCACGACGAACCACATAGCTCACATTTTCCAGTTCACTTGTTTCTGCGTTCATCCAAACATTATCTCATCTCTGGAGCCCTCCTTTTTGTGGCCCCATATCTTCTTGTGTAACACTCCCCGTGTAACCCAATATTACTTCTGGTCCGTCTACCAGCTCAGTTGTCCCACCTCTGCCCTTGATTCTCCTTCTCATTTCTTGCCATTCCTATGGCTGCCTTGTCTAACCTCGGGCTCTGTTCCCCTGATGTCCATTCTCTGGACCAGCTTGCTTCATACTCCCATCTGATGTATGGTCCCCACTTCCCTGTAAACTCATGCCTCCCCTGGTCACCACCCATATAGCCCTACCTCACATATGAACCACTCCCACCACTGTCCTGTCTCACGTCTTGCTATCCTTACCCGACTGTCACCATCTCTTCATGCCTCTTTCCCATTGTCTTGTATTTATCTGAGGTCCCCCTCCCTTCAAACCCAAGGGAGCTAGAGAAGGGATGGGCTATGGTGGACAGGGCCAGAGGACGATAGGGGACTGTGGTGGATATGGGAGGGACACAACACTGGGAAGGGGGTTTGGAGAGACACAGGACAGTGATGACAATGAAGAGCATTGCCAGAAATTAGACAGTGCAATAAATGAGGTGGAGGAGAAAGGGAGCTAGAGGGAGGTCAAAGGATATACAGTGTTATGTGGGGAGTGTGACCTGAGTGAGGAGGGGCTACTGGCATAAGGTCCCAGAGGTCAGATAAGACATCAGGGGAAGAGTTATAGAAGTTAAAGGTGGGAGGATCTAGAAATGAGGCACATAGCAGTGGGTGAGGGGGACAAAGGTTAAATGGGGCTGTGGCCTGAGTTGAGATGAAAGATTAGGGAAAGGGGTTTCAGTAGTGACACAGCCAGTGCAATAGGTTGGGGGTCCAGAAGTGGAGGATGGCTGCATCTAGGGATGGGCCGCAGGAGTTTGGTTGCAGTGGGCCGATGTTTGAGGGTGAACAGAGGTGAGAGGGGATAGGTGGACAGGAGGCACATGAGGTTACATGAGTGTGGCCAGAGGGGAGACAGGGCTACATTGAGAACTGTGGAACAAGGGAAACCAAAGGGGAGAAGAGGCAGCAAGGGGAAGTGGACAATGTTGAGATGAGACAAGTGAGGGGGTCAAAGATGAGACAAGACAGTGGCACAAAGCGGAGCAGAGCTAACTTTAGAACGGGGGGGGGCTACAGGAGGTAGAGTTGAGATTAGGCTAAAGAGGTGAGAGGGCCAGAGGTGAGAGACAACCAAGGAGTAGAGGGGCAAAGTTGATATTGGACAGTAAGTGCAAAGGGGCAAGAGGAGGAAGGCCAATGGAGGGAAGGTAGCCAGGGAAATACTGGACAGCTAGGGGTCCAGAATTGAGATGGGGTAGTGGGGTTAAGGGGACCTGAAGAGACAAAGGGCAACAGGGTCATAGATGAGTAGCACCACATTGTGAACATGACCAGTAGTGACCTCAGTCACCTGGGGAAGGGGACAAAAAGTGATGTGGGACAGGTGGAGGAGATGGCCAGAAGTGACACTGGACAATTGAGGTCAGAGGTGGGACGACTTAGCGTGTTTCCCTGTCTTTTTGATTTCTGACCTCCTGGTCTTGACTTTGTTTGTGCTGGTTTAATGTCTGTACGCTTTCTCATTGATGTTCGGTGTTAAAGTGCAATTGCTTCTATTGTAAATTGGATTATGGATTGGTGTTTCCATGATTGGCATATTTGATTTGCTGGTAAGTCCTTAGCAAAGCGCACTGAGAGTGCTAGGGCCTGTAAATCAAATATTGCTAGTGGGGCTACAGCACTGATTGTACCACCCATATGAGCAGCCTTTCAAAGGTTTCTCAGATCTGCCACTGCAGTGTCTGCATGCAGTTTTTACTGCCATGTCAAATTGGCAAGTGCGCACACTTGCAAATCCCTACCCCTTCCTTTTAGTACATGTGAGTCACCCCAAATGTAGGCTCAAGGTACCTCTATGGGCAGGGTGCAGGGTATTTGAAGGCTAGATGTAACATGTGAAATCCAGTATATTTCATTTTTCACTGTTGAAAGGCTATCTATCCCATAGGATAGAATGGGAATACTTGGTAACAATTTACGAGTACATCTTTCTATTGGGACAAGATAGAACAATGGAGTTTAGTATTCCTGAAATCAGAATGTAGAAATGCATCTTTTAGTAAAGATTATTTTTATGTTCTGAGTTTTAAAATACCACTTTTAAAAAGTAGCAATTTTCTTGCTTAGCTATCCTGTGTGCCTTTGCTGGGTTCTGGATTGACTGTCTGGCTTTAGAGTGAAAGGGGCTGGGAATGTGCATTCTCTTCAGACAGCCACTGGGGGGGGGTCGTAGTGTGTCTTGCCTTTGCTGCATGAGTCAGGGCTGGGCTGAATAGACCTGGGCTGCATTTAGAGTAGTGGGAGGAGATTTCCTTGCACCTGAATGGGCCTGGTCTGCCTTGGACAATGCTGTCTCCACCTCCTGCTGGGAAGCTGGGCCAGAGAGGACCAAACTGGTTTGAACTGAGCACAGACACTCTGCCCAAGAGAACAAAGAGAAACTGAGTATAAATATTGGGGACCAGACCCCAGGACTTTAGAACTCGCTTGGATCAAGGAACCTGACAAGAAGAAGAGCTGGAAGAACTGCCAGCAGGAGTACTGCCCCTTTGCTGTATTGTTGCTTTGCTGGGTTGGCCTGCAGTTGCTGCTTCTGCCTTGGGCAGTGAAAGGACTGGACTAAACTTTCTTCACTAGTCGCTGTGTATCTCCAAGGGCTTCAAATAGAGCTGGCCTCCTATTCACGAAGCCTCAGGGACAGCAAAGACTTGACTTACCTCTGGGTATCACCTCTGGAGACTTGGGTTTTAGTTACCACAGAGGGGGAATGCAGCCGACACCGTGACCCACACCGCTGCCGGCACTGTGTCCTGAAGGCACCACAGAAGGCATCGCCGCACTTTGCACCGCATTTCTGGTCTCACCGACGACGACAATGTCGCCACCACCAAACCGCTGCTTTCACCGCGACCTGTGGACGTCGCACTCTGCCCTGCCCTCTTCACTCCACCACTCTGGTCTCACCGACGACGTCGCTGCCTGCTGTCCTTGACACCCGTGACCGCACTGTGGTTTGGGGACACCGCTTGTAAGTCACACGATGCATCACCCCGTCCCACACCATAGTCTGGGCCGACCGGCGCCAGCTTCCATCAACCGCTACAGTCACTTGCACCAAAACCTGTCAGCACCACCACAAGCACCGTGTCACTCTGCACCACAGCCCTGATCTCACTGATGCCACTGGACAACAGTCACCGAGCTGCTCCCTGCACGGCGATTGTGGGCCCCGCACACCGCACAGCACTGCTACGCTTCACATTGCAACCGCAACGGTTGCCACTACAGGCCCGCACCAACGCGGTCGGCTGGAACCAAAGTTACTGTTTACAAGTCTGCTAACACTAAGGCCGGTCCGCACTGATGCGTTTTGCCGGAACTGTTGAATTCTGTTGTTTTCAGCACCGCGGTAGCCCCGGACGGAGCTACCGGCTTCAAGGAACTGTATTTTTAAGTTATTCTTCCAAAGTGCATATTTTTGACTACTTTATGTTGGTCTTTTATCGTTCTGGTCTTGTTTGCACAGATAAATATTGATTATTTTTCTAAAGCTGTTGTGGTGTCCTTTTGTAGTGTTTTCACTGTATTACTGTTGTATATGTGCAAATTGTTTACACACTGCCTCTGAGGTAAGCCTAACTGCTCGTGCCAAGAAACCAAGGGGGTGACCAGGGGTTATTTCAGTAGTGTATCCTCCTTATCCTTACTAGAAGAAAGGGTCTCTATTTGGACAAAGATGCAAACCATTGCCAACTAGAGACCCCCATTTCTAACACTCCCCAATTGAAATATGATTGTTAACTCCTTCATTCTCAGTACCCTGTCTTCAAAGATGTCCTGGGCATTTTTTCTTTCCTCTTCTGCCTCTCTTTCTGCCTTATCTGTGGCCTTTCAATACCCTTCCTATTATGCTATTGGACCCCCACAAAGGAAGCCCTCATTTTCTGGGTCCATTGACCCTGCTCTTTAAATAGTCATAATTGTGATGCAGTGGGCCCTCCGACCCTGCGCCAGTGCTGCTGCTCCTTCTTCATTAATAATAGCTACTGCCCTACGAAGCAGGCTTTCTCCTTTGTTACAAATATGGGCTGCCATTAGTGAAGAAGATTTTAAAGATGCTTCTTTGCCTTACTGGCAACCAGTGTAGCAGTTTCAGCGGTGGTGTAGAAGCAGAGCCCGAAGACAGACTGCACACAAGCCTAGCTGCCGTATTTTGCACAACTTGAAATTTGGACATAAGTGTCTCATTTGCTGAAGCTAACAGAGCCTTGCCATAGTCCAGTCTGCTAATTATCAGTACCTGCACTCATGTTTTCCTAACTGTAATGGGAAGAAATAAGAAGGCTCTCCTCAGTAGGCGCATTGTATTGAAGCAAGTGCTTTGGTTGCTGCGCTGCCTTGCATCAAATATTTGTAAATGTGGGTCATAATCTTTTTGAGAGGTAAATATGGGTAGTATTACAAGGATTCTAGAGGGCATCCTTTTAATTGAGACACTAATTTCAATAGGTACAGTCTGATTAGTTATTACTAAAAAGTATATTTTAAAAGCACTTGTTTTATCTTAATTTCTAAAACCTTTCGTGGCATACTATCTTATGATTTGTGCAATACAATTTTAAAATAATGACTTACATATTCACAGTGCCTTATCTTGTGCCTGAACCTCATAGCACTATAAATAAACAAGTCATTATTCCTAAACATCAGCCAGTATTTAATTGTATGATGCTCTTGTCACATACACATCTGCAGTGATTGCATTAGCTAACTGAGGTTTCAAAACACAAGAATACATTTACCAATGATTAACTTAGCTTGCATTATTTTTCATTTATAGTTTGCGCAATGTTGTTTTATAAGGCGTTTCATGAACATGAAAGAACTGCAAAATACTTAGAGAATGCTTTGGTCTTTCTAGACACATCTTTGACCTTGCCTCATGGCACTCAGGATCAAAGTTCCTACGCTTCTTTCTATGTAAATAAAGACAGCCTGGAAAGGCGGCCAAATGCGTTTGAGCTTCCAGGTCTTCTTCATTAACAAGTGCCTGCAGACATTTGCGCCTCCATGTGAATGGAGCCTAGGACCTCCAAGAGGGCGCACCCCACTGTGGAATACCTCTGCAGTAGAGGAAGGAGGATCAAACCCGATATGGGACAATGACGTAATGAGCTGGGTAAGATTTGATACAGAGCAGTATGGGAAGGGCAGTAAGAAATGGAGATAAGGGGGGCTAGAGGTGACACGTATCAGCAGGTAGAGATAGAGGTAAATGGACTAGGGTGATGTACAGAGGAAACACAGGACTAGCGATTCGGAGAATAGAGATTAGATGGGGCAGTGGGTCGAAGGTGTGATGTCCAGGCCTGGCTGGACATGCTCTGCGCTGAGGCTAGGCCTCTGATGTTAGTCACAGCAAGGAAAGGCACACATACACTTGTGATTATGTATGAGCCAAGACCCCGAGCAGTCTTTATTTAAGCCTTCGTGCGAACCCGCCCTCCGGGTGCCTGCACTAGCACAACTACACCCCTCCAATCTTTCAGATACTATGTTAATATAATGTTTATCTGTTAGGCCTCTGTCTGTCATGATTCCGTGAGCCGTACCGCTACCCGAGGAGAAACGGGTTAGCGGTCTAGATCTTCAGAGACGGAAGCGGAAGGCTGAAAGACTCACTTCCGGGCGGACGCGCTTAACAGCCGGGAACTCCAGATGCCCAGCGCTTTGGATTCTCGCCAACGCCGCAGAAGGAGAGACGCCGCTCCAGACCACTCCGACAAGCCACGGATGAGGAGACGCTGCTTCGAACTCCTGCTCGCACAGGTACTGTTTCCAGCAAAGGGTGCACAGAGGCCATTGGGACGACTGTCTCTGCCGTCTCGCACCAGTGGTGCGCCCGTTACTCCGTGTCCATTTCTCCAGCCACTGCACACCGGCGTGTGTACGGTGGGTTGGGTACCTCACCGTTTATCTTTATTATTTGCGCAGGAGCGCTGGTTTGATGATTTTGGTTTGCATCCCTAACTGGCCGGATTAGAACCCTGTGCAGGCATTAGCAAGCTTGTGGGCCTTTGGGGGAGTTCCATTTCCCTCTCCTAGCAACGACACACAGGAGTGTGTGGGATAGCTGCACAGGGGTCCTACTTATTATTTGCGCAGGAGCGCTGGTTTTGTTTTATTGATTTTGGTTCACACTAACTGCAGTGCTTCACGTTCGCCAATCCGGAGACCCACTAGCAGTCCTGGGACTGGGAACTGGAGACTTTCCATGGAGGTTGCCACGCGACATCGCACAAGGTAATCCCGTGGTCAGTGGGCTGGTACGACACAGAGTGGTGGAGAGGTGGAATTGCAGCAAGGTAATCGTGTTCCCTTCTTTCCCCACACAGCTCGGTGTCAAAGGCGCCTTCTGACTCGCTCCTATCTGACTTCTACCCCTGGTACCCCCTTGTCCTAGTCAGTACTCACCCCCTGCTAGGGTGAGGTGGGAAACGGGGGTGGTGGTTCTTGTCGCCTCTGCAGGATCACCCCTCAAGTGGAAGGTAAGACTTGGGGGGCTCTGACACTGACATGTAGCAGGCAAAGTCTCTGAGTCTTTGACTAGGGATATGATTCGGCCGAAGACCATACTTCTGGCTTTGGGAGTTGTAATCAGCCCTTGTCCCCGTAGAGTCGTCTCCTGATGAGGGCATGATTGCACTGGGGCCTGCCCCATCAGCACCAGCCGGTGTTACTTCTTCTGGACACGTTGGTGCCATTACCTATCTAGATGGAATCAGGATAGTCTTCTAGAAAGTGTGGCCCCTTTTCTCTTCTTTTTTTGAAAAAGAAAAAAAGTAACAAGAATAATCAAATGCCCAACAGATCAGGACATATAATTCCCTCTATAGGCCAACTCAATAGAGGAGTCAAAACCAAATAGTACTTGTCCGCATGATGCAAGTTGGAAAACGGATCAGTCCCTTTTGAACTAGAGACCACCCTACGTTATATTACACATAGAGAACCCCTGCTTATCGCAGCACAGACGATAAAGAAATTCCTAAAAAGGTATTGGTCCTGAAGAAGGAGACGTGAAATCTGTATATAGTCTCCGAAACGTGCGTAGACCAGTGACCACATATCTGGGAGACCCATAGAAGAACTATATGCCAATGTTTTGATTAAAACCCTTCATGACCTTTCAAGAATTCCACTAACTTTTGGACTACAACTCAAGCAGGATCTTACACCAGATGTGGTTCTCATTTTTACAAAAAAAATATTTGTCTGTGGTATGATTGATAGTATGCAAGAGTAGAGTGACAGGTGAGAATGATAGTGTGATGATGTGTCTCATGGGGTTTCTTTCTAATGTATCTTTAAATTGTTTCTCTAAATTCAAGATTTGAACCAAATTTTTTTTGTGTCTTTTAACTTTACATATTGTTGTAATCCAATTCAATGTGGAAACATCTTTATGGAAATATCTAAACTATATACAAATTGCATGTTAAAAGGAACTATATAAATGATTTGTTATAAAAAATTAAATAATAAAAAGATTAAAGAGTAAGTTGTTCTTGAAATGTTATGTTGCTCTGGGGAATTCTCAATGTACAAGTGATTACTATTGAAAATTAAGAAAGGTCAGATAAGAGGTTTTTCCTTTATATATTTTCTCTCCCCTCCTCTTGGACCTAAAAGAAACTAGGGGAATCCTACCTTACACATACAGGCAGTGCTCTGCAACATCACCCTTTTCGACGCCAATCCTGAGAGCTCTGTTCAGGGTCCGCATGAAGGTGTTCTACCTCCCCATTCGCCTGCGGCCATTGCGGCATGATCTTGTGATGACGAATGGCAAGGGACGTCATGTACTCCTGGTAGTCCCTCCCTTGGAACGGTGGCCCATTATCTGACGTGACTTCTGCCGAAAGTCCCATCCTCGTAAAGACGCAGTCTAGCATGGCTTTGACCTGGGGAAAAGCTGTCGACGCCACCACCTCTACTACAGGAAATTTGGAGTGCGAGTCAATGAGGACCAGAGTGCTTCGCCCATCGGGGAACGATCCAAAGTCGATGCTAACTTGAGTCCACGGTTCATGTCACAGTGCTTCTGTGATTACCGGATAAGGATCTGGGTCTTGGCTAGTGATATTGCATGAGTGGCAGGTACAGATGACTTCCTCGACCATGGAGTCCATGCCTGGGAACCATACTTCGTTTTTAAGACGGGCCTTTGTTTTGGCAATCCCGTGATGCCCTTGATGTGCCAGTTTGAGCACTCACTCTCTTTTGAAGGCTCTGGGGTATCACCAGGGTCGTGCCGTGCAGGACGACCCCATGCAAACCTACACTGAGCTCACTGCGTGCGCTCCATAGTTGTTGGCGTGACAGTCAAGAAAGTGTTTCCAGCTCCTGTCGGTCAATGTTTCTTTGACTTTGGACAAATCTTCATCGTCCTCAGTGGCTCTTCCCACGTCTTCTAGTATGAGCGCATTTGGGCACGCCTTCTGGGATATCATTTGGACAAACTCCTCTGTGTTGTCCTCATCGGTGAGCCGTTCTGTTGAGACTGTCTTGGCAGGGTGACGTGATAGAAAATCTGCTGGGTTGTTAACTCCGGGACGAAAGACTACATCACATTGATAGGCTTGCAGTTGTACTTCCAATCTCTCTATTCTCGGTGGAGCCAGTCTGAAGGTCCCGGAAAAGGGGAACAGGAGGTTTTTGGTCCGTGACCACGTGAAGCTCCTGCCCGTAGAGATATAAATGAAAGTGTTGACACGCCCACTTGATGGCCAGTGCTTCACGCTCTATCAGGGCGTATCGCATCTCCGTTTCTGTTAGGGCTCTGCTGGCGTATGCAACTGGGACCCATTCCTTCGCTGTCGTTTCTTGCATGAGAACAGCTCCTAGTCCAACGGGACTAGCATCCACCACCACCTCAGTGCATCTGCAGGAATGGAAGTGCGCCATGACCTTGTTATCCATGAGCGCCCCCTTCTTGGCATGGAATGCTGTGTCTTATTTAGTAGGTCCATTGGCACAGTTGCCCCGACTTTGTGAGTTTCCGGAGAGGCTCCGAGAGGAACGCCAAATTCGGAATGAACCGGCCACAATATGTAGCCATGCCCAGGAATCTGCAGACTTCCGTGGGTGATGTGGGTCTCGAAGCAGCGCGTATGGCAGCGGCCTTCTTCGGATCAACCTGGAGGCAATCTCAAGAGAAGATGTAACCGAAGAACTCCACTGACTCTTGGTAGAACGAGCATTTGGCTCAGTGCAGGGTAAGTCCACTTTCCGCAAGTCATTGAAGTGTCTCTCTTAGATGTAAATGGTGTTCCTCTAGTGGCTTCGAGAACACCAGGATATCATCACTCAAGTTGATAACTCCTTGTAGCCCGTGAGTGTTTCCCTTATCGCGTTCTGAAAAACTTCCGCTGCGGATGATAACCCGAAGCTCAACCTCTTGTATCGTCGTAGACCCACATGTGTGGAAAATGTTATATTCCTGCTTTCTGGATCGAGTTCCAACTGGTGGTATCCAGCTTTGAGGTTGAGTTTCGTGAACCACTTGGCTCCATTGAGGTCTGCCATGATATCATCCATGGTGGGCGTGAGATGTCCCTCCCGCTTCATGGCTTGGTTTGTAAGGCGCATGTCGACACATAGCTGAATGGCTCCTGGTTGCTTTGGCTTAGGGGCTACGACCAAGGGTGACACCCACGGGGTGGGGCCCGACACCTTTTCTATTACACCCAACTGCTTCAGCTTCTGTAGCTCCTCCTCTACTTGGGGGTGCAGGTGGAACGGCACCCTCCTGTTCTTCAGAGCCGTGGGCTTGATCATTGGATCAATGTGAAGTTTGAAGAGCTTTCCCGTCAAGCACCCCAGCCCCTCGACTAGCATGGGAAATTCTTTGAGGATATCTAGGGCTTGTAGGTCATGCACCTAATTGGCAAAAAAAAATAACTCCAGGCCGTGTGGCATTTGAGGAGTGTTCCTCGCTTTCCCTCGGTGATGTGAAACCGCGTGTGGATGCGGTGCCCTTCACTGGCTACTTCAACTTCCATGACTCCTCGTATGGGAAGTGGCCCTGTCCCTTCTTAGGTGTATATCTTCGCGCTGGAGGGTGTGAGCGGAGGTCGCGGGGATAGCTGTTCATATTGGTCACTGTTCATAATGTTCACTGACGCTCTAGTGTCTATAAGCGCTTTGACTGAGGAGCCTGCCACTGTGATGGCGCACATAGGTAGAGGTCTACGTCTCGGACCCTCTCGAGTAACAAACGACACTATGAAGATGTCATTGTCATCCGCGCCTAGGCCATAACCTGGCAGGGTGGCGTCTGCTTGCTCCAGTGGGTCTTCCGGTGTCAGTTGTCTAACTGCCGTCGATGGTCCACGCTGTCCCGTAGTGTTGGTTCTTGCTCTCCCTCCTCGGCACACCTTCACAAAATGGTTGAATTTTCCGCACTGGGAGCAGGTCTTCCCCTTTGCAAAGCATCGACCATATGGTGGATGATCCGGGCCGCAGTTGCCACATGCGCTCTTCTGTGGTGGTCTCCCATTACCTCTTTGTGTGGCTGGTCGTCTTTGAATGGCGTCCACCCTCTCTTCTTTTATCACCGGAGGTCGAGAGACTCCTGATTAGGTTGTGGGCCGGTTGAGGGCCGCCTCCATCTCATCCGCCCGGGCGTTGGATAACTCATGGGACCTTGCGAGCACTAGGATCTTGTCCAGAGCGATACCTGGTTGCCTGAGTATCAGGCGGCGCAGCGTCACCGACTGGCATCCCAGTATGAAATGCGCCCTGATTTCTTCCCTCTGGTCATAGAGCATGCATGAGCTTGACAGTGTCCGCAGGAGGGCGTAGAAGAGGTCTATGGTCTCTGCTTCCCCTTGCTTCGCTTGGCGGAGCTTGAATCACTCAAAATCAGAGTTTATTTGAGGGTCGAAATGCCTGTTTAAAGCTGCCACCGGTTCATCGTAGTTGTCGTCAGTCCCGGTGTTTGTCAGTTTCGAACAAATCGTATAATTCTCCCCCTCCGTAACACATGACCTTTTCACCCTGCCGTCTTTCTCTCTCTCATGCCCACAAAGTAATGATCCAGGCGAACCAATCCAAGATTTCCATTGCGCCACTGCCGTGGCTGGGTATGCCAGTTCACTGAATGGGGGCAAGGGGGCTGCCGTGGCATGACCTGGTTGCAGTGGCGCATGCTGAGGTGCCTGTAGCGGGGCCTGTTGTTGTGGCACTGAGCACCAGCTCCATCTGGGTTGGGGACGCTTCTGTCTGCTAGAGCGGAATGCCTCTGGGCGTGAGCGGCACCGTGCCGTGCTCACAGGGGTGCAGCCGTGGGTAGGGTGTGTCAGACACACTCTTGTTGTTCACCACAGTGCTGTTGCACTCACCAGTTCTTGATGGCTGGGCTTTTCTGGGTGGCCTGCGTGCTGTCGGCACTGAGCCTTGCCCTTGCTACTGCCAGTGCTTGTTTCCTGCTCTGGGTGCGTGACTGTGTTGCTGCAACCAGACTGTGATCCACAGAACGTGAGGGTGTAGATGGGCCCACTCCCGCTGGGGCCGCAGGCTCGACCATGTGACAGTGGGAGCGCTGTTCCCGGCCGGATCGGGCCCTCTCTCGATGGGGCTGCAGGCTCGACCACGTGGCATTGGGAGCGCTGTGCCCGGCCGGGGCGGGTTGTCCTCACCTGCGTCACCCGGCACTGATAGCTGCCTGTTCAGCTTCTCTTGCTTCCCGCTGGGCCGTCGAGGCCGGTCAGGGTTACCGGCAGCTTCACAGTGCAGGGTGGGCACCCGCTGGGGCAGCACGCACCGGGGCTCTTCCTTCCGGACTTCGTCACCGTTCTGGATACCGTGGCCGCGCACCGTGCTCCTCGCCAACAGGGGAGGCTCCCAGAACAGGTGAGACGCGGCAGAGGTGTGGTTGGGACCCGCCTCGTCACCAATGTAATGTCTAGACCTGGCTGGACGCGCGCTGCGCTGAGGCTAAGCCTCTGTGGTAGTCGGAGCAAGGAAAGGCACACATACACTTGTGATTATGTATGAGCCAAGACCCCCAGCGTTCTTGCACTCCTTTATTTAAGCCATCGGGGAGACGGCCTCCGGGTGCAAGCACTAGGGCAACAAAGTATTGTGCGGGCAGGGTGGCACCGTCACTACAGAAGGGTTAAAACTGATACGGGCAGAAAGGGATGTTCGCAGAGGTGACAGGTTGTTCTGAGGGAATCATAGGGTGGGACAAGGCTTTGGAGGGTTGGGTTAAGAGGGGAGACAGGGCAGCAAGGAGGGGGCGTGAGATGAGACGGGACCAAGGGACAAGGGCTGCTAGAGGTGACAAATACAACGAAGGGAGAGAGGTGAAATGGGTCATCGAGGAGGGAGACCCGAGGAGAAACAAGTCTACAGGTGTTAGGTGGCCAGAGATGAAAGGAAACTACAGAGGGAGGGTCCTAGATTTGAGGTGGGACAGTGGGGAGAGGTGGTAAAAGGTAACATGATGGACGGGGGAGGGGGCGCAAAAGTCACATAATGGGGACCAAGAGGTGACTGGGGGTATTTGATGCTGCTAGAGATAGAGAGAGCTACAAAGGCGAGTGCTCCTAGCAGAGATGAGTGGCTGAAGTGGGAATAGGCGCCAGAGGAGAGCAGTGAGTGGAGTTGGGTCGCAGGATATCGGGCAGCTTGGGAAGTGGAGACAGAACTAAGGCCCAAATGATTATATGTCCAGAGCTGGCACTTGACAGTGGGGAAGGTTGCCAAAATTCACACGTGACAGCAAGAGGCAGAGGTGTGACAAAGTGATATGGGTAGGATGCAACCAGAAAGATGAGCTATGAGGAAGAGGAGTCTAAAGTTAAAAGGGATCAGCCAAGGGGGTGTGCCAGAGATAAGACCTCTCTGTGGGAGTGAAATAGAGGCGACGTGGAGCTACACAGGAGAGGGGTAGGCAGACAAAACAGGGCCGTGTGTGGAGGTCGAAAAGAGGAGGCTGTATAGCAAGGGGGGGGCACAGCTGGAAACCTCAAGGATTAGGTGGCTAAATAGGACACAGAACAACAGTGGGAGATTGGCAGATATGAGGCAATGGGGGTCAAAGATCAGCCAGGATAGTGAAAAGAGGGGGTTAGATGCATGAGTAGGTGGCAAAGGGGGGATGTTGCTATAAGGGTATAGGGCTCAGAGGTGGGATGAGGTTACTAGGGGGTGGTGAGCCAGGGGAAAGTGTGAGAGGTGTGACCAGACAACAGCACTATTGGACCATTAAGAAAGATGGGAGAGTGAGACACAAACACGGATGGAGATGGGTCAGTGGTGAGAGAAGTGATGCCAGAGTTGATAGGGGAGTTGATGCAGATCAGAGAAAGAGGTGGGCCCAGACATGAAACAGAGAAGTCAGGAACAGAGGTGAAATGAGGCTATAGGAGTGGATAGAGAATACACTACGATACAGGCACCACATGCGAAATTGGACAATGGGGGAGTGTTTGCACTATCATCCTAAGGATGGTCAACCTCCAACATTTTGCCTGCTTACCTCCACATTTTGCTGGATCGTTTTGTTGGCCTTAGGACTCTGAGCACTTTACCATTGCTACCAAGTGCTAAAGTGCATGCGCCTCTCCCCTAAACATGTTGACATTGGTGTATACCTGATTGGCATATTTAGTTTACCTGAAAGCCCCTTGTGAAGTGGTATAGCATGTACCCAGGGGTCTGTAATCTAAATGCTACTAGTGGGACTACGTCACTGGTTGTGCCACACACTCAAGTAGCCTTTCAAACCTCTCTCAGGTCTGCCATTTCATGGCCTGTGTGTGCAGTTTACTACCACTTCGACTTGGTATTTAAAACCATTTGCCAAGCCTCCCTTTTTTTTACACATAAGTCACCCCTAATGTAGGCCCAGAGTGACCCTAAGGGCAGGGTGCTGTGTAATTAAAACGCAGGACATGTAATTTTACGTTTTACAGCTAAAGTCGTTTTTTATTGTGTTTAATATCTTTGGAATGGTGGTGATATATCCTCTTTAATGGTAAAGTTGGACTTGACATTTTGGAAATGCCAATTTTAGAAAGTGGACATTTCTCTGCGTTCACCTTTGCTCTGTGCGCCTCTAGCCTGTCCCCAATGCAAGTACGGGTAAGGTATAAATTCCAGGGCTCTGGCGCTATCAAATCAGTACAATACTAGGCCTGGAAAGAACTCTGCTGGAATAAAAACTGCTATGCTGAAAGGATACTTTTCTGTGACTGACTGTACTGAAGATCTGCTTCTCTGCTTTTTTGTGCTGCCCTGCTGCCTGCTGATTGCTGCCCTGCTGAGGACAAGGACTGGAACCCCTCACTTGAGCCCAGATTGACCCCAAGGGCTTGCTGGCTTGACTCCTGTTTTCTGAAGTTTCAGGGACACAAAAGACTTCCTTAAATCCTGCAGGTGCTGCTGGACTCTGCCATCTGTGAGTTGTACCGTTGCCTGAGGTGGCCCCTCTAGTCCTGGGCCTCAGAAGTGGGTTCTGCAGTTGATTTCTGCAAAAACTGACGCATTTCCTCGACTGCATGGGAATTTACGCCACAGTGCCGCTTCGATGCAGAGGCTGTTTGACAACAAAGAACCCACAGCACCCGCAGCTCGATGACAACACAGAGGCGGCTCGACAATGAAAGTTTGCATTCACTTCAACGGACCCTCTCTGCACAGTTCGACAACAACGCAGTAGACACTCAACCAAAGCTCCATCCAAGGTATTTCTTCAGCTGGAAGTGTCTGGGTCCTGTAACCGGCCTGCCCTCCATCACAGTCGGCCCCAACTTTGTCTTTCCCAGGTCCCTTGCGACCTCAAGTAACCTTTTGACCGCTAGTAGCTTCTAAGTACTAATTTTGATTTTATCTTTAAAAATTCATATCTCGACATCTACTTATTGGATATTTGTTGTTTGGTCTTGGTTTACTCAGATAAATATTTTTCTAAGCCTGTGTGGAGTGTTTGTGTGGCGTTTTCTTTGAGTTACTGTCATTTAAATGTTACTCACACACATTACACCTTGCCTTTTAAGTTAAGCCTGACTGCTCTGTGCCAAGATACAAGAGGGTGAGCATAGGTTAATTTAGGGTGCGCATCTGACTTACCTTGACTAGGGTGGTGGTCCCTACTTGGATAGGGTGCACATCTCTGCCAGCCAGAGACCCATTTTTTTGGTTGCCATTATTCCAAAATGTATTCGGTTCATGTCAAATAAAACATAAAAACATTGCATCAATATGTAATAAAATTCTATAAAATCATCAATCTTACAGTATAACACTAATTAATAAAATTAAATATAAATACTGAAACTTTAAAATTGTTCAAATATTTCTAGTAAAACATCTATCATAACACATTATGGGGGTCAGGCTCCTAATCACATGGTAAGATCATAGTACACTTAGGCTAATTCATTTAATTTCCCAAGTCACTCATTGAGTCTCTAATACGGAGCACCTTGGAAGCAACATAGCAAACCTGTAGCAAACTGTCACATCACTTAGGTCATATAAGTACTTAGAAACCTCATGATGGTAAGTAGTTATTTCTTTTAAAAAGAGAGGATTGTGTTAAATGTTGTGGATTAACAAAAGGTACAATTTACAACCAAGCTGATCATTCAGTGCAGTGTAATGACCCACTGACACATTGTGCAGATCTGACTGGGCCCTTTTTGCATAACAGACCTTAAATGTATGCTCCAGTAGATCCCTTTTAGAGTAGCCAGTGATGTCCTTTGGGTATGCCCAGAGGTCCCATCTATCTGCCCGAGGCCCAACAATGACTGTTTTGTATGCTGTAGCGAAGGAATTTTATTAGCCTGGTCTAGGTCCATACAGTCTTTAATGATTGATCTGGTGAAATGGATCTCTAATTTGGACCATACAGATCGCCATAATAAAAGCACCCAGCTTCCTTGGATATCTGTTAGAAAGGTAGATTCCAGTTCCCAATGAACAATAGAGTCTTGGGTTGAGTGGGGTACAATCTCTTAAAATATTTATTTTCCAGCTTTTGTAGGATGCTGTTGTCTCTCGTGACCCAGATCCTCTCATCGTATGTCACAGCAGAAATTGTTTTGGCATTATAAAGGTTACCAGCTCTACAATTAGTTTAGTACCTAACTTTAGGGTAAACCTGGCCAAGCCTTTGTTGTTTCTGATCATGTTAGATGCACAGGTTTCCCTATGGCGCTTCCAGTCCAATTTGGGGGATATCTGGATCCCAATCCTTGGGGTATCCGCACCAACCACCTGCAGTGTTATTTTGACTCCATTTATATAAAGAGAGAAGAGGAAGGGAGCCAATATGCACCCCTGCTGGACCCTTCTCCCTATACTAAATTGTGGAGTTAGTTTGCACTTTGATCCAAAGCCGACCGTGGCTGTTAAATTACTATACATGTAGGCTAAAAGCGAGATTATCTGTTATGGGGCCCCTAGTTTGTCTATACACTCCAAAGGTTTGCAGTGATTGACCACGTCGAATGCACAGTTTTGGTCGATGAAACATATATGTAGTGACCCTTTATTGGACAAGACGTACTTGCCCATCAAAAGGTTCAGGCTTAGTGATTACTCAACTGTCCCAAGGCCTTTTCTGAACCCATATTGGGCATTTGAAAGTATTTAATTTTCTTCTTCCCACAGTTTTAGTCTCTCTAACAAGCCTCTCCCAAACAATTTAGTGGAGGAGTCGAGTAGAGAGATGGGACGATAACATTTACGATCTTTACTTGATTCCTTCTTAAAGCTGGGTATGATGGGAGAGGTAGACCAGGATGGAGGTATATAACCAGCTCCTGTCTTATTGAGAACCTTTGTCAGAAGTTGAGCCCATAATTCTGGTTCTGACTTATAGGTATCCATTAGGACCCCATAGGGGCCAGGAGCCTTCCCCTTTGGACTTTTGTTTTGTGCCCTCACCAACTCATGAAGAGTAAAGACCATTTCAGTTGTGAATTTCCCTACAGGGGGGTGAGAAGCTCCCTCATCTAAACTGGGGAGAGAAAAAATTGAGCCAAATTAACACATGCAATGTGCAGGGGTGATTGAGGATTTCAAATCGGGGCCTTGGTGAACAGTGGGGCATTTACCATTCTCCAAAACAGGATACTTTCCTTAGTTTCTGCGGCCAGCAAAAGGTTCTCCCAAGCTTAACCTTGTAGTTCTTCCTATATATTTTTTGTTTCATTATTATAAGAAGATCTGGCTTCCTGGACCACCAGGACATATCTGGGGTGCTGGTTTAATATTGTGATCAAATTACTTTGTGCCTTTGAGCATTGGCGGTTCAATCAATCAATCAATCAATCAGTCATTTGTAGAGTGCGCTACTCACCCGTGAGGGTCTCAAGGTGCTAGAGGGGTTGGGGGGTGACACAGCCACTGGTCTAACAGCCAGGTCTTGAGGAGTCTCCTGAAGGTCAGCATGTCCTGGGTCTGTCGCAGGTGGATGGGTAGGGTGTTCCATGTCTTGGCGGCGAGATGGGAAAATGACCTGCCACCGGTGGTCGTTCGGCGGATGCGTGGGACGGTAGCGAGGGCGAGGTCGGTGGAGCGAAGCTGGCTGTTCGGGGTGTAGAAGGTGAGTCGTTCGTTGAGGTAGGCTGGTCCGGCGTTGTGGAAAGCTTTGTGTGCGTGGGTGAGGAGCTTGAAGGTGATCCTCTTGTTGATCGGGAACCAGTGCAGGTCTCTCAGTTGGGCGGTGATGTGGCTGTGGCGGGGGATTCCAAGGAATGAGGCGTGCGGAGGCGTTTTGTATGCATTGGAGTCGATTCTGGAGTTTGGCCGTGGTTCCCTCGTAGAGGGCGTTGCCGTAGTCCAGCCTGCTGCTAACGAGGGCTTGGGTGACCGTCCTTCTGGTTTCGATAGGGATCCATCTGTAGATCTTGCAGAGCATGCGTAGGGTGTTGTAGCAGGAGGAGGAAACAGCGCTGACTTGCTGGGTCATAGAGAGCGTTGAGTCCAGGATGAACCCCAGGTTATGTGTGTGGTTGGTCGGTGTAGGGGCAGCTCCCAACGTGGTCGGCCACCAGGAGTTGTCTCATGCGCATGGGGAGGAGCCAAGGAGGAGGACCTCCCTTTTGTCAGAGTTCAGTTTCAGACGGCTGGTCTTCATCCACTCTGCAACGGCCTTCATTCCCTCATGAAGGTTGGATTTGGCGGTGGCTGGGTCCTTGGTGAGGGAGAGAATCAGCTGGGTGTCGTCGGCGTATGAGATGATATTGAGGTGGTGCGCTCGGATGATGTCAGCGAGCGGTGCCATATAGATGTTGAAGAGGGTCGGGCTGAGGGATTATCCTTGGGGTACGCCGCAGGTGATCGTGGTTTTGTCACGGATCCCTGTGTCGTGGAGGCGTGTGCGCAGGGTGTGGTGGCAGACGGTGTCGAAGGCGGCCAAGAGGTCTTGTAGGATGAGGGCCACTGTTTTGCCGTTGTCCAGCAGGGTCCTGATGTCTTCGGTGGCGGTGATGAGGGCGGTTTCAGTGCTGTCATTGCTGCGGAAACTGGATTGGGAGGAGTCCAGGATGTTGTTCTCCTCCAGGAAGTGGGTAAGTTGTTGTTTTGCGGTCTTCTCAATGACTTTAGCCAGGAATGGGAGCAGGGAGGTGGGTCGAAAGTTCTTGAGGTCATTAGGGTCCGCTTTGGGCTTTTTGAGTAGGGCGTTGATTTATGCGTGTTTCCAGCTCTCCGGGAAGGTGGCGGTTTTGAAGGAGCTGTTGATGATCTTTCGGAGTTGGGGTGCGATGATGGAGCTTGCTTTGTTGAAGATGTGGTGGGGGCAGGGGTCGGAGGGTGAGCCAGTGTGGATGGTGTTCATGATTTTGATGGTGTCTTCGTCGTTGATGTTGTTCCAGAGCAGGAGGTCGGTGTGTTTGGAGGGCGTTGAGGGGGTGTCGGCGATTGTCGTGGGTGTCTGGGTGTCAAAGCTGTCGTAGATGTCTACGATCTTGCGGTGGAAGAAGGTAGCCAGGGAGTTGGAGAGTTTTTGCGATGGCTGGATGTCGTTGGAGCTGGAGTTGGGGTAGGCGAGCTCTTTCACGATGCTGAAGAGCTCTTTGCTGTTGTGTGCGTTGTTGTCGATGCGTTCCTTGAAGAAGGTCATTTTTGCGGATTGGATGAGTTGGTGGTGCTTGCGTCTGGCGTCCTTGAGGGCCGCGTGGTTGTCTGGTGTCTGGTCTTGGTGCCACTGCTTCTCGAGTCTTCGGCAGGTTTGCTTGGAAGTCTGGAGGTCGGCATTGAACCAGATGGCTCTGGTGTTGGTGTGCCTGTTTGAGGGTTTCCTGAACGGGGCAAAGCTGTTGGCGCAGTTGTTACACCATTGTCTGAAGTTGTGGGCTGCTGCGTTGGTGTCCATTGGCTCAGATGGAGGGTCTCGGGCGAGGGTGGTGATCAGTTGGCCTTCGGTGACTGTGTTCCAGCTGCGGTGTGGGTTTCGTTGTGGTTGGCTGTGCGTGGCGTGTTTCTCGAAGGAGTGGATGCAGTGGTGGTCGGTCCAGTGGAGTTCGGTGGTGTGGCTGAAGATGAAGTGTTTGCTGGTGGAGAAGATGGGGTCGAGTGTGTGACCAGCGGAGTGGGTGGGAGTTTTGATGAGCTGTTTGAGTCCGAGGTTGGTGAGGTTGTCGATCAGGGTTGTGGAGTTGCTGTCATTGGCGTTCTCGAGGTGGAAGTTCAGGTCTCCGGGGAGGATGTAGTCTGTGGAGGCGAGGGCATGCGCGCTAATGAGGTCGGTGATGGAGTCGCTGAACTGTGGTCAGGGGTTCGGGGGTCTCTAGACCAGGGTTCCTCTGAGGGTGGTGTTGTGATCGGCGTGGATCTGGAAGTGTAGGTGTTCGGCCGTGCTGAGGGAGTCTTCGGTGTTGGTCGAAATTCTGATGGTTTTCCTGTGGACGATGGGGATTCCTCCTCCTGGTTTGTTGTTGTTTCGGTCCCTGCAGGTGATCTTGTAGCCGTCCGGGATGGCTATGGCTATGTCGGGCACCGAGGAGGCGTTCATCGAGGTCTCCGTCTTGAAGGCGACGTCCGGGGAGGAAGAATGGAGAAGGTCCCAGAGTTCGACGGCGTGCTTGTGGACTGAGCGGGTGTTGAGTAGTATGCATTTGTAACTGGTGTGGCCTGCTTTGATGGGAAGGGCAGGACGCGCTGGAGTGCATTGACTGGTGTAGTTGCAGTTTCGGCAGGTGAAGGCTCCGTGGGTGAGCTTCGGGCCAGCCTGGAAGCAGGTGGAGTTTCGGCCGGCATTGAGTGTGTGGGGCAGTTGGCGTCGTATTGGCGTCGGGTGTTGTGGCACTCGCGGATGCCAGGGGGTCTGGCGCTGGGCGCGGACGGGTGCAGACGGGCTTCCCTTAGGCGCGCTTTCTGTGCGCCATTGGCGCGAACGCGCAGCGGTCTCCTTTAAGTAGGGGTGGGGGAGGGAGGAGCAGCTGGGAGGTGGGAGCGGCGTGGGTGGGAAGTAGAGGGCAAAATAGACATAGGGGGGCACAGAGAGGAGTCAGCGGGGCAGAAAACAATACAATCAGGACAAAAACCCAAAAACAAAGTCACAATCGGAGCAGAAATGCGGGGGGAGTAAAAAACAGTAAAAAACAGTCCCGGCAACAGGCACCAGCAAGGTGCAGACTAGAACCCTGCCTGGGAGGACTGCAGACAGACGACAGCACAGACGTTAAACCAGACGCTTGTATAATTTCTTTGTCACTTTGGCCTTGCTGTCAGTAGTTGATTAAAAGAACTTATGTATGAATATTGGCGTCCCGTGACTCTGCATGATTTATTTCTGGAGCTTGTCCTGTTATGAATTGGTCCAGGCTCCCAGCTAATAAATCTTTTTAAAAACTAGCTGGTTCAACACATGCCCGTTTAATTTTAATGCCATGCAGACCTGTGGGAGTAATGTTTTCAATTTTCCTTGTATCAGGGATTTTGGGTAACTTGAGATTTGATGTTGGGAACACTGGGTCGTGATCACTTGTGCTGCTGGTTACCACCTTTAGGTCCAAAATGGTAACTCTAATGCTGTCTGAAGTGAGAAAATGGTCAATATTACTACTGCAGCTTCTTCCTATGAATATGGGTAACTGAGAGTGGCAGCTAAAACTGCAGTATTTGAGTAGTTTCAAATTGAATTTCATTATCAGATCATTGAGAGCTAAACCATATAAGCTATGTTTAAAATTGGCATTTTCTCCAACATCACTATACCCACAAATTGATTTGGACATAATAGGCCATACCGTAATGTTAGAATCACCAGCCCAGATTATATAGAAATCGTTGCTGGACTGCTCGATAAAATAATCCAAATCTATTTCTAAGGTTTTGACCATGTCCACCCTTGTTAGGTCAAAAACATTATTATAGATTTTTTTTAACAATTATGCCCAAATTGTTTCCTAGAGTAAATAATATTAATTTATAAGGGAAAGTTAAAAAGCTTTTCTCCGTGGGACAAGACTGGTGGAAACAAACGTGACCCAACCTCCCTTAGCCCTACCCATGTTAGAAGGGATTGCAGCAGAATTTAAAGACGCAAATCCATCCAGATCTATTGGATTAGACACCCAGGTTTCTTGTATACAAACAATGTTTTAACATATTTTGCGTAATCCTCTGTATCTTTTTGTTGGCAAGGCCAGCAATGTTCCATGAGGTAACAATTGTCCCACTGCTCTCGTTTACTGAGCCTAGGCAGGATATTTTTTGTTGTGTTGTCACAATCTGCAAGCAGGAGTTGACACGAGAGGGGAATTTAATCACAGAGTGAATCCAGATGATTCAGTTGCATAGGATGGAAAAAAGAGTTTGAAGAAAGGGACCGTTAAAAGGAGGGCTGAGGGGCAAGAGACCCTTGCCTTCTGAGGTCTTTAGAAGAAGGCCAATGGTAGTGCTTTAATTAAGGAGGGTGGGCACCCAGAAAAGTTGAGCCTTGTCAGAATATCCTTTGTGACTGCTTTGTCTTTGAAGCTAATGAGAATTCAGTCATTATTATCCAATTTCAAGGAATGGCCACCCCAAACACAAATAATCTGCTTATGCAACAGCTCTTGACCCTCTATTCTGCTATTTATCCAGTTTAATGCTTTGTTGAGAAGCTGGTCATGATCTTCCCTTGTGTCCAGTCCCCGGGGGGGGGGGGGGACGGACAACTTTTAGCACCAAAATGTAGGGAGTAGCTTGTGGTGGAAGTTGCAGCATTGGGAGCGTCAGGAGCTCTGAGAAGCGATTGACCATGTTATTTGATGGGGCACAGAGTTTCTGTGTATGGGCCAAATGGCCATTAAAGCCATTTAATGTTCTTTGGGAGCAATTGGTATGAATGCTCTGTACTCCATCTATGGGGTGGATTATCCTCCCAGAAGCATTGTTAGCAGCCTCCCAAGAGGTTGTAACCCCCTTGGTAGCAACAGATTCAGGGCCAGTTGCCCCATAGTGGGATCCCCCCAAGGATATATCCCCCTTGAAGAAGGCAAGCCCAGAGCATAATCCACCCATATGCAGCTGTCCCACACGCCTCTCATCCCCAAGCAAAAAGTTACATTTAGAAAGGGATACTTCAATTTTTGTTAGGCGTGCTAATATGGAACTCAAAGCAGTGGAGGGCGATGTAAGAACCCCCTTAGAGATCTCCTCCACCAAGAGGGTACTTTGCTCCCTGCCAGGCTGCTGGTTAACCATATCTATGTTTTCTCCTGGGCTGTGCTCACTAAAGGTAAGCCAGGGCATGGTCTTTTAGATTTCGATCCTCCTTCTGCTCTTTTCCTTTTCCCTGCTTGGGGTTTTATCTGGTTCCCTTTGCCTAGAGCTTGATTGAGGATTGCAGTCATTCCCCCCGGTAACCAGGGGCCAAGACAGGAGCAGTGCCTGGATCTACGATTATAGGCACAACATCATGAGTCTCACAAGTTGGGCTATACATACATGCCAGATCATCATTTAAATCAGTTAGGGCACATGCAGTGGGGGCAGATGACAAGGATAAGGACCTTTTGGCTGACTCAATTTCCTTGTTAATAACACTCACTGCTCTCTGTAGAAAACTGTCCATGGTCGTTCCAGGTTTGGGGCCGTGGGACTTGCTTTACATTTTCCCATAGCCAAGCTGCGAATGTTTCCACCTAATGGATATACACTGCTTACCTTAAAACCTAAATGTTACGGGAGAGGCCCATCACAGCCTCTGCCAGCCGTTGATGGGTGCAGATGTGCCTGCTCTTGGCTCAGTCTTTGCCAGGGCACACTCTCAGGCATGTCTCATGCTGCGGGAGGGCGATGGTGCTTTTGTGGCATGTCCTCAGTCTCTGGTCCCTGCTAAGAGCATGGAGAAGCTGGGGGATAAAGTCCCATCCCAGCCACGGCCTCTGAAGCAGTGCAGTGCAAGCGGTATAAAGTGGTCATGAAAACCGCTTTCAAGTTAAGTCACACGCTGCAAGAGGGCGGTGGCGCTTTTGAAGCATGTCCTTAGTCTGTGGCCCTCCTATGAATGGGGTCAAGCTGGGGGGGATAAAGTCCCAACCCAGCCACGGCCTCTGAAGCAGCATGGTGGGAGCGGTGCAAAACGGGCAGGAAATCTGCTCTGAAGTTACGTCCTGCTCTATAGGAGAGCGGCAGAGATTTTGAAGCGTGTTCTCGATCTGTAGCCCCTCCTAAGAAAAGGAGAAAGCTGGGGAACAAAGTCCTACCCCAGCAGGGGCATCTGAAGCAGTGTGGTGCAAGCGGGTAGGAAATCCGCTTTGAAGGTACGTCCCCATTTCTAACAGGGAGGATGATCAGAGGTGAGACAGGACAACGAAGGTGAGTGTGTTGAGGGTAGAGACAGGACAGTGACTTGAAGTAAGTCAGACGAAGAAGGGGTAGAGGAGAAGAGAATACAGGAGCAGGTTGAGCACAGTAGACATGGGGCTTAGGGAGTGCAGAGGCAAGATGGGCAATGCGAGGAGGTGGGCCACAAGAGATAGGGGGAAACAGTGGGGCAAAAGGCGGGATATGACAGCTGGGAGGGTGCCACATGGGACAGCAGGGGAGATAAGTTGAAATAGGGCCACGACACGGCCAACCAGAGGAGACACAAGGCCAGCCGCTACAAGAGAGAAAAAAGCCAAGATTTGAGAGATGGCCAAAAATGATAGAGCACCATATTTGAGATGGGGCTGCAAAGGGGGATGAGATCAGAGGTGAGATTGTATTGTATTGGGAACGGAGCAAGAAGTGAGAAAGGGCAATGAGTGGAGCGGACCGACACTTGAGTGAGAACATTGTGGCAAGGGTATCCCAGAGGAGGTGGACCAGAGATGAGGTGGGTCTGCGAGTCCAAAGGAGACACAAGGCTGCAAGAAGGACAGTGACGAGATGGAGATGTAAGCTGAGATGGGCAATAGGTTATAGGGAGCAGGAAGGGAAATGGACCGGAGGTGAGATGGGGCAACAAGCAAATAGAAAGATGTAACAGAGGACAGTGGCAAAGGGCAACCAAAGATAACATGCAGCCATGAAAATTAAGAGATCTGAAGGATCTGAATGGGGAAAGGGGCCAGTAATGAAGTGGGAGAATGGGGGAGGCATGAGGTGACACAGGATAGCAGCAGTGTGCACCAGTCGTAACATGTACCGTAGGGTTGGAAGGGTGACGGGCCAAGAGGGAAAGGGGGGCTAGAGGTGAGAGAGAGCTTTGTTGTGAAGACCAGAGGAGTCAAAGTGCTACAGAGGGTAGTGGATAAGAGGTGAGACATAGCTACAATGGATAGAGGTGCTAGAAGTGGGATCGGAGAGTGGGTAGCTAGAGGTGAAATGCGACAGAAAGTCATGGCATGGCAAGTTGTGACACAGAAACAGAGCCGAAGAAATGATGGGGCAACAGAGGATGAGACCATCTAGAGGTGAGATAGGACAGCAGGTGGACAAATATGACATGGGACAGTAGGAAGGAAACTCGAGCATAAACTAGAAATTGGGGAAGAGCGTCATATGTGATATAGAGTGACAGGTTGATGTGGACCCTAGGAGGCAGGGGGTTAGAAGTGAGACCAGGCACTGCGGGACAAGTGGCTCATAGATAACACATGGCTGTGGGGTGGGTGGCCAGATGAGGCACAAGGCTACGGGGGAAGGGGGCCAGAGTTGAGACAGGACGTTTAAGGTGGACCACAAAACCGGAGTCAGAACAGTGGGAAGGGGTAGGCCAGGGATGGAAATTTGTGGTTAGGGAGTGAGAAAAGAGGTGAGACAGGGCAACATGCAGAGGTTGACTGTGGTGTGATGGGCCCACAAGGGTGTTTGTCAGAGGAGAAACAGCAGTATGAGGGTAGGGCTAAATTTGAAATGTGGAGCAGGACCAGGTGTGAGAGGAGAAAGCAGGGGGAGTTAAGTTAGATTTGAGATTGGGCAGACCTGGGAGGGAATCAAGTGAGGAGATGGAACAGGTAAGGTAGCCATAGGTGAGATGGTCTGCATGTAGAGTTGGTCAGAGGTGAGATAAGCCAACAGTGGCCCTAAGACGGGACAGGGTAAGCAGGTCCAGAGGGCTAGCAGTAACGCAAACTACAGATGGCGGGGTCCAGTGGAGGAAGGGGGCAATGGGGTGAATCAGCCTAGAGGTAAGATGGCACTACAAGTGGAAGAGGCTTTAGTTGACCTGGCGGTGGTGGGCCAGAAGTGAGACCGGACATCAGGGGAGGGAGGCAGAGTTGAGATGGGACAGTAGTTGCCTAGAAGGGAGGGGTGAGATAGGGTAGTGTGGGAGGGGATCCAGAATTGAGGTAAATAAGTAAAAAGGCCAGGGGAGGCAAGGGACAGCAAGGGGATGGAGGCCAGAACTAACACAGGACTATTTGTTTCCAGAGGTGAGACAGACGGGGGTGGAGTTCAGAGGAGACATGGTGCTTTGGAGCAGAGAGGCCAGAAATTACAGAGGGCTACAGGGATGAGATCCTGATGTGACTTTAGGTGGGGGATTGAATATGATGGCACACAAACCATGCAAGGGACAACAGAAGTGAGATGAGACAGTGGGGTACAGGAGCAAGATGTGGCAGAGTGGGGGACCAGAAATAAGAAGGGACAGTGCTGGTTAAGGGGGTAGATGTGAGGCAGGGATGCAGTAATATTCGGGACAGAGGTAGGATGTAACTGCAGGAGGAATATGGGCCATAAAAGACAGAGGGCTAATGGGGTGTGTGGGGGGGGGAATTGGTAAAGAGTAGAGAACATGCTAAAGGTTGAATGGGACAGAGGTGAGACAGAACATTAGGGAGGTGCAGGGGTTCAGAGATGCCATTGGACCATGGGTTGGGGGAACAAGGAAGAGACAATGTTACAGGAGAAGGGAAACAGAGGAGATGTATGGTTAAAGAAGAAGGGGTTTAGAAGCAAAAGTGAGCAATGGCAGAGGGGCCAGACATGATACAGGAGTGCAGAAGGAGAAAGCAAGGGGTGAGATGGGGAAGAATGCATTCCGAAGTTGGACAAGGCAATGGGGTAGTCTCACCAGGGGAGAAAAAGTGTTACAGGAGGGCAGGGGTGAGACACAGTTATAGGGTGCTGGAGGTAATAGAAGATAGCATGGGCAGGGTAGTCAGATGTGAGTGAAGACAGCAGGAGTGTGGGTCAGAGGTTAAATGGAACAGTATGAGAGGGAGGTCAGAGGCGAGACAGGACAGTGCCAAGTCATAGGCCTTAGGAGATAGGGGACAGTGGGATAGAGTGAGGCAAGAGGTGTAACTGGACAGCTGGGGTACAGGCCAAAGCAACATAGGTTAACGGGTGAGGAGCTCAGAGGTAAAAGGAGACTGTGTGGCTCAACAGGCCAGATGAGAAATGGGACAGCAGGAGGGGTCAGGAAGGGAAATGGGGAAAGGTAGACTAGGGAGATTATGGGCAAGCCAGGGTAGTGGGTGTAGGGGGGACTTAGGAAAGATGAGATGATGTTGTTTCAGAGGGGAACCACTTTTATGTTGGAAGGAGGGTCAGAAGAGCCATATCACAAAAACAAAGAGAGAGGAAGAGATGGAGATGGATTGGTGGAATTGGGCCACAGAAGACAGTAGGTGGAGGAGGCATGAGGTAAAGAGGTGTGACAGTGCAGAGGGGGAGATTGGCCAAAGGTGATAAAAGGTTATAGGGTGTGACCAGAGGACACAGTTGTAGCTAACATGGGAGGGGCTCGATAGGAGCCTGCCTGGGGTAAGAGTCCCGAGTTGAGATCGTAAACAGGAGGGCAAGGGGACGAGAGGGGTTATGGGGAGGCAGGGCAGATGGAGGGGAGTGGAAGCAGGGGGCAGTTGTATGATGAGGCAGTGGGGCTAAGGGAGCCAGAGTTAACAGGGAGGGGTAGTGTTTGACTGTTTTACTGGAGGAAGGCGGCTAGAGAAGACATGGGGCTTCAGAGAAAAGGGGTAGTACGTTTGAGATATATGAAAGGAGTTAGGCCACAAGAGACATGAGGTAGCAGGGCAGGGGGTCCAGAGATTACAGGATAGGGTGGAGGAGGAATAGATGACACTGGGATAGAGGGGAGGATGGCAAGAGATGACAGCAGATCGCCTGAGGTGAGATAGGGCAGTGAGAGGTGTGGAACTAGAGAAGACGCAAGACGGGTGATATGGGAGAGTGCTGAGCGTGTTCTAGAGGTGGAAAGAGAGTCTGAAGAGAGAGTCCCAGAGGTGCGATGGTACAGCAGGGAAAGGACAATAAGTAAACTACGGTGGGGGGGTTGAGGCACAGAATTGATAGAAGTCTGTGGTTGGAAAGGTGTCAGTGGTGAGATGAGAAACACGGCAAGTGGGTTGAGCTAAAGAATTCATGGTTTATTGGGGAAAGGGATGAGAGAGAGAGAGCAGCAGATTGAGGTAGCAGAGATGAGATTGTGGCTAGGGTTTTGGTCAGAGGAGAGAGAGGGCTACAGAGCAAGATGATGGTGGTGGGCAGAAGTGAGCCGAGACATTAATGGAGAGTGTTACCAGTTGTGAGATGAGGCTATGGTGAATGGAGAAGGGGGAGCAGAGGTGAGAAGGGAAAATGAGGAGGAGGGCCCATATGTGAGTTGGGACAGAAGAGGGAGATGCAAGAAATGAAACAGGGTAGTAGGGAAGGGGAGCTGGAATTGAGACGGGACAACAGCGAAAGTGGATTCAGTGGGGAAAAAGCACTACAGGGATTAGGGTGCCAGAGGTGATACAGAGAGACGAGGGGTCCAATGTGAGATGAGACAGTGGGAGAAGGCAACCTAAGGGGAGACAGGACAGCAGGGGGCAGAGGCAAGACAGGACAGAAGACATAGCAGGCTAGAGGTAATAAGTGGCATCATAGAAAGGGGTCACATAGGAGACTAGACACTGGGTAAAGATGGCTACAGAGATAGAGGTTATGGGGAGGGAGACAAAGGTGAGACATGACAGTGAAGGAAGAGGCAGAGTTGAGATGGCATAGCAGAGAAGTGGGCAAGAGTTGATACAGGGCACCATGTGGAGAGGGCCAGAGATGAGATGGGACAGCAGGAGGAAGGGAACAGAGGTGTGCAGTGGAAAAAAGGGCAGAGGTACCACGTGGCAGCATGGGGAAGTAGGCAAGAGCTGAAACAGTGCTACCAGGGTGGCTAGAGTGGACACATGGCTATGATCAGTAAAGAGAACAGGTTACAAGAGGGGTGGGCTATCGGTGACATAGGACTGAAGAGGATGTGGTCTAGATTGCGAGACATGGTGTAGGAAAGTGGAGTAATATTCAGTGAGGCTGGTTAGTTTTCACTGTACAATAATCTCACAATACCCCAAAATAAGTCCTTTGAATTCACATTAATAAATCCCTAGCTCTGTCCAGGTAAAGTGGCACCAAGCAGGCAGGCTATACTAAAGGAACACGTCAAGCATTTCAGAGTACCAACATGAATGAGAAGTAATTGACACAGCTTGAAATAAATCTGACATCAATTTATAAAAATAAAGCAGATTTTATATAGAAATGTAGACACCAAAATGAACACAATTGTACGAGTATAACCAGAATTATGGATTTTAGACGGAAATATAAAGAAATCAGTGCAATTCACAATAACAAAACTTAAACATCTGATAGAGACTTCTAGGTGCAGATTCCTTACCTTTGAATTTCCCAGGTGTCAGGCTCGATCCGGAAAACTTTACTGAGCGATCCCCTTTGTGCGCACCATCAGGTGGCTCCATTTGGCTCCGTGTGACGTTGCCGGCGCCGTTACCATCGATTATGACATCGTGGTATCTTTATAGGCGCCACCCTGGTGCGCAAACATCAGTTCTTTGCTTTCCACGCCAGTTTAGCGCTAATCTGGGAAGAGCTACCCCTCTCTCTCTTTATGACATGTTTTTGGTTTCTGTATTTTTTCAACATGTGCGGGATATGTCTTTGAGGAAGACAGAGTTTAAGCCATTCGAGACCTGTCCTGGCACGATGTTGGTCAGCCTGTGGCTTCCACCTCAGAATACCTTTTGCCCTTTAATGAAGCAATTACTGATTTCCTTCTAGGCACTTGGTCCAAGCCTAGCACAGGGCTCCTGTGAATAGGACAATTACCTGACGCCATCGGCAAGCTCCAGGCTACCAAAGTTCCTTAGTCAACACCCCACCGCAGAAAGATTGGTGGTGCAGGCCTCTACATCCCAGGGTGCGTTCCCTTCAGCCCCTTCAGATAGGGAATCCAAGAGGCTGGATTTATTTGGGAAGAAAATATTTTTCTTTTCCAGCCTGGCATTGCGGTCGGTGAATACTGCATGCTTAATGAGCTGTTTCTCCCACTCCCTTTGGGAGACAGTTGTGGAAGTGCTGCCACAAGCCCCGGAGGAGGCCCGGGCTGTGCTCTCTCAGCCTGTTAAGGATGGGAGAGATGCAGCAAAATTCACTATCAGGTGTCGCCATGATATGACAGATTTGCTGGGCAGATCGATTTCCATGACAGTGGCCTTTAGGCGCCATACCTGGCTTAGGGCAACTGGCTTCTCATGGGGATGTCCAGGAAAATGTGATGGACGTGCCATTTGATGGAACCCTCCTTTTTGGAGTAAAGTCAGATTCAGCCATGTGGACTCTCAAGCTACAGCCAGATCCTTAGGCCTCTCTACTACTTGGCGAGTCTATCTTTCGCTCCTTTTGTAGTAACAGAAGTGGTTTCCAGCCATGTCAGCCCTATCCTAGCCACCACCCTGCAAAGTCTTTCCAAGCTGTGCCGGGATGTGGACGCTGTTCATTTCAGCCTAGGAATGGAAGCCAGAAGTCATCGGCCACCCTGCCCTCAGCCGCTGCAGAATCCAAGCACTCCTAGTCTGACTCTGCAAGACCACACCACTCCAGTTTGTGGGAGAATCCATCATCATCTCCCCCACTGGAGGTCGTAACATCAGACAAGTGTGTCTTAAGATCATTCAGGAGGACTATTCTCTTCCTTCCCTTTCCTTTCCTTTCCTTCCCTTTCCTTTCCTTTCCTTTCCTTTCCTTTCCTTTCCTTTCCTTTCCTTTCCTTTCCTTTCCTTTCCTTTCCTTTCCTTTCCTTTCCCTTTCCTTTCCTTTCCTTTCCTTTCCTTTCCTTCCCTTTCCTTTCCTTTCCTTTCCTTTCCTTTCCTTCCCTTTCCTTTCCTTTCCTTTCCTTTCCTTTCCTTCCCTTCCCTTTCCTTTCCTTTCCTTTCCTCCTCCCATTCTGCCAAATCAGGAACAACTGATGGAGGATCATTTAAAATTGCTCCAGGAGGAAGTCACAGTTCTCTTGGCCAAGGGAGCTATAGAAAGGATCCCGGTTTCAGAAGTAGGCAGTGGCTGTTACTCCCACTACTTTCTGATTCCAAAGAAGAACAAGGGGCTATGGCCCATTTTAGATCTTCAACCCGTCAATCTCTTCCTCAACAAGGAGAAATTCAAGATGCTCACTCTGGCTCTGGTCTTGGCTGCCAAAGACCAAGGAGACTAGATGGTAGCGTTGGACCTGCAGGATGCGTATTTTTGCATCCCCATTCTGCTGGGCCACAGGCGTTACCCGCGGTTCAAGGTAGGCCATGAGCACTTTCTGTTTACTGTGCTCCCCTTCGGCCTAACCACTGCCACTCAGTGTCCACCAAGGTGATGGCAGTGGTCGCAGCTCATCTGCACAGGTTACGGGTGTCAGTCTTCCCCTACCTCGACGACTGGCTGTTGAAGGCATCCTTGCCCCAGGCAGTTGTTGTGTGAAGGTGGCCTGATATATGCTGTCCACTAGTTCTAGTGGGCACCTTGTATCAGTCCAAACAACCCCTTATGGTGAATTGGTTAAAGACAACCTTTATTGAAAGCTATCCTAGTGGTAGCTACGGAGAGCAGCCTTCAGGCTAAGTCATGAAGGAATGTAAAGCAGCTTGTTTTACCAGTCTATAATCTCTTGAATGATCAAATGAAAGGACAACCACACCAGGTATATATTCAAAATATATGTATTTAAGATAGAACACACCTGTTAGACCTGTCAGCCCTTTGGCAGTTCCCTTCTCATTTTATTATTTTTGTCCCTTTCCCCCTTCTCATTTTTTTTCTGTCTACCAAACTTTTTAGGTGCTGATGTAGAGGTTCTGGGCGCCTTTTTATAATCACTTGAGGGGAAGGCGCAAGGTGCTCCTCTGAGGAAAATAGATGAGGAAAGTAGGATTCACAAAATGGTGGCTCCAACTGTCACCTCAGCACCCGGGCCATGACTGCCATGGGAGGTTCCAGAACCTTCTGGACCCCTCTGGCAAGTCCAGCCCAAGGTGATAAATAGAGGTGGCAGGTGGGCGGCCATTTTAGAATCAAGTCGGGCTGTGGAGTCAGTCAGGAGTAAGGCACCTGAGTGGAGAGGTGGTTGCGCTGAACTGGGAGTGGACAGATCCTAGGGTCTGCGTGAGTTCTCTACTTAGTTGACACCACCCTCTGCCATTTGACCGGTCCCTGAGCTCAGCTGACAACTCTGGAAGGCATTGTTCCTTTTCTAGTCAGGAGTCCCTAGCGTAAACTGAAAGCCTGAAGAGGAATCACGGGGAGGGCTTGCCGTTGGGACTGCCTTGACTCTTTGGTGGAAAATCGGGAATCTGACCCCCCTCTGTGGCAAAACAACGGAACCCCATCGTGGGCTTAGGGCAAGGAGCAGTGCCAGATACTCCCCGGGCTAGTGGATTTGCTCACCTGGGCTACCGTGAGCCACACCTCCTTGTTCCCCGCCTACCGGCACTAGCCCCTATCTAAGAACCTCACCTCCAGCTATTCCGAGGCGAGGAGCTGACTGCGGGTCCCCGGTGGAGGCCTGAGAGAGAACCGTGGGGTTTGGTGAGAGGCTCTGGGCTCTCCAGTGTTGTCGGCATCCATCGCGCGTGTCAGCTGTGAGGAGAGCTGACAACGCGCCGATCAGCTGACTGAGGAGGCCGCGGCCGGGGAGTTGAGTCGGGGCTGGCCTGGAAACTGACGCCGGATCACGTGAGCCGGGCCCTCGAGGAAGCACCGCCCCTCCCTGCAGCCGGGAGATAAGGCCGCACCCCTCACGAGTCGCGCTGCATGAGGAGCGGCGGAAGTGACTGACGGAGCCAGGGCAGCGCTCCCGCAAGTCGCGCTGCGGTCGGCAGCGACGGGAGCGCCTGGCAGAGCGAGAGAAGCCGGGAAGTGCCCCAGGAGAATTTTTCCGGTGAAGCTCACCCCACGGGAAGTCCCTTGAGGGTGGGGGGTAGTTGAGAGGTGTTACTCCCTTAGCCCCAGTCAAGACGCCCCCCCTGCTGAGGAGTTCGACGAGTCCCGCTGCCGGAGGAGGACCTCAAGCCTATAAAGTAAGCTGGGCCTTGGAGGGGCGGGGAGACTGGCTGCTGACAAAGGGGAAGAGCGCTGAAGTAGCGTTGTGCGAGACTGAGCTAAGGAGAGTACGGATCTCCAGTGCAAAGGACAACCGTCTCCAGTCTGGCACATACTGGGACTTAAAGATCCAGCTAGGTCATGGTGATTTCGCCCCTATGTCACACCTAGCTTTCATGTGAGCTATTTGGAGGGTCCCCTTTGGTCGCCTGCAGAAAGCAAAACCTCCAGCTGAATATCTCATAGGCAGAGATTAGATCAGGTGGGCAGGATAGGAGCCTGGAGGTATCGCTTTTGGGAAATGTTCATAAGAGTTTAAATGCGCTTTTGGGAAATGTTCAGAAGAGTTTAAATGCGCTTTTGGGAAATGTTCAGAAGAGTCTAAATGCGCTTTTGGGAAATGTTCAGAAGAGTCTAAATGCGCTTTTGGGAAATGTTCAGAAGAGTCTAATTGTGCTTTTGGAAATGTGGGTTGAAACTTACCATGCAGAAATGTAACTAGGCCCTCTAGTTTTAAGGTGGAAGGAGAAACTCAAAGGGTGTTTTAGAGATTACTCTATGAACTGTAATGTTGGAACACTAATGTTATTCTAGATACAGATGAAATGTCGTGCTCTGTGATGCAGAACTGAGAATCCCTGTAAAGTAAGGAAAGTGGAAGAATTCTAGTAAACGTTAAAATACATTCAGTGTGGTGTCCTTTTTGAGTGGTGTCGCGCTGGATTGCGGGCTGAGGAGGATGCAAGCACGTAACGCCATGTTGAGAGGAACGCCTGTTAACGTAAGTCATGCTACCCATAGGACATAGGTCCAACAACACCCCTCTAGTCTCTTTATGAGACTGGAGGTCGAAGTAATTAGTTTACAAGTTAGCAATCATCAGTAATAGCACAAATACACGTTTGGGCCCTAGGGGCGTCCCAAACCATATACCAAAAAAGTGGTATAAGAACCATGACTGAACTAGACACAAGGCCTAGAGCCTGTAGAATCACTGGGACTCCAAGGAACCACCCAAGGTAGTGACACAGGGGACCCACGGGGACTGTATGCAGTGTGTAAACACAACCGTGGGTTCCCGTTATCTTCTATGGGCAATGTCGCGGTTGGAAATTTAAAGATTAGGGACACTTAGTATCGAGTCAGGACCAAACCCTTTTGGACTTAAGAAGTTCTAGGGCTAGCACCCATGGGAGTACCAGAGTACTCGAGTTACCTCACCCAGGGAAGCCGGGTGCATAGGTGTCTCTTGGTGTCGGGTCGCGTCGTCGATTGCAATGGAAGCCTGCAAAGAACTGCTGCTGACGTGAAGAGGAGAAGTGTCCGAAGAGATCCAAGCCTGGATCTAGGATGGAAGGAACCTGAAAGCAGAGGGGACAGAGTCTGGGTCTATAGCCAGTGACCGAGGGCAGGATGGACCAATGCCCACAGATGTCGGGTGCTTCAGGTGAGTTGATGGGTGTCTTGACTTTTCAGCCACGAGGTCCAGGAGGTGTCAACGAAGTCCACGAGCTGGATTCAAGCTGTCCCATGAAGTCTGTCGACTGCTGCTGTGTCGGCAACCAGATTGGACCCAACAAGCCTTGGCAACGGCAAGTCACAGGAATTCAGAGAAAGGTCTCCAGTGCAGACCAGCAACGTCTGAGGGACTCACCCAGCAAGGGTAAGTCAGGGCACATCTGGAGCAACAAGGAAAGCCCAAGTAGAAGAGGAGTTGCCTTCGTGGGGACCTACTAGCCAACGGGCTAGTGATCGCGAAGGAGCCTCAAGCATTCGCACTTGAAACTGGCCCACGGGTCACTCGTGGAGTGGAGGCCAGCAATCTTCGGGGCAGGAGGTGCTCAAGGCTGGGGCTACTAGGAGCCCAAAGCACAACTTCAAGGAAGTCCCAGAAGATAGTGTTGCTGCAAATGTTCACTGTGTCTAGGGGTCACGGTTCCACGTCACCCTCGATAGCCACGGGCCTCAGCTTTGCTGTGAACTCAGGGTAGCCTCGGGGAAGTCTGAAAATCTACCTCTGGGGATGCAGAGACTTCAGTGTCCAGCGGGAGCTTCAGAATTGCAAACTGGTCAGTTGCTTCTTTGGTGCCTGCCAAGCAGGGGAGTCACTCCTTGACCCCAAGGGAGATTTCTTCCATCTTCTAGTCGAGATAGAAAGTCGAAGGTCCAGGATATATGTAGAGTTTCGTCCACAGTAATCTAAAGTCGCAAGGACTGGGTTCCCATACTTATACTAAGTTTGGGGGTTGGACATACTCTAGGGACCCACCTATGGGAGGGTTTGGAAAGAGGGGTGGTTACACTCATTTCCTTTGTCCAGTTTCACGCCAGAGCAGGGGCAGGTAGCCCCTGCAACCGGTTTGAACTGGACTATGCACAGGGACACCAAGTGTGTCCCCAGTGCAGGACTTCAAAGCACCAGAGAGTCTCCCGCCCAGCCTCAATACACAACTGCCTGTCTGGGGAGGTGGTTACACCTCCCTGGGGACAGGAAACCTATTGTCCAGGCCTCCCCTGCCGGAGTTTCGGTCAGCAGCAGAAGGCCAGACCCGTGTCTGTGGCAGAGGCATCCATTTTGTGATGCCAGGGCTCAAGAAAGTCCTACCGGGTTAGACCAGTGTGAACATGTCTCTCCCTCTAGAAGGGTGGAAGGCTACCCCCGCCACCAGAAATGGTTGGCATGGAAGTCATTTCTACCCTCTGTCAAGGGGAAGGTAGTGCAGGTGTTTACGGACAACACCAACGGCATGTGGCACAGCAACAAGCAGGGCGGGGTGGGGTCATGGACCCTTTTCAAGAAGCTCTTCGTCTCTGGACATGGCTGGAACAGCAGGGCATAACACCAGACAGGTTCTATGAACACCAGGTTGGATGAACTCAGCCATTGATGCCTAGTGGATCACAAATGGTGTCTCCAGTCAGAGGTGGCGCAAGGTCTCTTTCAGCAGTGAGGAGAACCTTGGTTAGATTTGGTTCCCTCCAAAGAGAATGTGCAGTGTCAGGAGTGCTGACGCTGGAGTTTTCAAGGCGGCTATTGCTCTGCAAGACTTTTCGTCACAAGGGGAGCTGAGGCCTGCTGTACGCCTTTCCACCCGTACCACTCCTGCCCAGGGTTCTGAAGAAGATCAGAAGTGACCAGGCCCAAGTCATTCTTGTGACTCAGGACTGGGCGAGGAGAGTCTAGTATCCAGAGCTTCTGAAAATGAGCTTTGATCCTCCGATCAGGCTGCCCCTTCGGGAGGATCTTCTGTCGCAGCAGCAGAGGAGGGTTCTCCACCCAAACCTGTCAACTCTGCGCCTCCATGCATGGATATTGGCTGCAGCAGGTGATGGCTTCTGACCTTCTTCCCGAATGATGGAACATTTTTTCGGCAACCAAGCGGCTACCGACTAAGACGGTATAAACCTGCAGTTGGCAGGAATTTGTATTATATTGTACAGAAAGGTCTATTGACCCTCTTTCTGCCTCTCTTTCTACTGTTATTTTGTTGATTCTGACCCTTGCCCAGCAGGGTTCTGCTTTGGTTACTTTTCTGCTCTGTCTGCTTTTCTTGCGGCTGCTAGAACAGCCCTCTCTCTTTAAGTCTCCTATTGTACATAGATTTCTAAAAGGGCTGGCTCACTTGTATCCACCCATGCCCTTTGTTATGCCACAGTGGGACCTTAATTTGGTCCTCACCTACCTGATGTTTGCTCCCTTTGAGCCTTTACACAATTGTCCCCCCGGCTGTTGACCATTAAAACAGCCTTGTTAGTGGCAATTACATCTGCCTGGAGGTTGAGAGAGTTGCAGGCGTTATCTTGCTCACCTCCCTATGTGATGTGTTTTCCAGACAAAGTGGTGTTTCGCATCCGGGCTTCTTTTTTGCCAGAAGGTGTGACCCCATTCCATATGGGTCAATCCATCACATTGCTCACCTTTATTGCCCCCCCACGTCTCTCTAGGGAAGAGGAGTGTCTCCACCGTCTGTACCCAAAAAGAGCGTTGTCGTTCTACATTGACCGCAGAAAAGATTTCCAGGTGGCCGACCAACTCTTTGTGGGGTGCATGGGAGTGAAAAAGTGAAGGGCAGTGCAGAAAAGGACCATCTCTGGCTGGGTCACTCTCTGCATTAAGATCTGTTATGCCCTGGTGAAGAAGCTGCCCCTTGAGGGAATAAGGGCTCATTCCACCAGGGGAAAGGCTGCGACTACTGCCTTGGCTCAGGATGTCCCAGTCCTAGACATCTGTCTGGCAGCGACATGGGCATTATTGCACAAGTTTGCCAAACATTACAGCCTGGACAATCAAGTTTGCAGAGATGGGTATTTTCCCGTTCAGTCCTGCGGGACTTCCTAGTTTGAGGTATTGATCCGCAACCCAATGCCATGATGGTATGGTTTGGATGTCTAATTCAAAGGTAAGGAATCAGCAACGAGAAGTCCCTATTTGATGAAGAAGTTACTTACCTTCGGTAACACATCATCTGGTAGAGATTCTATCTATCTGCAGATTCATTACAGCTCCACCACTGCCACCCCGCTGTGTGGACTAATGTTGTAGAGCTAGGGTTACTCCCCTGTTCAGGGCCCTAGTTTTGCACACTACTGCGTCAGTTACTTCATGGCTCTGCGCTTCTGGTATGAAAAAAATTAAAAGTACAGACATCCGCACGCCTGGGTGGCACCTATATAGGTACTACGATATTATAACTGATGCTAATGACACAGACAACGTCACATGGAGCCGAATGGAGCCACCTCACAGCGCATGCAAGGGGTATTGCTCAGCAAAAGTTTCTGGATCTAGCCTGATGCCTGGGAAATTCATAGGTAAGGAATATGCAGCTGGATAGAGTCTCTACCAGATAATGCGTTACTGAAGGTAAGGAACTTGCTCAATAGAAAAAAGCAATAGTAACAATCGGTAACTTGCAGGTCGAGTCCATTGGAAACCACTGGGGGAAAAAGTAGTGCAGGTCCCTGGTGCCCGGGTGTAAAGTGGTGCTGGTTATCCCTGATGCTGAAGCGGGATCTGCGGTGGAGCTTGTTCTACTGTTTAGACTGTGCTGGTAAGGAAACCTATGTAAACACCTGACAACAGAGCAACTGAGGGGGTGAGTTAAAGTTGTTGCAGATTTCTCTTGAGCATCAAACAAAGGTAGTGGTAGCCAGACTGGCCACCAACAAGACTTGGTAACGGCAAGCTGAGCCTGAAGTTACTTCGATGTCCTAGAGTCTTGGGGAAGCGGTAGTCACCTGAAACTTGTTGGAGGTCAGGAATACATTTCCCACAATGCACTAGACCTTTTACTGTTGGTGATCCCCCAGTGAGCTTGTTGGCCAGTGTTTTTGCTTCCCAGAGTGTTTGTTGCCTGCGGACTGCAGGGGACTAGAGCCTTTAATCCAAGGGAGTTCTGGTGTTGCCTTTGGCTCTCAGAAAAGTTTTCCATTCTTAGGGAACCGGTCTCTGGTTCAGGACGAGTTGCAGTCGTGCAGTTGCAGGGTGATTGCAACAGAAGCAGAGTATTGAGCTTTGCTTTGTGCAGGTCCTGAAGTCACATACTCAAGTCTCTTCTTTGTCCTTTATTGCAAGTCAAATCAGGTCTAAGGTTCTGGTGCCAGGGGTGCCACTCATATCCTTGATTTAGGGGGGTTAGTGGTGTGGGTGCCAGGAGCCAATGAGCTACTTACCCCGGTGGCTAATCAGCACCCTGGGTGACCACATACAGGTGGGTGTGTGTGTCACCTTTTCTACCTGGAACCTTCTCTTCTGCCACTTTTAAAAATGGTAGAAACCTTCCTTGTCTGTATAGAGAAGATAGCCCACCCTAGGGGTGTGGCTAGCCTTCTAGGAGTGTACACCTTCTGACTGTCTAATTTTCCTGCCTGTCTGAGAGCAACTGTGCCTGTGGGCAGGGGGGGGGGCTATTTCCTCCTCTGGAGGCAGTCTGGAGGCATATCAGAGGTGGTGAAAGCTTTGCAGCTCACCTCCTTAATCTGCCACTTCACTAGCCACCCTGTCAGGGAGGGAGGTGTCACCTCCTTCCCGTCCAGCCCTTTGTTTCTGACTCCTGGGAGTGTTCATACTTCCTGACAGGGGGTCTGATTCATGTCTTGGTGACAGCAGTTGTAGGCCAGGACATAGGAAAGGCTGGGCCAACCAGGTGGGCAACCTCTATGTTAGCCACCTGATTGCATGTCACATTAAATCTGTTTTTAGAATAAGGCTGGGTTAAGTGAAACAAGTTGTTTAATACCAAACATGATATATTTCAGTGGGGCCATAATGAAATTGGCAACCTTGGGGTTGCCAGGTGCTAGCCCATGTTAGCCTATGGCCATCTGCGCACTGATAGTAGCCCTTAATGGAAAGAGGCTACTATAGGGACATATAAGCTTGCACTTATATGTCCACACATGTAATATAATGCATCCTGCCTCCTAGGCTCAGGAGGCCTACCTTAGGGGTGACTGACTGTTAGAAATAGGGTCTCTAGTTGACAGAGGTGGGTACCTGTGTCCAAATAGGATCGCTAGCTTCTAGTCAGAGTAAGGGGGATGCACACTTTAGATAACCCCTGCACACCCCCTGGTAGTTTGGCACGAGCAGACAGACTTAATCCAAAGGCAATGTGAAAGTATTTGTACTCAAAACACACAGTAATACAGTGATAACACCATAAACGGACACCACACCAGTTTAGAAAAATAAAGTATCTTTATCTGAACTCATCAAGACCAAAACGACAAAAATCCAACATACATGTAATAAGAATATAACTTTTCAGAGGTTTCAACTAACTGGATCCATGGAAAACTATGGATGCGTGATTCCAAACAAAGTGCTTGTAGATGCGTCAAAATTCACAAGGCCAAAGAGCCGCAGAGATGGAAAGCGTCAAGAAACAAAGAGATCCATCAGTTCCTGAGTCCTTGGGGAGGCAATGCAACAGTTCTGCTGAACGCAAGAGAAGTGATGCATCGAATCTGGACTGTAGGGGAAAATGATGCCTCGACTTCAAGACGATTCTGGTCAGGAAAACTTGCCGCACAGGTGCAATGCGTTTAAATCTGGGATGCGTCAGCGATCGATGTGGCTACGATAAGTGGCGCGGCGCTGGTTTCTTCACCCGCAATCCCACAATGTGTCGGTTCTTGCAGCCATGACAGGCACTGCATCATCTTGGCAGTGGCGTGGCGATGCTTGGAAGATCTTCTTGCACGGCAGTGCTGTGTCGAGAAAAACAGCCGCAAGAAGAGCGATGCATTGATTTTCTCAGTTTTTCAGGTTTCCTCCTGCTCCCAACAGCAGGAAAAACCTCCAGGGGCATCCTGGCAGGTTCAGAACTTTCAGCACAGAGTTCAGAGAAGCTGGGGGTAAAGTCTTTGTGTCCCTAAGACTTCAGAACAGGAGGCCAGCATACACAGGGCCTTGGAGATTCTTCTTCAAGCAGGTTCACAGCAAAATTTCCGTCTTTGTCCTTTCCTTGGCAGAAACAGCAACTGCAGGCCAACCCCACACAGCACACAGAAAAGGGGCAGTGCTCCTCCTCACAGCTCTTCAGCTCTTCTCCTTGGCAAAGGTTCCTTTTGAGTCCAGAAGTGATCTAAAGTTCTGGGGTTTAAGGTCTATTACTTATACCCCATTTTGTATTTTCTCTCTTTGTGCAAGGGTCTATGAGACCAGTGTAAATCAGTTCTTCCCTCACTGTTGCAGTATGACCACAGGGGTGGAGACAGCATTGTGCAAGGGTGGCAGGCCCTATTTAGGTGCAAGGAAATCTCCTTCCACTACTCTAAAGGCAGCCAAGCCCCATTCAGCTCAGCTCTGAGTCATCCAGGAAGGGCCAGGCACACCTCAACCCCCAGTGGCTGTCTAGAGTGAATGCACATCCCCAGCCCCTGTCACTCTAAAACCAGACAGTCAATCCACAAACAGGCAGAGGCACACAGAATGGTAAACAAGAAAATGCCTACTTTCTAAAACTAAGAAAAGAGATGAAAGAATGCACTCCTTCCCTTAAACGGCTTTGTCATTTGATTTCAGAACCATAATATTGCGTTAGAAAATATCCAAAGAGGCACGTGGCTTATGCACCCATCTGTCGCACTGCTTGGTGCAGGACTTTTTCCTCACAATAGGCTACTCCTTACATGGTAATCCAATTATTGAACCAAAAGTGAACCAATAGTTTATGTCAAAACCTTATTTCAGAGTTAATCCATACGTTTTTAATCACTATGGAGACAGTGTGATTCCACCATGATTCAACATTTTCAAATGCCTCCTGCATGCCCATCCAGGCTTTTGACAGCGACACGTGAAGATGAATCATTCATATCAAGTAGGCACATGTAAATCCACCCAATGCAGTTCAGGCCCGAAGGCCCTTCGTCAGGGGTCACTGAAATGAATAAAAGAGACGTCTAAACCAACTGCTCAATACAAGCTCTCTATGTTATGTGAATAATTCTGCAACTACCAGTGATTCAAGCTTCGTCAGTCCCACCTCGCACCCTTCCACAACCATAGTTAAATGAACATAATGCTGTACCCCAACCCACTGTGCAGAATCCCCAACCCGAAATAAATACTCAAAGTGGTCCAATACGTGTATGCAAATGATGTCAAACTGATGTGAAAAGCTAATGTACAACACCCCTTCCAATCCTGCAATCCCCTAAAACCTCTACCGACATTCCCAAGATTCCCTGTTGTTTATCAACAAACCATCAATGAAGCAGTATTTGTACAGTGTTGCTAATCACCCGTGGGGGTATCCAAGAGGATGCATCCGTTTAGGAGGTGTGTGCGGATAATCACAACTTAGAAGCCTTTGCTTCAGGGTAGCAAACACACAATAGAATGCTACTTTATTTTTGTGACTAGATGCACAAGTGTGTGTATATACAATTCCTTCCTGGGAGTGAATAAATGATTCTCTCTCACTTCCACCTTCAGTTTCCTCGCCTATCTGTCTCGTGGGTTGCTGGACATTCTCATGTGGTAATGCTCTTTCACCCCTGTAGCCCAATTACGCTTCTTTTATGTCAGCATCAGCAGGCCAACTGGGATGGGCTGGATTGTACACTACCAAATACAGCAAGTGGAACTGCCCTGTCCCGTTGGAGATGAAAGGCAAAAGGCTTGATGGCAGTGGAAGCCCAGAAAGGTTAGATGAAGGGAGCTGCAATTCAGATGCGTCTCGGAGGGCTATAAGGAGCTTAGTGGTAGGCGTTGGCGGGGCTTCACAAATCCTACCCAATAGGCGTTCTGCTTCGGTCAACTGAGCACACCCCCAAGCTTGGTTCTCTATTAGGAAGCCCGTAGCAGTCTTGGGAAGTTGAGGGAAAGTAATCACTGCACCTGCTTGATCTGTTCGAAACATTTCAGTCTGTTTATAGATTTGTTTGTTAATACAATAGACACAAGAAAACATCAAAAATGAAGCATCCTTACTGCACCAGCTGCACCATTGACAGCTGTAGCCCTGGAGCCAGGGTTAAAAGGGGGCATGTAAGGGAGGTGGGAAATTGGCTGGAGGTTGGCCAGAGGCAATGAGGACAACAGAGGACAGAGGACAGGAGTACATATTGGTGAAAAAACAGATGTGCACCTATTTGCAGACTCTCGTCTTTAGCAGTCTTCCTGTTAGAAATTGGGTTTCTGGTTTGCAGAGGTATACACCCTGTCCAAGCAGGGACCACAATACTAATCAGGGTAAGTTACTACACATCCTAAATTAACCTGTACTCACCCTCTGCTAGTTTGGCACAGAGCAGTCAGCCTTAACTTAAGAGGCAATGTGTAAAGTATTTGTGTAACACTTCAAACAGTAACACAGTGAAAACACCACAAAAGACTCCATACCAAGTTAGAGAAATAGGTTATATTTTTATGAACAAAACAACACTAAAACAACAAACATCTAATAAGCATAACTGAAGTTATGAATTTTTAAAGATTAAATACAATTGTAGTGCTTAAAATCATAAAGTAACAACTAGCTGGGTGCACTAAACTGGATAAAATCCAAGGGGCATATCTACAATAACTGGCACATCCCTGCATATCAGCAGGGATGCGCCAGTTATTGTGCGCCACAGCACGTCCAGCATGGATGCGCCGCATTTACAATGCGGCGCACCATGGGGCAAAAACGGCACAGATGCGTGACGCATCTGTGCCGTAAAAGTGGCGCATTGCTGAAGTTGCGTCGCAAGCGCGACGCAGCTCCAGCAATGCTCTCGGGGGCCCTATCTTGTTAATGCTGCGTCAATCCTTACACCTGCTTCAGGCAGGCGCAGGGTTTTGACGCAGCATGGGCCTAAAAGTGACTGAGTGAAATCTTGTAGATTTCACTCAGCCACTTTTAGGAGGCGTTCCTGCGCTGGAACGCCCCCCCCCCCTGCGCAGGAACTCCTACATGTGGTGCAGGGCTTTACAACGTGACGCATCTCCCAGATGCATCACGTTGTAAGTAGCCTGCACCATGGCGCAGGATTTGCGCCGCCTCTGCGTCACAAAAGTGACCCAGCAGCGGCGTAAATGAAGCGCAAGGGGCTTGTAAATCTGCCCCCAAGAGTTCAGGCCCACAGAGTTGGAGGGACCAGCCTTGGCCCGCTGAAAAGTACCTTAGATGTGTAGTCAATGGAGCCGAGATGCGGGAAGCAACAGGCAATATATCATCAGTGAACCGCATGCTTGAAGGTGATTTGTCATGCTGAGGCGTGCAAAACTGGAGACGCTTTGGAAACTGGAGATGATGTGCGGTGCAGTAAGCGATGTGATGTCCTCTGTCTTCGCAGCAGCGGTGATTTATTGGCGTCGAGGGAGATGTGTTGGTTTTGATCGGCACAATGACGTTGATGCATGGATTCTAGTAGAAGCTGTAATTTATACCGACTTCCAAGGACCCAGGACTAGATTGGCACCACTTGGCAGGGCAAGACCTGCGGCATGCAAAGTCCAGGTGCTGTTGCAGGTTGATGAGAAGTCTTTGGTGTCCCTGAGACTTAGAACAGTGGCCAATCCAGCATGCTTTTGGAGTCCCTCTGGGTTCAAGTGAGGTGGTCCAGTCCTTCCTCAGTCAGGACAGAGGGTAGCATGCAGCAATACAGAACAGCAGACCAGTTCTGCCAGAGCAGCAGTCCAGCAAAATCCTTGTAGCAGCACAGTGTACTGAAGTGAGAGGGTCTGAAGTCCAGTTCTTAATGCACAAATTCCAGCTGTCCACTCCCCCCCCACAATATATTGTCGACAGGCTGCAGGCACACAGGGCTAAGAGCAGAAATGCCATCTTTCTAAAAGTGGATGTAACCAACAGACAACGATTCACGTGGGCAATGTACAGGATACTTGATCTTTCTAAAAGTAGCATTTTTAAAAAGGTATTGATAAATTTGACTTTCCCTGTAAAGAGGATTTATCATTATCATTCCAGTGATTTGAAACATCACAGATCTACTCCTTCTCAATCAGGAATTACAGCATATAAAGTATAGTAGGGAATTCCTAATGTTAACCTATTAAAGGGGTAAGCCTCACACCACTGAAAAACTAAGTTGGATGTTTTTCTCTGCCAGGACATGCACAATTCAAAAGTAAATATCCTACCTTTAGATTATACAGCACCTTGCCATGTGGGCTACCTATGGCCTACATTAGATGTGGCTTAAATGTAAAAGAGGGGGAGTGTAAGGGTTGCCAAATCAACATTGCAGTTGAAACTCCACACACATGCTCTGCAGTGGCAGGACGGAGACATGGTTACATGAGTGGATAGCCCAATCAGTGCTGCAGGCCCACTAGTAGCATTAAATTTACAGGTCTTGGCCACATGTACTGCACGTTATTATGGACTTATAGGTTTTTAAATATGCAAATTGTGGATAAGTCAATCAAACCATGTTTTAGAAAGAGAGCTCAAGCACTGATTAGCCAAAAAAAAAGAATTCACCAAGAAGGGGAGGAGGAAGGCCACATGTTTGGGGATGATCTTATAGAAAAGGCCATTTCCATCACTTCCCCTTTCTGTTATGCCAGTGATTCTGCTGATATGGGCCTTTTCTTTCTTTACAATTTTCTGTCCTTGTTTTGGAATACCTTGTGTCTTTTCTCCATCTTTTTGTTGCACCCATATTTCTATCCTACCTTTTAAGCCTTTTATTCCTCCTTGCACCTTCTAACTTTCTTTCTCCACTGTGTTTTATCCCTTGTGTTCTCTCTTCCTTGCCACTGCGCTGTAAGAATTCCCTAGGTCATTTTCTACCTCCATTCCATTCTTTCTGAATCTTAGGTGCCTACACTGACAGATGTTCTTGTAGACCCTTTTGTGCACTGTTACCACTCTTATCAAGACATATTCCCTGCCAAGACTCAAAAGAACTCTGCAGCTGACCTGTACTTTCTCTAGGCTCCTAATCAGGATTGATTCTAAAGCTATGTGAGGTTGGCCATTGACCAGTCTCCTCCAAATCCCCGTCCACCTTCTGAGAGGCAGTCTTTTTCTGCTTGCCTTACAATATTTCTTCATTCCTTTCTGTGGATTCCCTAATGGTTACCTTCATTGGTGCTGTTCCTTAAAGACTGCCCTGGGCCTTTTCCTACTAATCTCCATTTTGCACCCTTCCCAGTTGAAATATGATTGTTAACTCCCTCACTCCTTAGTACCCTGACTTCAATGATGTCTTGGGCATTTTCTTTCTTTCCTTTTTCTATTCTGCCTCTCTTTCTGCCTCATCTGTGCCCTTTCATTGCCCTGTCTATTATGCTATCGGACCCCCACAAAGGAAGCACTAATTTTCTGGGCCCATTGACCTTGCTGTTTAGCACCTATACGATAACATTACAATCTCCTTTCATTTCTGACCCCGCCCTTGTGATGTATACCCTTATGCACCCCATCTTTGTCCTTACTCCAAAAATGTTGTGCATGGCCTTTTCATTCCTATTTTCTATTCTGCCCATTTCTATATGCTGATTTTTTATAAAATGTTCTGTGTTGAAACTTTTTCCATTTACCAGACCTATTATCCCACCACCTTTCTCCTCCCCCTTTTTCTCCCATGACTTTTTTTTCCACATCCCTTTCCGTTGTGCATTGAAATCTGGGTATTTTCTTAGTCCTCCCCATTTTTCATGTGTTTTTGACTCCACAGGACCTTTACTTACCCCACTCAGTTTTGTCTCAGTTTACCCTGTCCTAATAATGATGTTGCCCTGTTCAGCCAGGACTCCCTTCTGACCTGAGTTTCCCATGTATCTTCTGCAAGATTGTTGACCAGCGTCAGTGGGAGTTTGTCCTGCTGATTTCTCAATAGCCCTGGATGATGTACTTTCTTCTGTCCATTTACACGCTTCTTGAGAGTTCTTCTATGCATTTTACTGACTCTACATGGCTTCCCATCTGCCTCTTTTATGTCTTTTTCCGTCTGAGTTCTGCCTTTGTTTCTGCCTCACCAATTTTACCTTTATTTCACACTCTGCTCTACCCCTGTTTCTGCCAATCTACCACAGCCTTTGTTTCCTCCTTCATTGACCCTCTTCCTTAAAAAATACACAACGCCTTTGCACCAACCTCTCCCTTTTCTGCCCTTCATCAGCTTGGATGTGATTGGTGTCCGACCACCCCAGATCTGATCATTGAGAGTTGCATGGTCGTTTTTCTTCCTCCTCTGTTTTCTTCTTCCATTCCTGCCTCCTGTGGGTCTTTTCAATGTCATTTTCGCTACTTGATCCCACCACACTTTGGTTGTGTTGCTAGGAACTCTTGGTCACACCGACTAGAATTATCTTAGCTCCCAGGCAGTGAAGGTGTCTCAGCGTACTAAACCAGGGGCATTCAAAATGGATCTCACTTATTTCAGTAATCAGACACAGACGCACTCACACACATAGTTCTACTACTGTACTCATGTGGCACGCTTGCTGTACAGCAACTCCATATACACACAGGTTGTTAGCAAAATGTTTGCTGCAAGTCATATGCCTGATAAAGACTTCTAGCTTTAGATTACTTACCTTTGAATTTCCTAGGCGTCAGCCTTGATCCTGAAAGTTTTGCTGAGCAATACCCCTTGCATGCTCTCAGGTGTCTCCATTCGGCTCAGAATGATGTCGTCGGCGTCAGTAGCATCGGTTACAACGTCGCGGTCACCTTTAAAGGTGCCACCCAGGCATGCGGACATCAGTTCTTTTCTTTCCGTGCCAGTTAAGCAACGATCCGGGAAGAGCTACCCCCTGTCACTTTTTGACAGGCCTTTTCTCAACTTAGGAATTTTTTCTAGCTTTGTATGCGAGGATGTCTTCGAGGAAGACAGGGTTCAAGCCGTGCAATGCCTGCCACCGCATGATGTTGGTTACCGACCATCACCTCATCTGTCTCTGGTATCTCGAACGCGATCACGATTCTAAGTCGTGCTCAGACTGTTGGGCTATGGCTCCAAGGGCTTTGAGGAAGCGGGCTACGAAGCTCCTTGCATCCCGGCAGCCGACACAATCCAGTGAGACTCCGCGGAGGTCCCGGTCCCAGTCCCGAGCGAAGAAGAGGAGGTTGCGGGACCGCTCCCAGAGCCCAAAGTCCTCTTCGTCCCACTCAAGGCCTTCGGGAAACTCTGGGAAGAGGCACAAGAAGAAGAAGGATTAGTCCAACGGGACTTAATCTTTGCCTCGGCTTTTATCCGTCGAGGAAAGAGGTAAGGAGCACCGATGCTCTAGGCACGGTTCTGTGGAGCCGGAGCCAGGGTCGACTTCACATCTCCCTCCCTTTCCGTGAGCTGGAACAACCCCGCTCAAATGAGGCCATGTGCTATGTATTTAAGATGGCCGACACCTCTGGTGAGCCCTCGGGCCCCGTAGGGTTGGAATGGGCCGTCAGCACCAGCTACGGTGCCAGTGGGGCCTCGGGATCCAATCCATGATCTGGGTCACAATGGTCGTGCCATCGCAACCTCCTCTGGCTCCAGACCCAAAATCGGTGCCTTCAGCACCGCCGGTGCCCACCAGAGGAGGCAGCCCCATCCTTATCCCCGATGACATGGAGTCGGAACAATATCGCTCGAGGCCGATTCTGACGCCGATTGAACTTAGGGGTTCTATGTTGTTGCCTGAGCAGTTTGAGGATGTGTTAGGCTCAGGAGAGGAATGAGAGGGGTCTATGGACCTTTTGCCACACCAGGATGACTCTGCAGAGCAGTTGGACTACTCTGGGGGAAACTTAGAGAGGCCAATGGACTGGACACTCCTCCAGATACTGGTATGCTCTCATGCCACCTGTGGCTACGGAGGAGGGAGCATCTCATGCCATGGTGGTAAATGGGGGGCAGAGGTCCTTGGACTAGAGCTGCCTTTCATTCAGGTCAGGACTAATCTCTTGACCGAAGTGTGTGAGCCTTGGGCTTCCACCTCCGAACCCCTTATACCCTTTAATATGGCACTAACTGATGTCCTTCTATGCATGTGGTCCAACCCTAGCACAAGGGCTCCTGTGAATAGGACAATTGCACGCCACCATTGCCCAGCACCGGGCAACGCAAAGTTCCTCAGCCAACACCCCACCCCTGAAAGTTTGGTGGTGCAGGCGTCTACATCCCAAGACATGTTCCCTTCTGCCCCTCTGGATAGGGAATCAAAGAGGCTGGATTCACTTGGTAAGAAGATGTTTCCTACCTCCAGCCTGGCATTGCGGTCAGTGAATACCACCTGCTTATTGGGTTGTTTCTGCCACTCCCTTTGGAAGATGGTTGCGCAAGTGCTGTCACAAGTCCTGGAGGAGGCCCGGGCTGTGCTCTCTCAGGCAGTTAAGGACTGGAGAGATGCATCAAAATTCATCATCAGGAGTGGCCTTGATACGACGGATTCGCTTGGCAGATCGATTTCCATGACAGTGGCCTTGAGGCGCCACGCATGGCTAAGGACAACTGGCTTCTTGGGCGATGTCCAGGCAAATCTGATGGACATGCCTTCTGAGGGAACCAGTATTTTTTGGGAGAAGGCAGATTCGGCCCTCGTGAGGTTTAAGGACTCTTAAGCTACAGTCAGATCCTTGTGCCTCTATTCTATACTTTGTGGCCAGTCTAGCTTTCGCCCCTTCAAGCCACATCAGCCCCATCCCAGCCTCCGTCGTGGGCTGGCTTCCCAAGTCCTGTGGGGATGTGGACGCTGTTCATTCCGACTTAGGAATGGAAGCCAGAAGTCATCGGCAACCCTGCCCACGGCAGCCGCAGCTTCCAAGCACTCCTAGTATGACTCTGCAAGACCAAACCACTCCAGTTGGTGGGAGAATTCATCATCATCTCCCCCACTGGGGTTCCATAACATCATACAAGTGGGTCTTGCAGACATTCAGGAGGACTATTCTCTGCCTTTCCTTTCTTTTCCTCCATTCCCATTCTGCCAAATCAGGGACAGTAGACGGAGGATCATTTAAAATTGCTCCAGGAGAAAGTTACAGCTCTCTTTACCAAGGGATCTATAGAGGGGGTCCCAGATTCAGAAGTAGGCAGTGGTGGTTATTCCCGCTACTTTCTGATTCTGAAAAAGAACAAGGGGTTGCGACCTATTCTAGATCTTCAGACCATAAATCTCTTCCTCAAAAAGGAGAAGTTCAAGATGCTTACTCTAGATCAGGTCTTGTCTGCCCTAGACCACTAAGACTGAATGGTAGTGGTGGACCTCCAGGATGTGCATTTTCACATCCCCACCCTGCTGGGCCACTGGTGTTACCTGAGGTTTGAAGTAGGCCACTAGCACTTTCAGTGTACCTTGCTTCCCTTCAGCCTTACCAGTGCCCCTCGGGTGTTCACCCAGATGATGGCGGTGGTCGCAGCATATCTACGCAGATTAGGGGTGTCAGTCTTACCTCAACGACTAGCTGTTGGAGGCGTTTACGCTCCAGGATATCGTCTTCCACCTTAACACTTCGGCGAACCGTTTGCATTCACTAGGGGTTCTCTATAAACGAGCCAAAGTCACACCTGACTCCTTCTCAGATGCTCCCTTTCATCAGAGCTGTTATGGACACAGTGCAGTTTTGGGCCTATTCCAGGGGCGGCTGGTGACATTTGAAAGTGGTGAGGCGTAAAATTATTCTCCTAATGCAGAGCAACGAGCGAGGTCAACACCAGGTCAAAAAACACGTACGAACATCGTTATATTTCGAAACAAATACAGGACTACAACAAAGTGGGTGAGTACAGGTGGCCACCACGTCCACAAACAAGAAGGCATTCGGTTGCATCTGCAATACACTACACTGTAAAAAAAAAAAAAATGAAAATTGTGTCCCACAAGCGCACAGTGATTCAGCACCCCCACCACCTCCCAATATTGTTCACATCGTCATTTAAAAAGGATTCTCGTATAAGTTTCTAAAAGCAATCAAAACATGCACCTACACATTCAGTAAACATTGAACAAATATTGCCCTTGAAGAGGCTGGTGGACCAATACCCATCATGTCCCCATGTTGTCTACGTTGCCATAGAAAAATGGATTTTCATCCAAGGGCTATAGCACAAATCGAAACCCACGACATAAGCACTGTCAGTATTAGATGTACCGAACCGCGTCACTGTTTTGCTTGTACCCATAACTATGTCCCACAGATGACTTCCTCTTTAACATGAAACTCTTAAACCGTCACTTGCAAATAAATTCAGATTGCGGGCTCCGGATAGGCCCCCACGCCTGCATTCCCTGTTTCAATGTAAATCTGTGGTGTGTATGTTTGTGTGTGTTTGCGATGGTTGTTTCCAGGTTACGAACCAGAATACATGCCGTACTTCCAGTAGAGGGACAGAGTCACTGCAGTAGGGCAGGGGTAACCAAATCAGGCCCCGGAGACCCCCGTACTCAGCCTGTTGCTTCCAAGTTCAAGTGCGCCTATGATTTACCGGCGCTGACTGACAGCGCCGATGAAAACGTCTGGCCCGTTCCAGCTCCCAGTTTAATGACTGCGCCGTCGCAATGTGCTTCTGATCAGGGAGGACGCCAGGAAGGGGCGGCCGCTCACAAACTACTGCTCAGAGAAGGAAAGGCGGACTGCACAGTGTGCCTGCGTCTCGGGGCGCGACACAGCACTCATAGGACACACGCTCCCGAACACACAAACTAACACACCTAGTAGAAAATACAAAATCTTGAAGCACGGACGACCAAGTAATTGTCCAGAAGCTGAAATTTCGAATCTAGAGCTATTTCTGGTGATATTTAATTAAACATACTCCGCACAAATGAGACCGTGGACTGCATCTTTCTGTAGCTAAATGCATGCCGCTCTCAAGCGCGAGAACGCGTTCTATTGCTTCTATTCATGACTTGGCAAAAGTGAGACAACGTGCGTGCAAGTAACAAGACGTTCACCGTTAGGAAGAGTGGACGCTTTGTTTTATTATTTAGCCTTCATTTTGGGTATTTCTCGACGTCTTTTTATCCGGGCTCCCCCGAAAAGAAAGGCTTACTGCTCAGCAAAGCAAGTCAAAAGGAAAATTCAATTCTCCCTTTTCCTGCTGCAGGAAGTCCTTCTTCAGAGGCCACAAATGTGGGGTGTTTTCATACATACACCTGATAGTTGCCGGTAGGGAACCAATCAGACACAAACCACCAGCGTAAGTACAGCAGGCACACCAATGCTATAATACGCCCATGTCTAACACTAAAGACACATTTATAAACACTACAAAGTACAAACAAGCCTTATACATTTAAAAATAAGAGGAAAAAAACTTACCTGACCGCCTCTGCTCCTGGTCCGCGTTGGCGCCTTTTCCCTCTTCGAACTGGAACAGCACGTCAGCACTGCGTGGCAACCCCTCAGCCAATCCTGGTGCTGCTGCAGCGCCAGGATTGGCTGAGGGCACAGCCTACTCCTCGCCTGCCGCATGCCCATTAGGAGACCGAGGGGCTCCTAATGGGCATGCGCAAATCTGAGAAAACACAGGTGCGCATGACTGGGCACGGGCTAAAAACTAGCTCACCATGCCCACTCATGCGCACTTGTGCTGCAGTGCTGCCTGGTCTGACAATGCTTGTCAGTCAACATGACGCCAGACCGCCCTTGGTCCGACGTCATGCTGACTGACATGCATTGTCAGTTAGTTCTCCCCACCCTCGGCATCTCTGAACTTAAGTAAACTAAGTTCAGAGACACCGAGGGAGCTGCGGGCGCGGGCGTGTGCGCGGGGGCGGGGAGGCGACGCCCCAACGCCCCAATGGACGATCCGTGCCTGGCCTATTCTCCCGAGCAGCGGGTACAGGATATTCAGATTATGATTCTCATGTTTCAGCCTCTATCTTGGATTTCGGTGAGACTGACTCTGAGGCTGTTGGGCCTCATGGCCTCCTGTATTCTGTCGGTAAGGTATACCAGGTGGCGTATGCAGGCTCTGCAGTGGGACCTGAAGTTCCAGCGGGCAGAGCATCGAGGAAATCTCATCGATGTGGTCCAGATCTTGGAAGGAACTGCGAGAGATCAGCAGCGTGGTTGACGAGCCATGATTTGGCAACGGCAGACCCCGCTCCTTTCCCCAACCAGAGCTCACAGTCGTGACCAATGTGTCACTTCTGCAATGGGGCGGCGATCTGGGAGAGGTGGAGATCAGGGGACACTGGTCCATATCAATTTGTTGATGCTTTGAGCGATTCGGTTGACATTTAAGGCACTTCTTCCCTCTATTTAGGGGAAGTTAGTGCAGGTGTTCACAGACACTACCACCGCCATGTGGTACTGCAACAAGCAGGGCGGGTGGGTTTGTAGACTCTTTGTGGAGAGGACCTACATCACTGGACATTACTGGAACAGCAAGGCATTATCCTGGTGTTTCAACAACTGGCAGGTTCTCTGAATGCCAGGGTGGACAAACTCAGCCGTCGATGCCTAACGGATCACGAATTATGTCCCCAGTTGGAGGTGGCGCAAGGTCTCTTTTGGCAGTGGGGAGAACATTGGTTCGATTTGTTCACCTCCGAAGAGAACGTGTCAGCAATAATGAGCCCAGGAGATTCCAAGGCGCTATCGCTCAGCTATGCCTTTCGTCGTGAGTAGAGCTCAAGCCTGCTATACGAATTTCCGCCCATACCACTCCTGCCCAGGTTTTCTGAAGAAGATTAGGAGCGACCGGACCCAAGTCATTCTTGTGGCTCCAAACTGGGTGAGGAGAGTCTGGTATCCAGAACTTCTGAAAATGAGCATTGATCCTCCAATCAGGCTGCCCCTTTGGGCGGACCTTCTGTTGCAACAGCAGGGGAGGGTTCTCCACCTGAACCTGTCAAATCTTTGCCTCCATGCGTGGAGATTGAGTGGCGGGAGTTGATGACTTATGACCTTCCTCCCGAAGTATGCAACATTATTTTGTCGGCCAGGCGGTCCTTCAGTAAGACAGTATACACCTGCCATTGGCAGAAGTTTGTAGCATATTGTTCAAAAGATCTATTGACCCTCTTTCTGCTTCTCTTTTTACTGTTCTTCTGCTCATTCTTACCCTTGCCCAGGATAATCTCTCTGCTCTATCTGCTTTTTTTGCGGCTGCCAGACCAACCCTCTCTCTTTAGATCTCCACTTGTAAACATATGGAGCACCCCCAACATAGGCACAGCAAAGTATTATCATTGTGCACCTAGCTGTCATCTGTCTCTCTAAAGCAGAAATTGGGAATTGAGAAAAGGCCAAGCCTGACCTGGAAGCTCTCTCATATAGTACAACAGAGACCGCAGTCCCATCTCTCACCTCTATGATCAAACAAATGGCAGCACTCAAGAAGAACTAATCAGCTACCCCATGCTAATAAAATCCATCATGAAGTTTCTAAAAGTAGCCCTGTCTCCAGCATCCTCACATTGGTGTTCAGATCTCCACCCTCTATTCATGGAATGCAGGCACTGTATGGGGAAGATGTCCTCACCCTCCATTTTATGAATTGCCAAACAAGGATTATCAAAAATGGATGCCACTGGCTTCAGTGTTCAAACTCACTCACACACAGAGTACGACTGCTGCACACCTGCTACACCCACACCACACACACACTCAGCATATACTTCAGATAAAAGCACAAGGTTTAGGGAATTCACAGAACAGTGTTATTTTACACAAGGTTGGCTTACATGGGCAGTGTAGGAAATTATGGTACTGATTGATGGGGGTGGAACTCTATTCTGCAACCTTTGTCAGGTTGGAACACAGCGAAACCTCAAATTAACCTGTGCTTAGCCCTCTGGTAGCTTGCCACAAAAGCAGTCAGGCTTAACTTAGAGACAATGTGTAAGGTTGTTATGTAGCATACAAATAATAATAAAGTGAAAACCCAATACAACAAAAATACCACACCAATGTAGAAATAGGGAGTACATTTTAATAAATTATTTGACTCCAAAACAACAAAACTCTAATTAGTAGAACCAAAGATATGGAATTTTAAAGATTTAGGCATAAATAAAAAAAAGCATAAAGCGTTGACTGTGGTTATCTTGTTGCGCTGGTCCAGGATAAAGTCAGAAGCTCAGACTGACAGCGTTGGAGTGCCTGTTGAATACAGGGACCAAGTTAGGCCTGCTGAACACAAAACCTTAAATCTTAGTTGCGGAGCATTGCTAGGTCCCGCATCATGGTTGTTTCGCACGGCGGTGCTTCTGAGGAGCTATGGGCCTGTGGTGCAAAGTCCTCTGTTGAGAATGCATTGCCCAGAGGCAGTTCTGAGGAGCTGCTGGGCTGTGGTCCTAGGTCCTGTGTCGAGGATAAATGGTGCAGAAGCAGTTCCGAGGAGCTGCTAGGCTGTGATGCAAGGTCCTGCGTCATGGATGCATTGCGAAGCATTAGTTTCAAAGAGCTGCGAGATCCCACAATGGTGATGTGTCATGAAGCGGTGGTTTTGATACGAAGCTGCGAGGGGTGCATCCCACTGTGCCAGTTCTTTTGGGACCACAGTTGGGCAGTTTGAGCTCTTTCACATCCACTTCCAATGGTCCAGGACTAGGATGTCACCACTTGGGGGAGGGGGGGGTAGGACTCAACAGGCAGAGTCCAGGTGCTGGGTTCAAGGTAGTAGGTGTCTTTTCTGTCCTTGAGACTCTGAGACAGAGGCCAGCCATCTAGCCCCAGCCCTTGGACACACTCAGGTGGTCCTGGGTTCAAAATGCAGGTCCAGTCCATCTCACTCAAGCAGCAGGACATCAGAGTAGCAGCCCTTATTAAAGAAGAGTAGCACAGCAGTCCTTCTGAGTCTTTCATGGGCCAAAATGTGTACTGCAGAGTTGGGTTTGAGGGTCCACTAACTATTTATTAGTACTGGGCTGAACTGGCTGGTAGTTGTACTCGGACAAATTCTGCTGAGTTGCCAAAGAAATTGTCGGAATTCCATGGAGTTCTGTTTGCAGGCGAAGTATTAGGATACTAAAGCAAAATATAACTTACAACTGTGAAAATGGCTTTCCTTTCACCGCTGCCACCCATTAAAGAAACTCATAACCCGGTGGGAGGCACTTCGGGCCTCAATGCATTGCAGACCCTCCTATTCACAATACAAGAGCCACAGAAATACAGCCACCTCGTTCCCACCCGCACCCTATCAAAAAGCAGGCATACTCACCCGCAAGGGGACTGGTCTCAGTACTGCCCAGGTCTTGGAAGAAAAAAGCAAAGGCCTCTGTGATCCGGTTTACTGATCACAAGCACAAATGGGAGAAGGCAGCAACGAAAATAAAAGCCGGCCACGCCGGCCACGGATTGTTGTCTAATTCTGATTGTTCTGCCGCCATCTTGAGGCATGACCATATTCTTCCACCCTGCAGTTAAATATTCCACATAAGCCTGCAGAGCTTATTAGCTCAATAGTTCTTGCTGATTTACCCTCGGTAGCACAATTTGCCCATAATTTTCAACTCAAGACCCAGCCACAGTCAAGCACTTAACTACAAGACCCCTTGTGCTCATCCTCTATGGTGTTACCCTTCCTCTCGCCATATATGCACAGTCAGCAACCTTTTGAGAACAGTGTAACAGTATATATATATATATATATATATATATATATATATATATATCTAAGAATGCTCTGTCACACTATGCATATATACTGCGTTAGAATGTGCCATGTTATCTTATGGTTTATTGTGTTTCTTATATCATTTTATTTTACGTCATGAGACATTGAGCTATGCCAGTCCATCACAAATTTCTTAGTGCATTGAGTGGCAGATTTTATTTTTGAGCACATCTTCCATAACTACTGCATTACGCTAGTTTCTTGCACTAAATAATTTCTCTTAGCGCAAATAATTATTCCTGTGTGTAGCACAGAAAAGCTGCATACATACAGTGGAGTACATTTGTGCCTATTGCACACTGTGACATTGGTGTGAAGAGACGGAAAGTATGGATATAGTTTTTTTTGTTAAGTGTCTATGCTAGGGGCACTCAACGCGCTCCGGTTCACCCACCTCTCTTGGACGCTCCGGGTGGCTTGTGAGTCGTGACAGGACACTGCAGAGCACGGCAAAGCACTCCATGCTCCCTCCTCTTTGCAGCTCCTGGCTCCTTGCAGTGGGTTATTGCAGGGGTGAACTGCAGCTCTTTCAGAGAGCAGCACACGGTCGGTGCTCTGTCCCACTGGCACAAGTGATAACACAAGTGCACTGCCCAGGTCCCCACACAGAGAGGATGGATCCAAGCTTTTTGGGGAAAAGACTGATTATGCACTGTGGAGGTTTAAGGATAGCAAAGCCACGGCTAAATCTTTGGGTCTCCAGTCCCAAACTAGAGGGTTTGGTTTTAAGAGGTATTGTGGTTTTGGTAGGATGTCATCCTTTCGAGGACGTCAATAGCTTTGGCAACAGTAGCAGCAGAACCTCCAGTACAAATATTATAGAGGAAAGAACAGAGGTCGTCTGCGGGGTGCAGCCCATCAACTCTCCTCCTCCTCCTCCTCCTCCTCCTCCTCCTCTTCCTCTTCTGCCCCTACCACTGGCGTCACTGGAAAGCAGCTCCAGATCCCTCATCTTGGAGCATGCTGGTCCTGTAGGGGGTTGGGTATCCCATTTCCTACAAGATTGGAAATCTATCACATCAGACCTTTGGGTTTTAAATCTTGTCAAAAATAGGTACGCCCTGCCCTTTCGGGAGTTTCCTCCTCCTTACCCTCCTCACCAGGGCTAGTGCTCAGAGGACCATCTGCTGCTTCTGCAGCAGGAGGTTCTTGTGTTATTACAGAAAGGTGCGATAGAGGTGGTCCCAGAGTAGGAAAGGGGTCAGGTATGCTACTCCCGGTATTTCCTGATCCCCAAGAAGGATGGCAGGTTAAGGCCTATTCTGGACCTCGGGTCTTGAATTTTTACCTCAGGAAGGAGAAATTCAAAATGTTGACCCTAGCTTAGGTTCTTCTGGCGCTACAGCAAGAAAACTGGATGGGGTCGATCGATTTGCAGGATGCATATTTTCACATTCCCATCCTGAAGTCGCATCGGAAGTATCTTCGTTTCACAGTAGGGTCCCAACATTACCAGTTTGCGTTTCTCCCGTTTAGTCTTACTCCCTCGCCTCGAGTCTTCACAAAGGTGATGGCGGTGGTGGCAGCACATCTCAGGAAGTCGGGGATTCCTGTTTTCCCTTACCTGGATGATGTCTGTTCAAGGAAAAGTCGCCAGAGATGGTGCTTCATCATCTGCAGGTAACAGTGTGGCTGTTGTATGTTTTGGGTTTCTCAATAAATGTACCCAAGTCTTACCTGGTGCCCTCACAGCGCAACCTGTTCATAGGGCAGTATTGGATACTACAGTGTGTCGAGCCTTTCCGCCTCTGCAGAGGATTATCAACATTCAGGAAATGAGTCCCTTGTTTCACGATGGAGCGGTTGTTCAAGTCCTACGCCTGCTCGGTCTGTTCGCTTCTTGCATTCTGTTGGTCAACCATGCACGCTGGCATACGAGGGCGCTCCAGTGGTGTCTCCGCAGGCAGTGGTATCAGCACAACGAAGATCTCAGGGAGATGGTCAGGATCTCCAGAGACACTGCAGCGGATCTGTCATGGTGGAGTGTGCAGGGAAACGTGTCTCAAGGAAAGCTCTTTCAGCCTCCTCCACCGGAGGCCACAGTGATCACGGATGCCTCCACTCTGGGGTGGGGTGCTTTTTTGGGGGATCTGGAGGTAAAAGGTCTTTGGTCTTCAGAGGAAAGGTTGCTTCACTCCAACCTTCTGGAATTGCGAGCGATACGTTTGGCATAAAAGGCCTTCCTTCTGTCTCTTCGCAGTCAGTCAGTTCAGGTCCTGACGAACAACACTACCACGATGCGGTACATCAACAAACAGGGAGGTGTAGGGTCGCATCGCCTCTGCAGAGAGGCTCTGCGACTCTGGTCCTGGGTTCAGGGCCATCGGATTTGTATGATGGCGAATCATCTGGCCTGTGTGCTGAATGTACGTATGGACAGTCTCAGTCAGCATTACTTGGCCGATCACAAGTGGCGACTTCATCCAGAGGTGGTCCATCTCGTCTTCAAGATGTGGGAATTTCCTTGGTTGGACCTCTTTGCCGCTCATGAAAACAGGCACTGCCCGTCGTTCTGCAGTCTCCAGTTTCTGATGCAGGGAGCGTTGGGGGACATGTTTCAGCTGGATTGGAGTTTGCAGCTCCTTTACGCGTTCCCCCCATACCCTTGATTGCTCGGGTTCTGAGGAAAATTTGCCAAGACCTGACCCAGTCATATTGATCGCCCAAGATTGGCCAAGAAGGGTGTGGTACACAGATCTACTTCACCTCTCATCGCACACTGCGCTCCGTCTCCCTCTCAGGGCCGATCTACTCTCGCAGTCGCAGGGGCAGGTTCTACACCCCCACCCCCAGAGCTTGCACCTTCATACTTGGAGATTGAACGGGGCAATCTGAGTTCATTCTCTCCCCTACCGGATGTGGTGGACGTTATTTTATCATCCAGGAGACACTCCACCAAATCTTTTTATTCCTCTAGGTTGTCCAAATTTGTGAAATGGCGTGGAGAGAGGTACATTGATCCTTTGAAAGCCCGTATGTCTAACATTCTAGAGTTTTCTCTTTCTTTGGCCCAGCAGGGTTGTACTTTGGCTACAGTAAAAGGAAATTTGTCGGCCATGTCGGCTTTTCTATGTTTGCCGGACCAGCCATCTTTACTTAAGTCCTCCATTGTTATGAGGCTCATTAAGGGCCTAACCAATAGGTTTCCTTCCACTCCCTTCATTATACCTCAGTGGGATATGAATCCAGTTCTTACATTCCTAATGGGTTCACCTTTTGAGCCTCTTCATAGTTGCCTGTTTAGGCTTCTTTCCTTTCAGACGGTCTTTCTGATCGCTATTACCTCGGCCAGGAGGGTAAGTGAGCTTCAGGCTCTTAGTTCCAAACCTCCGTTTTTAACCATTTATGCAGAAAAGTTGGTTCTCAGGACTAGGGCTGTTTTCCTGCCTAAGGTGGTTACTCCTTTCCACCTTGGGCAATCCATTACTTTACCTACATTCTATCCTCCCCCTCACCCTTCCAAGGAGAAGGAGAGACTTCATCACCTGGATCCTAAGAGAGCTGTCAGTTTCTATCTGGACAGAACCAAAGATCTGAGAATGGACGATAAGCTCTTTGTGACCTATGTTGGGCGAATGAAGGGAAAGGCTGTGCACAAGTAGACTCTCTCCAGGTGGATCATCTTGTGCATCAAGATCTGCTACGCCTTGGCCAAGAAGGAACCACCTGAAGGTATTAGAGCTCATTCCACCAGAGCTAAGTCTTCTTCTTCTGCTTTGGCTAGAGGTGTTTCTGTTGTTGACATTTGTAAGGCAGCAACTTGGGCCTCCCTCCACACCTTTGCGAAGCATTACTGCTTGGATTCCGAGGTTAAGAGGGACGGCCATTATGAACGCTCTGTGCGTCAGGATTTTTTGGTATAGGTTGGTGGACACCCTCCTCCGGGAGTGGGACTGCTGTGGGATTCAATTCAAAAGGTGCGGAATTCACAGGCAGATATATCCATCAGAAGAACAAGTTACTTACCTTTGGTAATGCTTTTTCTAGTGGATACAGTATCTGCCTGTGGATTCCTCACTGTACCACCCTCCTCCCCGTTGTCCACCTTCGTATACCAAAAGTTTTATTGATTATTTGAAATGGTTGTTTTCCTGTGTCTGTTAATTGCCTTGCTATTGGTTTATAGAAAATGCTTTGTTTCTTTAGCTTTTCCTATTTTTCTTTATACTGTGTGTATTTGTGCTTGCATTGTATACTTCAATTATGTTGTCGGTCCACCCGTTCACCTCGGAAGCACGGACAAAATGGCTGGAACTGACGTCAGCACGCCGACAAGGTCTATTTGTGGCTCCGATTACATCAGACGGAGTCGCGAGTGGAGCAGTACAATTGTGACGTCCTCGTCGACGTGGGGGAGCCAGGAAAAAAAGTTTCCGCAGAATGCTGACACAGGGGAGAATTCAAAAGGTGAGGAATCCACAGGCAGATACTGCATCCACCAGAAAAAGCATTACCGAAGGTAAGTAATTTGTTCATCCTGTTGTGAAAGTGGTCAGTGAGGGTGTCGCAGAGTTACTGTGAGGATAGGACTGAGTTTTCGGTAGCGGTTGGTGATGTGAACTCTTTGACAATGGCAAATCAGCAAACCAAATCAACAAACAATTAATATGCACTGGTTATTACCAAAGTAAAATAATGATTGATAGTTTTGCTGTAGTTCTAAAATACATATGGGGTCATGTAATCATGTTAGCCAGTTTGCACTGGGAGTGCAAAGGTTTTTGGAACATACAGAATATATTGTCTTGGGCTGTTCTGTTTGTGATGAATATACCTATAGCATATGGGTGAGAGAATGAATAAACAAATGAATCCAATATCCACTCTAGAGCCCAGGTGGCGTAGAGGGCTTCCTACTACCTAAATGAGCCAATTCTCTATAGTGATCACTTTTAGGATTAACTTGTAGAACCCGTTGCAAGTTAAAATGAAAGGAGAATCTAATTAGAAAGGAATGTATGTAGTACACAGTTTACAAGCAATTGTAAACTTGATAAATACATTTGTGAAGGCTTTGGAATATTAGCACATTTTTTATAGACATCCAGGAAGAGATAATTTGTAAATACATAAAATTTCCAGGAGTGTATATTGAAACATGCCTGAAGCACCATATTATGATACAGATATGTGATCTGGAAAAGCACTGCCTTGAGATTTTAATCTGGGTATCTGCACCATGACAATGTAGCAAGTGAATATATTGCCTTTGACAAAATATACGATTTTTTAATTTCTTGAATGTTTATTGTTTAGGGAGGTGAAGGAAGAAGATGAGACTCTGGTAAGCAAATATATGTTTTATGACACTTGTCAATGCTTCAAACATTGTTTTTTTTGGCTAATCTTTTACTTTAAACTAATTTTCACACCTTCCCCTCATGCCTGTGCTTCTGTCATAGTTGTATCTTCAAGAACAAATACCTCATCTGCTATCTCAAATGGCATATTTTCACACATTTAAGCTTGGAGAGAAATTTCTAAAAGGAGAAATCCGCCAGTATGGCAGATTCTCCACAGTCTTAACTTTACAGTTGCGGATAAAACAATTAATGTTCGTAGGGGGAGGGGCAGTAAGGGAGCGGTTATTGTGTCTGAGCAGAACATTCAAATTATTCACAGTAATTCCTAAAATGTTTATACACTTATTTTAATATATGAGTGCCTGAAATAATCCTGGATTTTGGGGTTGAAAAAACCCTCAGCTCCACAATGCTTCATATGTTCCGGGAGTATAGTAGAAAGGGTTTCTACAGATGAAAATATTTTCCAATTGAAAAATAACATTAAAAAAAAAAATGTCCGAGCTAGGCTTGGTGCGACTCGCGGCTCAGGGGCAATCAGTTTCCACGAGGACCGGCCCGCGCCCCTCCCCCCTGCGGGTCCCTTGGACGGTGGACCCGTGGTGCCCTATAGTACGGGGCAACCCTCGGTGGAGTATCCAGTACCCCTGCTGTGCCATGCATTGGATATCAGCGAGTCCCCATCTTCGATTCAAATATGGGTAAAGACAAGCCTGGCGGTATGGCCACGAAGCAGGGAACCCTCAACCAATATACCACAGCGACGTGCCACGAGTGGAACAATTCCGGAGAACGCGGCACACCTAGCAGCCATCACTGAGGCCAGGGATACACAGGACGCAAAAATTGGCGCTGTTGGATCGGAGGTTTCATTTCTCTGCCAAGATCTAAGGAAGGCAGTGGAACGCATCACTGAAGTGGAAACAAGGGTCTTGTCCGTAGAGGATACTATGTCTAATTTGCAACAGCGGGTCAATAAACTTACGGAGAGTAGGATCTGCTTCACATGTTTACCCCAACTTTTTGCTGGTGTTTCACTGTTTTTCGACTTTAGTCTGGCTGGGACCCTGCTATTCAGGGCCCCAGCCTCGCTGCTTCCTCTCTAAAATGATTCCATGTACTTTAGGTACATTACAGATTGGATATGAGGCGCCCTTCTAAGTCCCTAATATATGCTATACTATGTACCCAGGGCATAGGTACCCCAGAGACCTACCAGGGGCTGAAGCATGTATTATGCCACCCCTGGGAATCCACCCAAAAAGACACCACAGGTCAGCTACTGCAGCCTGGGTAAGGTAGTGCATGCACCCCTTACTGTGATATAGGTTACCTCTATCACTATATATATATACACGCATATAAACCTATAAGTCACTCCTATGGCAGGCCTTATCAATCCTGAAGGCAGAGTGCTTGGTTCTTATGTGAGAGGGTTCCCCAGCATGAGCAGAGCCCCTCTGCAGCATTCGGAGACCCTTCTCTGATGCTGTTTGTAGTGCAGCCTGATCATATACTCTTAAGTGCATTATAACCAAACGGTAAAAGCTAACTTTGGACTGGCTGCACGGAAACATGTCGTGTTTGGTGTCAAACACCTTGGAATCATACCCCCACACCAGTAACTGGTGTGGGAGTATGATCCCAACCTTCTAGAGGGATAGACATGGCAGCACTGGTATACCCGGTAGAAACTTAATAGAGCCCTGACATCACAAAATGGATGCTGCAGCCACAGACACAAGTCTGGCCTCTTACTGCTGACCGAAACTCCGGCAGGGGAGGCCTGGACAATAGGTTTCCTGTCACAGGGAGGTGTAACCACCTCCCAGACAGGCTTATGTGTATTGGGGCTGGGTGGGATCACTCTCTGAGTGCTTTGAATTCCTGCACTGGGGGCACATTTGGTGTCCCTGTGCATAGTCCAGCTCAAGCCCCTGCTCTGGCGTGAAACTGGACAAAGGAAATGGGTGTAGCCACCCCTCTTTCCAAACCCTCCAATAGGTGGGTCCCCAGAGCTAGTCCAACCCCTTCCTTACGTATAAGTAAGGAACCTCTGTAAACAGAAGTTTAGATTACCCTGGATGAAACTCTGAAGCTGAATCCTGGACCTTCGACGCTCTTCTGAAGACCAGAGGACTGAAGAAATATCCCTTGGGGTCAAGGAGTGACTCCCCTGCTTGGCAGGCACCAACAAAGCAATTTGCCGGTCTGCATTTCTGAAACTCCCGCCGGACTCTGAAGTATTTGCAGCCCAGGAAGAGGATTTCCAGACATTTCAGATGCCGACCCGAGTCCCCAGCAAAGCTGAGACCCGCAGCCCTCGTGAGTAGCGTGACTCCTGGTCACCGTGCACTTTTGCAAGTGCATTGACTTCTCGATGTCTCCTGAAGTCGTGCTTGGGCTAACTTGTAGACCCCACCTCGAGGACTAAACCCACCAAAGATTGTCGGCCTGGTCATTCCGAGTGACCCGTGGGTCGCCATTTTGTGTTTCGTCTTGAGGTCCCTTTGCGATCCCTAGTCTGTTGACTGGTGGGTCCCTGAGGGGGTAACTTTGAATTTCTTTGGGCTTCCCTAGTTGCTTCAGATGTGCCGCAACTCCCTGCCAAGTGGTGAGTCCCACAGACCTTGCTGGTCTGCACCGAAGCATCTTTTTCGTTTCTGCATGGGTTGCTGTTGCCAAGGCTTGTTGTGTCCAATACGGGCACCGACACTGCAGCACTCGAAATCCTTTGTGGGCAGCTTGAATCCTGCTCCTGGTTGTCCTCAATGCCTCGTGGTCCTCGTGGCTGAAGAGTCAAGCTTCACCTCTTTCACCTGAAATCACCGACATCGGTGGGCATCTGCCTATCGCCTTCCTGGTCACTGGCTAGTGACCCAGACTCTGTCCCCTCTGCTTTCAGGTTCTTCTCATCTTCGATCCAGGCTTGGATCTCTTCGGACACTTCGCATATTCCCGACAGCAGCACTTCTTCGCCAGTTCCCATTGAAATCGACGACTCGACCCGACACCAAAAGACACCTATGCACCCGGCTTCCCTGGGTCAGGTAACACAAGTACTCAGTGCTCCCGTGGTTGTTAGCCCTAGAACTTCCTAAGTCCAAAAGGGTTTGGTCCTGACTCATTTCTAAGTGTCCGTAATCTTTAAAAATCTAACTGCGACTTTCCCCATAGAAGTTAATGGGAGCTCGCGGCTGTTTTCACACACTGCACACGGCCCCCGTGGGTCCCCTGTGTCACTACCTTGGGTGGTTCCTTGGGGTCCCAGTGATTCTACAGGCTCTAGGCCTTGTGTCTAGTTAAGTCATGGTTCTTATACTTCTATTTTAGTATATGGTTTGGCTCGCCCCTAGGGTCTGACGTGTATTTGTGCTATTTTACTGTGATTATTGAAGTGTAACTTATGTGTTTTGACCGCTAGTCTCATAAAGAGACTAGGAGGGTGTGTTTAGTAATAAATACATATATTTTATATATGTACCTGGTGTGGATATCTTTCATTTAGGAACTCAAGAAATTATAGACTGGTAAAACAAGCTGCTTTACATTCCTTCAAGACTTAGCCTGAAGGCTGCTCTCCATAGCTACCATTAGGATAGATTTCAATAAAGGTTGTCTTTAACCTATAACCAATAAGGGTTTTTTTGGACTGATACAGGGTGCCCACTATAACTAGTGGAGAGCATATATCAGGCCAACTTCTCACAGCAACAACCTTTGCCTTGTGGACTTCTCGGAGGGCTGTGAGGGTATTCCATGAACCGCTTCCTCAGGTATCTCCTACCGGATGAAATGCTATCATCTTGTTTTGTGGTCGAGACAGTCCACTGGGCACTTATGAAGAAACCGCCTCCCGGGGGGAATCCAAGGCCAGTCATTGCTAAACTGCTTAATTATGCTAACAGAGATGCTGTGATGCAGTATGCTAGACTACAGAAGGACAAACTTGTCTTTCACTCCCGACCAATACTGATATTTCCAGATTATACTCGCCTGGTGCAGCAGCAACGGCAATCATTTCTGGCAGCAAAGAGGCGGTTGCGAGTGGTCAATATTTAATATACACTCCTGTATCCCGCCAGTTTACGAGTTGTTTATAACTCTACGTCTCTCTGCTTTGATACGCCTGAAGCTGTGTTGGCTTGCTCTAATGAACATACCTACTTGAAACCTCGCTCTCCGCTTCCGCTGGGGTTGGGTTCATCCTGTGGTTCTCAGCGAAATCAATCCAGAAGGACAAAATCGAAGAGAAGGCATAGGTCAGGCTCCGACTGATGCTCCTCCAGCCTGGAACGGGCATCCTGAGCTGCTCTGCCAACGGACTGACATTTAGGCGTGTTTTCTTTTTGCACTCTGAGTAAGCGTGGATGACATGCGAGGTGCCTGTCCAGCCTCGGACATTTGTACCCCATGTTGACATTCTGGGGAAAGGTTGCAAACCATTGGAGGGTGGACTCTCGGCTCCCCTGTTGGGGGTCAGTCGTGCCTCCCGCCACAACATATGCTCCTTGTTTTTGGCAGTATCGGGGGGCACATTGGGGGATATGGGGTATTTGCCTATTTTACTTTTAGTTCTCATGCACGCACAGACACATAGCCCAATTTCTTGTCTTGCAAGATGCCTGGTATTCCTAAACATGCAATAGATGACCATCCTGGTTAACACTACCCCTTTGGGAGATCTGACAGTGGTATCATGGATTGTTCGGTGCTTACTTAATAGAATCAAGCGGGCGCCATTTCCTGTCAGGCCAAGCGATATACGGCCAACATCCTTCTCCTACAGAAGACTCATTTACTGGGCATCAAGGCTCCATGCTTGGCTAGATTCGGATACCATTTGATATATCACGCTGGGTTCACAAGGGGCTCTAGGGGAACAGCCATACTTATTCACCAACACATCCCCTTTATTTATGAAAAACATTGGGGAGATCCCGGGGGAGATATATCATCATATCAGGTACACTTTATGGGAACACATTAGCATTGGTAGTACCCATGCACCTACCCCCTGGGCTCCACTTTCGTTGACACAATCACCCGACTGTGGAGCGGACTCCCAGATGGTTTAATCTTACTGGGTGGCGACTGGAACGATGTAATGTCACCACGGGATAGGAGGCGCAGATCTGGCTCGGGACCCATAACGAATGCCTCGAAACTGTCTCAGCTAGCTAGCATACTGGGATGGTCAGACATATGGCGGGAATATCATCCGGCAGTGGTGTGCTATACCTTTATCTCCACTGGCATGGCTTTTTATCCCGGCTGGAATATTTGTTCACGCCCCGTGGGTACACCCACAGATTTTCCCAGGTTACTCACCTCCCTCCATAGGAAACTTTAGACAAAGCTACAGCCCGTGCTGCTGAACAGAATGACACTAAATTTGGCAAAAAGGTAGATCTTTGTTCATAAAGCGTGCTTTTTTTTTAATGGTGTAAATCTGTTCAGTAGTTCCTGAGAAATTTAAAAAAAAATAACAATATCTGGTGGCTGAGGAGGATTCGCAAACCCTCCCGAGCACGAGCTTCATTTTGATTGGCTGTCAACACTCCAAACCAAGAAGTGTTGGCAGCCATCTTGTGACTCGGTAAAACCGAGTCACAAGAAAAAAGGATTAAAAAAACAAGAAATGGGGCAGGGTAGAAACATCCTGACCCCCTAGGCCTGCTCAGGGGGTCCCACAGAGACCCCAAGGGCACAAAAAAGCCTTTAAAAAATATTTTTGGCTGAAGTCGCGTTGGGTGCACGAATCCGGCCAAATTTGTTTTTTTAAAACAAAGCGCGGGCTCCCGTGCTTCATTTCTTTTAAGCCCCCAGGTGGGCCATGTCCCGTGGGCAATCTTTTATCAGGGTACGGGGGTCTGCTGGAGCCCCCACAGCCCTTAGGACCACCATCTCCCTGGGGCTTTATTTATTATGCACTGGGGCACGTGGCCCTCCCGCAGCCCCGGGGACCACCACCTCCCCGGGGCTTTATGAAAAAACTGCATAGGGGCACCTGCCCCCCATGCTACCCCAGGGACCACCACCTCCCTGGGGCATCCATCATAAAGGGGCGGGGGGCCTCATGGACCCTCCCAGCCCCGGGGACCTCCACCTCCCCGGCGCTTTCTTCATTAATGGGTGGGGGGCTTTGCAGGCCTTCCAAGACCCGGGGACTGCCACCTCCCCGGGGCTTTTGTTATGAATGGGTGTGAGGCCTCGCGGGCCTCCCCAAGCCCCGGGGACCGCCACTTCAAAGGGGCTTTACTTCAAGCCCCAGGGACCGCCACTTCAAAGGGGCTATTCTAAAAAGTAAGTGTGGGAGGTTCGAGCCCCCCCACACTGCCCCATAGGCCACCACCTCCCCGGGGTGCTAATTATTGAAGTGCAGGGGTCCGTTGTGGACTCCCGGTGACCACGACCTCCCGAGGCTATTTACATGTTGGGAGGTGAGCCGCGCTGCCCTCCTCCTGGAGCCCTTTATGGCCCTTGGGACCACCACCCCCAAGGGCCAGCTCCGGCAATGTCCCGGGGTGCCCACCCCCGGTACATTGCAGTTTACAATGGCAGGGCAGAAGCACAACTCCCGCCCTGTCATTACAAACTATGCTTCGTTTCATGGAAGCGAGAGCAGAAAACCAGCTCTCGCTTCTGTGATGTGAAGCAGATTGCTTTTGAGCAAGAGCTGCATGTCAGCAGCTCCCCTTGTTCAATAGCAATTCTGGCTCCCGCAGGAGGCGGGGAACAGGCTGGGACCGCAGGGGCATTGGGCCCCCCCCTGTGGCACCCAACTTGAGTGCTGGCCCCAGGAGATGGGGTCCCTAGGACCAGAAGTGGCCCAGGGAAGGGGAGCCATATGGCCCCCCTCCCCGTATAAAAAAAAAGAGGCCAGGCCCCGGGGAATGGGGTCCCTGGGACCAATAGCTGCCCAGGGCAGGGGGACCACGCTGCCCCCTCCCGTAATTCAATAAATAATAAAAAATATATATATATTTATAAATATATATAAAATCAAATATAAAAGTAAAAAATAAAAAATTAAGTGGCCATGCCCTGGGGAAAGGGGTCCCCGGGGCCGAAAACGGCCTCGGGAGGGGGACTATGCGGCCCCATTCCTGCTTTTTTTATTTTAAAAAGTTAAAAAAATTCTCGGGCCCTTGTGGATGGGGTCTCCAGGGCCCAAAAAATTGTAAGAGAAGGGGGGCCACACAGCCCTCCTTCTAAAAATATCAAAAGAAATAAAAACCGGCATCTCACTGGAGGCCCGCCCCCTCCCTGCACCACTCGGCAAATGTGCCTCCTGCTGCGTTCTGGGTTGGGGGAATAAGTCCCCTAGAATTTTAAGGATCCTTAGGGGCCAACTAGCCCACCAGGTACCTCCAGTAAACCCCACACAGTGGTATTGCTGAGAGGTGGTCAGAGGCCATGCCCCTTTTTACACCAGTCTGCAAACACGCCTCTTGGTGCACTGCTGGTGGGATGATGAGTTCCTCTTGTGTCCTGAGGACCACAGGACTAAAGTGTACTTCATTCCCCGAGCAGCAGTGCACCAGGTGCGTGTTTGCAGAGTGGTGTAAAAAGGGGGGGTGGCCTTGGACCACTCTCAGCAATCCATCTGTATGGGGCTTACTAGAGATAACAGGAGGGCTAGTTGGCCCCCAGGGACCCTCAGGGGGCAAGGGGATTTCATCCCCCAACCAAGAGTGCGCCAGGAGGTGCGTTTGCAGATTGGTGCAGAAAAGGGGCATGGCCTGTGCCCACCTCTCAGCAATCCCACAGTGTGGGGCTTAATGGAGGTGTCAGGTAGGCTAGTTGGCCCCTAAGAACCCCCAGCAATGAAGAGGAATTTAATCACCATCAAAAAGAGCACCAGGGAGTGCGTTTGCATAGTGGTGGACAAAGGGGGCATGGTCTGCTATGAGAACTTATCAATGCTGTTGTGTGGGACTTACTGGAGGTAATAGGAGGGGTAGTTGGCCCCCAAGTATATCGTTGGGGGCCTACTACCCCTCCTGTTACCTCCAGTAAGTCCCACACAGTGGTATACCTAAGAAGTCTTTGGAGTTCACACCCCCCTTCCTCACCACTCTGCAAAGGTGCCTCCTGGCACACTACGGGTTGGGGGATGAAGTCCACTTTACTCCTGAGGGACTTTGGGGGCCAAGAAATCCTCCTGGTCCCTCCTGTAAGTCCTATGCAGCAGAATTCCTGGACGCTGGTCAGAGGCCCAGTCCCCTTTCTCCACCACTCCACAAACGTGACTACTAGTTAAAGAAGCATTTAGAATGTAACAGGTCTCACATTTGCAAAAGTTACGGCTATTGGCGTTGTAAATGTAAAGGTTTTTTACTAATCTTTTTGGGAGTGGATGTACGTTGTGTGTAGTGAAATCATGTGGTATGTTGTGCAGTGGAATTATTTGGATAGAAAGTATGTGATATTTAGTGTATAGGAATTATGTAGAGTGGGATTATGTGTTATGGAGAGTAATTATGTGGTATGCTAGTCTGTGTTGTGGAGTGGTAACCTCAGGTTTAGTCTTCCTCGTTTCCATAGAAGCTAAACTATGAACTCAATCAGACAAAAAAAGAAGGACTCACTGAGGAGCACTTCTGGACCTAGTCGGAGGTATGAGCAGGGCCACTGGAAATATGCGACTGTTTGGCTGCACCGACTTTCACACAGTTATACAGTTTCCGCATTAGCCACATAATCCATCATCTGCTGCCTAATCTGCAGATTTGAACAAAAAAAGCCTTATTTCTAGCTCAAACAGCTCAAACATTAACAAAAATGCAGTGACTAGTGTTGCAGCATTGTGGAAGGTCCTTTGAAAACTTAGAATGGTCCCCTGTTACTTATTGCTAAATGTGGGTGTTAAATTGATACTAATGGTTTGCAAGCCACCCTCGCTTCTTTCTGCGCCTCTATTGCCTCTTTCTGCATTTCTGTTGCATCTTTCTGCACCTTTCTTTCTTTTTCTGCACTTCTCTTGCCTCTTTTTGCATATCTCTTCTACTTTCTGCACCTCTTTTGTCTCTTTCTGCACCTCTGCTGCCTCTTTCTGCACCTCACTTGCTTCTTTGTGCACCTCTTTTGCGTCTTTATGCACCTCTCTTGCCTCTTTCTGCAACCTCTTCCCTGTTTCTGTACCCCTCTTGCCTCTTTCTGTACCCCTCTTCCATGTTTCTACACCCCTCTTGCCTCTTTCTGTTAATCTCTCCTACTTTCTGCACCTCTTTTGCATCTTTCTGCACCTCTGTTGGCTCTTTTTGAACCTCACTTGCTCCTTTGTGCACCCCTCTTGCCTCTTTCTGTACCCCTCTGTGAGAAGTTGGCCTGATATATGCTGTCCACTAGTTATAGTGGGCACCCTGTATCAGTCCAAACAAACCCATATTGGTTATAGGTTAAAGACAACCTTTATTGAAAGCTATCCTAGTGGTAGCTATGGAAAGCAGCCTTCAGGCTAAGTCTTGAAGGAATGTAAAGCAGCTTGTTTTACCAGTCTATAATCTCTTGAGTTACTAAATGAAAGATATCCACACCAGGTATATATATAAAATATATGTATTTATTACTAAACACACCCTCCTAGTCTCTTTATGAGACTAGCGGTCAAAACACATAAGTTACACTTCAATAATCACAGTAAAATAGCACAAATACACGTCAGGCCCTAGGGGCGAGCCAAACCATATACTAAAATAGTAGTATAAGAACCACGACTTAACTAGACACAAGGCCTAGAGCCTGTAGAATCGCTGGGACCCCAAGGAACCACCCAAGGTAGTGACACAGGAGACCCACGGGGGCCGTGTGCAGTTTGTGAACACAGCCGCGAGCTCCCGTTAACTTCTATGGGGAAAGTCGCGGTTAGATTTTTAAAGATTACGGACACTTAGAAATGAGTCAGGACCAAACCCTTTTGGACTTAGGAAGTTCTAGGGCTAACACCCACGGGAGCACCGAGTACTCGTGTTACCTCACCCAGGGAAGCCGGGTGCATAGGTGACTTTTGGTGTCGGGTCGCGTCATTGATTTCAATGGGAGCTAGCGAAGAAGTGCTGCTGCCGGGAATATGCAAAGTGTCCGAAGAGATCCAAGCCTGGATCAAAGATGAGAAGAACCTGAAAGCAGAGGGGACAGAGTCTGGGTCACTATCCAGTGACCAGGAAGGCGATGGACAGATGCCCACCGATGTCGGGTGATTTCAGGTTAAAGAGGTGAAGCTTGACTCTTCAGCCACGAGGACCAGGAGGTGTCGAGGGCAACCAGGACTCAGAATGACCAGGCCAACAATCTTCAGTGGATTCAGAGCTCGAGGTGGGGGCTACACGTCAACCCAAGCACGACTTCAGGAGACGTTGAGAAGTCAATGCAGTTGCAAAAGTGCACGGTGACCAGGAATTCCGGTTCCACGCTACTCACGAGGGCTGCGGGTCTCAGCTTTGCTGGGGACTCGGATCGGCCTCTGGGATGTCTGGGAATCCTCTTCCTGGGCTGCAAATACTTTGGAGTCCGGTGGGAACTTCAATAATGTAGACTGGCAAATTGCTGAGTTGGTGCCTGCCAAGCAGGGGAGTCACTCCTTGACCCCAAGGGAGATTTCTGCAGTCCTCTGGTCTTGAGCAGAGCAGCGAAGGTCCAGGATTCAGCTTCAGAGTTTCGTCAAGGGTAATCTAAAGTTCTGGTTACAGAGGTTCCTTACTTATACCTAAGGAAGGGGTTGGACTAGCTCTGGGGACTCACCTATGGGAGGGTTTGGAAAGAGGGGTGGCTACATCCCTTTCCTTTGTCCAGTTTCACGCCAGAGCAGGGGCTAGAAGCCCCTGAACCGGTCTAAGCTGGACTATGCACAGGGACACCAAATGTGCCCCCAGTGCAGGACTTCAAAGCACTCAGAGAGTGCTCCCACCCAGCCCCAATACACATAATCCTGTCTGGGAGGTGGTTACACCTCCCTGTGACAGGAAACCTATTGTCCAGACCTCCCCTGCTGGAGTTTGGGTCAGCAGTAGGAGGCCAGACTTGTGTCTGTGGCTGCAGCATCCATTTTGTGATGCCAGGGCTCTATTAAGTTTATACCGGGTATACCAGTGCTGCCATGTCTCTCCCACTAGAAGGGTGGGATCATACAACCACACCAGTTACTGGTGTGAGGATATGATTCCAAGGTGTTTGACACCAAACACGACATGTTTCCGTGCAGCCAGTCCAAAGTTAGCATTTACCGTTTGGTTATAATGCACTTAAGAGTATATGGTCAGGCTGCACTACAAACAGCATCAGAGAAGGATCTCCAAATGTTGAAGAGGGGCTCTGCTCATGCAGGGGCACCCTCTCACATAAGAACCAAGCACTCTGCCTTCAGGATTGATAAGGCCTGCCATAGGAGTGACTTATAGGTTTATATGTGTGTATATATATAGTGATATAGGTAGCCTATATCACAGTAAGGGGTGTATGCACCACCTTACCCAGGCTGCAGTAGCAGACCTGTGGTGTCATTTTGGGTGGCTTCCCAGGGATGGCATAACACATGCTTCAGCCCCTGGTAGGCCTCTGGGGTACCTATGCCCTGGGTACATAGTATACCATATACTAGAGACTTGTAAGGGCACCTCAAATCCAATCTGAACTGTACCTAAAGATCATGCAATCAATTTAGAGAGGAAGCAGCTAGGCTGGGGCCCTGAATAGCAGGGTCCCAGCCAGACTAAAGTAAAAAAACAGTGAAACACCAACAAAAAGTGGGGTTAAACATGTGAAGCAGATCCTACTCTCCTACACAACCCCCCCCCCCCCCACACACAGGGCAGGGACATTAAACTAACCTTGACCAGTTGATTCTTCATGCTCTAAGTGGAAATATCTGGAGAGTCCATCTGCATTGGCATTGTTACTCCCAGGTCTATGTTCCACTGTATAGTCCATCCCCTGTAGGGAAATGGACCACCTGAGAAGTTTGGGGTTTTCATCCTTCATCTGTTTTAGCCATAAGAGGGGCTTATGGTCTGTCTGAACAATGAAGTGAGTACCAAATAAGTATGGCCTCGACTTCTTCACAGCCCAAACCACAGCACAGGCCTCCCTCTCAATGGCTGACCAACGTTTCTCTCTGGGGGTCAACCTTCTGCTTATGAAAGCTACTGGTTGATCCTGACCTTCATCATTCAACTGTGACAGTACAGCCCCTACCCCCAACTCAGATGAATCTGTTTGGACAATGAACATTTTGGAGTAGTCAGGACTTTGCAGAATGGTAGCAGTGCACATGGCCTGCTTCAGGTCATCAAATGCCTTTTGACAGCTAGCTGTCCACTGAACCTTTTTGGACATTTTTTTAGAGGTTAAGTCATTCAGGGGTGTCACTATTGATCCATACCCCTTGACAAACCTTCTATAGTACCCAGGCAGGCCTAGGAAGGCTCTCACCTGAGTCTGGGTAGTTGGAGCAACCCAGTCCATTATGGCCTGGATTTTGCTCTGCAATGGCTGAACCTGGCCTCCACCTACAAGGTGGCCCAGGTACACAACCTGACTCTGCCCTATCTGGCACTTAGTAGCCTTGATAGTTAGGCCTGCTTTTTACAGGGCCCCCAAAACATTCCTCAGGTGGACCAGGAGATCCTCCCAGGTGGAGCTAAAGACAGCAATATCATCTAGATATGCTGCACCATAGTCTTCCAGGCCTGTAAGGACTTGATTCACCAGCCTTTGGAAAGTGGCAGGTGCATTCTTCAAACCAAAGGGCATTACCACAAATTGATAGGGCCCACTAGGGGTAGAAAATGATGTCTTTGGCTTTGTATCATCAGCTAGTCTGATCTGCCAATAGCCAGCTGTCAGATCAAATGTGCATAGAAACGTGGCTGAGGCCAAAGTATCTATTAGCTCATCTGCCCTGGGGATGGGATGGGCATCAGTCCTAGTGACTGCATTGAGACCCCTGTAATCCACACAAAACCTCATCTCTCTCTTGCCATCTGTGGTGTGAGGTTTAGGTACCAGGACTAGTGGACTAGCCCAAGGGCTATCTGAGGGTTCAATGACTCCCAAATCCAACTTTTTTTTTACTTCTCTCCTTATACAGTCCCTGACATGGTCAGGTTGCCTGTAGATCTTATTCTTCACAGGCAGACTGTCCCCAGTGTCCACTTCACGAGTGCACCAGGTGGTCTGACTTGGAGTCAGAGAAAACATATGTCTGAACTGGCTGAGAAGTTTTCTGCAGTCAGTTTGCTGCTGGGCAGTGAGGCTGCCTGCCAAGGCTACACCATCAACTGACCCATCATCAGGGTTCTGAGAAAGCAGGTCAGGGAGTGGGTCACTCTCTTCCTCCTGTCCTTCATCAGTAGCCATGAGCAAGCCCATGTCTGCCCTCTCAACATATGGTTTTAGTCTGTTGACATGAAGTACCCTGTGGGGACTCCTAGGGGTTGCAAGGTCTACCAAGTAGGTGACCTCCCCTTTCTGTTCAACAATTGTATGGGGGTCACTCCATTTGTCCTGGAGGGCTGCTGGGGCCACAGGCTCTAACACCCACACTTTCTTACCTGGCTGGTAGACAGTCAGTACAGCCTTTTGGTCATGCCAGGCTTTTTGTAATTCCTGGCTAGCCTCAAGGTTTTTGGTTGCCTTTTTCATATACTCAGCCATCCTGGAGCGGAGACCAAGTACATAGTCCATTATGTCCTGTTTGGAGGGATTGAGAGGTAACTCCTATCTTTCCTTAACCAGACACAATGGACCCCTGACAGGGTGACCAAACAAAAGTTCAAAAGGGCTGTAGCCAACCCCCTTTTGAGGCACCTCCCTGTATGCAAATAAAAGGCAGGGCAAGAGTATGTCCCATCTTCGCCTAAGCTTTTCTGGGAGTCCTTTAATCATGCCCTTTAAGGTTTTGTTGAACCTTTCAACTAAACCATTGCATTGTGGGTGATAGGGTGTGGTGAACTTGTAATTCACTCCACACTCCTTCCACACAGCAGTCAAGTAACTAGACAGGTGCTTGAGGACAACCAAGAGCTGGATTCTAGCTGTCCCACAAAGGATGTCGAGTGCTGCAGCATTTGTGCCTGGATTGAACACAACAAGCCTTGGCAACAGCAACCCATGCAGAAACAAGAAAGATGCTTCGGTGCAGACCAGCAAGGTCTGAGGGACTCACCACTTGGTAGGGAGTCGGGGCACATCTGGAGCAACCAGAGAAGCCCAAGGAAATTCAAAGTTCCCCCCTCAGGGGCCCACCAGTCAATAGACCAGTGATCGCAAAGGGACCTTGAGACAAAACACAAAATGGCAGCCCACGGGTCACTCAGAATGACCAGGCCAACAATCTTTGGTGGACTCAGTGGTCGAGGAGGGGGCTACAAGTCAGCTGAAGCACAACTTCAGGAAATGTCGAGAAGTCAATGCACTTGCAAAAGTGTACGGTGACCAGGAGTTTCGGTTCCACGCTACTCACGAAGGCTGTGGGTCTCAGCTTTACTGGGGACTCGGGTTGGCCTCCAAGCTGCAAATTCTTCAGAGTCCAGCGGGAGCTTCAATAATGCAGACCGGAAAATTGCTTCATTGGTGCCTGCCAAGCAGGGAAGTCACTCCTTGACCCCAAGGGAGAATTCTTCAGTCGTCTGGTCTTGAGCAGAGCATCGAAGGTCCAGGATTTGGCTTCAGAGTTTCGTTCAGGGTAATCTAAAGTTCTGGTTACAGAGGTTCCTTACTTATACCTAAGGAAGGGGTTAGACTAGCTCTGGGGACCCACCTATGGGAAGGTTTGGAAAGAGGGGTGGCTACACCCATTTCCTTTGTCTAGTTTCGTGCCAGAGCAGGGGCTGGAAGCCCCTGAACCTGTCTGAGCTGGCCTATGCACAGGGACACCAAATGTGCCCCCAGTGCAGGACTTCAAAGCACTCAGAGAGTGCTACGACCCAGCCCCAATACACATAATCCTGTCTGGGAGGTAGTTACACCTCCCTGTGACAGGAAACCTATTGTCCAGGCCTCCCCTGCCGGAGTTTCGGTCAGCAGTAGGAGGCCAGACTTGTGTCTGTGGCTGCAGCATCCATTTTGTGATGCCAGGGCTCCATTAAGTTTCTACCGGGTATACCAGTGCTGCCATGTCTCTCCCTCTAGAAGGGTGGGATCATACTCCCACACCAATTACTAGTGTGGGGGTATGATTCCAAGGTGTTTGACACCAAACACAGCATGTTTCCGTGCAGCCAGTCCAAAGTTAGCATTTACCGTTTGGTTATAATGCACTTAAGAGTATATGGTCAGGCTGCACTACAAACAGCATCAGAGAAGGGTCTCCGAACACTGCAAAGGGGCTCTGCTCATGCAGGGGCACCCTCTCACATAAGAACCAAGCACTCTGCCTTCAGGATTGATAAGGCCTGCCATAGGAGTTACTTATAGGTTTATATGTGTGTATATATATATAGTGATATAGGTAACCTATATCACAGTAAGGGGTGCATGCATCACCTTACCCAGGCTGCAGTACCAGACCTGTGGTGTCATTTTGGGTGACTTCCCAGGGATGGCATAATACATGCTTCACCCCTGGTAGGCCTCTGGGGTACCTATGCCCTGGGTACATAGTATACCATATACTAGAGACTTATAAAGGCACCTCAGATCCAATCTGAACTGTACCTAAAGTACATGCAATCAATGTAGAGAGGTAGCAGCTAGGCTGGGGCCCTGAATAGCAGGGTCCCAGCCAGACTAAAGTCGAAAAACAGTGAAACACCAACACAAAGTGGGGTAAACATGTGAAGCAGATCCTACTCTCCTACACCCTCCTGCCTCTTTCTGCACTTCTTTTGTTTCTTTCTGCACCTCTCTTGCTTCTTTCTGTACCCCTCTTGCCTCTTTCTCCAACCTTCTTCCCCCTTTCTGCATGTCTGTTGCTTCTTTTTTTACTTTTTCTTGCCTCTTTCTCCACCCCCCTTTCCTCTTTCTGTATCTCTGTTGCTTCTTTCTTGCGTCTTTCTGCACTTCTCTTGCTTCTTTCTGCATCACTTGTGCCACTTTCTGCACCCTTCTTCTCTTTCTGCACTCCTCTTGCTTCTTTCTGCACCTGTGTTCCTTCTTTCTGCACTTCTTTTGTTTCTTCCTGTGCCTCTCTTGCTTCTTTCTGTACCCCTCTTGCCTCTTCCTCCACCCTCTTCCCCCTTTCTACCTCTCTATTGATTCTTTCTGCACTTTTCATGTCTCTTTCTCAACCCTTTTCCCTCTTTCTGCACCTCTGTTGCTTCTTTCTGCACCGCTCTTGCTTCTTTCTGCACCCCTGGTGCCTCCTTCACAACCCTCTTCCTGCACCCCTTTTGCCTCTTTCTGCATCTATGTTCCTTCTTTCTATACTTCTTTAGTTTCTTTCTGCACCTCTTACTTCTTTCTGCAACCCTTTTGCCTCTTTCTGCACCCCTCTTCCCTCATTCTGCAACCCTCTTGCCTCTTTCTGCCCCTTTGTTATTTATTCCAGCATTTCTTCTGTTTCTTTCTGCAGCTCTCCTGCTTCTTTCCGTACCCCTTGCCTCTTTCACCACCCATCCACCATCTTTCTGCACTCCTGTTGTCTCTTTCTGCACCTCTGTTCTTTTTCTGTACCTCTTTTGTTCCTTTCTGCACCCCTCTTGCCTCTTTCTGTACCTCTGCTGCTTCTTTCTGCACTCATCTTGCTTCGTTCTGCACTTTTTTTGTTTCTTTCTGTACCTCTTGCTTCTTTCTGCACCCCTTTTACCTCATTCTGCACCCCTCTTGCCTCTTTCTGCACCTCTGTTCCTTCTTTCTGAACTTCTTTTGTTTCTTTCTGCAGCTCTCATGCTTCTTTCTACACCCACTTGCCTCTTTCTCCACACTCTTCCCTCTTTTTGCACCCCTGTTGCCCCTTTCTGCACATCTGTTCCTTCTTTATGCACTTCTTTAGTTTCTTTCTGCACCGCTTTGCTTCTTTCGCCACTACTTGTGCTTCTTTCTGCACCCTTCTTCCCTCTTTCTGCATTCCTCTTGCCTCTTTCTGCACCTCTGTTCCTTCTTTCAGCTCTTCTTTTGTTCCTTTCTGCACCTTTCTTGCTTCTTTCTGCCCACCTCTTGCCTCTTTCTCCACCCCTGTTCCCCCTTTTTGCATCTCTGTTGCTTCCTTCCACATTACTCTTGGCTCTTTCTCCACCCCTCATCCCTCTTTCTACACCTCTGTTGCTTCTCTCTGCAATTCTCTTGCTTCTTTCTGCACATCAGTCCCTTCTTTCTGCAACCCTTGTGATTCTTTCTGCTCCTCTGTTCCTCCTTTCTGTACTTCTATTGTTTCTGTCCGCACGTCTCTTGCTTCTTTCTGCACCCCTTGTGCCTCTTTCTGCACCCCTCTTGCCTCTTTCTGCACCTCTGTTCCTTCTTTCTGTTCTTCGTTGGTTCCTTTCTGTACATCTCTTGCTTCTTTTTAGGCCCAAGTGCCTCTTTCTGCACCCCTTTTCCTTCTTTTTGCACCCCTCTTGCCTCTTTATGCACCTCTGTTGCTTCTTTTTGTACCCCATGTGCTTCTTTCTGCACCCCTTTTCCCTCTTTTTGCACCCCTTGCCTCTTTCTGCACTTCTGTTGCTTCTTACTGCACTACTCTTGCTTCTTTCTGCACCTCTTTGCTTCTTTCTGCACCACTCGTATTTCTTTCTGCACTCCTCTTCCCTCTTTCTGCCATCCTCTTGCCTCTTTCTGCACTCCTCATGCCTCTTTCACACCCCTCTTCCTTCTTTGGGCACTCGTCTTGGCTCTTTCTGCACCTCTGTTCCTTCTTTCTGCTCTTCTTTTGTTTCTTTCTGCAGCTCTCATGCTTCTTTCTCCACCCCTCTTCCCTCTTTCTGCACCCCTCTTGCCTCTTTCTGTACCTTTGTTACTTCTTTCTGCATTTCTTCTGTTTCTTTCTGCAGCTCTCTTGCTTATTTCTGTACCCCCTTGCCTCTTTCTCCACCCATCCACCCTCTTTCTGGACTCCTGTTGCCATTTTCTGCACCTCTCTTCTATCTTTCTGGACATCTTCTGTTTCTTTCTGCACCCCAAGTGCCTCTTTCTGTACCCCTCTTCCCTCTTTCTACACCCCTCTTCCGTCTTTCTGCATCCCTCTAGTCTCTTTCTGCACCTTTGTTGCTTCTTTTTACACGCCTCTTGCCTCTTTCTGCACTCCTCATGCCTCTTTTACACTTCTCTTCCCTCTTTGTGCACCCCTCTTGCCTGTTCCTGCACCTCTGTTCCTTCTTTCTGCACTTCTTTTGTTTCTTTCTGTACCTCTCGCTTCTTTCAGCATCCCCTTTGCCTCTTTCTGTACCCCTCTTGCCTCTTTCTGCACCTCTGTTCCTTCTTTCTGTACTTCTTTTGTTTCTTTCTGCAGCTCTCATGCTCCTTTCTGCATTCCCTTGCCTCTTTCTCCACCCCACTTCCCTCTTCCTGCAACCCCTGTTGCCCCTTTCTGCACCTCTGTTCCTTCTTTCTGCACTTCTTTTGTTTCTTTCTGCACATCTCTTGCTTCTTTCTGTACCCATCGTGCCTCTTTCTTCACCCCTCTTCCCTCTTTTTGTAGCCCTCTTGCCTCTTTCTGCACCTCTGCTGCTTCTTTCTGCACTCCTCTTGCTTTTTTCTGTACCTCTTTGTGTCTTTCTGCTCTAGTTGTGCTTCTTTCTGTACCCCTCTTCCCACACTCCTCTTGCCTCTTTCTGCACCTCTGTTCCTTCTTTTTGCTCTTCTTTTGTTTCTTTCTGTACCTTTCTTGCTTCTTTCTGCCCCCCTCTTGCCACTTTCTCCACCCCTGTTCCCCCTTTTTGCATCTCTGTTGCTTCTTTCCGTACTTCTCTTGCCTCTTTCTCCACCCCTCATCCCTCTTTCTACACCTCTGTTGCTTCTTTGTGCACTTCTCTTGCTTTTTTCTGCACCTTTGTCCCTCGTTCTGCTCCTCTGTTCCTCCTTTCTGTACTTCATTTGTTTCTTTCTGCATGTCTCTTGCTTTTTCTGCACCCTTTGTGCCTCTTTCTGCACCCCTCTTGCCTCTTTCTGCACCCCTCTTCCCTCTTTGGGCACCCATCTTGTATCTTTCTGCAGCTCTTGTTCCTTCTTTCTGTACTTCTTTTGTTTCTTTCTGCACCGCACGCTTCTTTCGGTACCCCGTTTGCCTCTTTCTGCACCCCTCTTGCCTTTTTCTGCACCTCTGTTCCTTTTTTATTCTCTTCTTTTGTTTCTTTCTGCAGCTCTCATGCTTCTTTCTGTACCCCTTTGCCTCTTTCTCCACCCCTCTTCCCTTTTTCTGCTTCCCTGTTGCCCATTTATGCACCTCTGCTCTTTCTTTCTGCACTTATTTTGTTTCTTTCTGCAGCTCTCTTGCTACTTTCTGCACCCCTCGTGCCTCTTTCTGCACCCCTCTTCCCTCTCTTTTCACCCCTCGTGCCTCTTCCTGCACCTCTCTTGCTTCTTGCTGCACCCCTCTTGCCACTTTCTCCACCCCTGTTCCCCCTTTTTGCAGTTCTGTTGTTTCTTTCTGAACTTCTCTTGCCTTTTTGTCTACCCCTCATCCCTCTTTCTACACCTCTTTTGCTTCTCTCTGCACTTCTCTTGCTTCTTTCTGCACCTTCGTCTCTTCTTCCTGCAACCCTTGTGCCTCTTTCTGCACCCCTCTTCCCTCTTTCTGCACACCTCTTGCCTCTTTCTGTACCTCTGTTTCGTCTTTCTGCACTACTCTTGCTTCTTTCTGCACCTCTTTGCTTCTTTCTGCACCATTTGTACTTCTTTTTGTACCCCTCTTCCTTCTTTCTGCACCCCTCTTGCCTCTTTCTGTACCTCTGCTGCGTCTTTCTGCACTACTCTTGCTTCTTTCTGCACCATTCGTACTTCTTTCTGCACCCCTCTTTTTGTACTCCTGCTGCCTCTTTCTGCTCTCCTCATGCATCTTTCACAACCCTCTTCCCTCTTTGGGCAACCCTCTTGCCTGTTTCTGCACCTCTGTTTCTTCTGTCTGCTCTTCTTTTGATTCTTTCTGCAGCTCTCATGCTTCTTTCTGCAACCCTTTGTCCCTTTCTCCACCCCTCTTCCCTCTTCCTGCACCACTGTTGCCCCTTTACGCACCTCTGTTCCTTCTTTCTGCACTTCTTTTGTTTCTTTTTGCACATCTCCTGCCTCTTTCTGCACCCCTCGTGCCTCTTTCTGCACTCCTCTTCCCTATTTTTGCTCCCCTCTTGCCTCTTTCTGCACCTCTGTTTCTTCTTTCTGCACTACACCTGCTTTTTTCTATACCTCTTGTTAGACGGACCGGGAGGGTCGGCCGAGGACAAGGGGAGAGGTCTCCGGGGAGAGCCGTCTCCAGCGATCGTACAGATGAGTAACTTCCCCCCCACAGATGTACACCACACAAGGATAGGATTTAACGTTCTTTATAAGCGATTTCTTAAGGTACGATGGAATGGTACAAGGAGGTCTGGACTCAGGGGTCCCCTCGATTCTAGTCTCTTGGTTTGGGAAAGGGGGTAGCGGGACAGTCTGGTTACCAATCTGTTAGATGTGATGATGGATAGCTCACAATCCTCGAGCTCGGTGTTCTAGCTTGGACGGGCCGCGGCAGCGCCAGCAGGTCCCGGTGAAGGTGGTCGTTACACGGTCCGCAGCAGCGCCAGCAGGTCCCGATGAAGGTGGTCGTTACACGGTCCGCGGCAGCGCCAGCAGGTCCCGATGAAGGTGGTCGTTACACGGTCCGCGGTAGCGCCAGCAGGTCCCGATGAAGGTAGTAGTTACAACGGTCCGCGGCAGCGCCAGCAGGTCCTGACGAGGATGGAGGATGCAGAAGGCCGCGGCAGCGCCAGCAGGCAGGACGATAGTTCACAAGGCAGGGCTACGGCAGCGCCGGTAGTCCGTCAAGGCTGAGTTCTTCTCGGTGTCTCTCGACTCCAGGATACAACTGCCTTCCTGCTCTGGAGCTGCCCTAGTTATACGTCTGGCGCCCTTTGATGTCCGGACCCTCGCACTTGGAGGTCGGGAGGTCCGGGATGAGGGAGTCCAGACACCCAGCAGGGGGGTGGAGCCAGCGCCCGGGGGAGCTGGAGGGCGATCGGCACCTGGCGGGGGAGAGCCATCGACACTTCTTTCTCCCATCGACCTGCCAAGTGGTCCGTTCACCTCCTGGGTGGATGGTGGTGCCGGGATGTTGGGGCCTGGCCAGGCCCAGGGTTAGGGTCGAGCTGAGGCCACGCGGCCTCGTGGTGCCGTGTCCAAGATGGCGGCTGGTCCGGCCTGGGGAGCCGGTAGTGGTTCGGCCCCATGATACATAGATGTCCGGGGGCAGGAGCTCCGTCTGGAGACGGGGTGCGGGTTGTTTCTGTGGGTAACACCTGGAGGGCCGGGGCTTTGGCCCTGTCATGCGGGGAGGGAGCAAGCCCTTCATGTGGCCTGTCCAACACCTCTTTGCTTCTTTCTGCACCACTTGTAGCTCTTTCTGCACCCCTCCTCCCTCTTTCTGCACTCTGCTTTCCTCTTTCTGCCCTCTGTTCCTTCTTTCTGTTCTTCTTTTGTTGCTTTCTGCACCCCTCTTGCTTATTGCTGCACCCCTCTTGCCACTTTCTCCACCCAGGTTCCCCCTTTTTGCATCTCTGTTGCTTCTTTCTGCACTTTTCTTGCCTCTTTCTCTACCCCTTATCTCTCTTGCTACACCTCTGTTGCTTGTCTCTGCACTTCTATTGCTTCTTTTGGCACCTCCGTCCCTTCTTTCTGCAACCATTGTGCCTCTTTTTGCACCACACTTCCCTCTTTCTGCACCCCTCTTGCCTCTTTCTGCACCTCTGTTGCTTCTCTCTGCACCTCTCTTCCTTCTTTCTGCACTTCTTTTGTTTCTTTATGTACCTCTCTTGTTTCTTTCTGTATCCCTCTTGCCTATTTCTCCAGCCCACTTCTCCCTTTCTGCATCTTTGTTGCATCTTTATGCAGTTCTCTTGCTTCTTCCTGCACCCCTTGTACCTCTTTCTGCACCCTTCTTCCCTCTTTCTGCACTTCTCTTGCCTCTTTCTGCAACTCTGTTGCTTCTTTCTGCACTTCTTTTGTTTCTTTCTGCTCCCCTCTTGCTTCTTTCTGCACCTTTGTTGCTTCTTTCCACACTTCTCTTGCCTCTTTCTCCACCCCTCATCCCTCTTTTGACACCTCTGTTGCTTCTCTCTGCCCTTTTCTTGCTTCTTCCTGCACCTCTGTTCCTTCTTTCTGCAACCCTTGTGCCTCTTTCTGCACTTTTCTTCCCTTTTTCTGCATCCCTCTTTCCTCTTCCTGCTCCTCTTTCCCTCCTTTCTGTACTTCTTTTGTTTCTTTCGCACATCTCTTGCTTCTTTTTGTACCCCTTGTACCTCTTTCTGCACCCCTCTTGCCTCTTTCTGCAACTCTGTTGCTTCTTTCTGCACTACTCTTGCTTGTTTCTGCACCTCTTTGTTTCTTTCTGCACCACTCATACTTCTTTCTGCACTCCTCTTACCTCTTTCTGCATTCCTCGTGCCTCTTTTACACCCCTCTTCCCTCTTTGGGTACCCCTCTTGCCTCTTTCTGCAGCTCTGTTCCTTCGTTCTGTACCCCTTTTGCCTTTTTCTACACCCCTCTTGCCCCTTTCTGTACCCCTCTTGCCTCTTTCTGCACTTCTGTTCCTTCTTTCTGCTCTTCATTCGCTTCTTTCTGCAGCTCTCATGCTTCTTTCTGTACCCCTTTGCCTCTTTCTCCACTCCTCTTCTCTCTTTCTGCACCCCTGTTGCCCCGTTATGCCCCTCTGTTCCTTCTTTCTGCACTTCTTTTGTTTCTTTCTGCACATCTCTTGCTTCTTTCTGCACCCCTTGTGCCTCTTTCTGTACCGTGCCTCTTTCTGTACCCCTCGTGCCTCGTTCTGCACCCCTCTTCCCTCTTTTTGCATCTCTCTTGTCTCTTTCTGCACCTCAGTTGCTTCTTTCTGTACTACTCTTGCTTTTTTCTGTACCCCTTTGCTCCTTTCTGCACCACTCGTACTTCTTTCTTCACCCCTGTTCCCTCTTTCTGCACTCCTCTGCCTCTTTCTGCACCTCTGTTCCATCTTTCTGCTCTTCTTTTGTTTCTTTCTGCACCTCTTACTTCTTACTGCACCCCTCTTGCCACTTTATCCACCCCTGTTCCCCCTTTTTGCATCTCTGTTGCTTCTTTCTGCACTTCTCTTGCCTCTTTCTCTACCCCTCATCCCTCTTTCTACACCTCTGTTGCTTCTCCCTGCACTTCTCTTGCTTCTTTCTGTACCTCCGTCCCTTCTTTCTGCAACCCTTGGGTCTCTTTCTGCACCCCTCTTGCCTCTTTCTGCACCTCTGTTGCTTCTTTCTGTACTACTCTTGCTTCTTCTGCACCTCTTTGCTTCTTTCTGTACCACTCATACTTCTTTCTGCATCCCTCTTCCCTCTTTCTGCACTCCTCTTGCTTATTTCTGTATCCCTTTTGCCTCTTTCTGCACCCCTCTTGCTGCACCTTTGTTCCTTCTTTCTGCTCTTCTTTTTTTTCTTTCTGCAGCTCTCATGCTTCTTTCTGCACCCCTTTGTCTCTTTCTCCACCCTTCTTCCCTCTTTCTGCACCCCTCTTGCCCCTTTATGCACCTCTGTTGCTTCTTTCTGCACTACTTTTGCTTCTTTCTGCACCTCTTTGCTTCTTTCTGCACCTCTCTTCCTTCTTTCTGCACTTCCTTTGTTTCTTTCTGTACCACTCTTGTTTCTTTCTGTATCCCTCTTCCCTATTTCTCCAGCCCACTTCTCCCTTTCTGCATCTTTGTTGCATCTTTATGCAGTTCCCTTGCTTCTTCCTGCACCCCTTGTACCTCTTTCTGCACCCTTCTTCCCTCTTTCTGCACTTTTCTTGCCTCTTTATGCAACTCTGTTGCTTCTTATTGCACTTCTTTTGTTTCTTTCTGCTCCCCTCTTGACTCTTTCTGCACATTCGTTGCTTCTTTCCACACTTCTCTTGCCTCTTTATCCACCCCTCATCCCTCTTTCTACACCTCTGTTGCTTCTCTCTGCACTTTTGTTGCTTCTTCCTGCACCTCTGTTCCTTCTTTCTGCAACCCTTGTGCCTCTTTCTGCACTTTTCTTCCCTTTTTCTGTACCTCTGTTGCTTCTTTCTGCACTACTCTTGCTTCTTTCTGTACCTCTTTGTTTCTTTCTGCACCACTCATACTTCTTTCTGCACCCCTCTTCCCTCTTTCTGCACTCCTCTTACGTCTTTCTGCACTCCTTGTGCCTCTTTTACACCCCTCTTCCCTCTTTGGGCACCCCTCTTGCCTCTTTCTGCAGCTCTGTTCCTTCGTTCTGTACCCCTTTTGCCTTTTTCTACGCCCCTCCTGCCTCTTTCTGCACTTCTCTTGCCTCTTTCTGCACCTCTGTTCCTTCTTTCTGCTCCTAATTCGCTTCTTTCTGCAGCTCTCATGCTTCTTTCTGTACCACTTTGCCTCTTTCTCCACCCCTCTTCCCTCTTTCTGCTCCCCTGTTGCCCCTTTATGCACCTCTGCTCCTTCATTCTGCACTTATTTTGTTTCTTTCTGCACATCTCTTCCTTCTTTCTGCACCCTCGTGCCTCTTTCTGCACCCCTCTTCCCTCTCTTTCCACCCCTCCTGCCTCTTTCTGTACCTCTTTGCTTCTTTCTGCACCACTCGTACTTCTTTCTGCACCCCTCTTCCCTCTTTCTGCACTCCCCTTGCCTCTTTCTATACCTCTATTGCGTCTTTCTGCACTACTCTTGCTTCTTACTGCACCTCTTTGTTTCTTTCTGCACCATTCATACTTCTTTCTGCACCCCTCTTTTTGTACTCCTCCTGCCTCTTTCGGCTCTCCTCATACCTCTTTCACAACCCTCTTCCCTCTTTGGGCAACCCTCTTGCCTGTTTCTGCAGCTCTCATGCTTCTTTCTGCAACCCTTTGTCCCTTTCTCCATCCCTCTTCCCTCTTCCTGCACCACTGTTGCCCCTTTATGCACCTCTGTTCCTTCTTTCTGCACTTCTTTTGTTTCTTTTTGCACATCTCCTGCCTCTATCTGCACCGCTCGTGCCTCTTTCTGCACTGCTCGTGCCTCTTTCTGCACTCCTCTTCCCTATTTTTGCACCCCTCTTGCCTCTTACTGCACCTCTGTTGCTTCTTTCTGCACTACTCTTGCTTCTTTCTGTACCTCTTTGTTTCTTTCTGCACCACTCATACTTCTTTCTGCACCCCTCTTCCCTCTTTCTGCACTCCTCTTACGTCTTTCTGCACTCCTTGTGCCTCTTTTACACCCCTCTTCCCTCTTTGGGCATCCCTCTTGCCTCTTTCTGCAGCTCTGTTCCTTCGTTCTGTACCCCTTTTGCCTTTTTCTACACCCCTTCTGCCTCTTTCTGCACTTCTCTTGCCTCTTTCTGCACCTCTGTTCCTTCTTTCTGCTCCTAATTCGCTTCTTTCTGCAGCTCTCATGCTTCTTTCTGTACCACTTTGCCTCTTTCTCCACCCCTCTTCCCTCTTTCTGCTCCCCTGTTGCCCCTTTATGCACCTCTGCTCCTTCATTCTGCACTTATTTTGTTTCTTTCTGCACATCTCTTCCTTCTTTCTGTACCCTCGTGCCTCTTTCTGCACCCCTCTTCCCTCTCTTTTCACCCCTCCTGCCTCTTTCTGTACCTCTATTGCTTCTTTCTGCACTACACTTGCTTTTTTCTGTACCTCTTTGCTTCTTTCTGCACCACTCGTACTTCTTTCTGCACCCCTCTTCCCTCTTTCTGCACTCCCCTTGCCTCTTTCTATACCTCTATTGCGTCTTTCTGCACTACTCTTGCTTCTTACTGCACCTCTTTGTTTCTTTCTGCACCATTCATACTTCTTTCTGCACCCCTCTTTTTGTACTCCTCCTGCCTCTTTCTGCTCTCCTCATACCTCTTTCACAACCCTCTTCCCTCTTTGGGCAACCCTCTTGCCTGTTTATGCAGCTCTCATGCTTCTTTCTGCAACCCTTTGTCCCTTTCTCCATCCCTCTTCCCTCTTCCTGCACCACTGTTGCCCCTTTATGCACCTCTGTTCCTTCTTTCTGCACTTCTTTTGTTTCTTTTTGCACATCTCCTGCCTCTATCTGCACCGCTCGTGCCTCTTTCTGCACTGCTCGTGCCTCTTTCTGCACTCCTCTTCCCTATTTTTGCACCCCTCTTGCCTCTTTCTGCACCTCTGTTGCTTCTTTCTGCACTACACCTGCTTTTTTCTATACCTCTTTGCTTCTTTCTGCACTACTTGTAGCTCTTTCTACACCCCTCTTCCCTCTTTCTGCACTCTGCTTGCCTCTTTCTGCACCTCTGTTCCTTCTTTTTGCTCTTCTTTTGTTGATTTCTGCACCTCTCTTGCTTCTTGCTGCGCCCCTCTTGCCATTTTCTCCACCCCTCTTCCCACTTTCTGCTCCTCTGTTGCCCCTTTATGCACCTCTGCTCCTTCATTCTGCACTTATTTTGTTTCTTTCTGCACATCTCTTGCTTCTTTCTGCATCCCTCGTGCCTCTTTCTGCACCCCTCTTCCCTCTCTTTTTACCCCTCTTGCCTCTTTCTGTACCTCTGTTGCTTCTTTCTGCACTACACTTCCTTTTTTCTGTACCTCTTTGCTTCTTTCTGCACCACTCCTACTTCTTTCTGCACCCCTCTTCCCTCTTTCTGCACTCCTCTTGCCTCTTTCTATACCTCTGTTCCTTCTTTCTGTCCTTCTTTTGTTTCTTTCTGCACCTCTCTTGCTTCTTGCTGCACACCTCTTGCCACTTTCTCCACCTCTGTTCCTCCTTTTTGCAGTTCTGTTGCTTTTTTCTGCACTTCTCTTGCCTTTTTGTCTACCCCTCATCCCTCTTTAAACACCTCTTTTTCTTCTCTCTGTACTTCTCTTGCTTCTTTCTCTACCTTCGTCTCTTCTTCCTGCATCCCTTGTGCCTCTTTCTGCACCCCTCTTGCCTCTTTCTGTACCTCTGTTGCATCTTTCTGCACTACTCTTGCTTCTTTCTGCACCTCTTTGCTTCTTTCTGCACCATTCATACTTCTTTTTGCACCCCTCTTTCCTCTTTCTACACCCTCTTACCTCTTTCTGTACCTCTATTGCGTCTATCTGCACTACTCTTGCTTCTTACTGCACCTCTTTGCTTCTTTCTGCACCATTCATACTTCTTTCTGCACCCCTCTTTTTGTACTCCTCCTGCCTCTTTCTGCTCTCCTCATACCTCTTTCACAACCCTCTTCCATCTTTGGGCAACCCTCTTGCCTGTTTCTGCACCTCTGTTTCTTCTTTCTGCTCTTCTTTTGATTCTTTCTACAGCTCTCATGCTTCTTTCTGCAACCCTTTGTCTCTTTCTCCACCCCTCCCCCCTCTTCCTGCACCACTGTTGCCCCTTTATGCACCACTTTCCTTCTTTCTGCACTTATTTTGTTTCTTTCTGCACATCTCTTGCTTCTTTCTGAATCCCTTGTGCCTCTTTCTGCGCCCCTCTTCCCTCTCTTTTCACCCCTCTTGCCTCTTTCTGTACCTCTATTGCTTCTTTCTGCACTACACTTGCTTTTTTCTGTACCTCTTTGCTTCTTTCTGTACCACTCGTACTTCTTTCTGCACCCCTCTTCCCTCTTTCTGCACTCCTCTTGCCTCTTTCTATACCTCTATTGCGTCTTTCTGTACTACTCTTGCTTCTTACTGCACCTCTTTGCTTCTTTCTGAACCATTCCTACTTCTTTCTGCACCCCTCCTTTTGTACTCCTCCTGCCTCTTTATGCTATCCTCATACCTCTTTCACAACCCTCTTCCCTCTTTGGGCAACCCTCTTGCTTGTTTCTCCACCTCTGTTTCTTCTTTCTGCTCTTCTTTTGTTTCTCTCTGCAGCTCTCATGCTTCTTTCTGCAACCCTTTGTCCCTTTCTCCATCCCTCTTCCCTCTTCCTGCACCACTGTTGCCCCTTTATGCACCTCTGTTCCTTGTTTCTGCATTTCTTTTGTTTCTTTTTGCACATCTCCTGCCTCTTTCTGCATTGATCGTGCCTCTTTCTGCACCGCTCGTGCCTCTTTCTGCACTCCTCTTCCCTATTTTTGCACCCCTCTTGCCTCTTTCTGCACCTCTGTTGCTTCTTTCTGCATTACACCTGCTTTTTCTATACCTCTATGCTTCTTTCTGCACCACTTGTAGCTCTTTCTACACCCCTCTTCCCTCTTTCTGCACTCCGCTTGCCTCTTTCTGCACCTCTGTTCCTTCTTTTTGCTCTTCTTTTGTTGCTTTCTGCACCTCTCTTGCTTCTTGCTGCACCCCTCTTGCCACTTTCTCCACCCCTGCTCCCCCTTTTTGCATCTCTGTTGCTTCTTTCTGCACTTCTCTTGCCTCTTGCCTCTTTCTTTACCCCTTATCTCTCTGTCTACATCTCTGTCACTTGTCTCTGCACTTCTATTGCTTCTTTCTGCACCTCTGTCCCTTCTTTCTGCAACCATTGTTCCTCTTTTTGCACCACACTTCCCTCTTTCTGCACCCTCTTGCCTCTTTCTGCACCTCTGTTGCTTCTCTCTGCACCTCTCATCCTTCTTTCTGCACTTCTTTTGTTTCTTTCTGTACCTCTCTTGTTTCTTTCTGTATCCATCTTGCCTATTTCTCCAGCCCACTTCTCCCTTTCTGCATCTTTGTTGCATCTTTGTGCAGTTCTCTTGCTTCTTCCTGCACCCCTTGTACCTCTTTCTGCACCCTTCTTCCCTCTTTCTGCACTTCTCTTGCCTCTTTCTGCAACTCTGTTGCTTCTTTCTGCACTTCTTTTGTTTCTTTCTGCTCCCCTCTTACCTCTTTCTGCACCTTCGTTGCTTCTTTCCACACTTCTCTTGCCTCTTTCTCCACCCCTCATCCCTCTTTCTACACCTCTGTTGCTTCTCTCTGCACTTTTCTTGCTTCTTTCTGCACCTCTGTTCCTTCTTTCTGCAACCCTTGTGCCTCTTTCTGCACTCCTCTTCCCTTTTTCTGCATCCCTCTTTCCTCTTCCTGCTCCCCTTTCCCTCCTTTCTGTACTTCTTTTGTTTCTTCCGCAAGTCTAATGCTTCTTTTTGCACTCCTTGTACCTCTTTCTGCACCCCTCTTGCCTCTTTCTGCACCTCTGTTCATTCTGTACTTCTTTTGTTTTTTTCTGTACGTCTCTTCCTTATTTTTGTACCCCACATGCCTCTTTCTGCACCCCTTTTCCCTCTTTTTGCACCCGTCTTCCCTCTTTCTGTACCTCTGTTGCTTCTTTCTGCACTACTCTTGCTTCTTTCTGTACCTCTTTGTTTCTTTCTGCACCACTCATACTTCTTTCTGCACCCCTCTTCCCTCTTTCTCCACTCCTCTTACGTCTTTCTGCACTCCTCGTGCCTATTTTACACCCATCTTCCTTCTTTGGGCACCCCTCTTGCCTCTTTCAGCAGCTCTGTTCCTTCGTTCTGTACCTCTTTTGCCTTTTTCTACACCCCTCCTGCCTCTTTCTGCACTTCTCTTGCCTCTTTCTGCACGTCTGTTCCTTCTTTCTGCTCCTAATTTGCTTCTTTCTGCAGCTCTCATGCTTCTTTCTGTACCACTTTGTCTCTTTCTCCACCCCTCTTCCCTCTTTCTGCTCCCCTGTTGCCCCTTTCTGCACCTCTGCTCCTTCATTCTGCACTTATTTTGTTTCTTTCTGCACATCTCTTCCTTCTTTCTGCACCCTCGTGCCTCTTTCTGGACCCCTCTTCCCTCTCTTTTCACCCCTCCTGCCTCTTTCTGTACCTCGTTTGCTTCTTTCTGCACTACACTTGCTTTTTTCTGTACCTCTTTGCTTCTTTCTGCACCACTCGTACTTCTTTCTGCACCCCTCTTCCCTCTTTCTGCACTCCCCTTGCCTCTTTCTATACCTCTATTGCGTCTTTCTGCACTACTCTTGCTTCTTACTCACCTCTTTGTTTCTTTCTGCACCATTCATACTTCTTTCTGCACCCCTCTTTTTGTACTCCTCCTGTCTCTTTCTGCTCTCCTCATACCTCTTTCACAACCCTCTTCCCTCTTTGGGCAACCCTCTTGCCTGTTTCTGCAGCTCTCATGCTTCTTTCTGCAACCCTTTGTCCCTTTCTCCATCCCTCTTCCCTCTTCCTGCACCACTGTTGCCCCTTTATGCACCTCTGTTCCTTCTTCTGCACTTCTTTTGTTTCTTTTTGCACATCTCCTGCCTCTCTCTGCACTGCTCGTGCCTCTTTCTGCACTCCTCTTCCCTATTTTTGCATCCCTCTTGCCTCTTTCTGCACCTCTGTTGCTTCTTCCTGCACTACACCTGCTTTTTGCTATACCTCTTTGATTCTTTCTGCACTACTTGTAGCTCTTTCTACACCCCTCTTCCCTCTTTCTGCACTCCGCTTGCCTCTTTCTGCACCTCTGTTCCTTCTTTTTGCTCTTCTTTTGTTGATTTCTGCACCTCTCTTGCTTCTTGCTGCACCCCTCTTGCCATTTTCTCCACCCCTCTTCCCACTTTCTGCTCCCCTGTTGCCCCTTTATGCACCTCTGCTCCTTCATTCTGCACTTATTTTGTTTCTTTCTGCACATCTCTTGCTTCTTTCTGCATCCCTCGTGCCTCTTTCTGCATCCCTCTTCCCTCTCTTTTTACCCCTCTTGCCTCTTTCTGTACCTCTGTTGCTTCTTTCTGCACTACACTTGCTTATTTCTGTACCTCTTTGCTTCTTTCTGCACCACTCCTACTTCTTTCTGCACCCCTCTTCCCTCTTTCTGCACTCCTCTTGCCTCTTTCTATACCTCTGTTCCTTCTTTCTGCCCTTCTTTTGTTTCTTTCTGCACCTCTCTTGCTTCTTGCTGCACCCCTCTTGCCACTTTCTCCACCTCTGTTCCTCCTTTTTGCAGTTCTGTTGCTTCTTTCTGCACTTCTCTTGCCTTTTTGTCTACCCCTCATCCCTCTTTTCACACCTCTTTTGCTTCTCTCTGTACTTCTCTTGCTTCTTTCTCCACCTTCGTCTCTTCTTCCTGCATCCCTTGTGCCTCTTTCTACACCCTCTTACCTCTTTCTGTACCTCTATTGCGTCTATCTGCACTACTCTTGCTTCTTACTGCACCTCTTTGCTTCTTTCTGCACCATTCATACTTCTTTCTGCACCCCTCTTTTTGTACTCCTCCTGCCTCTTTCTGCTCTCCTCATACCTCTTTCACAACCCTCTTCCATCTTTGGGCAACCCTCTTGCCTGTTTCTGCACCTCTGTTTCTTCTTTCTGCTCTTCTTTTGATTCTTTCTACAGCTCTCATGCTTCTTTCTGCAACCCTTTGTCTCTTTCTCCACCCCTCCCCCCTCTTCCTGCACCACTGTTGCCCCTTTATGCACCACTTTCCTTCTTTCTGCACTTATTTTGTTTCTTTCTGCACATCTCTTGCTTCTTTCTGAATCCCTTGTGCCTCTTTCTGCGCCCCTCTTCCCTCTCTTTTCACCCCTCTTGCCTCTTTCTGTACCTCTATTGCTTCTTTCTGCACTACACTTGCTTTTTTCTGTACCTCTTTGCTTCTTTCTGTACCACTCGTACTTCTTTCTGCACCCCTCTTCCCTCTTTCTGCACTCCTCTTGCCTCTTTCTATACCTCTATTGCGTCTTTCTGTACTACTCTTGCTTCTTACTGCACCTCTTTGCTTCTTTCTGAACCATTCCTACTTCTTTCTGCACCCCTCCTTTTGTACTCCTCCTGCCTCTTTATGCTATCCTCATACCTCTTTCACAACCCTCTTCCCTCTTTGGGCAACCCTCTTGCTTGTTTCTCCACCTCTGTTTCTTCTTTCTGCTCTTCTTTTGTTTCTCTCTGCAGCTCTCATGCTTCTTTCTGCAACCCTTTGTCCCTTTCTCCATCCCTCTTCCCTCTTCCTGCACCACTGTTGCCCCTTTATGCACCTCTGTTCCTTGTTTCTGCATTTCTTTTGTTTCTTTTTGCACATCTCCTGCCTCTTTCTGCATTGATCGTGCCTCTTTCTGCACCGCTCGTGCCTCTTTCTGCACTCCTCTTCCCTATTTTTGCACCCCTCTTGCCTCTTTCTGCACCTCTGTTGCTTCTTTCTGCATTACACCTGCTTTTTCTATACCTCTATGCTTCTTTCTGCACCACTTGTAGCTCTTTCTACACCCCTCTTCCCTCTTTCTGCACTCCGCTTGCCTCTTTCTGCACCTCTGTTCCTTCTTTTTGCTCTTCTTTTGTTGCTTTCTGCACCTCTCTTGCTTCTTGCTGCACCCCTCTTGCCACTTTCTCCACCCCTGCTCCCCCTTTTTGCATCTCTGTTGCTTCTTTCTGCACTTCTCTTGCCTCTTGCCTCTTTCTTTACCCCTTATCTCTCTGTCTACATCTCTGTCACTTGTCTCTGCACTTCTATTGCTTCTTTCTGCACCTCTGTCCCTTCTTTCTGCAACCATTGTTCCTCTTTTTGCACCACACTTCCCTCTTTCTGCACCCTCTTGCCTCTTTCTGCACCTCTGTTGCTTCTCTCTGCACCTCTCATCCTTCTTTCTGCACTTCTTTTGTTTCTTTCTGTACCTCTCTTGTTTCTTTCTGTATCCATCTTGCCTATTTCTCCAGCCCACTTCTCCCTTTCTGCATCTTTGTTGCATCTTTGTGCAGTTCTCTTGCTTCTTCCTGCACCCCTTGTACCTCTTTCTGCACCCTTCTTCCCTCTTTCTGCACTTCTCTTGCCTCTTTCTGCAACTCTGTTGCTTCTTTCTGCACTTCTTTTGTTTCTTTCTGCTCCCCTCTTACCTCTTTCTGCACCTTCGTTGCTTCTTTCCACACTTCTCTTGCCTCTTTCTCCACCCCTCATCCCTCTTTCTACACCTCTGTTGCTTCTCTCTGCACTTTTCTTGCTTCTTTCTGCACCTCTGTTCCTTCTTTCTGCAACCCTTGTGCCTCTTTCTGCACTCCTCTTCCCTTTTTCTGCATCCCTCTTTCCTCTTCCTGCTCCCCTTTCCCTCCTTTCTGTACTTCTTTTGTTTCTTCCGCAAGTCTAATGCTTCTTTTTGCACTCCTTGTACCTCTTTCTGCACCCCTCTTGCCTCTTTCTGCACCTCTGTTCATTCTGTACTTCTTTTGTTTTTTTCTGTACGTCTCTTCCTTATTTTTGTACCCCACATGCCTCTTTCTGCACCCCTTTTCCCTCTTTTTGCACCCGTCTTCCCTCTTTCTGTACCTCTGTTGCTTCTTTCTGCACTACTCTTGCTTCTTTCTGTACCTCTTTGTTTCTTTCTGCACCACTCATACTTCTTTCTGCACCCCTCTTCCCTCTTTCTCCACTCCTCTTACGTCTTTCTGCACCCCTCGTGCCTATTTTACACCCATCTTCCTTCTTTGGGCACCCCTCTTGCCTCTTTCAGCAGCTCTGTTCCTTCGTTCTGTACCTCTTTTGCCTTTTTCTACACCCCTCCTGCCTCTTTCTGCACTTCTCTTGCCTCTTTCTGCACGTCTGTTCCTTCTTTCTGCTCCTAATTTGCTTCTTTCTGCAGCTCTCATGCTTCTTTCTGTACCACTTTGTCTCTTTCTCCACCCCTCTTCCCTCTTTCTGCTCCCCTGTTGCCCCTTTCTGCACCTCTGCTCCTTCATTCTGCACTTATTTTGTTTCTTTCTGCACATCTCTTCCTTCTTTCTGCACCCTCGTGCCTCTTTCTGGACCCCTCTTCCCTCTCTTTTCACCCCTCCTGCCTCTTTCTGTACCTCGTTTGCTTCTTTCTGCACTACACTTGCTTTTTTCTGTACCTCTTTGCTTCTTTCTGCACCACTCGTACTTCTTTCTGCACCCCTCTTCCCTCTTTCTGCACTCCCCTTGCCTCTTTCTATACCTCTATTGCGTCTTTCTGCACTACTCTTGCTTCTTACTCACCTCTTTGTTTCTTTCTGCACCATTCATACTTCTTTCTGCACCCCTCTTTTTGTACTCCTCCTGTCTCTTTCTGCTCTCCTCATACCTCTTTCACAACCCTCTTCCCTCTTTGGGCAACCCTCTTGCCTGTTTCTGCAGCTCTCATGCTTCTTTCTGCAACCCTTTGTCCCTTTCTCCATCCCTCTTCCCTCTTCCTGCACCACTGTTGCCCCTTTATGCACCTCTGTTCCTTCTTCTTCACTTCTTTTGTTTCTTTTTGCACATCTCCTGCCTCTCTCTGCACTGCTCGTGCCTCTTTCTGCACTCCTCTTCCCTATTTTTGCATCCCTCTTGCCTCTTTCTGCACCTCTGTTGCTTCTTCCTGCACTACACCTGCTTTTTGCTATACCTCTTTGATTCTTTCTGCACTACTTGTAGCTCTTTCTACACCCCTCTTCCCTCTTTCTGCACTCCGCTTGCCTCTTTCTGCACCTCTGTTCCTTCTTTTTGCTCTTCTTTTGTTGATTTCTGCACCTCTCTTGCTTCTTGCTGCACCCCTCTTGCCATTTTCTCCACCCCTCTTCCCACTTTCTGCTCCCCTGTTGCCCCTTTATGCACCTCTGCTCCTTCATTCTGCACTTATTTTGTTTCTTTCTGCACATCTCTTGCTTCTTTCTGCATCCCTCGTGCCTCTTTCTGCATCCCTCTTCCCTCTCTTTTTACCCCTCTTGCCTCTTTCTGTACCTCTGTTGCTTCTTTCTGCACTACACTTGCTTATTTCTGTACCTCTTTGCTTCTTTCTGCACCACTCCTACTTCTTTCTGCACCCCTCTTCCCTCTTTCTGCACTCCTCTTGCCTCTTTCTATACCTCTGTTCCTTCTTTCTGCCCTTCTTTTGTTTCTTTCTGCACCTCTCTTGCTTCTTGCTGCACCCCTCTTGCCACTTTCTCCACCTCTGTTCCTCCTTTTTGCAGTTCTGTTGCTTCTTTCTGCACTTCTCTTGCCTTTTTGTCTACCCCTCATCCCTCTTTTCACACCTCTTTTGCTTCTCTCTGTACTTCTCTTGCTTCTTTCTCCACCTTCGTCTCTTCTTCCTGCATCCCTTGTGCCTCTTTCTACACCCTCTTACCTCTTTCTGTACCTCTATTGCATCTTTCTGCACTACTCTCGCTTCTTACTGCACCTCTTTGCTTCTTTCTGCACCATTCATACTTCTTTCTGCACCCCTCTTTTTGTACTCCTCCTGCCTCTTTCTGCTCTCCTCATACCTCTTTCACAACCCTCTTCCCTCTTTGGGCAACCCTCTTGCCTGTTTCTGCACCTCTGTTTCTTCTTTCTGCTCTTCTTTTGATTCTTTCTACAGCTCTCATGCTTCTTTCTGCAACCCTTTGTCTCTTTCTCCACCCCTCTCCCCTCTTCCTGCACCACTGTTGCCCCTTTATGCACCACTTTCCTTCTTTCTGCACTTCTTTTGTTTCTTTTTGCGCATCTCCTGCCTCTTTCTGCACCGCTTGTGCCTCTTTCTGCTCTCCTCTTCCCTATTTTTGCACCCCTATTGCCTCTTTCTGCACCTCTGTTGCTTCTTTCTGCACTACACCTGCTTTTTTCTATACCTCTTTGCTTCTTTCTGCACCACTTGTAGCTCTTTCGACACCCCTCTTGCCTCTTTCTGCAGCTCTGTTCCTTCTTTCTGTACTTCCTTTGTTTTTTTCTGCACCTCTTGCTTCTTTCTGTACCCCTTTTGCCTCTTTCTGCACCCGTCAACGTCTTTCTGTACCCCTCTTGCCTCTTTCTGCACCTCTGTTCCTTCTTTCTGCTCTTATTTTCTTTCTTTCTGCAGCTATCATGCTTCTTTCTGCAGCCATTGTGCCTCTTTCTGTACCCCTCTTCCCTCTTTCTGTACCCCTCTTGCCTCTTTCTGCACCTCTGTTACTTCTTTCTGCAACTCTCTTGTTTCTTTCTGTACCCCCTCTTGCCTCTTTCTGCACCTGTGTTCCTTCTATCTGCTATACTTTTGTTTCTTTCTGCAGCTCTCATGCTTCTTTCTGCAACCCTTGTGCCTCTTCTACACCCTCTTCCCTCTTTCTGCACCCCTTCTGCTTCTTTCTGCACCTCTGTTACTTCTTTCTGCACCTCTCTCTGGGGAATATTAACAAGGTGGCGATATGAAATTATCGCCGCTTTTGCATCCGTTTTCGGGCGAAAATGTCATCGCCTTATCAGTAAAGACACGCTATCGCGTGTCTTGCTGCCTTAGCGCCCATTTGCAGCACGCATCCGATCGCATCGCTAATGAGATGCAAAGGAGGCGTGCCTGACAAGACTCCTTTGGGAAAATATCGCGAAGGCAGCTTCGCGAAATTACCAAGGGAGGGTAGCGATTTTTAAAATCGTGTTAAGTATGCCATAACGCAGGAATTTAATGTCTGTTAAATTCCTGACTAAGGCATACTTAACATGGGGGGTGGATTTTGTGGCTAAGACCGCAGGCCCTATCATCTAGCATATCGCCGTTTTCCACCATGGAAAACGGCGATATCCCAACTATCTCTGAAATTTTTATCGCCTCGGTGATGCACGTTGTTAATAATGCGTGTTGGACAGGCCACACAGAGGGCTTGCTCCCTCCCCGCACGACAGGGCCCGAGCTCCGGCCCACCAGGCATACCCCCGCGACAAGCACCTGTACCCCGTCTCCCGACGGATCTTCTGCCCTCGGACCACTACTCATCACGGGGTCCAGCCCCACCGGCTTCCCCGGCCGGGTCAAGCCTCCATCTTGGGCCCTGCACCACGCGGCCGCGTGGCCTCACCCCGACCCCAACCCCGGGCCTGGCCGGCCCCGACATCCCGGCACCACCATCCACCCAGGAGGTGAGCGGACCACTTGGCAGGTCAATGGGAGAACGAGGTGTCAAAGGCTCTCCCCCGCCAGGTGCCGATCGCCCCCAGCTCCCCCAGGCACTGGCTCCACCCCCTGCTGGGTGTCTGGACACCTTCATCCCGGACCCTCCGACCTCCAAGTGCGAGGGTCCGGACATCAAAGGGCACCAGCCCTATAACTGGGGCAGCTCCGGAGCAGGAAGGCAGTTGTATCCTGGAGTCGAGAGACACCGAGTGAACTCAGCCTTGACGGTCTACTGGCGCTGCCGTAGCCCGCTCTTGTGACCCATCGTTCTGCCTGCTGGCGCTGCCGCGGCCTTCTGCAATCTCCATCCTCACCGGGACCTGCTGGCGCTGCCGTGGACCGTACATCGACCATCTTCCTGGGACCTGCTGGCGCTGCCGCGGCCCGTTGTAACAACCATCCTCACCGGGACCTGCTGGCGCTGCCGCGGAACGTACATCGACCATCTTCCTGGGACCTGCTGGCGCTGCCGCGGCCCGTTGTAACAACCATCTTCACCGGGACCTGCTGGCGCTGCCGCGGACCGTACATCGACCGTCTTCCTGGGACCTGCTGGCGCTGCCGCGGCCCGTTGTAACGACCATCATCACCGGGACCTGCTGGCGCTGCCGCGGACCTTACCACCTAACCACCAAGCTCGAGGATTGTGAGCTCATCATCTCATCCGAACTACCTGACTGGTAAACAGACTGTCCCGCTACCCCCTTTCCTACCTTGCGAGACTCGAATCGAGGGGACCCCTGAGTCCAGACCTCCTTGTACCATTCAACCGTACCTTAAGAAGTGCTTATAAAGAACACTGAACCATATCCGTGTGTGGTATCTGTCTGTGGGGGGGGGGAAGTTACTTGTCTGTACGATCGCTGGAGACGGTTCTCCCCGGAGACCTCTCCTCCTGACCCCGGCCGACCCTCCCGGTCCGTCTACCTTTTCTAACAATGCGCAAACCGGGCGATAAATTCCAGAGATAGCCGGCGATAAATATCCAAGCGCTAAGCGCGCTTTGCGATATTTATCGCCGGCCCTTGTGAATATGCCCCTTATTTCTTTCTGTATCCCTCTTACCTCTTTCTCCACATCACTTCTACCTTTCTGCATCTCTGTTGCATCTTTATGCAGTTCACTTGCTTCTTCCTGCACCCCTTGTACCTCTTTCTGCACCCCTCTTCCTGCACTCCTCTTGCCTCTTTCTGAAACTCTGTTGCTTCTTTCTGTACTTCTTTTGTTTCTTTCTGCTCCCCTCTTGCCTCTTTCTGCACCTTTGTGCCTTCTTTTTGCAATTCTTTTGTTTCTTTCTGTTCCTCTCACTTCTTTCTGCTCCCCTTTTGCCTCTTTCTGCACCTCTCTTGCTTCTTTCTGAACCTGTGTTCCTTCTTTCTGCACTTCTTTGGTTTCTTTCTGCAGCTCTCTCACTTATTTCTGCACATCCTTGCCTCTTTCTCCACCCCTCTTCCCTTTTTATTCACCCCTGCTGTCTCTTTCTGCACCACTTCTTTCTGCACTTCTTTTGTTTCGCTCTGTACATCTCTTGCTTCTTTCTGCACCGCTCGTGCCTCTTTCTGTACCCCTCTGCCCTCTCTTTGCACCCCTCTTGCCTCTTTCTGCACCTCTGTTCCTTCTTTCTGCACTTCATTTGTTTCTTTTTGCAGCTCTCTTGCTTCTTTCTGCACCTTTGTTCTTTCTTTCTGCACTCCTCTTGCTTCTTTCTGCACTCCTCGTGCCTCTTTCACACCCCTCTTCCCTCTTTGTGCACCCCTCTTGCCTCTCTCTACACCTCTGTTCTTTCTGCACTTCCTTTGTTTCTTTCTGTACCTCTGGTTTCTTTCTGTACCCCTTTTGCCTCTTTCTGCACCTCTCTTGCCTTTTTCTGTACCTCTGGCCCTTCTTTCTGTACTTCTTTTGTTTCTTTCTGCAGCTCTCATGCTTCTTTCTGCACCCTCTTGCCTCTTTCTCTACCCCTCTTCCCTCTTTCGTCACCCCTGTTGCCTCTTTCTGGACCTCTGTTCCTTCTTTCTGCACTTCTTTTGTTTCTTTCTGCACATCCTTGCCTCTTTCTCCACCCCTCTTCCCTTTTTATTCACCCCTGCTGTCTCTTTCTGCACCACTTCTTTCTGCACTTCTTTTGTTTCTCTCTGTACATCTCTTGCTTCTTTCTGCACCGCTCGTGCCTCTTTCTGTACCCCTCTGCCCTCTCTTTGCACCCCTCTTGCCTCTTTCTGCACCTCTGTTCCTTCTTTCTGCACTTCTTTTGTTTCTTTTTGCAGCTCTCTTGCTTCTTTCGGCACATTTGTTCTTTCTTTCTGCACTCCTCTTGCTTCTTTCTGCACTCCTCGTGCCTCTTTCACACCCCTCTTCCCTCTTTGTGCACCCCTCTTGCCTCTCTCTACACCTCTGTTCTTTCTGCACTTCTTTTGTTTCTTTCTGTACCTCTGGCTTCTTTCTGTCAAGCAGAGTCGCCAGAGATGGTGCAACATCATCTGCAGGTAACATCTCATCTGTTATTCAACTTGGGTTTTTCAATCAATGTGCCCAAATCTCACCTGGTGCCCTCTCAGTGCAACCTGTTCATAGGGGCGGTTCTGGACACTACTGTGTGTCGAGCATTTCCTCCTCCACAAAGAATTTTCGACATTCAGGAGATGATCCCTTTATTCCACAATGGAGCGTTTGTTCCAGTTCTGAAGGTCTTTCGTCTGCTCGGTCTGTTCGCCTCCTGCATTCTGTTGGTCAACCATGCACGCCGGCACATGAGGGCGCTCCAGTGGTGTCTCAGCAGGCAGTGGTATCCACACAACGGAGATCTCAGGGAGTCAGTCAGGATCTCCAGAGAAGCTGCAGCGGATCTGTCTTGGTGGAGCGTGGAGGGCAATCTGTCTCAAGGAAAGCCCTTTCATCTTCCTCCAACGGTGGCCACAGTGATAACGGATGCCTCCACACTAGGGCGGGGTGCTCATCTGGGGGATCTGGAGATCAAGGGTGATTGGTCTCCAGTGGAAAGATTGTTTCATATCAATCTTCTAGAATTGCAGGCGATACGTTTGGCGCTCAAGGCTGACGGACAACTCTACCGTGATGTGGTATGTCAACAAGCAGGGAGGAGTAGGGTCGTACCGTTTCTGCAAAGAGGCTTTGCAACTCTGGTCCTGGGCTCAGGACCATCAGATTTGCTTGATGGTGAATCATCTGACCAGGGTGCTGAATGTACGTGCGGATAGTCTCAGTCGACAGATTTCCGCCGACCATGAGTGGAGGCTTTATCCAGAGGTAGTTCAGTACGTCTTCCGGACGTGGGGGACTCCTCGGGTGGACCTGTTTGCCACTCAAGAGAACACGTATTGCCCGTCATTCTGCAGTCTCCAGTTTCCGATGCAGGGTGCGTTGGGGGACGCGTTTCAGTTGAGTTGGGGCTCACAACTCCTTTACGCGTTTCCTCCCATACCCTTGATTCCTCGAGTTCTGAGGAAGATTCACCAAGACCGGGCCCAAGTCATATTGATCGCTCCGGATTGGCCAAGAAGGGTGTGGTACACAGATCTACTTCACCTCTCATCGCACCCTCTGCTCCGTCTCCCTCTCAGGGCAGACCTCCTTTCGCAGTCGGAGGGGCAGGTTCTACACCCCCACCTCCAGAGCCTGCACCTTCATGCCTGGAGATTGAACGGGGCAACCTGAGTTCTTTCTCTCTCCCGCCGGATGTAGTGGATGTTATATTATCATCCAGGCGACACTCCACTAAGTCAATTTATTCCTACAGAGGGTCTAAGTTTGTAAAATGGTGTGGAGAGAGATCCATTGACCCTTTAAAGGCCCACTTGTCAAATGTGCTTCAGTTTGCTCTTTCCTTGGCTCAGCAGGGTTGTGCTGTGGCCACGGTTAAGGGCTATTTATCAGCTTTATCGGCTTTTCTGTGTCTTCCGGATCAGCCGTCGTTATTTCAATCTCCTATTGTTTTAAGATTTATTAAAGGTCTTACTAATAGGTTTCCACCTACTCCCTTTGTGATGCCACAGTGGGACCTTAATCTTGTTTTAACTTTTTTGATGGGGTCCTCTTTTGAACCCCTTCATAGCTGTGCTTTGAGGCTGTTGTCCTTTAAAACGGTCTTTCTTGTAGCCATAGCCTCAGCAAGGAGGGTGAGTGAGCTTCAAGCTCTTAGTTCTAAACCCCCATTTTTATCCTTACATGCTCAAAGTATGGTCCGTGGCTGCTTTCCTACCTAATGTAGCTACTCCATTTCATCAGGGGCAGTCCATAACTTTCTCTGTGTTTTATCCTCCCCCTCACCCTTCCAAAGAGGAGGAGAGACTTCACCAATTGGACCCTAAAAGAGCAGTGAGCTTTTATTTGGACAGAACAAAAGATATACGTTTGGAAGATCAGCTCTTTGTGGGCTATGTTGGACACTCAAAAGACAAAGCTGTGCACAAGCGCACTCTGTCTAGGTGGATCATCCTAACCATCAAGATCTGCTACGCCCTGGCTGGTAAGGTTCCACCTGAGCATATTAGAGCTCATTCTACTAGAGCTAAGTCTTCCACCTCTGCTTTGGCCAGGGGTGTTCCAGTTGCAGACATTTGTAAGGCCGCGACTTGGGCCTCCCTCCCTACTTTCGCAAAGCATTATTGCTTAGACTCTGAGAGGGCCATTTTGCGTGCTCTGTCTTGCAGGACTTTTTGTTATAGGAAAGGTGGACACCCTCCTCCGGGAGTGGGACTGCTTTGGGAATCTATTCACAAGGTGAGGAATCCACAGGCAGATGTATCCATCAGAATAACAAGTTACTTACCTTCGGTAACGCTTTTTCTGGTGGATACAGTATCTGCCTGTGGATTCCTCACTGACCCACCCGCCTCCCCGTTGTCCACCTTTGTATACCTAAAAAGATACCTTTTTTGACTGGTTGTTTATTCATTGTATTTTCTATCTAGTACATTTATAGGAAATGCTAATGTTTTTACCTTTCCTTTTTGACTTTATGCTGTATATATTGGTTCAAATATTGTGTACTATGTATACTTGAGTCTGTGTCAGTCCACCTGTACGCCTCGGAGGCACGGAAAAAATGGGTGGAACTGACGTCATCACGCCGACGTGGCTCTCTTATGGCTCCGGTGACGTCATATGGAGTCGCGAGCGGAGCCGTGGAATTATGACGTCTACGTCGGTGTGGAGAGCTAGGAAAAATTCTGTGGATTTCTGAAGTAGGGGATATTCACATGGTGAGGAATCCATAGGCAGATACTGTATCCACCAGAAAAAGCATTACAGAAGGTAAGTAGCTTGTTCGTTGGGTTTCTATACACAGAATAAATAAAGCTTTCCTACCTATAACTTATCCTTAACCTTTGATTTTCTTCATTGAATATATATATATATATATATATTATCTTCTGGCGGTCGCCAGTAGATAGATATAGTTAGGACCTATTTTCCATAGGAAATCTGCAACATTCTATTCCCAATAAGTCTGGCGCCGGTTGATGAATCCTCGCGAAATTTTCCAAACTTTTGGCCAGCTCCGCTCCTCTCCTACCCTGAAAGTTTTGTGGTGATTCGTCAAGCGGGGGCCAAGAAAAAACGGGGGTCCCAAAACACGTTTTCCCCATGCAATTTCCCATAGGATCTGTTGTCGCAGCTACAGCCCGAACCGCTGAACGGAATGACAACAAATTTGGCAAAGAGGTAGTCCTCAGTTCAGACTTGTGCCTTTTGCATAAATGGTGTGAATCCGTTCAGTAGTTCCTGAGAAAGTTAGAGTTAAAAGTACATAAATATCTATGGCCGGGGAGGATCCGCGGACCCTACCCGCACCGTAAGCGCACCCTCCCCGAACCGAGCGCGCACCCTTCCGATCGCACGCTGAATGCTAATTGGCTGTCGAGTGTCTGTCTACATTCGAAACCAGGAACTGTTGGCGGACATTTTCTGCCTCGGTAGAAGTGAGGCTGAAGAAGCAAGGGGAATAAGTGTGTAAAACATATAAAGAGGGCAGAGTGGAAATACTCTGACCCTCTAGAGGTGATGGGGCCCCCTTTTTAAAAAAAAAAAACAGCGAAATGCACGCACGGTGCGCGCATCCTATCGCGTTGGATGCACGGATTCTCTCGCGGTGGGTTCGCGGATCCGAGGAAAAAAAAATGAAATTGTTGGGAGATAAAGATTAAGGTTAAGTGTTTTGTTCTTGAGTGGCTCTAAAAAGAGCAGTTGTGTTCATTGAGAGTTTTTGGTAGGTAGATGGACCGGGAGGGTCGGCCGGGGTCAGGGGGAGAGGTCTCCGGGGAGAGCCGTCTCCAGCGATCGTACAGACAAGTAACTTCCCCCCCACAGACAGATACCACACACGGATAAGGTTCAGTGTTCTTTATAAGCACTTATTTACGGTACGGTTAAATGGTACAAGGAGGTCTGGACTCAGGGGTCCCCTCGATTAGAGTCTCGCAAGGTAGGGAAGGGGGTAGCGGGACAGTCTATTTACCAATCAGGTAGTTCGGATGAGATGATGATGAGCTCACAATCCTCGAGCTTGGTGATTAGGTGGTATGGGCCGCGGCAGCGCCAGCAGGTCCCGGTGTGGATGGTCGTTACAACGGGCCGCGGCAGCGCCAGCAGGTCCCAGGAAGATGACTGTTGCAGAAGGCCGCGGCAGCGCCAGCAGGTCCCGGTGAGGATGGTCGTTACAACGGGCCGCGGCAGCGCCAGCAGGTCCCCGGAAGGTGAAGGTTGCAGAAGGCCGCGGCAGCGCCAGCAGGCAGGACGATGGTTCACAAGAGCGGGCTACGGCAGCGCCAGTAGACCGTCAGGGTTGAGTTCACTCGGTGTCTCTCGACTCCAGGATACAACTGCCTTCCTGCTCCGGAGCTGCCCCAGTTATAGGGCTGGTGCCCTTTGATGTCCGGACCCTCGCACTTGGAGGTCGGAGGGTCCGGGATGAAGGGGTCCAGACACCCAGCAGGGGGTGGAGCCAGTGCCTGGGGGAGCTGGGGGCGATCGGCACCTGGCGGGGGAGAGCCCTTGACACTTCGTTCTCCCATTGACCTGCCAAGTGGTCCGCTCACCTCCTGGGTGGATGGTGGTGCCGGGATGTCGGGGCCGGCCAGGCCCGGGGTTAGGGTCGAGGGGAGGCCGTGCGGCCGCGTGGTGCAGGGCCCAAGATGGCGGCTTGACCCGGCCGGGAAAGCCGGTGGGGCGGGACCCCGTGATGAGTAGGGGTCCGAGGGCAGAGGGTCCGTCGGGAGACGGAGTACAGGTGCTTGTTGCGGGGATATGCCAGGTGGGCCGGGGTTCGGGCCCCGTCGAGCGGGGAGGGAGCGAGCCGTTTGTGAGGCCTGTCCAACATGCGTCCCCCCCAGCTGAAGGCGGGGAGAGTCACCCATCTCCTTGGGGACTCTCTTCGTCGAGGCGGAAAAAGCGGGACAGGCCATCTGCGTTGGCGTGATCTTGGCCTGGTCGGTGCTCCACGGTGAAGTCCATTCCCTGCAGGGAAATGGACCAGCGCAAGAGTTTTGGGTTCTCCCCCCGCATCTGCATCAGCCATTGCAGGGGTCGATGGTCGGTTTGTACCCGGAAGTGGGTACCGAAGAGATAGGGTCGGAGCTTTTTGAGGGCCCACACTACTGCAAATGCCTCCCTCTCGATGGTGCTCCAACGCTGTTCTCGGGCCAGGAGACGTCGGCTGATGAAGGCCACCGGCTGGTCATGACCTTCGGGGTTCAGCTGAGAGAGGACGGCCCCGATGCCGTGGTCGGAGGCGTCGGTCTGCACCACAAATTCCCGACTGTAATCGGGGGCCTGGAGCACCGGGGCGGTGCACAGGGCGGCCTTCAGCTCCTCGAAGGCCGCTTGACAATCAGGGGTCCAGTTGACCCGCTTCGGCTGGTTCTTGGATGTGAGACCCGTGAGGGGCCCCACGATGCTGCCGTAGTCCTTCACGAACCGCCGGTAGTAGCCGGTGAGCCCCAAGAAGGCTCGGACCTCGGTCTGGGTGACGGGGGGCTGCCAGGACTGGATGGCAGCAATCTTAAGTTGTAGTGGGGCCACCAGCCCGCTCCCCACTTGGTGCCCAAGGTAGGTCACAGACCCTTGGCCAATCTGGCACTTGCCGGCCTTAATGGTGAGGCCGGCCCGCTGGAGGGCTTGCAGGACCTCTTGGAGGTGGCGGAGGTGGTCGGACCAGTGGCGGCTGTATACAGCGATATCGTCCAGGTAGGCAGCGCTGAATTCTTCAAGCCCTGCCAAGACCTGGTTCACAAGGCGTTGGAACGTGGCGGGGGCATTCTTCATGCCAAAGGGCATGACCTTAAATTGATAGTGGCCATCGGGGGTAGAGAAGGCTGACCGTTCCTGAGCCCTGGGTGTGAGGCCGATCTGCCAGTAGCCCGCCGTTAGGTCGAAGATACTAAGGTAGCGGGCGGCCCCCAGCCGGTCGATCAGCTCGTCTGCTCGGGGGATGGGATGAGCGTCGGTCCGGGTGACAGCGTTCAAGCCCCGGTAGTCGACGCAGAATCTCAGTTCAGGGGCGGAGCCGGGGGCAGCGGCCTTGGGAACTAATACGACCGGACTGGCCCAGAGACTGTCCGAGGGCCCGATGACCCCGATCGTGAGCATCTTGGCCACTTCCTCCTGGATGCAGGCCCGTACCCGATCTGGTACGCGGTAGGCCCGGTGCCGGACAGGGGGACTGTCCCCGGTGTCTACGTCGTGCAAACACCAGGGGGTGACCCCGGGGGTGAGGGAGAACAGGGCAGCGAACTGCAGCAGGAGGTTCCGGCAGTCCTGGCGTTGCTCTGAAGTGAGGGCGTCCGAGAGCCGGACCCCGTCCACGGAGCCGTCCTTCTCCTGAGTCCTCAGGAGGTCCGGGAGGGGCTCGGAGTCTTCTTCTGTGCCACTGTCTGTAGCCATCAAGAGGCTTAGTTCGGAGCGCACAAAGTGCGGTTTGAGCCGGTTGGTGTGGAGGACCCGAAGGGGGTTCCGGGAGGACCCCATGTCGATGAGGTAAGTGACGGGGCTTTTGCGCTCGACCACTTTGAAGGGCCCCGTCCACTTATCTTGCAGGGCGCATGGTTCGGTGGGGGACATCACCCATACTTGCTGCCCCGGCTCGAATTCAACGGAGGAGGCATTGTGATCATACCACCTCTTCATGTCCTCCTGGCTGGCCTCGAGGTTCGCCTTGGCCATCTCCCTGAAGCGCCGGGTCTGGTTTCGTAAGGCCAGGATGTATTTGAAGACGTCTGGAGGGGTCGTTAGGGGGGCCATCTCCCAACCTTCCTTGACTAGGCTGAGGGGCCCTCGCACAGGGTGTCCGTATAGGAGTTCAAAGGGGCTAAAACCGAGGGACTTCTGGGGCACTTCCCGGTAGGCGAAGAGGAGGCACGGGAGCAGTACATCCCACTGGCGACGGAGAGGTTCTTCCAATCCCCCAATCATCCCTTTGAGAGTGCGGTTAAAACGCTCCACTAGTCCGTTCCCTTGGGGGTGATAGGGGGTCGTGAATCTGTAGGTGACCCCGCATTGTTGCCAGAGGGACTTCATGTACTTTGATATGAAATTCGTGCCTCGGTCGCTGACGACTTCTCGGGGGAAGCCTACCCGGGAGAAGATCCCCATCAGGGCCCGGCCAACCACTGGAGCGGTCACTGTCCGTAGAGGCACCGCCTCGGGGTAGCGGGTGGCATGGTTCACTAGTACCAAGATGAACCTGTGTCCTTGTGCCGTGCGGGGGTCCAGAGGTCCCACAATGTCTATCCCCACCCTCTCGAATGGGGTGGTGACCACCGGGAAGGGTTGTAGAGGGGCCTTCAGCTTCCGGCCACTCTTCCCGCTGGCTTGGCATGTGGGGCACGATCGGCAGTGGTTCAGGACGTCATTCCTCATTTTCGGCCAAAAAAAGTGGGTCACCAGGCGACTGTACGTTTTGTCCTGGCCCAGGTGTCCAGCCAGGGGGACATCGTGGGCTAGGTTGATCAGAAAGTCTCGGAAGCGGAGCGGTACCACCAGAACTCGACCGGCCCCCAGTTCGGCGATTCTTTGCTCGCTGTAGAGCAGGTCGTTATCCCAGTAGACCCAGTGGGTTCCTGTGGTGTCCCCGGCGGTTTGGGTGCTGGCTTGTTGGCGGAGTCCCTCGAGGGAGGGACAGGTCTTTTGTTCCTGGCGGAACTGTTCTTGGGTGGGCCCCCCTTCTCGCCGCCACTGAGCCAGATCCGGGAGGTCCTGGTGTTGCGCGTCTTCCTCGGTAGTCGGGTCCGGGAGGTCGGTCTCGCCGTTGTCCTCTACGAGGGCAACCGGGGGCGGAGGTGCTGGCCATTCGGTTTCTTCTGATCGGGGGGCGGCACGGGCGGCCATGGATCGGGTGGTTATGCAGGCCCAGTCCGGGAGGCCCAGCATCCCCAAGTGCTCTCTTCTCTCGACGGTGGCCCACGGGGAACTCTCGAGGTCATTCCCCAGGAGGCAGTCCACGGGGGCATCGTCCCGGACCGTCACCTTCAGTAGGCCGGAGACCCCTCCCCATTCAAACGGGACGCAGGCCATCTTACACATGCTCTCAGAGTTATCTGCCGAGCGGACGGGGCAGAGAATGTTCGGCAGGATCTGCTCGGGCTTCACCAGGTGACAGCGGACGGCCGTCACGCTGGCGCCGGTGTCACGCAAGGCCTCGGCTCTCTGTCCATTAATGGTCACCCACTGACCATATTTTCTGGTGTTGGCGGGTAGGGGAGCCCGCGGAACCATGTCCCTTCCCCCTAAGCATGCCAGGACCATGGCGGCCGGTTCCCACCCTTGCTGGTCCGGCTCATACTCCTCGGGTCCCTCCGATGATTGCTCTTCCCCCAGGGCAGCGGCAGCTACCTGGCGGGGCTTGGGTGGTTGGTTTAGCGGGCAGTTCGGATCGTTGGCGTAGTGGCCTAGTCGCTGGCACCGGTGGCACGTGACGTGGGCTCGGTACCCAGGCCGCAATGGGGGGTTGCCCCGGCCGGCCGGAGGTGGGGTGCTGGCCACGGGTGTTGCTGGTAAGGTGTCTCTCCCTCGCCCCTGGCCCCCTCCTCCTCCCCGAGGACGGTGCTGGCCTTGGTTGCTTCTGTTCTGGTCGTGGGGCCCTCTCCGGCCCACTCGGGTGCTTTCCCACCGGTCAGCTTCGGCGGCGAGCTGCCGTGGGTCAGTCAGCTTACTGTCGAGTAGGTGCTGCCTGAGCTCGACGAAACAGTTGTTTGATAGGTGCTCCCATACCATAAGGTTGAAGAGTTGTTCGTAGGTGGTGACCTGATTTCCCTTGATCCAACCCTCGAAGGCCCGGCTGAAATAGTTCACGTATTCCACCCAAGTTGTACCTGGGATCCGGGTGCAATCTCTGAACCTCTGGCGGTACATCTCGGGCGTGAGGCCGTAGCGGGTGAGGAGGGCAGCCTTCATGTGGTCGTAGGACGACATTTGGTGATCGGGGAGCTGCAGCAGGGCATCGCGACCCTCGTTGATGAATCTCCCCCAAAGTCCGGCTCCCCAATCACTCCGGTCGATCCGGTGGGAGGTCATTGCGATCTCATAGGCTTTAAACCACTGTTGTATGTCGTCTTCTCGGACATACTCGCGGACCACATCCTTGGGGATGTGAACTTTTTTCTCAATAGGCCCCGGGGTGTGTGGTCGCTCAGGCACCCCCAGTTCCTTATTCTGTTTGCGCAGTTCTATTTCCGCCAGTCGGCGCTCGTGCTCGAGCGTTATTTTTTTCTCTTCCAGCTCTCTTTGTCTCTGCTTTTCTTCTCGTTCCTCTCGAAGCCGCATATGCTCGAGGTTGATTTTCTGTTCAGCCAACTTAAGTTCCCCATCCATCTTGAGTCGTGCCATCTCTAATTCGTGTAATCTGACTCTGTCTCTTTCTCGTATCTCCTCCTGTGAGAGGCCCGTTCCCCGCTCCTCGGGAGCCGTGGCGTTCCCCTCTGGTGTGATGCTGGTTTGGTCGGAGGGTCCTGTGACCCCAGTTTCTGTCCATGACTCAAGAGCGCGCTTTAGATCATCCTTGGTACTCAGGCCGGTGGTAGCAATGCCAAGTTCTATGCAAAATTGTCTCAGTTCGCGGTGGTTGTATTCTTCTAATTTCTCCATTTGGAACTTCTCGGTGGAGCTGCTATCTTTGGTCGACATCGTGCTTTGTCGTGGGGTGAGCTACTCTCTGTACGATTACGCGTTGATTCGGATCGCGCCGCTGGCCACCAATGTTAGAAAGGTAGATGGACCGGGAGGGTCGGCCGGGGTCAGGGGGAGAGGTCTCCGGGGAGAGCCGTCTCCAGCGATCGTACAGACAAGTAACTTCCCCCCCACAGACAGATACCACACACGGATAAGGTTCAGTGTTCTTTATAAGCACTTATTTACGGTACGGTTAAATGGTACAAGGAGGTCTGGACTCAGGGGTCCCCTCGATTAGAGTCTCGCAAGGTAGGGAAGGGGGTAGCGGGACAGTCTATTTACCAATCAGGTAGTTCGGATGAGATGATGATGAGCTCACAATCCTCGAGCTTGGTGATTAGGTGGTATGGGCCGCGGCAGCGCCAGCAGGTCCCGGTGTGGATGGTCGTTACAACGGGCCGCGGCAGCGCCAGCAGGTCCCAGGAAGATGACTGTTGCAGAAGGCCGCGGCAGCGCCAGCAGGTCCCGGTGAGGATGGTCGTTACAACGGGCCGCGGCAGCGCCAGCAGGTCCCCGGAAGGTGAAGGTTGCAGAAGGCCGCGGCAGCGCCAGCAGGCAGGACGATGGTTCACAAGAGCGGGCTACGGCAGCGCCAGTAGACCGTCAGGGTTGAGTTCACTCGGTGTCTCTCGACTCCAGGATACAACTGCCTTCCTGCTCCGGAGCTGCCCCAGTTATAGGGCTGGTGCCCTTTGATGTCCGGACCCTCGCACTTGGAGGTCGGAGGGTCCGGGATGAAGGGGTCCAGACACCCAGCAGGGGGTGGAGCCAGTGCCTGGGGGAGCTGGGGGCGATCGGCACCTGGCGGGGGAGAGCCCTTGACACTTCGTTCTCCCATTGACCTGCCAAGTGGTCCGCTCACCTCCTGGGTGGATGGTGGTGCCGGGATGTCGGGGCCGGCCAGGCCCGGGGTTAGGGTCGAGGGGAGGCCGTGCGGCCGCGTGGTGCAGGGCCCAAGATGGCGGCTTGACCCGGCCGGGAAAGCCGGTGGGGCGGGACCCCGTGATGAGTAGGGGTCCGAGGGCAGAGGGTCCGTCGGGAGACGGAGTACAGGTGCTTGTTGCGGGGATATGCCAGGTGGGCCGGGGTTCGGGCCCCGTCGAGCGGGGAGGGAGCGAGCCGTTTGTGAGGCCTGTCCAACAGGTACTTATAAGGAAGTACCTATACAGACTCTAAAGTTGTTGAGGAAGACTCTGTTTCCTTCATCAGTAAAGTGTACTCCATCTCTCCTATACATCTCTTGCATATGAAAGCGCAGATTGTTATTGTAAATGGACCCCATTCTGTAGTCTCGGAGAAAAGCAGAAACAGATTTATTCACATGTTTCCTAGCTTTCTCAATCTGTGGACAAAAATGATCGGAATAGTTCCATTTCTGCCTTTGGCATATGTTAGAATACACAAAGGCAGTTTTAGGGAAACGTGAAATCAGTTCTGCAAAGGTGTCCTTCATGAGCATTTCCAGACATACCCCAGTCAAAGTGCCTTGGTCATTGCCACCACAGTGCACTATTATGAGGTCAGGGTGTTGGATTTGCATGAAGGATTTCACCAATGGCATCAATTGGTGCCACTTTAACCCTCTCTATCCAATCCATTTAATGTCTACATTTGGCAAACCTAGGTCTTTGTGAATGCCTTTGTTTTCTGCATACCTTTGGCTCCCGAAACTGTAGCTGTGTCCCACAATCCACACTGTAAGCATCTTGTAAGGAGGTCTGGATGCACTCAGATGGTCTCTGTAAATGAAATGGCAGTTTGGAAAGTAAGATGTTTGTAAAATGGTGGCTAAGATGCAATTTTGAAAAAAGACAAGAAATCATTGGTTGTTTGACAACCTTCTACACTGAAAGGTAGGGTGTATATTTCTGTTTTTTAAACGCATGATTCTTATTGGTTAACAAAAACTGATTGTAAGGAACATTATATATGATAAGCTGATATGTTGAAAAGTCAAGCACACTTACTGTCTTGATTAGCAACATTGTGTGTGCTGAACTTGTGACCTGTGTGCTCAGTACAGTGTTCCATGACATGTTTACATGGTAACGGGCAGAAGGCAGATTGGGGGAAGGGTTGAAGTTTATGTCATTTGGAAAGGGTTGAAATGTTTAACCAATAGAAATGTGTGTTTGCTTTTGAATTCATGTGGGAAGGAATGTGATTTGATGTTTACATGTATATGCGTGGAAAATGAGAGGGAAACTTTGCCATTCTTTGGTTCTGCTGACAGGTGCACAGTTCAGAGATTCTGTATAAGAAAATCTGGTGTGTGACAGATTTCTGATGGATACATCTGCCAGTGGATTCCTCACCTTGTGAATATCCCCTGCGCCAGCAACATTCGGAAACTTTTGTAGCAGTCCACGCCGATGAGGTCGAAGAAGACCTCCTCGGCGTGATGACGTCAGTTCCCTTTTTTCCGCGCCGACGACGCCAACGGATTTCGGGAATCGTTACTGGTAGCTTTACCTGTTACTTTGTGTTTATTCCGAAGTTTCTCTGTCTTTCTTCGAGAATGTCGGCAAGGAAGTCTGGTTTCAAGCCTTGCCGTGAATGTGGCAAACACATGTCCATCACTGACCCGCATGACGACTGCGTTTGGTGTTTGTCATCGGACCACGATGTTGAAGGATGTTCGTGTTTGTTAGAAAGGGTAGACGGACCGGGAGGGTCGGCCGGGGTCAGGAGGAGAGGTCTCCGGGGAGAGCCGTCTCCAGCGATCGTACAGACAAGTAACTTCCCCCCCCCACAGACAGATACCACACACGGATAAGGTTCAGGGTTCTTTATAAGCACTTCTTAGGGTACGGTTGAATGGTACAAGGAGGTCTGGACTCAGGGGTCCCCTCGATTCAAGTCTCTCAAAGCAGGGTAAGGGGTAGCGGGACAGTCTGTCTACCAGTCAGGTAGTTCGGATGAGATGATGACTAGCTCACAATCCTCGAGCTTGGTGGTTTAGTTGGTACGGGCCGCGGCAGCGCCAGCAGGTCCCGGTTGAGATGGTCGGTACACGGTCCGCGGCAGCGCCAGCAGGTCCCGGAAAGATGGTCGATGTACGGTCCGCGGCAGCGCCAGCAGGTCCCGGTGAGGATGGTCGTTACAACGGGTCGCGGCAGCGCCAGCAGGTCCCGACGAGGATGGATGTTGCAGAAGGCCGCGGCAGCGCCAGCAGGCAGGACGATGGTTCACAAGAGCGGGCTACGGCAGCGCCAGTAGTCCGTCAAGGCTGAGTTCTCTCGGTGTCTCTCGACTCCAGGATACAACTGCCTTCCTGCTCCGGAGCTGCCCCAGTTATAGGGCAGGCGCCCTTTGATGTCCGGACCCTCGCACTTGGAGGTCGGAGGGCCCGGGATGAAGGTGTCCAGACACCCAGCAGGGGTTGGAGCCAGCTCCTGGGGGAGCTGGAGGCGATCGGCACCTGGCGGGGGAAGAGCTCTTGACACTTCGTTCTCCCATTGACCTGCCAAGTGGTCCGCTCACCTCCTGGGTGGAGGGTGGTGCCGGGATGTCGGGGCCGGCCAGGCCCGGGGTTAGGGTCGGGCCGAGGCCACGCGGCCTCGTGGTGCAGGGCCCAAGATGGCGGCTTGAACCGGCCGGGGGAGCCGGTGGGGCTGGGCCCCGTGATGAGTAGAGGTCCGAGGGCAGAAGATCCGTCGGAAGACGGGGTACAGGTGCTTTTCGTGGGTTATGCCTGGTGGGCCGGAGCTCGGGCCCTGTCGTGCGGGGAGGGAGCAAGCCCTTCATGTGGCCTGTCCAACATGCGTCCCCCCCAGCTGAAGGCGGGGAGAGTCACCCATCTCCTTGGGGACTCTCTTCGTCGAGGCGGAAAAAGCGGGACAGGCCATCCGCGTTGGCGTGGTCTTGGCCTGGTCGGTGCTCCACAGTGAAGTCCATTCCCTGCAGGGAAATGGACCAGCGCAAGAGTTTTGGGTTCTCTCCCCGCATCTGCATCAGCCACTGCAGGGGTCGATGGTCGGTTTGTACCCGGAAGTGGGTACCGAAGAGATAAGGCCGGAGCTTTTTGAGGGCCCACACCACTGCGAAGGCCTCCCTCTCAATGGTGCTCCAGCGCTGTTCTCGGGCCAGGAGACGTCGACTGATGAAGGCCACCGGCTGGTCATGACCCTCGGGGTTTAACTGAGAAAGGACGGCTCCGATGCCGTGGTCGGAGGCGTCGGTCTGTACCACGATTTCCCGACTGTAATCGGGGGCCTGGAGCACAGGGGCGGTGCACAGGGCGGCCTTCAGTTTCTCGAAGGCCGCTTGACAATCGGGGGTCCAGTTAATCCGCTTCGGCTGGTCCTTGGACGTGAGACCCGTGAGGGGCCCCACGATGCTGCCGTAGTCTTTCACGAACCGCCGGTAGTAGCCGGTGAGCCCCAAGAAGGCTCGGACCTCGGTCTGGGTGACGGGGGGCTGCCAGGACTGGATGGCAGCAATCTTAAGTTGTAGCGGGGCCACCAGCCCGCTTCCCACTTGGTGCCCAAGGTAGGTCACAGACCCTTGGCCAATTTGGCACTTGCCGGCCTTAATTGTGAGGCCGGCCCGCTGGAGGGCCTGTAGGACCTCTTGGAGGTGACGGAGGTGGTCGGCCCAGTGGCGGCTGTATACAGCGATATCGTCCAGATAGGCAGCGCTGAACTCTTCGAGCCCCGCCAAGACCTGGTTCACGAGGCGTTGAAACGTGGCGGGGGCATTTTTCATGCCGAAGGGCATGACCTTGAATTGGTAGTGGCCATCGGGGGTAGAGAAGGCTGACCGTTCCTGAGCCCTGGGTGTGAGGCCGATCTGCCAGTAGCCCGCTGTTAGGTCGAAGATACTAAGGTAGCGGGCGGCCCCCAGCCGGTCGATCAGCTCGTCTGCTCGGGGAATCGGATGAGCGTCGGTCCGGGTGACAGCGTTCAAGCCCCGGTAGTCGACGCAGAATCTCAGTTCAGGTGCGGTGCCGAGGGCAGCGGCTTTGGGAACCAATACAACCGGACTGGCCCAGGGACTGTCCGAGGGCTCGATGACCCCGATTGTGAGCATCTTGGCCACTTCCTCCTGTATGCAGGCCCGTACCCGATCTGGTACGCGGTAGGCCCGGTGTCGGACAGGGGGGCTGTCCCCGGTGTCCACGTCGTGCAAACACCAAGGGGTGACCCCGGGGGTGAGGGAGAACAGGGTAGCGAACTGCAGCAGGAGGTTCCGGCAGCCCTGGCGTTGCTCCGAAGTGAGGGCGTCAGATAGCCGGACCCCGTCCACGGAGCTGTCATTCTCCTGAGTCTTCAGAAGATCCGGGAGGGGTTCGGAGTCTTCCTCTGCCCCACTGTCCGTAGCCATCAGGAGGCTGAGTTCTGAGCGCACAAAGTGTGGTTTGAGTCGGTTGCTGTGGAGGACCCGGAGGGGGTTCCGGGAGGTCCCCAGGTCGATGAGGTAAGTGACGGGGCTTTTGCGCTCGACCACTTTGAAGGGCCCCGTCCACTTATCCTGCAAGGCACATGGTTCGGTGGGGGACATCACCCATACTTGTTGCCCAGGCTCGAACTCAACGGAGGAGGCATTGTGATCATACCACCTCTTCATGTCCTCCTGGCTGGCCTCGAGGTTCGCCTTGGCCATCCCTCTGAAGCGCCGGGTCTGATTGCATAGGGCCAGGATGTATTTGAAGACGTCTGGAGGGGTCTTTAGGGGGGCCATCTCCCAACCTTCTTTTACTAGGCTGAGGGGCCCTCGCACAGGGTGCCCGTACAGGAGTTCGAAAGGGCTAAAACCGAGGGACTTCTGGGGAACTTCTCGGTAGGCGAAGAGGAGGCACGGGAGTAGTACATCCCACTGGCGACGGAGGGGCTCTTCCAATCCCCCAATCATCCCCTTGAGAGTGCGGTTAAAACGCTCCACTAGTCCGTTCCCTTGGGGGTGATAGGGGGTCGTGAATCTGTAGGTGACCCCGCATTGTTGCCAGAGGGACTTCATGTATTTGGATATAAAGTTCGTGCCTCGGTCGCTGATGACTTCTCGGGGGAAGCCTACCCGGGAGAAGATCCCCATGAGGGCCCGGCCAACCACCGGAGCTGTCACGGTCCGTAGGGGCACCGCCTCGGGGTAGCGGGTGGCATGGTCCACCAGTACTAAGATGAACCTGTGTCCTTGTGCCGTGCGGGGGTCCAGAGGCCCCACAATGTCTATCCCCACCCTCTCGAACGGGGTGGTGACCACAGGGAAGGGTTGCAGAGGGGCTTTCAGCTTCCGACCACTCTTCCCGCTGGCTTGGCATGTGGGGCAAGATCGGCAGTGGTTCAGGACGTCGTTCCTCATTTTCGGCCAGAAAAAGTGGGTCACTAGGCGGCTGTACGTTTTATCCTGGCCCAGGTGTCCAGCCAGGGGGACATCGTGGGCCAGGTTGAGCAGAAAGTCTCTGAAGCGGAGAGGTACCACCAGTACTCGACCGGCCCCCAGCTCGGCGATTCTTTGCTCGCTGTATAGCAGGTCGTTATCCCAGTAGACCCAGTGAGTTCCGGTGAAGTCCCCTGCGTTCTGGGCGCTGGCTTGTTGGCGGAGTCCCTCGAGGGAGGGACAGGTCTTTTGTTCCTGGCGGAACTGTTCTTGGGTGGGCCCCCCTTCTTGACGCCACTGAGCCAGGTCAGGAAGGTCCTGGGGTTGTGCGTCCCCTTCGGTCGTCGGGTCTGGGGGCTGGCCTCGTCGTTGTCTTCTACTGGGGCGACCGGGGGCGGAGGTGCTGGCCATTCTGGTTCTTCTGATCGAGGGACGGCACGGGCGGCCATGGACCGGGTGGTTATGCAGGCCCAGTCCGGGAGGCCCAGCATCCCCAGGTGCTCTCTTCTCTCAACGGTGGCCCACGGGGAACTCTCGAGGTCATTCCCCAGGAGGCAGTCCACGGGGGCATCGTCCCGGACCGTCACCTTCAACAGGCCGGAGACCCCTCCCCATTCGAATGGGACGCAGGCCATTTGACACATACTTTCAGAGTTGTCTGCCGAGCGGACGGGGCAGAGAATGTTCGGCAGGATCTGCTCGGGCTTCACCAGGTGACAGCGGACGGCCGTCACACTGGCGCCTGTGTCACGCAAGGCCTCGGCTCGCTGTCCATTAATGGTCACCCACTGACCGTATTTCCTGGTGTTAGCGGGTAGGGGAGCCCGCGGGACCATGTCTCTTCCCCCTAAGCACGCCAGGACCATGGCGGCCGGTTCCCACTCTTGCTGGGCCGGCTCATACTCCTCTGGTTCCTCCGATGATCGCTCCTCCCCCAGGGCGGCGGCAGCTACCTGGCGGGGCTTGGGTGTTTGGTTCTGCGGGCAGCTCGGGTCATTGGCGTAGTGGCCGACTCGCTGGCATCGGTGGCACGTGACGTTGGCTCGGACCCCAGGACGCCACGGGGGGTTGCCCCGGCCGGCCGGAGGCGGGGTGCTGGCCACGGGTGTTGCTGGCAAGGCGTCTCTCCCTCGCCCCTGGCCCCCTCCTCCTCCCCGAGGACGGTGCTGGCCTTGGTTGCTTCTGTTCTGTTCGTGTGGCCCCCTCCGGCCCACTCGGGTGCTTTCCCATCGGTCAGCTTCGGCGGCGAGCTGCCGGGGGTCAGTCAGCTTACTGTCGAGGAGGTGCTGCCTGAGCTCGACGAAACAGTTGTTCGACAGGTGCTCCCATACCATCAGGTTAAAGAGTTGTTCGTAGGTGGTGACATGGCTCCCCTTTATCCAACCCTCGAAGGCACGGCTGAAATAGTTCACGTATTCTACCCAAGTTGTACCTGGGATCCGGGTGCAATCTCTGAACCTCTGGCGGTACATCTCGGGTGTGAGGCCGTAGCGGGTGAGGAGGGCAGCCTTCATGTGGTCGTAGGACGACATTTGGTGATCTGGGAGCTGCAGTAGGGCATCGCGACCCTCGTTGATAAACCTCCCCCAAAGTCCGGCTCCCCAATCACTCCGGTCGATCCGGTGGGAGGTCATGGCGATCTCGTAGGCTTTAAACCACTGTTGTATGTCGTCTTCTCGGACATACTCGCGGACAACATCCTTGGGGATGTGGACTTTTTTCTCGATTGGCCCCGGGGTGTGTGGTCGCTCAGGCACCCCCAGTTCTTTATTCTGTTTCCGAAGTTCTATTTCCGCCAGTTTGCGCTCGTGCTCGAGCGTTATTTTTTTCTCCTCCAGCTCTCTCTGTCTCTGCTTCTCTTCTCGTTCATCTCGGAGCCGCATATGCTCGAGGTTGAGTTTCTGTTCAGCTAACTTGAGTTCCCCATCCATCTTGAGTCGTGCCATTTCCAACTCGTGCAATCTGGTTCTTTCTCTTTCTCGGATCTCCTCCTGCGAGAGGCCCGTTCCCCGCTCCTCGGGAGCCGTGGCGTTCCCCTCTGGTGTGATGCTGCTTTGGTCGGAGGGTCCGGCGACCCCAGTTTCTGTCCACGACTCTAGGGCGTGCTTTAGATCATCCTTGGTACTCAGGCCGGTGGTAGCAATGCCAAGTTCTATGCAGAATTGTCTCAGTTCGCGGTGGTTGTATTCTTCTAATTTATCCATTTGGAATTTCTCGGTGGAGTTGCTATCTTTGGCTGACATCGTGTTTTTGTCGTGGGGTGAGCTACTCTCTGTACGATTACGCGTTGATTCGGATCGCGCCGCTGGCCACCAATGTTAGAAAGGGTAGACAGACCGGGAGGGTCGGCCGGGGTCAGGAGGAGAGGTCTCCGGGGAGAGCCGTCTCCAGCGATCGTACAGACAAGTAACTTCCCCCCCCCCACAGACAGATACCACACACGGATAAGGTTCAGGGTTCTTTATAAGCACTTCTTAGGGTACGGTTGAATGGTACAAGGAGGTCTGGACTCAGGGGTCCCCTCGATTCAAGTCTCTCAAAGCAGGGTAAGGGGTAGCGGGACAGTCTGTCTACCAGTCAGGTAGTTCGGATGAGATGATGACTAGCTCACAATCCTCGAGCTTGGTGGTTTAGTTGGTACGGGCCGCGGCAGCGCCAGCAGGTCCCGGTTGAGATGGTCGGTACACGGTCCGCGGCAGCGCCAGCAGGTCCCGGAAAGATGGTCGATGTACGGTCCGCGGCAGCGCCAGCAGGTCCCGGTGAGGATGGTCGTTACAACGGGCCGCGGCAGCGCCAGCAGGTCCCGACGAGGATGGATGTTGCAGAAGGCCGCGGCAGCGCCAGCAGGCAGGACGATGGTTCACAAGAGCGGGCTACGGCAGCGCCAGTAGTCCGTCAAGGCTGAGTTCTCTCGGTGTCTCTCGACTCCAGGATACAACTGCCTTCCTGCTCCGGAGCTGCCCCAGTTATAGGGCAGGCGCCCTTTGATGTCCGGACCCTCGCACTTGGAGGTCGGAGGGCCCGGGATGAAGGTGTCCAGACACCCAGCAGGGGTTGGAGCCAGCTCCTGGGGGAGCTGGAGGCGATCGGCACCTGGCGGGGGAAGAGCTCTTGACACTTCGTTCTCCCATTGACCTGCCAAGTGGTCCGCTCACCTCCTGGGTGGAGGGTGGTGCCGGGATGTCGGGGCCGGCCAGGCCCGGGGTTAGGGTCGGGCCGAGGCCACGCGGCCTCGTGGTGCAGGGCCCAAGATGGCGGCTTGAACCGGCCGGGGGAGCCGGTGGGGCTGGGCCCCGTGATGAGTAGAGGTCCGAGGGCAGAAGATCCGTCGGAAGACGGGGTACAGGTGCTTTTCGTGGGTTATGCCTGGTGGGCCGGAGCTCGGGCCCTGTCGTGCGGGGAGGGAGCAAGCCCTTCGTGTGGCCTGTCCAACAGTGTTGCAGGAAGATGAGCTCGAAGGCTCTTAAGGAAAGAGAGGCAAAGCTCTTTATCGCCCGGATGAAGAAAAAGGAGAAAAGAGGTGCCAGGTCGAGGTCGAGGTCGGCTTTCAAGTCGACTTCGGGACATGCTTCAAAGAGCAAGATGAAAGAGGACAACCAACTAGTGATTGACGCTGCGCACTGTGCTAAGGGTAACTGAGTTACAAGTTAGTTAGTCTCATTAACAAAACATCAAAAAATGCAAAAAAGTAGTGTTCATTTAAACATATATTTTTTCAGCATATATGTAAAGACAACATCATATTACATCGTCATAAGGAAATCAACAAGTGTACATAATGGTAGTCATCTACCACAATCAATTCAATAATGTGATATACAACATAATGTTTCAAGATGATCACAAGTTGATGTGTTGGTGAGCCCAATGCATTACGGGACTTAACTGTCCCTTCGTCAGGGGAAATCTGTGGAAAAAGTACATATATTGCATGATCAATAACAAAGAGCTAGGTATATTTATACAAGAAGGGTCCATGGTGGAGAACCGTGCAATTAACATGTTAAATAATACGTTCCAATGACCCAAACGTATGATAGATAGACCCTACGTTAGCTGAAAGAAAATATTAGTGTAGACACCCAATAGCGTGAATATATAGCAGATGAAAGTGACTCAAGAGCCAGTAATGAGATACGATACAGTGCATGAAATGTAAGAAAAGTCCAGGATGAGTGTATAATGTGATGTAGTGAAAATGTAAAGAAGGTTAAATATAACCTCACCTCGAATATTATGTTTGCGAATCCAAAAAAGAAACAGGAATGAATGTGTACAGCTAACTGCGACTAAAAGAACTGAAAAATGAAAGAATAATAAAATAAATGCAAGTACACGTGTGAAAAGTAATACGTGAGGAAAGAAGAAGGAGGTTCAACTTACCAACTGTATTGTGTTTAACAAATGATGTGAAAAATGGCTGAAAAAGATGTAAGAAAACAATATGTTGAGAAAAGGGGAAATGAGAAGCGCATTCTAACTCTGATGAAAAACCCGAAAAAGCGATGACTATACTCACAAGAAATATAAAAAAAGACGGAAGTGGTGTTCCAAAGCGTTGTTCGGGTAATGAATGATGCACGATGTGTAGTCACTCAAATGGGACGTGTAAGTACAATTGTGCTAGTTCCGACTCTGAAGGAAGCGCTAAAATAGAACAAAAAGTGACGAATAAAAACTCATCCTAACATGTTAACTTAACGGGTTGAGAGCCAATAACTGTAGAACTGCTTCGCAAGTTCAAAATACTTACACGGGAGTCCCGACGATAATACGTAGTCCGGTCAACACACTAGCGTCCTGTTGGTACAACGGGATGTTTCAAATGTGAATCGCGCGCCATTTTATGAGATAAGGATGACAAAACGGAAGGGGAACTAATAACAAGTGAAAGAGGACTGGCAGGTAGCGCCATGTTTAAGAGTGTGTATTACCAATCTAAAAAGGAAAACTGGGAATGTGAAACCATAAAAATCAAGTGCTAAAGAGGTGTATACAAAAAATAGATAATTTGAACACAAGTTGGTCGCACACTGCTCGTCACACCAGCAAGTTGCCCCAAAGGACTGTGGTGAATGTAGTGGCGACGGCGGGTACGCCTATGCCACGATGTGTAAAAAGAAAAAAGTATGTGTTGCATTTAGCCATCCCTGTACACGTGTTTCGAGGTAGTTGCCTCTCGTCAGCAGGGAGCAGGACAATGTAAAGGGGTGCCGAGTGGACTGCCAAAATGTAATTAAAACAGGTCAAATACCTCTCAGGGCGCGCAGGTGCAGAACCAGGGCTCGTCAGCCCGATAGCTCACGGGAGCCGTAATAATTTGAACACAAGTTGGTCGCACACTGCTCGTCACACCAGCAAGTTGCCCCAAAGGACTGTGGTGAATGTAGTGGCGACGGCGGGTACGCCTATGCCACGATGTGTAAAAAGAAAAAAGTATGTGTTGCATTTAGCCATCCCTGTACACGTGTTTCGAGGTAGTTGCCTCTCGTCAGCAGGGAGCAGGACAATGTAAAGGGGTGCCGAGTGGACTGCCAAAATGTAATTAAAACAGGTCAAATACCTCTCAGGGCGCGCAGGTGCAGAACCAGGGCTCGTCAGCCCGATAGCTCACGGGAGCCGTAATAATTTGAACACAAGTTGGTCGCACACTGCTCGTCACACCAGCAAGTTGCCCCAAAGGACTGTGGTGAATGTAGTGGCGACGGCGGGTACGCCTATGCCACGATGTGTAAAAAGAAAAAAGTATGTGTTGCATTTAGCCATCCCTGTACACGTGTTTCGAGGTAGTTGCCTCTCGTCAGCAGGGAGCAGGACAATGTAAAGGGGTGCCGAGTGGACTGCCAAAATGTAATTAAAACAGGTCAAATACCTCTCAGGGCGCGCAGGTGCAGAACCAGGGCTCGTCAGCCCGATAGCTCACGGGAGCCGTAATAATTTGAACACAAGTTGGTCGCACACTGCTCGTCACACCAGCAAGTTGCCCCAAAGGACTGTGGTGAATGTAGTGGCGACGGCGGGTACGCCTATGCCACGATGTGTAAAAAGAAAAAAGTATGTGTTGCATTTAGCCATCCCTGTACACGTGTTTCGAGGTAGTTGCCTCTCGTCAGCAGGGAGCAGGACAATGTAAAGGGGTGCCGAGTGGACTGCCAAAATGTAATTAAAACAGGTCAAATACCTCTCAGGGCGCGCAGGTGCAGAACCAGGGCTCGTCAGCCCGATAGCTCACGGGAGCCGTAATAATTTGAACACAAGTTGGTCGCACACTGCTCGTCACACCAGCAAGTTGCCCCAAAGGACTGTGGTGAATGTAGTGGCGATGGCGGGTACGCCTATGCCACGATGTGTAAAAAGAAAAAAGTATGTGTTGCATTTAGCCATCCCTGTACACGTGTTTCGAGGTAGTTGCCTCTCGTCAGCAGGGAGCAGGACAATGTAAAGGGGTGCCGAGTGGACTGCCAAAATGTAATTAAAACAGGTCAAATACCTCTCAGGGCGCGCAGGTGCAGAACCAGGGCTCGTCAGCCCGATAGCTCAGGGGAGCCGTAATAATTTGAACACAAGTTGGTCGCACACTGCTCGTCACACCAGCAAGTTGCCCCAAAGGACTGTGGTGAATGTAGTGGTGACGGCGGGTACGCCTATGCCACGATGTGTAAAAAGAAAAAAGTATGTGTTGCATTTAGCCATCCCTGTACACGTGTTTCGAGGTAGTTGCCTCTCGTCAGCAGGGAGCAGGACAATGTAAAGGGGTGCCGAGTGGACTGCCAAAATGTAATTAAAAAAGGTCAAATACCTCTCAGGGCGCGCAGGTGCAGAACCAGGGCTCGTCAGCCCGATAGCTCAGGGGAGCCGTAATAATTTGAACACAAGTTGGTCGCACACTGTTCGTCACACCAGCAAGTTGCCCCAAAGGACTGTGGTGAATGTAGTGGCGACGGCGGGTACGCCTATGCCACGATGTGTAAAAAGAAAAAAGTATGTGTTGCATTTAGCCATCCCTGTACACGTGTTTCGAGGTAGTTGCCTCTCGTCAGCAGGGAGCAGGACAATGTAAAGGGGTGCCGAGTGGACTGCCAAAATGTAATTAAAACAGGTCAAATACCTCTCAGGGCGCGCAGGTGCAGAACCAGGGCTCGTCAGCCCGATAGCTCACGGGAGCCGTAATAATTTGAACACAAGTTGGTCGCACACTGCTCGTCACACCAGCAAGTTGCCCCAAAGGACTGTGGTGAATGTAGTGGCGACGGCGGGTACGCCTATGCCACGATGTGTAAAAAGAAAAAAGTATGTGTTGCATTTAGCCATCCCTGTACACGTGTTTCGAGGTAGTTGCCTCTCGTCAGCAGGGAGCAGGACAATGTAAAGGGGTGCCCTGGTTCTGCACCTGCGCGCCCTGAGAGGTATTTGACCTGTTTTAATTACATTTTGGCAGTCCACTCGGCACCCCTTTACATTGTCCTGCTCCCTGCTGACGAGAGGCAACTACCTCGAAACACGTGTCCAGGGATGGCTAAATGCAACACATACTGTTTTCTTTTTACGCATCGTGGCATAGGCATACCCGCCGTCGCCACTACATTCACCACAGTCCTTTGGGGCAACTTGCTGGTGTGACGAGCAGTGTGCGACCAACTTGTGTTCAAATTATTACGGCTCCCGTGAGCTAACGGGCTGACGAGCCCTAGTTCTGCACCTGCGCGCCATGAGAGGTATTTGACCTGTTTTAATTACATTTTGGCAGTCCACTCGGCACCCCTTTACATTGTCCTGCTCCCTGCTGACGAGAGGCAACTACCTCGAAACACGTGTCCAGGGATGGCTAAATGCAACACATACTGTTTTCTTTTTACGCATCGTGGCATAGGCGTACCCGCCGTCGCCACTACATTCACCACAGTCCTTTGGGGCAACTTGCTGGTGTGACGAGCAGTGTGCGACCAACTTGTGTACAAAAAATAGATAATATGAACAAACATGGTAAAGCAAGCCAAGGCAAAGATAAATGCGCTATGTAAACCCAGCAACAGGAGAAACATCCAAGTGTTCGCTTAGTCTAAAAAAGTGGCTTCCGCGATGTTAAAACAAAGTATCAACAGGAATACACAGTCGCCATTGTAAAAGGGATATTATTGGCTTGATAAATTAATGAAAATGAAACAGAGAGATAACATGTAGGTACATGACCCGTAAGACGTGTAATGAAGAAAAAATCAATTGGATTAGTGTATAGAAATGTGCCCGAGCTCGGGAACATAAAAGTATGCATAATATAATATGAAAAAGACAAACTAGTGGAAATCTGGATGCAGGATGGTGTAAGAAGTGTTTTACTTGTAGAGAGAGTATGATATCGAATGATAGCGAAGATATAGAAAAGTATTGACAGTGTTTATATAAACGTGCTAACCAATAAGAGGAAAGGATAGTAAAGGAAGAATGCTAGATAACAACAAGAATGAGAGTACTTAATGGAGGTGTAAAGCAAGACGACCAGTAGTGAGTCACTAGATACATGGAAACAAAGAATAGACATATAGGTACTGTATTTACAAAAAGCATGAAAAATCTAAACGATCATTAAGCCCACATGGGGCCAGGGTCTGCAATTTCTGAATCCAAAAGAGCTCTCTACGTAGAAGTAAATTGGTGGTATCTACGCCTGGTTTAACATCAATAGTCTCAATGATTTGAAAACGAAGTTGGGAAATTGTGTGTTTGGCTTCTAGCCAATGCATAGCAAGGCTCGAGGTGCTGCTTTTGTTCCTGATCCTGGATTTGTGCTCCGTAATGCGTGTTTTTATTTTGCGCTCAGTTTTGCCTACATAGGCCTTGCCGCAAGGGCATTTAATGCAATAAATGACATGGGTGGTGTTACAGTCACTGTTGTGTTTCAGGCATATATTGGAACCAGATGTGGGATGAGTTAAAATGTTCCCTGTTATGACGTTATTGCAGTGAATACATGAATGACATTTACGAGTTCCATGATAAGCAGCAGGTTTATCAGTAGTTTTGGAGAATTTCAGGAGGTTCCGTAAGTTTTTACCTCTGGTGTATGCAAACATGGGTTTCTCCAAGAAAAGGTTTTGAAAATCTTGTTCTTGTTGTAGCAGTTCCCACCGTGAGAGAATAATCTTCTTGATTTTGGTTGAGGATGTAGAAAAGCTGCTAACAAATACAAGTCTTTTAGAGGCAGTACGTGGTTTTTGTTGCAATAAATCTGCTCTTGGTGTAGACATGGCTCGTGTTAGACATTTATGTAACACCTCCTGTGGGTATCCTCTTGATGAAAATTTTTCGGAAGTGATTTGTAATTGAAGGGTACTGTTGTCAGGATCTGAGCAAATTCTACGAATTCGAGTGAATTGAGACAACGGTAGATTATTGATGAGATGACGGGGATGAAAACTTGTAAAGGTTAGAAGACTGTTACGATCAGTAGGTTTATGGAAAACTGTAGTGTGAAATTGATTCATAGATGTTTTAGTGACTTGTACATCCAGGTAATGAATGGAGTCCTTGTGAATGGTGTAGGTCAATTGGATATGAGTATGACTCCTGTTGAGTGTCTCTATCATAGAGATAAAAGACTGTGCTGAATCACTCCAAATCAAGAATATATCGTCTATGTAGCGACAGTATAGATGTATTTTAGGCCACCATTCAGTATTTGAAATGATATGATCTTGTTCATATTGTGCCATATAGATGTTCGCATAGGCAGGTGCTCCCGAAAAGCCCATTGAAGTGCCATTCAGTTGTGCGTAAAATTTCTGTTGGTACTGGAAGTAGCTGTTATGTAGGCAGAACTTCAAAAGCTGCAAAATCAAGACCTTCTCAATGTCAATGTCTTCCATTTTGAATAAAGCCCATTCTACCGCTTCAAGACCTGCTGCGTGTGGGATAGAGGTGTAAAGAGCTGTGACATCAATGGTGCACAAGTAAATGGAATCTTGAGGATCAATGGTCATTTGTTGGAGCATTTGGAGAAAGTGAGTAGTGTCTTTAAGATAAGTTTGCCAAGATTGTACGAACTTCTGTAGGTAATGGTCCAGGAATTTTCCAATGGGGTCAAAAATGGATTTGCAGCCAGATACTATTGGACGAAACGGGGGATCATGGGGATCCTTGTGTATTTTAGGGATCATATACAAATGAGGGCGTTGTGGATTGGATGATGATAAAAAAAAGCCGTGTGTTGTTATCGATCCATGCTTGTTCAAGCGCCGCGTTGAGAATGGAGTTAAATAGCTCCGAAAGTAGTGCTGTAGGATCGCATGATAATGGCAAATAAGTATTGGTATCAGAGATATGTGCCAGTACTTTAGAATGGTAATATTCTGAGTCCATCAACACTATAGCTCCTCCTTTGTCTGCCGGTTGAATTGTGATCAAGGGATTATTAGACAATTTCAGAAGAACTTGACGTTCATGTTTTGACATGTTGCTGTGGTGTTTAGGTTTGTAATTGAGTTTTTCCAAGTCTTTGTTGACCAATGTCTCAAAGCTATCCAAAGTTTTGTGAGATGATGGTGGCACAAAGGTGCTCTTAGGTTTGAATTGGTGATGGGTGGGAGTATCATCCTGTGTGGTGTCTGATGCAACATCATTGAAGAAATGTTTTAGACGAATGGTGCGCATAAATCTGAAGAATTCTCCTTGGGTTTGTAGGTGGTTGGCATGAGACGTGGGTACAAACGATAATCCGCGTCCCAAAAGGGACTTTTCTTGATTAGTAAGAGTGTGTGATGATATATTAATCACTAATTCACCGTTTTCCCGCTTCGTAAAGCTTTGCCGCTGCCTTCTTTTCCCTGTCCTGGTTTTTCTTGGGTAGTTGATTTGGACGTTTCTCTTGGTGGGGGTGGGCGCCCCTGATCCGTGGCCTGTGATAAAAAAGAAGACGTGGATGCTGTTGAAGTGGTAGGCATAGTAGCAGTTGGTGCATTATCCCCTGAGGAAGGAGAACCAGATTGTTGGACTAGAGTTACTGAAGAGGCCGGTATGCGGCTTGTGGTAGTATATTTTTCTGATGCTAAACTTTCATCCGAAGTAGTGGGTGTTTTTTTGTTGTCGAATCTTTTGCGAGTATATATCTCCGCCCACGTATAAACCTCATTCAGTTTATAGTCGATAGTGTCGCGTCTATACTTGCGTAACTTGCCTTCTTGTAACTCCCTCTCATAACCATCCAATTTCTGGTTGAGAATTTCCAAATGTAGCTTCCAAGAATCTGCTTCCATGCGGAATTCTAACTCAGTCTTTAAGGAGCAGATTTCTTCTTCTAAATCTTTAATGGTTTTTGACAATTCTTCAATAATAAGGAGTATGAGATCTAATGAGCACTTATTGAGGATTGAGTACCATTTGTCCATGAAAGCTGTATTCAAATGAAAACGAAATAGCATTGGTTTGATGGCCAGACATAGTCCACGCGGAATTCTCTTTGCTTTATGATATTGGACAAGGGTGGAGGCATGAAGTCTCTGATTAAGCTGTCTCCTAGTAATGAATTCAAGTTGCCGGAGTTGTTGGGTAATAGATCCACCATGGGTGTCCGTGATTTTGACTTCTTGTATAAGTGAATATATTTGAGAGGCCTCATCTGAGGTATAAGCTTTCGTATTGGCTCTATTGTCCGTGATATTTGTAATGGCATCAAATGACATGATTGACAAGTGGGTGCTGCTGCTGAGACAGAAGAATACTTGTACTAGAGGAAGATGGGCAGCGCACTCCTGTTATCTAACTGATCAGAAAGGTATATACTAGATGATATAGGTGCTGCAGCGTGATGCTCGCTGTCAATCGGGCATGTGAAAAACTAAATGAAAGAGGACAACCAACTAGTGATTGACGCTGCGCACTGTGCTAAGGGTAACTGTCAAGTTCTTCTGAAATTGTCTAATAATCCCTTGATCACAATTCAACCGGCAGACAAAGGATGAGCTATAGTGTTGATGGACTCAGAATATTACCATTCTAAAGTACTGGCACATATCTCTGATACCAATACTTATTTGCCATTATCATGCGATCCTACAGCACTACTTTCGGAGCTACTTAACTCCATTCTCAACGCGGCGCTTGAACAAGCATGGATCGATAACAACACACGGCTTTTTTTATCATCATCCAATCCACAACGCCCTCATTTGTATATGATCCCTAAAATACACAAGGATCCCCATGATCCCCCGTTTCGTCCAATAGTATCTGGCTGCAAATCCATTTTTGACCCCATTGGAAAATTCCTGGACCATTACCTACAGAAGTTCGTACAATCTTGGCAAACTTATCTTAAAGACACTACTCACTTTCTCCAAATGCTCCAACAAATGACCATTGATCCTCAAGATTCCATTTACTTGTGCACCATTGATGTCACAGCTCTTTACACCTCTATCCCACACGCAGCAGGTCTTGAAGCGGTAGAATGGGCTTTATTCAAAATGGAAGACATTGACATTGAGAAGGTCTTGATTTTGCAGCTTTTGAAGTTCTGCCTACATAACAGCTACTTCCAGTACCAACAGAAATTTTACGCACAACTGAATGGCACTTCAATGGGCTTTTCGGGAGCACCTGCCTATGCGAACATCTATATGGCACAATATGAACAAGATCATATCATTTCAAATACTGAATGGTGGTCTAAAATACGTCTATACTGTCGCTACATAGACGATATATTCTTGATTTGGAGTGATTCAGCACAGTCTTTTATCTCTATGATAGAGACACTCAACAGGAGTCATACTCATATCCAATTGACCTACACCATTCACAAGGACTCCATTCATTACCTGGATGTACAAGTCACTAAAACATCTATGAATCAATTTCACACTACAGTTTTCCATAAACCTACTGATCGTAACAGTCTTCTAACCTTTACACGTTTTCATACCCGTCATCTCATCAATAATCTACCGTTGTCTCAATTCACTCGAATTCGTAGAATTTGCTCAGATCCTGACAACAGTACCCTTCAATTACAAATCACTTCCGAAAAATTTTCATCACGAGGATACCCACAGGAGGTGTTACATAAATGTCTAACACGAGCCATGTCTACACCAAGAGCAGAATTATTGCAACAAAAACCACGTACTGCCTCTAAAAGACTTGTATTTGTTAGCAGCTTTTCTACATCCTCAACCAAAATCAAGAAGATTATTCTCTCACGGTGGGAACTGCTACAACAAGAACAAGATTTTCAAAACCTTTTCTTGGAGAAACCCATGTTTGCATACACCAGAGGTAAAAACTTACGGAACCTCCTGAAATTCTCCAAAACTACTGATAAACCTGCTGCTTATCATGGAACTCGTAAATGTCATTCATGTATTCACTGCAATAACGTCATAACAGGGAACATTTTAACTCATCCCACATCTGGTTCCAATATATGCCTGAAACACAACAGTGACTGTAACACCACCCATGTCATTTATTGCATTAAATGCCCTTGCGGCAAGGCCTATGTAGGCAAAACTGAGCGCAAAATAAAAACACGCATTACGGAGCACAAATCCAGGATCAGGAACAAAAGCAGCACCTCGAGCCTTGCTATGCATTGGCTAGAAGCCAAACACACAATTTCCCAACTTCGTTTTCAAATCATTGAGACTATTGATGTTAAACCAGGCGTAGATACCACCAATTTACTTCTACGTAGAGAGCTCTTTTGGATTCAGAAATTGCAGACCCTGGCCCCATGTGGGCTTAATGATCGTTTAGATTTTTCATGCTTTTTGTAAATACAGTACCTATATGTCTATTCTTTGTTTCCATGTATCTAGTGACTCACTACTGGTCGTCTTGCTTTACACCTCCATTAAGTACTCTCATTCTTGTTGTTATCTAGCATTCTTCCTTTACTATCCTTTCCTCTTATTGGTTAGCACGTTTATATAAACACTGTCAATACTTTTCTATATCTTCGCTATCATTCGATATCATACTCTCTCTACAAGTAAAACACTTCTTACACCATCCTGCATCCAGATTTCCACTAGTTTGTCTTTTTCATATTATATTATGCATACTTTTATGTTCCCGAGCTCGGGCACATTTCTATACACTAATCCAATTGATTTTTTCTTCATTACACGTCTTACGGGTCATGTACCTACATGTTATCTCTCTGTTTCATTTACATTAATTTATCAAGCCAATAATATCCCTTTTACAATGGCGACTGTGTATTCCTGTTGATACTTTGTTTTAACATCGCGGAAGCCACTTTTTTAGACTAAGCGAACACTTGGATGTTTCTCCTGTTGCTGGGTTTACATAGCGCATTTATCTTTGCCTTGGCTTGCTTTACCATGTTTGTTCATATTATCTATTTTTTGTATACACCTCTTTAGCACTTGATTTTTATGGTTTCACATTCCCAGTTTTCCTTTTTAGATTGGTAATACACACTCTTAAACATGGCGCTACCTGCCAGTCCTCTTTCACTTGTTATTAGTTCCCCTTCCGTTTTGTCATCCTTATCTCATAAAATGGCGCGCGATTCACATTTGAAACATCCCGTTGTACCAACAGGACGCTAGTGTGTTGACCGGACTACGTATTATCGTGGGGACTCCCGTGTAAGTATTTTGAACTTGCGAAGCAGTTCTACAGTTATTGGCTCTCAACCCGTTAAGTTAACATGTTAGGATGAGTTTTTATTCGTCACTTTTTGTTCTATTTTAGCGCTTCCTTCAGAGTCGGAACTAGCACAATTGTACTTACACGTCCCATTTGAGTGACTGATTTACTACACATCGTGCATCATTCATTACCCGAACAACGCTTTGGAACACCACTTCCGTCTTTTTTTATATTTCTTGTGAGTATAGTCATCGCTTTTTCGGGTTTTTCATCAGAGTTAGAATGCGCTTCTCATTTCCCCTTTTCTCAACATATTGTTTTCTTACATCTTTTTCAGCCATTTTTCACATCATTTGTTAAACACCATACAGTTGGTAAGTTGAACCTCCTTCTTCTTTCCTCACGTATTACTTTTCACACGCGTACTTGCATTTATTTTATTATTCTTTCATTTTTCAGTTCTTTTAGTCGCAGTTAGCTGTACACATTCATTCCTGTTTCTTTTTTGGATTCGCAAACATAATATTCGAGGTGAGGTTATATTTAACCTTCTTTACATTTTCACTACATCACATTATACACTCATCCTGGACTTTTCTTACATTTCATGCACTGTATCGTATCTCATTACTGGCTCTTGAGTCACTTTCATCTGCTATATATTCACGCTATTGGGTGTCTACACTAATATTTTCTTTCAGCTAACGTAGGGTCTATCTATCATACGTTTGGGTCATTGGAACGTATTATTTAACATGTTAATTGCACGGTTCTCCACCATGGACCCTTCTTGTATAAATATACCTAGCTCTTTGTTATTGATCATGCAATATATGTACTTTTTCCACAGATTGCCCCTGACGAAGGGACAGTTAAGTCCCGAAATGCATTGGGCTCACCAACACATCAACTTGTGATCATCTTGAAACATTATGTTGTATATCACATTATTGAATTGATTGTGGTAGATGACTACCATTATGTACACTTGTTGATTTCCTTATGACGATGTAATATGATGTTGTCTTTACATATATGCTGAAAAAATATATGTTTAAATGAACACTACTTTTTTGCATTTTTTGATGTTTTGTTAATGAGACCAACTAACTTGTAACTCAGTTACCCTTAGCACAGTGCGCAGCGTCAATCACTAGTTGGTTGTCCTCTTTCATTTAGTTTTTCACATGCCCGATTGACAGCGAGCATCACGCTGCAGCACCTATATCATCTAGTATATACCTTTCTGATCAGTTAGATAACAGGAGTGCGCTGCCCATCTTCCTCTAGTCAAAGAGCAAGAAGCATAAGAAGAAGAGGAGGCATTCGTCTCATCATAAGGCCTCGACGTCGAAGTCTAAATCACCTGCTCGGCGTCGAAGGGAGTCAGTGTCTCCTTCTCCTGTCCCGGCTTCGCCTCTTGCTCCTTCTTCTCCTGTGTCTTCTCCGGCTCCGGCTGAATCGCCGGTGCCGGTGCCGGCATCCTCTCCGGCGCCGATGGCTTCTCCAGATCCTGCAGGTCCTTCGGCTCCGTCTCCGACTCCGGCCCAGGATGAGGATGATCAGGCTCCGGGTGAGTCTGTGATGCCGCAAGTTCCACCGTCGGCGCCGGCTGGCCCGAGTCCGGTGTTACCTGACCAGTATCCGGCTTTCCCTAATCCAGGTCAGGACCCCTCGCATTATCTCAATGCGATGTACGGGGTGTTTTCTCGGGCCATGTATACCTCTGGTGCACCTATGGGTCCGATGGGTCCGATGGCTTTTAATCTGGGAGTGCCGCAGGTTTATCCTCAAGCACCGTTTATGCCTTTCTTCCCAGCGACGCCGTCTTGGCAGATGCCGGCGCCGAGAACATCGACGCCGATTCCCTCTTCACCGGCGCCGACTCGACCTCGTTCGATGCCGGCTGCTCCAGCTGATTCGCGTTCGACGCCTCTGCCGGCGCCGTCGGATTCGATCACGGCGCCGCCGACGCCGCAGGTGCGGATCCATTCCAGAAGGGAGGCGCAGAGAGTGCTGGAGGAGAGGCGCTATCTTATGGACGAGGTTGAAGAGGGGGAATTGGTCGAATCCGATGAGGTGTTTGTCGAGTTGAAGGAGGCAAGTGGGTTGGATTTGTCTCCGGAGTGGGAGATCACTCCTCCATCGGATGAACCTTCTAAAGACGCGGCACCTTATCATGCTGTAATCAGAAAGGCTGCAGAGTTGTTGGACCTTCAATTGCCATCTGTTGAATTCAAGTCTAATATCTTGACTGAGGTGTTGCACTCTCCAACTGCGGTGTCAGAGCCGCTGTTGCCTTTTAATGAAGCAATATTGGAGCCTGTGTTGGATGTGTGGCGCAAGCCTTTTTCGGCTCCTGCGGTGTCCAAGGTGGTTGCAAGGAGATATAGGGTGGCTCCAGGGGATCCTGAGTTTTTGTCATCACACCCTTCACCTGAAAGCCTGGTCGTTCAGGCGGCTTGTTCTGGACGTTCAAAAGGTGCGTTTCCTCAAGTCCCAGGGGACAGAGAGGCCAAGAAGGTAGACCAATCGGCCAAGAAGGTCTTTTCATCAGCCAGTATGGCATTAAAATCTTCTAATGCGACTTGCTTATTGGGGCGCTATATCCATGCGCTTATGGATTCAGCTAAAAAGTTGGCACCGAAGCTGTCAGAGGAGGATAGAGCAGGCTTCCATGAAGTACTATCGGATGCCCAGGCGGCTGCTCGCCAGGTTATTCAGAGTGGCCTGGATACAGCAGACTCAGTTGCCAGGGTCATGGGGTCTTCAGTCGCCACCAGGAGGGGTGCGTGGCTTAAGTCCTCCGAATTCTCTTCTGATGTCCAGTCAACCTTGTTGGACTTACCTTTTGATGGGTCTGGTCTGTTCGGGAAGAAGGCTGATGCTGCTCTCGAGCGCTTCAAAGAGAGTAAGGCTACGGCTAGGTCGTTGGGCCTTCAATCCCAGCCGAGAGGTACTTTCAAGAGGTACAGAGGTTTTGGTAGGGCGAGTTTTCGTTCTTATAGACCAGCCCAGCAGCAGCAAAGTTCCAAGGGATATAGAGGAAGACTTAGAGGTCGCTCACGTGGCCGTCAACTCTCCTCCTCCTCTTCCTCTTCCTCAGCCCCTCCCACCACCGCAAAACAGCCCTAGATTCGGCATTCCGGATCATGCTGGTCCTGTGGGGGGCCGGCTTACCCATTTTCTACAAGATTGGGAATCTGTAACTTCAGATCTCTGGGTTCTGGATCTTGTAGAAAATGGGTACGCCCTTCCCTTTCGGGAATTCCCTCCAAATTACCCTCCTTGCCAAGGGGTTTGCTCGGAGGACCACCGTCTTCTCCTACAGGAGGAAGTCCTGAAGTTGTTTCAGAAAGGTGCGATAGAGGTGGTTCCGGAGCAGGAGAGGGGTCAGGGATGCTACTCCCGGTATTTTCTGATCCCGAAGAAGGACGGCAGATTGCGTCCGATATTGGACCTCAGAATCCTGAATTTTTACCTGAAACAGGAGAAGTTCAAGATGCTCACCCTTGCGCAGGTTCTTCAGGCGCTGAATCAGGAGGATTGGATGGTGTCGCTCGACTTGCAGGATGCGTATTTTCACATCCCCATTCTGAAGTCGCACAGGAAGTATCTCCGGTTCACGGTAGGGTCGCAGCATTATCAGTTTGCGGTCCTCCCGTTTGGTCTTACTTCGGCACCTCGAGTCTTCACAAAGGTGATGGCAGTGGTGGCAGCCCATCTCAGAAGATCGGGAATTTCGGTTTTCCCTTATTTGGACGACTGGCTGATCAAGGCGGAGTCGTCGGAGAAGGTGCTGTGCCATCTGCGGGATACAACTCAGCTGTTGTTCAGAATGGGTTTTTCGATCAATGTGCCCAAATCTCACCTGGTGCCCTCTCAGCGCAACCTGTTCATAGGTGCGGTACTGGACACTACTGTGTGTCGAGCATTCCCTCCTCCTCAAAGGATTCTCGACATTCAGGAAATGATTCCTTTATTTTACAGCGGAGCGGTCGTTCCAGTTCTGAAGGTCCTTCGCCTGCTCGGTCTGTTCGCCTCCTGCATCCTGTTGGTCAACCATGCACGCTGGCACATGAGGGCGCTCCAGTGGTGCCTCCGCAAGCAGTGGTATCAGCACAAGGGAGATCTCAGGGAGTCTGTGAGGATCTCCAGAGAAGCTGCAGCGGATCTATCTTGGTGGAGCGTGGAGGGCAATCTGTCCCAAGGAAAGCCCTTCCATCTACCTCCATCGGTGACCACGGTGATAACGGATGCATCCACTCTAGGGTGGGGTGCTCATCTGGGGGATCTGGAGATCAAGGGTCTTTGGTCTCCGGAAGAAAGGTTGTTGCACATCAACCTTCTGGAATTACGGGCGATACGTTTGGCACTCAAGGCCTTCCTCCCTTCCCTTCGCGGTCAGTCGATTCAAGTCCTGACAGACAACACGACCGCGATGTGGTATATAAACAAACAGGGAGGTGTGGGGTCTCTTTGTCTCTGCAGAGAGGCCCTGCGTCTATGGTCCTGGGCTCAGGACCATCGGATTTGTCTGATGGCAAATCATCTGGCCGGAGTTCTGAACGTGCGTGCGGACAGTCTCAGTCGGCAGTTCTCTGCCGATCACGAGTGGAGGCTTCATCCAGAGGTAGTTCTTCACGTCTTTCGGATGTGGGGAACTCCTCGGGTGGACCTGTTCGCCACTCACGAGAATGCTCACTGCCCGTCATTCTGCAGTCTCCAGTATCCTATGCAGGGAGCGTTGGGGGACGCGTTTCAGATAGATTGGAGCTCACAACTCCTTTACGCGTTTCCTCCCATACCCTTGATTCCTCGGGTTCTGAGGAAGATTCGCCAAGACCGGGCCCAAGTCATATTGATCGCCCCGGTACACAGATCTTCTCCACCTCTCCTCGTGCCCTCCGCTCCGTCTCCCTCTCAGGGCAGACCTCCTCTCGCAGTCGGAGGGGCAGGTTCTACACCCCCACCTCCAGAGCTTACACCTTCATGCCTGGAGATTGAACGGGGCAACCTGAATTCTTTCTCTCTCCCGCCGGATGTGGTGGACGTTATTTTATCGGCCAGGCGACACTCCACCAAATCAATATACTCCTATAGATGGTCTAAATTCGTTCTCTGGTGCGGAGAGAGGTCAATTGATCCCTTGAAGGCTCGTTTGTCTAATATTTTACAGTTTGCCCTTTCTCTTGCTCAGCAAGGCTTTGCTGTGGCTACTGTAAAAGGATATTTATCTGCTTTGTCGGCTTTCCTATGCCTGCCAGATCAGCCGTCCTTATTTAAATCACCTATTGTGCTTAGGTTTCTCAAGGGCCTTACGAATAAATTTCCTCCTGCTCCCTTTATTGTACCTCAGTGGGACTTAAATCTTGTACTGACTTATCTTATGGGTTCTCCCTTCGAGCCCTTACATAAGTGTCCCTTGAGACTGTTGTCTTTTAAGACAGTGTTCCTCATTGCAATCACCTCGGCAAGGAGGGTAAGTGAGCTTCAAGCTCTTAGTTCAAAACCCCCATTTTTGACTGTGCATGCTGAACGAATGGTGCTCCGGACCAGGGCTGCGTTTTTGCCTAAAGTGGTAACTCCCTTCCATCTGGGGCAGTCCATTACCCTTCCTTCCTTTTATCCTCCCCCACACCCTTCCAAGGAGGAGGAGAGACTTCACCGTTTGGACCCTAAGAGGGCGGTGAGCTTTTACCTGGACAGGACTAAGGACTACAGGATTGATGACCAGCTCTTTGTGGGCTTTGCTGGCTGCAGAAAGGGTCGTGCGGTGCACAAGCGCACCCTTTCCAGATGGATTGTGCTATGCATCAAGATCTGCTACTCTCTAGCTGGTAAGGAGCCTCCGGAGGGTTTGAGGGCTCATTCTACCAGAGCAAAGTCTTCCACATCTGCCTTAGCTAGAGGTGTTCCAGTGGAGGACATTTGTAGGGCGGCAACTTGGGCCTCCCTCCACACCTTCGCAAAGCATTATTGTTTAGACACCGAGGTGAGGAGGGACGGACATTTTGCGCGATCCGTCCTTCAGGACTTTCTGGTATAGAAGGGTGGACACCCTCCTCCGGGAGTGGGGGACTGCTGTGGAATCTATTCACAAGGTGAGGAATCCACTGGCAGATGTATCCATCAGAAGAACAAGTTACTTACCTTCGGTAACGCTTTTTCTGGTGGATACAGTATCTGCCTGTGGATTCCTCACTGACCCACCCGCCTCCCCGTTGTCCGTCCTTCTATACCAGTGACTTTATGTCTATAATTCTATTGATGGTGTTTCAGATGTGTTTACATCTGTCAAAGGCATTGGGTTATTTCTAGTGTTTTGATGTTTCTTCTCCACACTGTGTGTGTTGATATGCATATTGTGTACTGTGTATACTGTTTATGTACATATTGCTGTCAGTCCGTCCGTGTGCCTCGAAGGCACGGAAAAAAGGGGCGGAACTGACGTCATCACGCCGAGGAGGTCTTCTTATGGAGCCGGTGACGTCAGCGGAGTCGCGAGCGGAGCCGTGCCTCTGTGACGTCGTCTTCGACCTCATCGGCGTGGACTGCTACAAAAGTTTCCGAATGTTGCTGGCGCAGGGGATATTCACAAGGTGAGGAATCCACAGGCAGATACTGTATCCACCAGAAAAAGCGTTACCGAAGGTAAGTAACTTGTTCATCTGGTGTGTGACTGATATACTTCTTAATCTACAAAAAACTTGAAAGGTGAGTTATTTAATTGTGAGGAGATGTATGTAGACTATTTTGATTTTATTCAGACTAATGTATTTCTTCTGCTAAAGTGTAGGGAGTACTTTTTTTTCTCTACAATCTTATTGACAGTGTGTGTGCATGTAGAAACCATTCTGTGATAAGCATTTGTTTTTTGTATGTGTTTGTAGACAGATAACTGTGCAGTTTTTATATTTTGGTAGAATTAGAGACCAGTCATTGTTTATGAATTTGTGAAATGAGTTATGTTTCTGCACTGAAATGTAGTACTCCTTGTACATGAAGAAATGTGTTTTGGTATAGTGCAAGGGATAGTGTTGTTTGTCTAGAATCACACAGTGAGTCTGTGTGCATTTGGGAACCACTGTGAGAGAAGCATTTGGTAACATTGTGTATTTGTTGACAGATAACTCTTTTAAAACCTGTAACGTTGTCAAGTTTTAGTAGCATTAGAAGCCAGTCTTTGCTTATGCGTTGATTAAATGAGTCAGGCTTTGACACAAAAGTGCACTCTTGAAATATGTACATTGTGTGCAGTTCCCTTACCACTTCCACAGAAGTGAATGAGTTTTGGTAAGCTGCTAGGGATAGTGTTGTTTGTCTAGAATCACACTGTGAGTCTGTGTGCATTTGGGAACCACTGTGAGAGAAGCATTTGGTAACATCGTGTATTTGCTGACAGATAACTGTTTTAAAACATGTCATGTTGTCAAGTTTTAGTAGCATTAGAAGACAGTTCTGGCTTATGCTTTGATTAAATGAGTCAGGCATTGACACTAAAGTGCAGTCGTGAAATATGTTGATTGTGTGCAGTTCCCTTACCACTTCCACTGTATTGAATGAGTTTTGGTAAACTCCTAGGGATAGTGGTGCTTGTCTAGAATCACACTGTGAGTGTGCATTTGGAAATCACTGTGAGAGAAGGATTGCGTAACATCGTGTATTTTCTGACAGATAAGTCTTTTAAAACCGGTCATGTTGTCAAGTTTTAGTAGCATTAGAAGCCAGTCTTTGCTTATGCGTTGATTAAACGAGTCAGTCTTTGACACAAAAGTGCAGTCATGAAATATGTAGATTGTGTGCAGTTCCCTTACCACTTCCACAGTAGTGAATGAGTTTTGGTAAACTTTAGGGATAGTGGTTGTTGTCTAGAATCACACAGTGAGTCTGTGTGCATTTGGGAACCACTGTGAGAGAAGGATTGGGTAACATCGTGTATTTTCTGACAGATAATTCTTTTAAAACCGGTCATGTTGTCAAGTTTTAGTAGCATTAGAAACTAGTCTTTGCTTATGCATTGATAAAATGAGTCAGGGTTTGACACTAAGGTGCAGTACCATGTACTATTTGTTTCACTGTGGCACAACTGAAAATGTAAAAGTTTTACCCAGTCACTGTCCTAGAAGTAGTCTGAGGATTTAGTCAGTTTCTAAGTACTTATGTTGTGAACCATTCATTACCAAATAGACTGCTTCAAATGTCTATGCAGTATGCATGTAGTGTTCTAACATACTATACACTTGTCTTTTACACCTTCAATTTCCTAGTCAGTATCCATACACTTCCAGGAAACACCCTGTCACTCCCTTTGCAGTCCTCTAGTGACCCATTCAGCACCATGTAATAATCCATTCACTGTGCCAAAACCTAAACACTTATAAATTCACCAAGACACTCTCTTTCCAGTACTCTAATGATTCAGTCACTGCCTGTATTCATGCACTGAGCCAGGCCTTAGAACATGGACTTCTTCAAACCCCTATCCACTATGCATGCAGTCTTGTAACCACCTAAACACTTGTCTTTCACACTTTCAATTCCCTAGTCAGTATCGATACAGTCCAGCAAACATCCTGTCACTCCCTTTGCACTCTTCTAGTGACTCATTCAGTACCAAGTACTAATCCATTCCCTGTGCCAAAAGCCTACCACTTATACATTCACCCAGGCAGTCTTCTTGCTGTTCTCTAATCATTCAGTCAGTACCCAAGTACTCATGCAGCAAGCCAGGCCTTATCACATAGACTGCTTCAAACGCCTATTCACTATGCATGTAGTCCTGTAACTACCTACACAGTTGTTTTTCACACCTTCAATTCCCTAGTCAGTATCCATACACTTCCAGGAAACACCCTGTCACTCCCTTTGCAGTCCTCTAGTTACCCATTCAGCTCCATGTACTAATCCATTCACTGTGCCAAAACCCAAACACTTATAAATTCACCAAGACACTCTCTTTGCAGTACTCTAATCATTCAGTCAGTGCCTATTTATTCATGCACTGAGCCAGGCCTTAGCACATGGACTGCTTCAAACCCCTATCCACTATGCATGCACTCTTCTAACCACCTAGACACTTGTCTTTCACACTTTCGATTCCCTAGTCAGTATCCATACCGTCCAGCAAACATCCTGTCACTCCATTTGCACTCCTCTAGTGACCCATTCAGCACCATGTACTAATCCATTCCCTGTGCCAAAAGCCTACCACTTATAATTTCACCCAGGCAGTCTTCTTGCTGTTCTCTAATCATTCAGTCAGTACCCAAGTACTCATGCAGTGAGCCAGGCCTTATCACAGACTGCTTCAAACACCTATTCACTATGCATGTAGTCCTGTAACTACCTACACAGTTGTTTTTCACACCTTCAATTCCCTAGTCAGTATCCATACACTTCCAGGAAACACCCTGTGTAGGAAGGTGGATATCTGACTATGGTTACCCCCAAATTTTTGCCTAGTGTCTAGCTGGTTTTTCGACTTAGTTGGCCTGAGATCCTGCCATTCAGGCTCTCAGGCTATCTGCTCTCTCTGTAAAATGGACTCCATGTACCCTAGGTACATACCCAATTGGTTGGATCACCCTGTCAGCCCCTGTACCAGTGTACACTAGGTACCCAGGGCATTGGTGTATCCAAGGCCTGCCAGGGGCTGAAGCATGTATTATGCCACCCCAGGCTTGGCCTAACAATCTGACACAACTGGCTGATCACTCAGCTGGGGTAAGTTGGTGTAATCACCTCTTACTTAGGTGTAGTATACCTATACCTAAACTTAAATGGGACACCTGGTAACCTATAAGTCACTCCTATGGCAGGCCTTAACAATCCTGAAGGCAGAGTGCTTGGTTCCATGTGAGATGGTGCTCTGGCATGAGCTGAGCCTGTCTGCAGTGGTCGGAACAACTTCCTTCTACTGTTTCCAGATATCGTCATACCATATACTCTTAAGTGCATTATGAACCTCGCGGTTAAATGCTATCTTTGGTTTGGCTTTATCAAAACATGTCGAGTAAGGTGTCATACGAATTGGAATACTAACCCCTCGCCAATTCTGGCGACGGGGTTAGCATTCCACCCTTCTAGAGGGACACGACATGTACAGTACCTGAAACCCGGGTAAAATCAGACATAGCCTCAGCTCCACAAAATGGATGCTGCCACCACAGACACAAGTCTGCCCTCCTGCTGCTGGGAGTCCTTCCAGCTTGGGAGGTGTGGACAAAGGGTTTCCTGCCAGGGGAGGTGCGTGCACCACCCCAGACAGGATTTTGTGTATTGGTCAGGTAGGGCTTGAAAGAAACCAGACATGCCTGTGGCTCACAAGGAGCCTCGGTGCATATGCCAGTTCAAACCGGTCCTTGGGCACACCAGTCCCGGGCCTGGGGCGAGCTGGACAAAGGATTGGGGGTGTAACCACCCCCCTTCCTGGTCCCACCCATAGGGAGGGACCTAGCAGGTAGTCCGGCCCCTAGAATCCGAATAAAGGTAGGAGCTGTGTCCTAAGACTTCAGACATCCTGGAATCAACTTGAAACTAAGAAGAAGACGGGAACTTCGACATTCTGCTGCACAGAAGACTGAAGAAAATCTCCCCTGTGGTCAGGGAGTGACCACCTTGCTAACGCAAGCACCATCCAGCGAATCACCGTCTGCTTTGCCGCCGCCTCCCGCCGGAGCCCGAGCCCAGAGACTGACAAGACCTGGACCTCCAGACCTCTCACCGCCCGATCCACAGTCCCTGCAAAGAGGAGACCCGTGGAGGCACCGAGACACGTGGAGCCAGCCATCTTGGAACGACTACGACAAGCTGACCAGTGCAACAACCGAGGCTCCCTCCAAGTTGTGCTTTGGGTCCTGAGAAGCCCAACCCTCGAGCAGCATCTGCACCAAAGGTGAGCCCTCCAGCATCTCCACGATCTGCGTGGGGCCCTTCTGCATTTTGCCACTCGACGCGCCTAACCGGTTGCTGGCCCGCTGGCTAGTGGCCATCTTGGCGACGAAATCTACGACAAACACCGCTGGTCTGGTTGCTCCAGACTGGCCCTTGCTCCCCTCCAAAGGAGCAATCCCTCTGACCTTGCTGGTCAGAACCAACAGCTGATTTCCGAATCCTCCTACAATTGCTTTTGCCAAGGCTTGTTTGCTTCGATCAAGTCGCCGACACCGCCGACAGCGAGAGCCTGCGTGGGACAGCTCGTGAGCCGACTCCTGGACGTCGTCGACCTTCAGGGACCACGTGGCTGCGGAGACAAGCTACCCCTCATCACCTGTTTGCACCCGACATCGCCTGGTACCCACCTGGTGCCACGCTGGTCACTGGCTAGTGACTGTGAACACTGTCCCCTCTGCTTACAGGTCTTCAACATCTCCGATCCACTCTTGGATCCACTGCATCTCTTCCCGACCGACCGCCTGCAGCATCTTTGTCCCAGGCTCAACGGAACAGATAGAAGAAACCCGACGCACTTTGAGGCCTATGCACCCGCTTCCTGTGGGTGAGGTAAAGCTGGCACTCCGGTGCCCATGTGTAGTAATACATCTCTAGTGCCTGTGTTCCAAATCTTAAGTTCCTAGGTCATCCGGAAGATTCCTTTTGCAGTAACTTTGTACTTTTTACGCACCCATTGAAACCTATGGGAGCCCGCGTGTGACTATTTGCTCTGCACACGCCGCCCGTGGACCTCCTGGTCACTAACTGACGTTAGCTCCTTGTAGGCCCAGCGATTCTAGAGGCCCTAGGCCTTTTCCCTTTTCTGTTCGTGGTACTTATACCACTATTTTAGTATATGGTTCGAGTGGCCACCAGGGCCTATCCATATAAAGTGCAACTTCTGTGTATTCTGTGATAATCTTGTTTGACGATTTGTGCTCCTGTGCTCATAAAGAGACTAGGGGTTACTTTGAGAAATAAATACATGTATATTTTGAATATATATCTGTGTGGTGTCCTTTCATTGGTATAAAAGGGGGTTACTATTGGTAAAACAGCTTGCTTAACACGCATCACGAGTTTAGCCTCAAAGACTGCTTAGCCTACGCTACCACTAGGGCAGCTAGTCCGAAAAGGTTGACTTACAACCACACCATAAGGGTTGCTTGGCATGGTACAAGGTGATCACTTTAACTAGTGAGCATCATATACCAGGCCAACTTCTCACATTGGTGAGCAGCGGTTGGATTTGAGCTTGCTGTGTTTTACCATTGTAATCTCTTGGTTACCAATTGAAAGATCACATAGGTACCTGTAGGTACATATAAAACAAGATTAGATATACATAAGTTCTACTGAACTTAGTTGTTGTAGAGCAAAGGGAGTAGCACACCCTGACTACAACTACTAGATAGGTTTAGTAGGTAAACACAAGTGTAGGTAGATTGCAACACATCCACCCACACTTAAGAGCAATGGCCGGGGCAGAGGGGTCCACTGTACCCATCTCTGTTGAGAGTGACCCCCAGAGGGCAACATCCAGCTTTGCTACCCTTAACCAGAATGAGCTCAGGCATTTGGCAACTCTTAGAGGCCTTAAACAGCCCAAGAACCCTACCTCTGCTGAGCTCAGAGAACTCTTACAAAATGATGAGAATCAGAGAGAACTCAGGAAAGCTTCCCAGTTAGCCCCCTTAGGGTCAGGAACAGGAGGCCCCCCTTCTGAAGATGCCACAGAGGTACCCCCTTTCAATAGTCACCCCTTAGATGGGATGCCTACCACAGAGGAAGAAAGTGATGGGGATACAGATGTGAGTGGGGATGAAGGGAGAACTAGCCCAGTGCCAAGTGTTATACTTGGCCCAGCTAAACTAAGGCTATTGGGGACTGACAGTGGGTTCACCCCATTGGATCTCCCCAGTGGACTTAACACAGGGCTTGGAAGGCAAAGGAATCGCTCAGGTGACTCCAATGCTTCCCATGGCTCTAGAGGCTCTCAAGGTCACTCCAGAAGGAGACTGACCACCCCTCAGAGGAGGGAACATGAGGCCAGAATGCAGGAAGCCCAGCTGAGGATCAGGAAGCAGGAGCTAGAAGTAGCCCTGATGGAAGAAAAACTGAGCAAGGCTAGGCAGCATAGAGAGAGTGGGTCTATACCCACTGGTGGCAGCAATGTCCCTAGGGACAAAGATAGGGTCTTTGACAATAGGAACCTGTCCAAGATTGTGCCCCCCTACAAAAGTGGGGATGACATCCACAAATGGATGACTGCTCTTGAGAGAGCCTGCAAAGTGCAGCAGGTTCCTGAAGACCAGTGGGCAGCAATCTTATGGCTCTCCTTTGAGGGGAGAGGCAGAGATAGACTCCTCACTGTTAGAGAAGAGGATGTCAGAAATTACAGAGTCCTGAAGAGTGTCCTAGTTGATGGGTTAGGCTTAACCACTGAACAGTACAGGTTAATGTTCAGAGACACCCAGAAGACACAGACTCAGGACTGGTCTGAATATGTGGAATGTGCCACTAAGGCTTTGGAGGGTTGGTTGCTGGGAAGTAAGGTGTCTGATTATACAGGATTGTACAATTTGATGATGAGAGAGCAGATTTTAAGTAATTGTCAAAACCAGCTTCTCCATCAACACCTGGTAGACTCAGATTTGACCTCTCCCCAAGAATTGGGAAAGAGGGCAGATAAATGGGTCAGGACCAGGATCAGGCCTAAAAACCAGGGTGGTGACCAAAAGAAAGATACCACCAAGCCTCAAGAGAAGGGTGGGGATAAAGAAAAAGAGAAACCTTCCTCAGGGCCCCAAAACTCCACACAGGGTGGTGGGTCCCAAGCTCCCTCCTCTACCACAGCTAAAAAGCCCTACTGCCATGAGTGTAAAACTCCTGGGCATTGGAAAACTGACAGCGGTTGCCCAAGGGCTAAAAACAAAACTGTTCCTCCAATTACTCCTGTCACACCACCTATTACTGTCAGCGGTAATCCCCCAGGTGGTGGGAGTGCCCCCAGAAATCTGGGTGGGTTTACTTGGGGAACACAGGGGGACCCTGGCTTAGCCAATTCCCCTACAGCAACCACTCTTGTCTGTGATGGTGGCATGGGGTTTGCCAACTTCACTGCCTGTCCCAACACTTTGGGGAGGTACAGACAGGAGCCCTACATCAATGGTACAAAAGCTGAGGCCTACAGAGACACTGGGGCTAGCATCACAATGGTGGCCCATTGGCTAGTTCCCTCTGAGCAGCTTTTGCCCGGTTTCTCCTACCAGGTGACTAACATTGATGGCAAACAGAACAGTCATCCCATGGCAGAGGTATGTCTCAGCTGGGGAGGGGTCACTGGCCCTAAAAGGGTAGCAGTGTCCCCAACCTTGCCTGTAGACTGCTTACTGGGGAATGACTTAGAACTCTCAGCTTGGGCTGGAGTTGAACAAGACACCCATTCTAAAATGGTAGGCCTTTCACAAAAGGGTAGGGGGGTTGTGCCATTCACAACCCCTGTCCAAATAGATTTCCTCCCTGAAAAGGTTGGAAGGGCAGTGGTAGCCACAGCCCAGGCACAGACAGACTTCCCTGTAGGGACTGGCAGAGCTGTGACAGTCACAGCTCAAACACAAACTGAGTGCCCCCCTGAAAAGGTTGGCAAGGCTGTAATGGTCTCAGCCTATACTCAGACTGACATAGGTGTAGTGAAGCCTGAAACAATGGATCACTCCACACAAACTGAGAGTAGTGGGGAGGAAGAAAAGTCTCCCTCTCCCCAGACATTAGGAAAAGGTCAGCCTCCTCAGGGATCTGACCTCACCCCTTGTGAAGGAACTGCCCCAGAGGTAGCCAGGCCTGGCCTGGCAGAGCCTCTGATGTCAGTGGCCCCTTCCAAGGTGGGATCCAGTCTGGTGCAGGTAGCCTGCCTCTCTCTACCCTGCCTCAGTCAGCCCAGGGCTGCAGAGGTCAGGGAGGCCAGTGGACCCCCAGAGGGCCCCTGTCCACAAGAACCCCCCCATCAAAAGAATGAGGATTGCCTGGCTAGTAGCCCTAGTCAGGTGATGGGTAAAAACATTCCTGAGGGATCTCCTTTACAGGTAGTTAGGGACCTCCCCCAGGGGGATTCTGTTGGGCACAGGCAAACATGGGACCTTAGGGCCCCAAACCTGACCTGTCCCTCCAGTAAGCCCACAAAAGGGACCCAGCCTCCAGCTTTAGGTAGCCAGAGGCTGACCCTGAGAGCACAGTGCAACTCAGTTAAAGAAAGAAAGGCATCCATGGTGGAGGATGATTGGAGGAAGCTGAGGCCTCACTTTGAGGACACTCACTTCAGTACTCCATCTCAACACCAGCCTTTTACTTTGCCAAGACACACCACAGGTAGAGATTCCCTATGGTGGAGACCCTCTGATACCCTTAGGGTGAGGGATTGCTTAGTGGACCATGAGACAGGGGGTAACCATGCCAGTGCTGGTTCCTCCTTATATGGCCAATTGGGCAATATAGGCTTACCTGGTCAAGGTCAGCCTTATCTCCCTTCGTTTGGGTGGGGGTTGTGTAGGAAGGTGGATATCTGACTATGGTTACCCCCAAATTTTTGCCTAGTGTCTAGCTGGTTTTTCGACTTAGTTGGCCTGAGATCCTGCCATTCAGGCTCTCAGGCTATCTGCTCTCTCTGTAAAATGGACTCCATGTACCCTAGGTACATACCCAATTGGTTGGATCACCCTGTCAGCCCCTGTACCAGTGTACACTAGGTACCCAGGGCATTGGTGTATCCAAGGCCTGCCAGGGGCTGAAGCATGTATTATGCCACCCCAGGCTTGGCCTAACAATCTGACACAACTGGCTGATCACTCAGCTGGGGTAAGTTGGTGTAATCACCTCTTACTTAGGTGTAGTATACCTATACCTAAACTTAAATGGGACACCTGGTAACCTATAAGTCACTCCTATGGCAGGCCTTAACAATCCTGAAGGCAGAGTGCTTGGTTCCATGTGAGATGGTGCTCTGGCATGAGCTGAGCCTGTCTGCAGTGGTCGGAACAACTTCCTTCTACTGTTTCCAGATATCGTCATACCATATACTCTTAAGTGCATTATGAACCTCGCGGTTAAATGCTATCTTTGGTTTGGCTTTATCAAAACATGTCGAGTAAGGTGTCATACGAATTGGAATACTAACCCCTCGCCAATTCTGGCGACGGGGTTAGCATTCCACCCTTCTAGAGGGACACGACATGTACAGTACCTGAAACCCGGGTAAAATCAGACATAGCCTCAGCTCCACAAAATGGATGCTGCCACCACAGACACAAGTCTGCCCTCCTGCTGCTGGGAGTCCTTCCAGCTTGGGAGGTGTGGACAAAGGGTTTCCTGCCAGGGGAGGTGCGTGCACCACCCCAGACAGGATTTTGTGTATTGGTCAGGTAGGGCTTGAAAGAAACCAGACATGCCTGTGGCTCACAAGGAGCCTCGGTGCATATGCCAGTTCAAACCGGTCCTTGGGCACACCAGTCCCGGGCCTGGGGCGAGCTGGACAAAGGATTGGGGGTGTAACCACCCCCCTTCCTGGTCCCACCCATAGGGAGGGACCTAGCAGGTAGTCCGGCCCCTAGAATCCGAATAAAGGTAGGAGCTGTGTCCTAAGACTTCAGACATCCTGGAATCAACTTGAAACTAAGAAGAAGACGGGAACTTCGACATTCTGCTGCACAGAAGACTGAAGAAAATCTCCCCTGTGGTCAGGGAGTGACCACCTTGCTAACGCAAGCACCATCCAGCGAATCACCGTCTGCTTTGCCGCCGCCTCCCGCCGGAGCCCGAGCCCAGAGACTGACAAGACCTGGACCTCCAGACCTCTCACCGCCCGATCCACAGTCCCTGCAAAGAGGAGACCCGTGGAGGCACCGAGACACGTGGAGCCAGCCATCTTGGAACGACTACGACAAGCTGACCAGTGCAACAACCGAGGCTCCCTCCAAGTTGTGCTTTGGGTCCTGAGAAGCCCAACCCTCGAGCAGCATCTGCACCAAAGGTGAGCCCTCCAGCATCTCCACGATCTGCGTGGGGCCCTTCTGCATTTTGCCACTCGACGCGCCTAACCGGTTGCTGGCCCGCTGGCTAGTGGCCATCTTGGCGACGAAATCTACGACAAACACCGCTGGTCTGGTTGCTCCAGACTGGCCCTTGCTCCCCTCCAAAGGAGCAATCCCTCTGACCTTGCTGGTCAGAACCAACAGCTGATTTCCGAATCCTCCTACAATTGCTTTTGCCAAGGCTTGTTTGCTTCGATCAAGTCGCCGACACCGCCGACAGCGAGAGCCTGCGTGGGACAGCTCGTGAGCCGACTCCTGGACGTCGTCGACCTTCAGGGACCACGTGGCTGCGGAGACAAGCTACCCCTCATCACCTGTTTGCACCCGACATCGCCTGGTACCCACCTGGTGCCACGCTGGTCACTGGCTAGTGACTGTGAACACTGTCCCCTCTGCTTACAGGTCTTCAACATCTCCGATCCACTCTTGGATCCACTGCATCTCTTCCCGACCGACCGCCTGCAGCATCTTTGTCCCAGGCTCAACGGAACAGATAGAAGAAACCCGACGCACTTTGAGGCCTATGCACCCGCTTCCTGTGGGTGAGGTAAAGCTGGCACTCCGGTGCCCATGTGTAGTAATACATCTCTAGTGCCTGTGTTCCAAATCTTAAGTTCCTAGGTCATCCGGAAGATTCCTTTTGCAGTAACTTTGTACTTTTTACGCACCCATTGAAACCTATGGGAGCCCGCGTGTGACTATTTGCTCTGCACACGCCGCCCGTGGACCTCCTGGTCACTAACTGACGTTAGCTCCTTGTAGGCCCAGCGATTCTAGAGGCCCTAGGCCTTTTCCCTTTTCTGTTCGTGGTACTTATACCACTATTTTAGTATATGGTTCGAGTGGCCACCAGGGCCTATCCATATAAAGTGCAACTTCTGTGTATTCTGTGATAATCTTGTTTGACGATTTGTGCTCCTGTGCTCATAAAGAGACTAGGGGTTACTTTGAGAAATAAATACATGTATATTTTGAATATATATCTGTGTGGTGTCCTTTCATTGGTATAAAAGGGGGTTACTATTGGTAAAACAGCTTGCTTAACACGCATCACGAGTTTAGCCTCAAAGACTGCTTAGCCTACGCTACCACTAGGGCAGCTAGTCCGAAAAGGTTGACTTACAACCACACCATAAGGGTTGCTTGGCATGGTACAAGGTGATCACTTTAACTAGTGAGCATCATATACCAGGCCAACTTCTCACACCCTGTCACTCCCTTTGCAGTCCTCTAGTGACCCATTCAGCACCATGTACTAATCCATTCACTGTGCCAAAAGCCAAACACTTATAAATTCACCAAGACACTCTCTTTGCAGTACTCTAATCATTCAGTCAGTGCCTAAGTATTCATGCACTGAGCCAGGCCTTAGCACATGGACTGCTTCAAACCCCTATCCACTATGCATGCACTCTTCTAACCACCTAGACACTTGTCTTTCACACTTTCAATTCCCTAGTCAGTATCCATACCGTCCAGCAAACATCCTGTCACTCCATTTGCACTCCTCTAGTGACCCATTCAGCACCATGTACTAATCCATTCCCTGTGCCAAAAGCCTACCACTTATAAATTCACCCAGGCAGTCTTCTTGCTGTTCTCTAATCATTCAGTCAGTACCCAAGTACTCATGCAGTGAGCCAGGCCTTATCACAGACTGCTTCAAACGCCTATTCACTATGCATGTAGTCCTGTAACTACCTACACAGTTGTTTTTCACACCTTCAATTCCCTAGTCAGTATCCATACACTTCCAGGAAACACCCTGTCACTCCCTTTGCAGTCCTCTAGTGACCCATTCAGCACCATGTACTAATCCATTCACTGTGCCAAAACCCAAACACTTATAAATTCACCAAGACACTCTCTTTGCAGTACTCTAATCATTCAGTCAGTGCCTAAGTATTCATGCACTGAGCCAGGCCTTAGCACATGGACTGCTTCAAACCCCTATCCACTATACATGCACTCTTCTAACCACCTAGACACTTGTCTTTCACACTTTCAATTCCCTAGTCAGTATCCATACCGTCCAGCAAACATCCTGTCACTCCCTTTGCACTCCTCTAGTGACCCATTCAGCACCATGTATTAATCCATTAATTGCGCCAAAAGCCTACCACTTATAAATTCATCCAGGCAGTCTTCTTGCTGTACTCTAATCATTCAGTCAGTACCCAAGTACTCATGCAGTGAGCCAGGCCTTAGCACATGGACTGCTTCAAACGCCTATTCACTACGCATGTAGTCCTGTAACTACCTATACAGTTTTTTTCACACCTTCAATTCCCTAGTCAGTATCCATACTCTTCCAGGAAACACCCTGTCACTCCCTTTGCAGTCCTCTAGTGACCCATTCAGCACCATGTACTAATCCATTCACTGTGCCAAAACCCAAACACTTATAAATTAACCAAGACACTCTCTTTGCAGTACTCTAATCATGCAATCAGTGCCTAAGTATTCATGCACTGAGCTAGGCCTTAGCACATGGACTGCTTCAAACCCCTATCCACTATGCATGCACTCTTCTAACCACCTAGACACTTGTCTTTCACACTTTCAATTCCCTAGTCAGTATCCATACCGTCCAGCAAACATCCTGTCACTCCATTTGCACTCCTCTAGTGACCCATTCAGCACCATGTACTAATCCATTCCCTGTGCCAAAAGCCTACCACTTATAAATTCACCCAGGCAGTCTTCTTGCTGTTCTCTAATCATTCAGTCAGTACCCAAGTACTCATGCAGTGAGCCAGGCCTTATCACAGACTGCTTCAAACGCCTATTCACTATGCATGTAGTCCTGTAACTACCTACACAGTTGTTTTTCACACCTTCAATTCCCTAGTCAGTATCCATACACTTCCAGGAAACACCCTGTCACTCCCTTTGCAGTCCTCTAGTGACCCATTCAGCACCATGTACTAATCCATTCACTGTGCCAAAACCCAAACACTTATAAATTCACCAAGACACTCTCTTTGCAGTACTCTAATCATTCAGTCAGTGCCTAAGTATTCATGCACTGAGCCAGGCCTTAGCACATGGACTGCTTCAAACCCCTATCCACTATACATGCACTCTTCTAACCACCTAGACACTTGTCTTTCACACTTTCAATTCCCTAGTCAGTATCCATACCGTCCAGCAAACATCCTGTCACTCCCTTTGCACTCCTCTAGTGACCCATTCAGCACCATGTATTAATCCATTAATTGCGCCAAAAGCCTACCACTTATAAATTCATCCAGGCAGTCTTCTTGCTGTACTCTAATCATTCAGTCAGTACCCAAGTACTCATGCAGTGAGCCAGGCCTTAGCACATGGACTGCTTCAAACGCCTATTCACTACGCATGTAGTCCTGTAACTACCTATACAGTTTTTTTCACACCTTCAATTCCCTAGTCAGTATCCATACTCTTCCAGGAAACACCCTGTCACTCCCTTTGCAGTCCTCTAGTGACCCATTCAGCACCATGTACTAATCCATTCACTGTGCCAAAACCCAAACACTTATAAATTAACCAAGACACTCTCTTTGCAGTACTCTAATCATGCAATCAGTGCCTAAGTATTCATGCACTGAGCTAGGCCTTAGCACATGGACTGCTTCAAACCCCTATCCACTATGCATGCACTCTTCTAACCACCTTATTACTTGTCTTTCACACTTTCAATTCCCTAGTCAGTATCCATACCGTCCAGCAAACATCCTGTCACTCCCTTTGCTCTCCTCTAGTGACCCATTCAGCACCATGTACTAATCCATTCACTGCGCCAAAAGCCTATCACTTATAAATTCACCCAGGTACTCTCCTTGCTGTACTCTAATCATTCAGTCAGTACCCAAGTACTCATGCAGTGAGCCAGGCCTTAGCACATGGACTGCTTTAAATGCCTATTCAGTATGCATTCAGTCCTCTAATCACCTACACAGTTGTCTTTCACACCTTCAATTCCCCAGTAAGTATTCATACACTTCTAGCAAACACCCTGTTACTCACCCAGTGTGTCTCCTTATAGTACTGTAATCATTCAGTCAGTTAGCATGTAGTCTTTTAGTGAGGTAGGCTTTAGGGCATGAACTGCTTCAAAGTAGTATGCACTATGCATGTAGTGTTTTAACCATCGTCACACTTGTGGTTCAGGGCTATAGTTTCTTAGTCAGTTTTGATATAAAATGTGTTTGTACAGTAATGGAATAGTGTAATTTGAAAGTTATTAATATACATTTATTTGTGATTCTTTTTTTACAGATACTGTTTTTCAAAGGAGATAAAGTATGGTAAAAGAAGGCAAAATCAGTATAAGGAATTACTCAAAAAAATATTTTACAAGAGAGTAGTGCATAATTTGCTAAAAGATGTGAAGAAATATAAAAAGAGAGCTTTATTTTATAAAAAGAAGAAGCATATTGAAAGCATTGTGGAAAAGGCTTTTGAAGTAAAAAGGAAACTTTATTTTAGTGTTAAACAGAATTTGATGACTAGATAAACCAATATATGTAATGAAGGCCAAAAGTAGGAGGAAAAGAGTTATTAATTTAAAAAAATTGTGATTTTTTTTTGGGAGAATGGAAACACAGTTCTAGTTCAGAGCCTTTTTTTAATGAAGAGAGTTATTCACTGAGCGAAAAATTATTGTTTGCAGTTGACACCAGTGGTAGAGGTTATGAGGTTAGTGACGGTTGTCCAATGGAGAAAGAGAAAATGGTTGAAAGAAATGCAGAAGAAGTGATGGCTGATGAAGTTTTAGGGAGACTTGCTAAAAACCCTGTGTACACTTGGGATTGCAGTAGTGTTTGCAGTGTACGACAGGAATCTATTGAAAGATTATGTAGTTTTTTGCGAGCCTATACTAAAAAAAGTGTAAAACAAAAGATTAAGCTGTTGCAAGGACTAGACCCTTGCAGAGTGAGAAAACATGCTGGTTTGCAAGGTCATTCTCTGGCTTGTCTTTCTAGGAAAGTTTGTCAAAGTGTTTTTCACCATTTCAGAATGCTGGCAGTACATCATACTCAAATGCGGAAGTTACTGAGAAGGTTGTATTATGCAAAAAGTCCAGCACTAAAGTTAAGTGAGTTGAACAGTGCTCTTTTGCGTGGGTCAGTATCAGATGTGAAGCAGGTCTGTGAGGATATTGAGTTTTGTTACTTAGGGCCTCAGCAAGAGAGTGAAGAAACTGACACATTAGTAGAACAAAATGTTGAAGACAATGTAGAACCCGTAATTACAGAAAGATTTGAGGATGAAATCACAAAGTTTAAGGTAATTTCCGATGAAAGACCAAATGTTTCTTGTATTTGTTGTCGGCGAAGTCACTATAAAAATCAGACTAGAGGTGTCAATCTGTATTTAAAAAGTGAAATAGAAGATAATGATAAGTGGATGGAATTTGCAACTTATTTGTTGGTAGAGGATTGTTTTGATTTGGGATGTGAGCAGCGTATTTGCAAATATTGTTATAACAAATTAGATGAGAATAAAATGCCTGCTAGAGCTGTTCATAATAATCTAGAGTTGGTTGCTATTCCTCCAGAGCTGATAGATTTAAATACGTATGAGTCTTTTCTCACACAATGTGTTCACCCGTTTCAGGCTATTGTTCGTATGGAGCCCAAAACAAGTAAATTACCTCCATCAGAGTTGCAAAGAGGATTGAAAGGAAGAGTTGTGTATTTACCATTAAATTTATGGAAAAATATTGAAACTATTGGTGTAGACCATGCAGAAAATGAGCCACTAGTCATTCTAGTTAATGGTGTTCCTACTAAGAATAAGAAAATCTGGCAAGAGTTAGTGGATGTTAGAAAAGTGCAAAAGGCATCATTGTATCTGTTAAAAAATAATGAGTACTATCGAAATGTGTTTGTTGGAGAAGAAGAAATAGATTTAGCTGAAGATACTGAAACATTAAGTTGACAAATTGAAAAAGTGGACATGTCCAGATGTGAATAGATCTATGAACATTACAGTGTACATCCACTTCATTCCAAAGAGGTAATGGGGAATACGATTGAGTTGTTTCAAATGAAAAAAGCAACAGGAAGTCCCATGAGTGTATGGGAAGAGAGCTTGGAAGCTCGTTGTTTCCCGCAGTTGTTTCCAACAGGAAAAGGTGGACGATATGATGAACGTCCTGTGCAGATTCCTGCATCTGAATATCGGACAACAAGATTATATGCAGAAGATCCAAGATTTCGTCAATGTATCCCTTATATGTTTCATCTTCTGTTTGAAAGTGACTTATCTGGACTTTCATATGCAGTAAATCACATTTTAAAAACTGGAATGCATCTTCAAAATGTAACTGCAAAGGATTTTATGGATAAAGTGCATCAGAGAGATGATCATTTAGAATCTCAGTTGATTAATCTGATGGCATGTCAGCGTGGGACTAATGAATATTGGTATTGTCGACGTGGAGAACTGAAATGTATGCTACGGAATTTTGGAACTCCTACATGGTTCGTTACACTAAGCTGTGCTGAGTATGCTTGGGATGATTTACTCGAATTTCTTCGAGAGGCAAATTCCAATATAAAAAATATTGAATACAAGACACCTGGAGAATTGTGCTCTTTGGATCCTGTCAATGTATGCAGATATTTCAATCATAGATTTGAAGCTATGATGTCTTTCATCTGCAATAAAAAGAATCCTCCTCTTGGAGAAGTTGTGGATTTCTTTTGGAGAAAGGAGTATCAAGCAAGAGGTGCTCCTCACATACATATGTTGTTATGGGTCAAGGACGCCCCCAAATTTGGAACAGATTCAGATGAAACTGTTTTGTCTTTCATTGAAGATTATGCTACATGTGCTCTTCCCAATAGCAGAGAAGACAAAAACTTAAAACAACAAGTCTTACGATTTCAAAGCCACAGGTGTGGAAAATACTGTCGATAAAAGTACAAGTCAAAGGATAAGTTCTATACCAAATGTCGTTTTGGATTTCCGCGTCCTGTATTATCCAAAGGAAGAGTGAACAGTTTTATGTCAGCTGTACGACATACCATCACAAGAAAGTCTCCGAAAAACACCTACAACTTAAGAAGAAGCGAAGAATCAAAATACATAAATGACTACAATCCAGTTATTTTATCCATGTGGAACGCTAACATGGATATTCAGTATGTTGCAGACAATTCCATTGCTGTTGCTCGATATGTAACGTATTACATTACTAAATCAGAAAAGACTGAATTGAAAGAAATGTGGGAAGAGATTTCTCACGAGAAGACTCTAAGTAAGAAATTATACAGTTTCAGTTTTTTTTTTTTTTTTGTTTTTGTTTTTTGAGTTCTCAAAATGTAATTTTATTCTGAGAGTTCCACAACAGTTCTCTAAGTGCTCAGTGTGCGTTTATGAATGCATAGATCTGTCACATAGTCCTTAAAGGGAATTCAGAAAAGAATGTGCTACTGGAACTTATTTGCCCTACAGCTCCCATGGCTCACTTCTGAGAACTTTTGTTATTTCCTTTTTTTTTTTTTTATGTATTTTTTATTTTATACTTTCAACGATGCACATTTAATACAGTCATTTCATCATTAACGCAACATAATCCTTTATATATTATCAACAAAAACCAAATATAATCCAAGTAAACAAAACAAGACAACCCTGGCCAATCCCTAGAGCAAGTATTACCAACTTACCCTATCCCGTCCCTCCACCACGCTAAAGGCTCCCAAATTCTTATACCTAGAGCTCTCCCCGCTCTATCTTTTCTTGCATATATGGGTTTTTCCAAATTAAATGTGGTAATTAAATTTGCTAACCATACTTGCATGGACGGAGGGGATTTATCTAGCCAAGCCCTGGCTAGAATTAATCTATACACCGCCATCGCCACAAAGACAAATTCCCTTTCTACATTGCTACTTCCATCATGACCTATCCCTAACAAAATCCGCGAAGGAGATAAGGAGATCTGTAACCCTAAAGCCCTTTCCAGAAAAACCTCTATGTCATTGATTAAAGTATGTAATTGTGGGCATGTGGCCAACATATGAAGTAAATCTGCATCTAGTGCGCTGCATCGAGGGCAGCTTATCCCGATTGTACCCCCCCATTTAGCAATTCTAGCAGGAGTATGGTTTAGAGAAAATAGGGTTTTATAGTGTTGAGATTGTAGAGGAGCTGAGCATAAGATATTACACCCCAGGTCCAACGACTACTGAAAGTCCTCTATTTCTCCTCCAAGCTTCTCAGCCCACTTGCGCCTATGTTTGTCCAGATCATCCGCTTTAGTTTTAACTAATAGCGCGTAGGCTGACCTAATATTATGATAGCTGCCCGTAATTAGAATCTCCAGAAAGTCGTTTATGTTATAACCTGCTGAGCCGCCTCGTTTATCACCCAAAAAGCTTCTGAGTTGTAAATACTTAAAAAAATCTCTCCTATTTAAATCGTATTTGTTTACAAGTACCTCAAACTGTACCACTCCCGCAACATCTCTTAAATCCCCAACTTGGTTAATTCCTTTTCGATTCCATTCTGCCATAGCAGTATCCGAGAAAATTTCTGAGGGAAACGACTTATTGTTATATAGTTTAAGATATCTATTATATCGACCAAGTCCCGTCTTCCTCATAAAAGCCTTCCATACATTTAAGGCCGCGTTTAGAGTCTTAAATTGCTTCCTTCTAAGATGGCCAAAATCAGTAAAATATAAAAAGCAATTTTCTGCCTCTTGTCCCAACAGGATTGCATAGACATCTGTAGATGCGGAAGTAGTTGTCTGAAGCATCCCCCCTCCTCCGATTAAGCCCTGAATATATTGAAGGGCAGTTGCCAAATAATATAGTCTAAAGTCCGGGGCTCCCCAGCCCCCTCTGTCTCTCGGTAAGGTCATAAATTTATACGCCCTATGAGTTTTCCCGTGGGCCCATATAAACTTGTTAAGAATACCTTCCAGTATATTAAACCATTTGGCTTAAAAAATTAACGGGATTGCTCTAAATAAATAAAGAAATTTTGGCAATATACTAATTTTTAGCACGTTAGTGCAACCTACTAGAGAGAGATGTAAGTTATTAATTCTATTTAAGTCCGTTTTTACTTTCTCAAGCAGAGGGGTTATATTGCTCTCAACAAGGGTATCTAAATTTGCAGATATTACTATGCCTAAATAAATAGCCGAAGTAGTCACCCTAGAATCAGTGCAAGAAATAACTTTATTCGTAACTATCTGAGTCTTAGATCTATTTAGATTGTATCCTGAAATTTGTCCAAACTTGCTAGCTTCTCTTTCAACCTCTATAATAGCTAAGTCTGGATTCGGGGTGAGTATAGCGACGTCATCTGCGTACGCCAGGATTTTAATTGCACAACCGTTTGAAACCATTGGTGAAATCTCTCTGTTTCTCTCCAATCTCTGTAAAAAAGGCTCCAAAAATAACGCAAATAGTAGGGGGGATGAGGGACAGCCCTGTCTCGTTCCCCTAAAAATTGTAACTGGGTCTGAATATCCTCTATTTACCCTAATTTTAGCTGTTGGACATTCATATAAGGCTCGAATAGCTGTTATAAAGCCTTCTCCAATACCACTCCATCTCAGAACTGTCCACAGGAATCCCCAGGCGACCCTGTCGAAAGCCTTTTCGGCGTCTAAAAACAGCGCTGCCACAGGGTCGCCCAGAGACTCCGCGGCATCAAACATTGTAATGACCGTCCTGACATGCTGAGTAGTTCCCTTGCCTGGTATGAAGCCGTGCTCTGATGAACTTACCAGCTGCTCTATATTACCTGCTAGCCTCGTTGCCAGCATTTTTTAATAAAGTTTTATGTCAGCATTCATAAGAGTGATAGGTCTATATGAACCCGGGAGTGTCGGGGGTTTACCTTTTTTGGGGATAACTATAATATCTGCCGCTCCCCAAGACTATTATCCAAAGGAAGAGTGAACAGTTTCATGTCAGCCGTGCGACATACCATCACAAGAAAGTCTCCGAAAAATACCTACAGCTTAAGAAGAAGCGAAGAATCGAAATACATAAATGACTACAATCCAGTTATTTTATCCATGTGGAACACTAACATGGATATTCAGTATGTTACGGACAATTCCATTGCTGTTGCTCGATATGTAACGTATTACATTACTAAATCAGAAAAGACTGAATTGAAAGAAATGTGGGAAGAGATTTCTCACGAGAAGACTCTAAGTAAGAAATTATTCAGTTTCAGTTTGAAGATGTTATCGCATCGTGAAATTGGAGCATATGAATGTTCAGATCGGTTATCATCTGCAAGTCTATATTCCAAAAGTAGAAGAATCATTTGGGTGAGTTTAGGTCTTGCAGGAATGCGAAATCGAGTACTGAGATCTGTTCAAGAAATTGAATATTTAGCAGAAAATGACCCTGAAAGTACAGATATTTTGAAAACCAATATGTTGGACACATACTATCCAAATAGAAGTCATCATCTTAAGAACATGTGTCTCTATGAAGTGCTGCAAAACTACACTTTTAAACGGAATACTACAGAGAACATCAATGATGGAAAATATGGAGTGATTGGTTCTGAAGGATGTCTGGTGAAACAAAGGAAATGAAATGTAATTAATCACAGAAAACTGAGTTGCGACACTGCTGACAAAAGGGAATTTTACTATTTAGCCCTTTTGCAAATGTTCAAACCATGGCGTTCAGAACTGGAATTACTTGGAGATTTTCAGAGCTATGAAGATTCATTTAATGCTTGTAAAGATAGCATACAATGCAGTGCTTTCTCAAATTATATCAAAATGTTGAATGATGAAATTGATCAAGAAGCTATAATTGCAGCTGAGATTGCTAGAGACAGTTCTCAAGACAGTCAAAGTTCTGCTGCACTGAGTCAAGATCCACTAGGACAATCAATTGTTGAAAATGAAGCAGCGATTGCAATGAATGAGGTGGAAACAGCAATGTATCAAGCACAAGAAGATGCAATACAGTTAGGAAACTTGGAAGAGCAACTAAATGTTGAACAGAAACAAATATATCAGCAAGTGAAAGAACAGATTGACCATGGATTACTTCATGAAAAGAGAGGGTGCTCATGTACATCATTTCAGCCTATCCGAATGTATGTGAGTGGTCAAGCTGGAACAGGAAAAAGTTTCTTAATTAAAGTAATTACAAGTTATCTGCAAAAAACAACTGAGTCGCATTTGTCTTGTGTTGTCACTGCTCCAACTGGGTTGGCAGCACATAACATTAAAGGAAGGATGTGTGTTCTGGTTCTACACAATTTACACAAAATATCCAACAAGATGCTCAGGAATTCTTAATGTATATGCTTACCATTTTTGAAAATGAAGGTGTAGAAATAGAAAATATTTTTGGCCTTTCTTACAAATGGGAACATTATTGTGAAAATTGCATGTATACATGTAGCACCAATGTAGATACTGAGAGATTTCTGTATTTAACATTACGAGACTGTAAATCAGTGTCTTTCAATAAATTAGTGAAAGGTGCAATTCAAAACATGGAGTGTAGCCAATGTAAATCAGAAATGTTATCCACATTATTCTTAACAAAATATGGAAAATACATAATTTTAATGATGCAAAGTTGTACAGCTGACGGAAGAGAATTGGATACTTTAATAAAACAATTTGTAGCAGCACAACTATCAATATCAGGAAGGACTTTTGTAGCAATTGCAATAATTTTCCATGATGGTCCTTCCACCACATCTGGACATTACACTGCCTATCTAAAATGTGACAAAGGCTGGACACTTTGTAATGATGCCCAGTTGGTTTTGAAACAACGTTTGCCTAGTGAATTACCAAATTCCTACCTAATATTTTTAAAGTCAAAGTTTTAGGAAGATAATTCACTCTCTGAGGAATTTATTATTGTAATTTAATAGGACTACCATTGGACAATTTATATAAAGAAGAAGTGCAAAAATATCGTTTGGCCTCAAGGAAAGGTATATTTTTGAATTATGGACTTTTTGGTGGTCATTTATTCGGTGATTATTTTAATGCAGCAACAGTTACAGTTTTTATAAGTTAAAGTTATAAAACGTTGTAATCTGTAAGCATTTCATATATGTATGATTTGTATTTTCTGGTACTTTACTGAGAATAGTATGTTTTTTTTTTTTTAACAATCTTTCTGATTGTTTTTTTTTGCCCGCTGTTAAGTGATGAGTACGATTGAAATCACTATTTCTAGTGAAATTCAATATATTCTGAGAACAGCGAAAAAGGCAAACAAATTACTTTGTGGAAATGATGCTGTGTTATAAAAAATGTATTATTACATGTTATATTTTTTTTTTCTTTTCTTTCACAGATCCAAATTTTAAAACAAGCAATTTATATGAATTTAGATTGCAATGAATATATGAAAAAAATGTATACCATTTTTTATTCCTATTATTGTGAAGGTAAGTTTAACTAAGTCTCAATATGCAGTATGACGAGGTCTGCAAGAAGCTGCAAAGTTGAAACATGTTTCTAAAAACACTCTGTTTATACGTATGTAGTTTTCAAATCTGACCATAATCAGATATCATGTGACCTGCAAAAAAAGAGATTTGAGGGGTTCATAATATTTCCCATTGTACCTATTGAAGGCCCGCAATCATTTCAATCATTCTTCTTTGAACATCTTTGCAGACAAAACTCTGTGGTTACCTTCTATCATTCGCAAGGAATTTTGAAACCGGAAATATGGCACCTTTTTTTTAACATAGTTATTGCGCAAGACACTCTTTCATATTTAAAAAGAGAGGAAAAGGCACTCTGTGCACTTTTTATACTCCATGTAAATACAACCTCATTATGCACACCGCTTTGTGTTGAAAGGGTGTTCTATAAGTGGTGTTGTACATAATTGCACTGAATACTCATAGAACAAGACAGATGTCTAGATTTATTAGAAATCATGAATCTCAATATGTGTGTGAATGCTGCACCATTCTAAAATTGGTGCAGGAAAGCACAACAAGGAGAATTGTTTTCATTTCTCCACATTTTTATATCTTCAATGCATGCTGAAATGGTTAGCATACATTGAAGGAGAAAAATGCATTTTCTCATTGTTTTTGTGCAGGAAGGTATGTCTTCATGCAGAAAAACAAACAGCACATGACACAGATATCCTTGCACTATGGTGCAAGGGTGCCTGTGTCACCACATGGCTGCAGTTTAAGCAGCCGTGCAGAGAGAAGCATAGATTTGCAACATATTTATGTACATATGTTGCATCCCTGTGCTTCGGAAGTACTACAGCACACTGTAGTTAAAGAGGATCCTGTGTGATGCTGCAGCACTTCCTCATAGTTCTCCCCTTATACATTCACCATACGCTACTAATGCATTCATTCAGTCAATTACGTACTACACATACATTCGGATGTATGACGTTACAACGCACACTTTTACAACGCATGCACTTACAACTTATTTTTTACAACGCATAATCCATTACAACGCACTACACTTACAACGCATGACACTACAACGCATTTTTAAAAACTACCTTTACAACGCATACCATTACAACGCATAATATTACATTGCATTTAAGGTAAGTATTAGATAGTATAGGGGTAAAAATTACTTTTCTAACTCCAGGGGGTGCAACAGTAGGGTAAATGTTGGATAGTATAGGGGTAAAAGTTACTATTCTTACTCCAGGGGGTGCAACAGTAGGGTAAGTGTTGGATAGTATAGGGGTAAAAATTACTAATCTAACTCCAGGGGGTGCAACAGTAGGGTAAGTGTTGGATAGTATAGGGGTAAAAATTGCTATTCTAACTCCAGGGGGTGCAACAGTAGGGTAAGTGTTGGATAGTATAGGGGTAAAAATTGCTATTCTAACTCCAGGGGGTGCAACAGTAGGGTAAGTGTTGGATAGTATAGGGGTAAAAATTACTATTCTAACTCCAGGGGGTGCAACAGTAGGGTAAGTGTTGGATAGTATAGGGGTAAAAATTACTATTCTAACTCCAGGGGGTGCAACAGTAGGGTAAGTGTTGGATAGTATAGGGGTAAAAATTACTATTCTAACTCCAGGGGGTGCAACAGTAGGGTAAGTGTTGGATAGTATAGGGGTAAAAATTACTATTCTAACTCCAGGGGGTGCAACAGTAGGGTAAGTGTTGGATAGTATAGGGGTAAAAATTACTATTCTAACTCCAGGGGGTGCAACAGTAGGGTAAGTGTTGGATAGTATAGGGGTAAAAATTGCTATTCTAACTCCAGGGGGTGCAACAGTAGGGTAAGTGTTGGATAGTATAGGGGTAAAAATTACTATTCTAACTCCAGGGGGTGCAACAGTAGGGTAAGTGTTGGATAGTATAGGGGTAAAAATTACTATTCTAACTCCAGGGGGTGCAACAGTAGGGTAAGTGTTGGATAGTATAGGGGTAAAAATTACTATTCTAACTCCAGGGGGTGCAACAGTAGGGTAAGTGTTGGATAGTATAGGGGTAAAAATTACTATTCTAACTCCAGGGGGTGCAACAGTAGGGTAAGTGTTGGATAGTATAGGGGTAAAAATTACTATTCTAACTCCAGGGGGTGCAACAGTAGGGTAAGTGTTGGAAAGTGTAGTGTAATATTATGCGTTGTAATGGTAGGTGTTGTAATGGAATGCGTTGTAAAGGTAGTTTTTAAAAATGCATTGTAGTGTCATGCGTTGTAAGTGTAGTGCGTTGTAATGGATTATGCGTTGTAAAAAATGCGTTGTAAGTGTAGTGCGTTGTAACAGTTGCGTTGTAAAGGTTGTTCCCCCATACATTCATCTAAACTTTCACACACTAACAAAGAAATTTAGCTCTTTTTTTAAACCAGGAAAGTTAGTTCTTACAAGAACTTTTTTTTTTCTTCTTACTTCTTTTTGTGATTTTTTTGGTTTTTCTGAAAAAAAAAAGAAAAAACAAAACAGTAGAAACCAAACAATGAACTTCAGGGAACAATAAAAAAAAAAAAAAACTAGCAAATGTGACTTTCTTGCCGGCGGCAGATCAAATCGATCGACTGCTCACCATAGCACAAAGTCGCATTGCACTTAGTGCAGAGCACTTTTAAAATTTGAAATTGAGGACGGATGTCCAAGGTTTGGGCTGATGGATGCACTCTTGATGTGCTCGGCTACGATGAGGTGGAAGGCGCAGGAGTGTTTCTCATCCGTCGGCACTCTTCTCGTGCAAGATTGTTTTAATGAAGGGTCCTCATGTGCTTCATCATACTTGCCGTGCCGCACGAGTATTTCTTGTTAGGATCCCCTCGCGACAGGACTCTTTTGCAAATTTTGCACGTGACCAAGGTGGCATTGGTCTTATTCTGCCTCTCGGGATAAGTAAAAAATTTCCAAACCACTGAAGAAAAACGTTCTTTGGGTGGTGCCTCCTCCAAAAATTCATCCTCAGATGAGTGAGGAGATGGAGGTGATGCCTGCTGCCCTGAAGCCATTTTTGGTTGAAAAAAGTTAGAGCTATGTGTAAACTTAGTCTAAAAAATCTTCTTCTCTCCAAAGATATGGTCCTCTAAAGAAGGTCAAAGAAGAATGATTGAAATAGGTGGGGTCTTTCAATAGTTAGAAGAGGAAGTGTAATGAGCCAATCAAATCTCTTTTGTTGCAGGTCACATGGGATCCGCGCACCCTGCGCTTAGGCAGCACGCACCCAGCGCGCATCCGCGAAATTGAATTGAAAAAGAAATATAGGATTAGATGTAAAAATATATTACTTTTAAGACTAATTTAGAGTTTGTCTTCAATTAATATTCACATGAAATACATGAATATGTTTTTTTAAATGTTGAATACTTCGCGGGATCCGCGCACCTACCGCGTCATAGGCGCAGATGACGCATCGCGGAAGCGCGTAAACATCGCGCAACGTACATCGAACGTGTCGCGTATAGATTGGGAGTCGCGTACCGGTCGCATTGGAATCGCGCACTAACCACGTACCCGACGCATACCATGCGTGAATGCTACCGCGTAGGGATCGAGAACGGTGCGCATAGGGTGCGTGGATCCAAAAACATTGAAAAAAAAGATGTAAAATAAAGTTTTGAACATATAGTTAAAAAAACATTTTTTTAAATATAAAAAAATATGTTTGAAAAACCCATTAAGTTCAAATAATATTTTTACATTTTTAAAAGAATACCCATATAGACACTCATATAGCTATTTACAAAACCATGCAGCCACTTCTACACCAGGTGAGTGAGTGGATGTGTGTGTAGACCTCAGAGTCAATGAGTGGGTATGCAGTTATTGGTATTGGAGAATCTATGGTTTTGAGAATGGCCGTCTGAAATTTTGAGTCGGTGTATCAAAGGTTATATTAGGGTGTGAGAAGATGCACTAATTTATCACATGGATGACGTCATCAGTGATGTCATCAGTGATGTCATTTGAGATGTCATCAGTGATGTCATGAGTGATGTCACAGACCATGTCATGACTGATGTAATATGTGACGTCATCAGCAGTGCATTGCGGGGGCGCGAGTTATAGTTAGCTGAACTAACTATGATGGGGGAATTTCTAGGGTTTTGCACGAGGGAAATGTCCAGCTAACTATAATGCCCCTGAAACTTATGTTTTTTTTAGTGAATTTCTAAGGTTTTTTTAAATGCCAATTCCTAACTATAACGTGCATGAAACCTATGGTTTTTTCAGTGAATTTCAAAGGTTTTTAAATGCTAATTCCTATCTATAACTTATCTCTAAAGCTATGATGTTTAATGATTTTCATTGGATTTCAAAAAAATTCTATTTCAGTGTGTCAATTCCTTTAATGAATGATTTTTTAAAATATTTTTTATCACCATTTTTTTCACTTATTTTTCAATTAATTATTTTAAAAGGTAAAAAATATTCTTTGTTTTTATTGTTTTTTTAATTGTAATGTAAAATGTTTTTTTAAATATTTTGTAAAATATTTTTTAAACTATATTTTCAAAACTTTATTTTTTATATTTTTTTTTCCATTTTTGGGGGGATTCGCGCACCCTATGCGCACCATTCCTGATCCCTACGCGAAAGCATCCACGTACGGGAAGCGTTGGTTACGTGCTTGGTGCGCAATTGCAATGCGACCGATACGCGACTCCAAGCCTATACGCGATACGTACGATGCACGTTACGCGATGCTTGCGTGCTTCCGCGATACGTCATATGACGCGGTGGGTGCGCGAATCCCGCAAAATATTTTACATATAAAAAAACATATATATATGTATTTCATGTGAATATTAATTGAAGACAAACTCTAAACTACTCATAAAGGTAATATATTTTTACTTCTAATCCTATATTCCTTTTAAATTAAATTTCGCAGATGCGCGCTGGGTGTGTGCTGCGTAAGCGCACGGTACGCGGATCCCATGTGACATGTAAAAAAGAGAGTTGATTGGTTCACTACACTTCCTATTCTAACTATTGTAAGAACCCACCCATTTCAATCATTCTTCTTTGAATTTCTTTGGAGGAGCATCTCTCTGCAGAGAAGAACTTTTTTGGGGAGATTTCCACAGCTACCATTCTTTTTATTCTAATGAAAATGGCTTCTGGACAGCAAGCACCATCTGATTCACAACATTCTTCAGATGATGGGTTTCTTTCAGAAGCTCCTCGCCCTCAATGATATAGTTCAGCGGTATGGACATTTTTTCCCTTTCCTGATGGAGAAACAAAGACAAATGCAATGAAGGTGACGTGCAAAATTTGCCAGAGGGTCCTATCAAGGGGAGATCCAACTAAAAAATACTCTTGCGGGACCGCACGCGTGATGAAACACCTCAGGACTCTCCACCCTATCAACCTGGCAAGGGAAGAATGCAGAAGAATGCGTCACAACCCTCCGCCAGCAGTGGCAAGTACATCTACAGCACCACCAACTATTGTTCCCCCGGACATACGTCCTGAATTTGGACAACTTAAAATTAGTTGCATTAAATGCAAAAAACTGCTGTGTTATGGTGAGCAGTCTGTTGAGCTTATCTGAAGGGCGCAGATAAACCATCACTGTTAATTATTTATTTTTTTCCTAAAGTTCACTTTTTGGTTCATCATGTTCCCTTTTTTTGTTTAAAAAAAATGACAAAATCGTTGAAAAAAACAAAAAGAAATATAAAAGAAAAAAGAAGAAAAATAAAAATTCTTCTAAGAACTACGTTTTCTGGTTTCAAAAAAGAGCTATATTTGTTTGTTAGTGTGTGAAAGTTTAGATGAATGTATGTGTAGTATGTAATTGACTGAATGAATGCATTAGTGGTGAATGTATAAGTGCAGAACTATGAGGAAGTGCTGCAGCATCACACAGTAACCTCTTTAACTGCAGTGTGCTGTAGTACTTCCGAAGCACAGGGATGCAACATATGTACATAAATATGTTGCAAATCTATTCTTCTCTCTGCACAGCTGCTTAAATTGCAGCCATGTGGTGACACAGGCACCCTTGCACCGTAGTGCAAGGATATCTGTGGCATATGCTGTTTGTTTTTGTGCAGGATGACACACCTTCCTGCACAAAAACAATCAGAAAATGCATTTTTCTCCTTCAATGTATGCTGAACATTTTAGCATGCATTGAAGATTTAAAAATGAGGAGAAATGAAAACAATTCTCCTTGTTGTGCTTTCGTACACCATTTAGAGAATGGTGCAGCATTCACACACATATCGAGATTCATGATTTCTGATAAATCTGGAAATGTGTCTTGTTCTATGAGTATTCAGTGCAATCATGCACAACAACACTTATAGAACACCCTTTCAACGCAAAGTGTTGTGTATGATGAGGTTGTATTTACATGGAGTAGAAAAAGTACACAGAGTGTCTTTTCCTCTCTTTGTAAATATGAAAGTGTCTTGTGCAATAACTATGTTACAAAAAGTGACATATTTCTGTTTTGGAAATTGCTTGGGAATGATAGAAGATAAGCACAGAGTTTTGTCGGCAAAGATGCTCAAAGAAGACTGATTGAAATGATTGCGGTCCTTCAATAGGTACAATGGGAAATATTATAAACCACTCAAATCTGTTTTTTTGGAGGTCACATGATATCTGATAACAGAGAGATTTCAAAACTACATAGGTATAAACAGAGTGTTTTTAAAAACGTGTTCAAACTTTGTCGCTTCTTGCAGATCTGCCCATTCTGCATATTAATACTTAATTAAACTTACCTTCCCAGTAACAGAAATTGAAAATGGTATACATTTTTTTCAGATTTTTTTTGCAATGTAAATTGATGTAAATTGCTTATTTTAGAATTAGGATCTGTGAAAGAAAAGAAAAAATAGTTATAACATGTAATAATACATTTTTTACAACACAGCATAATTTCAACAAAGTAATTTGTTTGCCTTTTTTGCTGTTCTCAGAATATATTGAATTTCACAAGAAATAGTGATTTCAATCGTACTCATCACTTAACAGCGGGCAAAAAAAAAAACAATCAAAAAGATTGTTTAGAAAACCCCAACATGCTATTGTCAGTAAAATACCAGAAAATACAAATCACACATATATGAAATGCTTATGGCTAACAAAATGTTATAACTTTAACTTATAAAAACTGTAAAAGTTGTTGCTTTAAAATATTCACCGAGTCAATGAGCCCAAAAAAGTCCATAATTCAAACATATACCTTTCCTTGAGGCCAAATGGTATTTTTGCACTCCTTTTTATGTAAGTTGTCCAATGGTAGTCCTATTAAATTATAATAATAAATTCCTCAGAGAGTGAATTATCTTCCTAAAACTTTGACTTTAAAAATATTAGGTAGGAATTTGGTAATTCCCTAGGCAAACGTTGTTTGATAACCAACTGGGAATCATTACAAAGTGTCCAGCCTTTGTCACATTTTAGATAGGCAGTGTAATGTCCAGATGTTGTGGAAGGACCATCATGGAAAATTATTGCAATTGCTACAAAAGTCCTTCCTGATATTGATAGTTGTGTTGCTACAAATTGCTTTATTAAAGTGTCCAATTTTCTTCCATCAGCTGTACAACGTTGCATCATTAAAATTATGTATTGTCCATATTTTGTTAAAAATACTGTGGATAACATTTCTGATTTAAATTGGCTACACTCCATGTTTTGATTTGCACCTTTAACTAATTTATTGAAAGACACTGATTTACAGTCTGGTAATGTTAAATACAGAAATCTTTCAGTGTCTACATTAGTGGTACATGTATCCATGCAATTTTCACAATGATGTTCCCATTTGTAAGAAAGGCCAAAAATATTTTCTATTTCTACACCTTCATTTTCAAAAATGGTAAGCATATACATTAAAAATTCCTGAGCATCTTGTTGGATATTTTGTGTAAATTGTGTAGAACCAGAACACACATCCAAAAGATTACGAACATCTGAAACAGATTGTATTTTACTTCTATCTATTGTCAATATTTCATAAACAGAATGCAACAGAGAACAAAATCTTTTTTGCCGATTCTGCATAATTTGTTCTTGCAAACCTTCAAGATAAAAAACAACATTGACCACTACATTAGCATAGCAGCTGACACCTGAACTATTTTCAAACTGATAACCAACAATCTCTTCAACAGTGTCCGATTTCTTTTTACTTGCAATCACAACATTATCTTGTTCTTTTCCCTTCTCAACACCTTCAGAACAGATATTCTCAAACCTTCTTTTTCGACCAACCACACACTTTTCAAATACAGGATATTGACCTAAATTTGGAGCATACACCCTTCTTAACCTATTATACTCTTTTACACAGTTTGCATCTGCAGTAACCTTCGTCTCATCAAAATCAATCAAAAACAAACAAGATAATGTTCTGACTCGCGACAAAGCAACATATGCCATACCCTCTTTAAATACGGTAGATCCAATGTTCACAAATGCACTGTCTACACTTAATCCTTGAGATTTATGAATAGTCACTGCATATGCCAGAGAAAATGGAAATTGTTTCCTACGGACATATAAATCTTTAACAAGCAAAAAACGAACTGAACAACGACCAATTTCTTTAACTTCTTCAATCTGATCAAATTTAATTTTAAAAAATTCAATTCCTTCTTTTTTCTGATAATTAACAAAATCCACCACTTTACCCATTGCGCCATTAACTAAACCTTTTTCTACATTCAAATTACGCCTTAAAATTACCCGACAGTTTACACATGCATATAGTCATTAGTGTCTTTTCTAAACCAGCTGTTTTAGTTATTTTTTTTTCTAAAGAATCCAGTTTTGTTTTCAACTTTCCCGTCAAAATAATAGTGATTCCTTCATGCTCTATTTTATCGATGGCTTCCATTTTTATAATTTCTTAATTTTCCAGTTTCAATAGTTCTTCGTTGAATATAGAACACTCGCGCAGTGTTGGCATTAAGCAGATCACTGATTTATTTTCTGCAATTTTTATGTACACTTTTGCTGGAACAACATTTTCATTTGGAAACACATTGCAAAGTAATTGACTCTCCAAAGCTTGTTTGCCATATTCTGTAAGAATTCCAATTCTTATATCTTGAAGAATACTTCCATATTCAGCATCATTTGCCTGTCGCATATTTGTTGTCAGTTCTTTGTATTCAAAATAAGTCCAAATGTTCACATTACCAACACTACCAAGAGACTTTCTGGAATCTTCATGTGCAAGTGTTTTAAATACCGGTTGTCCTTTTATCGGAGTCAGTTGCAGTAGATCTCCAAAAACTATGACGTGTTTTCCTCCAAATAACACGTCATACTCTGTTTTAAGAATTTGCTGTATTCTTAAATGCACAAAGGTAAGCATCAAGTTTGAGACCATGCTCACCTCATCAATAATGAGAAGTTTCATTTTCTTCAGGACTCTTGAAACTTCACAGCAAGCTTCTCCAGATAGCTTGTGGTATTCCAATTTGTTCTCATGCTCTACTGGTAGCATTAGTAAACGGTGTAAAGTAATTCCTTGTGTTATATGCTGCCAACCCAGTTGGCGTTACAACAAACAAATGATGGACGGAATGCTGACAATGCATACATTCTCCCCCAGTCAAGAGATCTGGGTTAAATCCATCGTTCTTTTGCCCACTACACCACCCCAGTTTAGACATGGCCATATGCAAATCAGTCTTGACCCTGTGCCTCATGGGAACAGTCCAGCCCGAACTGCCAAGCCATGTCTTCCCTGGACCGGAATCAAGCATCCTAGGACCGCTTTCTGGCTATCAGCCGTCATCAGACAGGATAGCTTGACTCCAGTGGCGTAGTGAGCACGGGTCCCACGTCTGGGAATACCCATCCCACTTAGGGCGAAAAGCGTTACAACAAACAAATGATGGACGGAATGCTGACAATGCATACATTCTCCCCCAGTCAAGAGATCTGGGTTAAATCCATCGTTCTTTTGCCCACTACACCACCCCAGTTTAGACATGGCCATATGCAAATCACTCTTGACCCTGTGCCTCATGGGAACAGTCCAGCCCGAACTGCCAAGCCATGTCTTCCCTGGACCGGAATCAAGCATCCTAGGACCGGTTTCTGGCTATCAGCCGTCATCAGCCAGGATAGCTTGACTCCAGTGGCGTAGTGAGCACGGGTCCCACTTCTGGGAATACCCATCCCACTTAGGGCGAAAAGCGTTACAACAAACAAATGATGGACGGAATGCTGACAATGCATACATTCTCCCCCAGTCAAGAGATCTGGGTTAAATCCATCGTTCTTTTGCCCACTACACCACCCCAGTTTAGACATGGCCATATGCAAATCAGTCTTGACCCTGTGCCTCATGGGAACAGTCCAGCCCGAACTGCCAAGCCATGTCTTCCCTGGACCGGAATCAAGCATCCTAGGACCGGTTTCTGGCTATCAGCCGTCATCAGCCAGGATAGCTTGACTCCAGTGGCGTAGTGAGCACGGGTCCCACGTCTGGGAATACCCATCCCACTTAGGGCGAAAAGCGTTACAACAAACAAATGATGGACAGAATGCTGACAATGCATACATTCTCCCCCAGTCAAGAGATCTGGGTTAAATCCATCGTTCTTTTGCCCACTACACCACCCCAGTTTAGACATGGCCATATGCAAATCAGTCTTGACCCTGTGCCTCATGGGAACAGTCCAGCCCGAACTGCCAAGCCATGTCTTCCCTGGACCGGAATCAAACATCCTAGGACCGGTTTCTGGCTATCAGCCGTCATCAGCCAGGATAGCTTGACTCCAGTGGCGTAGTGAGCACGGGTCCCACGTCTGGGAATACCCATCCCATTTAGGGCGAAAAGCGTTACAACAAACAAATGATGGACGGAATGCTGACAATGCATACATTCTCCCCCAGTCAAGAGATCTGGGTTAAATCCATCGTTCTTTTGCCCACTACACCACCCCAGTTTAGACATGGCCATATGCAAATCAGTCTTGACCCTGTGCCTCATGGGAACAGTTCAGCCCGAACTGCCAAGCCATGTCTTCCCTAGACCGGAATCAAGCATCCTAGGACCGGTTTCTGGCTATCAGCCGTCATCAGCCAGGATAGCTTGACTCCAGTGGCGTAGTGAGCACGGGTCCCACGTCTGGGAATACCCATCCCACTTAGGGCGAAAAGCGTTACAACAAACAAATGATGGACGGAATGCTGACAATGCATACATTCTACCCCAGTCAAGAGATCTGGGTTAAATCCATCGTTCTTTTGCCCACTACACCACCCCAGTTTAGACATGGCCATATGCAAATCAGTCTTGACCCTGTGCCTCATGGGAACAGTCCAGCCCGAACTGCCAAGCCATGTCTTCCCTGGACCGGAATCAAGCATCCTAGGACCGGTTTCTGGCTATCAGCCGTCATCAGCCAGGATAGCTTGACTCCAGTGGCGTAGTGAGCACGGGTCCCACGTCTGGGAATACCCATCCCACTTAGGGTGAAAAGCGTTACAACAAACAAATGATGGACGGAATGCTGACAATGCATACATTCTCCCCCAGTCAAGAGATCTGGGTTAAATCCATCGTTCTTTTGCCCACTACACCACCCCAGTTTAGACATGGCCATATGCAAATCAGTCTTGACCCTGTGCCTCATGGGAACAGTCCAGCCCGAACTGCCAAGCCATGTCTTCCCTGGACCGGAATCAAGCATCCTAGGACCGGTTTCTGGCTATCAGCCGTCATCAGCCAGGATAGCTTGACTCCAGTGGCGTAGTGAGCACGGGTCCCACGTCTGGGAATACCCATCCCACTTAGGGCGAAAAGCGTTACAACAAACAAATGATGGACGGAATGCTGACAATGCATACATTCTCCCCCAGTCAAGAGATCTGGGTTAAATCCATCGTTCTTTTGCCCACTACACCACCCCAGTTTAGACATGGCCATATGCAAATCAGTCTTGACCCTGTGCCTCATGGGAACAGTTCAGCCCGAACTGCCAAGCCATGTCTTCCCTGGACCGGAATCAAGCATCCTAGGACCGGTTTCTGGCTATCAGCCGTCATCAGCCAGGATAGCTTGACTCCAGTGGCGTAGTGAGCACGGGTCCCACGTCTGGGAATACCCATCCCACTTAGGGTGAAAAGCGTTACAACAAACAAATGATGGACGGAATGCTGACAATGCATACATTCTCCCCCAGTCAAGAGATCTGGGTTAAATCCATCGTTCTTTTGCCCACTACACCACCCCAGTTTAGACATGGCCATATGCAAATCAGTCTTGACCCTGTGCCTCATGGGAACAGTCCAGCCCGAACTGCCAAGCCATGTCTTCCCTGGACCGGAATCAAGCATCCTAGGACCGGTTTCTGGCTATCAGCCGTCATCAGCCAGGATAGCTTGACTCCAGTGGCGTAGTGAGCACGGGTCCCACGTCTGGGAATACCCATCCCACTTAGGGCGAAAAGCGTTACAACAAACAAATGATGGACGGAATGCTGACAATGCATACATTCTACCCCAGTCAAGAGATCTGGGTTAAATCCATCGTTCTTTTGCCCACTACACCACCCCAGTTTAGACATGGCCATATGCAAATCAGTCTTGACCCTGTGCCTCATGGGAACAGTCCAGCCCGAACTGCCAAGCCATGTCTTCCCTGGACCGGAATCAAGCATCCTAGGACTGGTTTCTGGCTATCAGCCGTCATCAGCCAGGATAGCTTGACTCCAGTGGCGTAGTGAGCACGGGTCCCACGTCTGGGAATACCCATCCCACTTAGGGTGAAAAGCGTTACAACAAACAAATGATGGACGGAATGCTGACAATGCATACATTCTCCCCCAGTCAAGAGATCTGGGTTAAATCCATCGTTCTTTTGCCCACTACACCACCCCAGTTTAGACATGGCCATATGCAAATCAGTATTGACCCTGTGCCTCATGGGAACAGTCCAGCCCGAACTGCCAAGCCATGTCTTCCCTGGACCGGAATCAAGCATCCTAGGACCGGTTTCTGGCTATCAGCCGTCATCAGCCAGGATAGCTTGACCCAGTTGGAGCAGTGACAACACAAGACAAATGCGACTCACTTGTTTTCTGCAGATAACTTGTAATTACTTTAATTAAGAAACTTTTTCCTGTTCCAGCTTGACCACTCACATACATTCGGATAGGTTGAAATAATGTACATGAGCACCCTTTCTTTTCATGAAGTTATCCATGGTCAATTTGCTCTTTCACTTGTTGATATATTTGTTTCTGTTCAACATTTAGTTGTTCTTCCAAGATTCCTAACTGCATTACATCTTCTTGAGCTTGATACATTGCTGTTTCCACCTCATTCATGGCAGTCGCTGCTTCATTTTTAACAATTGGTTGTCCAAGTGGATCTTGACTCAGTGCAGCAGAACTTTGACTGTCTTGAGAACTGTCTCTAGCAATCTCAGCTGCAATTGTAGCTTCTTGATCAACTTCATCATTCAATATTTTCACATAATTTGCAAAAGCACTGCATTGTATGCTATCTTTACAAGCATTAAATGAATCTTCATAGCTCTGAAAATCTCCAAGTAATTCCAATTCTGAGCGCCACGGTTTGAACATTTGCAAAAGGGCTAAATGGTAAAATTCCCTTTTGTCAGCAGTGTCGCAACTCAGTTTCCTGTGATTAATTACATTTCCTTTCTTTTGTTTCACCAGACATCCTTCGGAACCAATCACTGCATATTTGCCATCATTGATGTTCTCTGTAGTATTTTGTTTAAAAGTGTAGTTTTGCAGCACTTCATAGAGACACATGTTCTCAAGGTGATGACTTCTGTTTGGGTAATATGTGTCCAACATATTCGTTTTCAAAATATCTGTACTTTCTGGTTCTTTTTCTGCTAAATATTCAATTTCTTGAACAGTTTTAAGTCCCCGATTTCGCATTCCTGCAAGACCTAGACTCACCCAAATGATTCTTCTACTTTTGGAATATAGACTTGCAGATGATAACCGATCTGCACATTCATATGCTCCAATTTCACGATGCGATAACATCTTCAAACTGAAACTGAATAATTTCTTACTTAGAGTCTTCTCGTGAGAAATCTCTTCCCACATTTCTTTCAATTCAGTCTTTTCTGATTTAGTAATGTAATACGTTACATATCGAGCAACAGCAATGGAATTGTCCGTAACATACTGAATATCCATGTTAGTGTTCCACATGGATAAAATAACTGTATTGTAGTCATTTATGTATTTCGATTCTTCGCTTCTTCTTAAGTTGTAGGTATTTTTCGGAGACTTTCTTGTGATGGTATGTCGCACAGCTGACATGAAACTGTTCTCTCTTCCTTTGGATAATACAGGACATGGAAATCCAAAATGAAATTTGGTAGAGAACTTATCCTTTGACTTGTACTTTCGTCGACAGTATTTTCCACACCTATGGCTTTGGAATCGTAAGACTTGTTGTTTTAAGTTTTTATCTTCTCTGCAATTGGGTACAGCACATGTGGCATAATCTTCAATGAAAGACAAAACAGTTTCATCTGAATCTATTCCAAATTTGGGGGCGTCCTTGATCCATAACAACATATGTATATGAGGAGCACCTCTTGCTTGATACTCCTTTCTCCAAAAGAAATCCACAACTTCTCCAAGAGGAGGATTCTTTTTATTGCATATGAAAGACATCATAGCTTCAAATATATGATTGAAATATCTGCATACATTAACAGGATCCAAGGAGCACAATTCTCCAGGTGTCTTGTATTCAATATTTTTTATATTGGAATTTGCCTCTTGAAGATATTCAAGTAAATCGTCCCAAGCATACTTAGCACAGCTTAGTGTAACAAACCATGTAGGAGTTCCCAAATTCCGTAGCATACATTTCAGTTCTCCATGATGACGGTACCAATATTCATTAGTCCCACGCTGACACTCCATCAGAATAATCAACTGAGATTCTAAATGATCATCTCTCTGATGCACTTTATCCATAAAATCCTTTGCAGATGCATTCCAGTTTTTAAAATGTGATTTACTGCATATAAAAGTCCAGACCAGTCACTTTCAAACAGAAGATGAAACATATAAGGGATACATTGTCGAAATCTTGGATCTTTTGCATATAATCTTGTTGTCCGATATTCAGATGCAGGAATCTGCACAGGACGTTCATCATATCGTCAACCTTTTCCTGTTGGAAACAACTGCGGGAATCAACGAGCTTCCAAGCTCTCTTCCCATACACTCATGGGACTTCCTGTTGCTTTTTTCATTTGAAACAACTCAATCGTATTCCCCATCACCTCTTTGGAATGAAGTGGATGTACACTGTAATGTTCATAGATTTCTTCACATCTCGACATGTACACTTTTTCAATTTGTCCACTTAATGTTTCAGTATCTTCTGCCAAATCTATTTCTTGTTCTCCTACAAACACATTTCTATAGTACTCATTATTTTTTAACAGATACAATGATGCCTTTTGCACTTTTTTAACATCCACTAACTCTTGCCAGATTTTCTTATTCTCAGTAGGAACACCATTAACTAGAATGACTAGTGGCTCATTTTCTGCATGGTCTGCACCAATAGTTTCAATATTTTTCCTTAAATCTAACGGTAAATACACAACTCTTCCTTTCAATCCTCTTTGCAACTCTGATGGAGGTAATTTACCTGTTTTAGGCTCCATACGAACAATAGCCTGAAACGGGTGAACGAATGAGAATAGGCTCATACGTATTTAAATCTATCAGCTCTGGAGGAATAGCAACCAACTCTAGAATATTATGAACAGCTCTAGCAGAAATGTTATTCTCAACTAATTTGTTATAACCATATTTGAAAATATGCTGCTCAGATCCCAAATCAAAACTATCTTCTACCAACAAATAAGTTGCAAATTCCATCCACTTATCATTATCTTCTATTTCACTTTTTAAATACAGATTGACACTCCTAGTCTGATTTTTATAGTGACTTCGCTGACAACAAATACAAGAAACATTTGGTCTTTCACCTGAAATTATCTTAAAGTTTGTGATTTCATCCTCAAAATCTTTTGTAATTACGGGTTCTACATTGCCTTCAACATTTTGTTCTACTAATGTGTCAGTTTCTGCGCTCTCTTGCTGAGGACCAAAGTAACAAAACTCAATATCATCACAAACCTTCTTCACATCTGATACTGACCCACGCAAAAGAGCACTGTTCAACTCATTTAACTTTAGTGCTGGACTTTTTGCATAATACAATCTTCTCACTAACTTCCGCATTTGAGTATGATGTACGGCCAGCATCCTGAAATGGTGAAAAACACTTTGACAAACTTTCCTAGAAAGACAAACCAGAGAATAACCTTGCAAACCAGTATTTTTTCTCACTCTGCAAGGGTCTAGTCCTTGCAACACCTTAATCTTTTGTTTAACACTTTTTTTACTATATGCTTGTAAAAAACTACATAATTTATTAATAGATTCCTGTCGTACACTACAAATACTACTGCAATCCCAAGTGTACACAGGGTATTTAGGACGTCTCCCTAGAACTTCATCAGCTATCACTTCTTCTGCATTTCTTTCAACCATTTTCTCTTTCTCAATTAGACAACCATCTCTAACCTCATAACCTCTACCACTGGTGTCATCAGCATACAATAATGTTTTGCTCTGTAAATAATCTCTTCATTAAAGAAAGGCTCTGAACTGGAACTGTGTTTCCATTCTCCCAAAAAAACATGACAATTTCTTTTTCTATTAATTACTCTTTTCCTCCTACTTTTGGCCTTCATTAAATGGATTGGTTTATCTAGTGATGGAATTCTGTTTAATACTAAAATGAATAGTTTCCTTTTTACTTCAAAAGCCTTTTCAAAAATCTTTTCAATACGCTTCTCCTTTTTATAAAATACAGCTCTCTTTTTATATTGCTTCACATCTTTCAGCAAATTATGTACTACTCTCTTGTAAAATATTTTTTTGCGTAATTCCTTATACTGATTTTGCCTTCTTTTACCATACTTTGTCTCCTTTGACTGACCATTTGCTTTTTTGCTTTTCCTCTTATTTTGATTTGAATTTTTTTTCTAGTTGAAGCATTCTCAGTGGTTTCAGCATTCTGCACATTCTGTTTGGTCCTACAAACATTTTTAATAAATTGCTTTGTGGTCTTCCCAGAAGATTTTTTCTTTTTACCAACATTATCTTGTTCATTCAATACTTGTGGTTGATGTTTCTTCAAGTAATTCTCCTGTCTCTGTTCTTTTCTTTTTCTTTTTTTTCTGGCATGATTTCTCTATTTTAACGTTGAAAAACAGTATCTGTAAGAAAGAATCACAAATAAAAGTATATTAATAACTTTCAAATTTATACTATTATATTACTGTAGAAACACATTTTATATAAAAACTGACTAAGAAACTATAGCCCTGAAGCACAAGTATGACGATGGTTAAAACACTACATGCATAGTGCATACTACTTTGAAGCAGTTCATGCCCTAAAGCCTGCCTCACTAAAACACTACATGCTAACTGACTGAATGATTACACTACCATAAGGAGACACACTGGGTGAGTGACAGGGTGTTTGCTAGAAGTGTATGAATACTGACATGGATATTGATGGCGTGAAAGACAAGTGTGTAGGTGATTATAGACCTACATGCATAGTGGATACATGCTTGAATCCATCTATATGTTAAGGCCTGTCTCAGTCCAATAGTACTTGGATACTGACTGAATGTTTTCAGTATTGCAAGGAGAGTGCCAGGATGAATTTATAAGTATTTGTATTTTGGTGCAGTAAATACATTAGTACATGGTGCTGAATAAGTCACTGGAGAAGTATAAGGAGAGTGACAGAGTGTTTGCGGGAACTATATGAATACTGTCTGGGATATTGAAGGTGTGAAAGACAAGTATGTAGGTGGATAGAGACCTACATGCATAGTGGATAGACGTTTGAAACAGTCCATAAAGTAACACTTGGATCACTGCAAAACTACCTGAGTACTGACTGAATCATTAGAGTACTACAAAAAGAGTGACTGGGTGAATCTTTTTAAGATTTTGGATTCTAGTGCAGTGAATAGATTAGTACTTACTGCCAAATGAGTCAGTGGAGGTGTGCAATTAAAGTGACAGAGTGTTTATTGGAGTTTATAGATACTGACAGAGAAATTGAAGGTCTGAAAGGCAATTGTGTTGGTAGTTAGAGGCCTCCATGCATAGTGGAAACACATTTGAATCAATCCATGTGCTAAGGCCTGCCTCACTCCATTAGTACTTAGGTACTGACTGAATGATTAGACTATTGCAAGAAGTGTACCTGGGTGAATTTATAAGTGTTTCAGTTTTGGCGCAGTGAATGCATTACTACATGTTGCTGAATAAGTCACTGGAACAGTGCAAGGGGAGTGACAGGATGTTTGCTGGAAGTACATGGATACTGACTGGGGAATTGAAGCTGTTAAAGACAAGTGTATAGTATATTAGAAGACTGCATGCATACTGCATAGATATTTGAAGCAGTCTATGTGGTAATGCATGGTTCACTACATGAGTACCTGGAAACTGACTGAATCACTACTGCTAGGAGAGTGCCTGGGTAAAACTTTTAAGTTTTTCAGTTTTGGCGCAGTGAAGAGATTAGGACATCGTACTGGATCAGTCACTGGATGAGTGCAAGATGAGTGACAGGATGTTTATTGAAGTATGTAGATACTGACTAGTTAATTAAATAAGTCAAAGACAAGTGTGTAGGTGACTAGAGGCCTGTATGCATACTGGATAGACGTTTAAACAGTACATGAGCTAAAACCTCAGACACTGCATGATTACTTCGGTACTGACTGAATCATTACACTACTGCAAGGAGAGTGCCTGGGTTAATCTTTTTAAGTTTTTTTTGTTTTGGTGCAGTGAATAGATTATTACATAGTGCCAGATGAGTCAGTAGAGGTGTGGAAGTGGACTGAAAGAGTGTTTACTGGAGTTTCTAGATACTGACTAGTTAATTGAAAAAGCAACAGACAAATGTGTAGGTGACTAGAGGCCTGCATGCATACTGGACAGACATTTGAAGCAGTCCATGGCCTAAGGCATGGGTCACTGCATGAGTACCTGGGTACTGACTGAATCATTAGATTACTGCAAGGAGAGTGCCTGGATAAATCTTTTACGTTTTTTGGGTTTTGGCGTAGTGAATAGATTAGTACATGCTGCTGAATGAGTCACTGGAGGTGTGCAAGGAGAGTGACAGGGTGTTTATTGGAGTATATAGATACTGAATGGGCAAATGAAGGTGTGAAAGACAATTCTGTAGGTGGTTAGAGGCCTGCATGCATAATGGATAGTCATTTGAAGTAGTCCATGTGCTAAAACCGGGTTCACTACATAAGTACCTGGGTACTGACTGAATCATTAGAGAAGTACAAGGAGAGTGCCTCAGCGAATTTATAAGTGTTTGGCTTTTGGCGCAGTAGATGGATTAGTACATGGTACTGAATGGGTCACTGGAGAAGTGTAAGGGGAGTAACAGGGTGTTTGCGGAAACTGTATAAATACTGACTGGGATATTGAAGGTATGAAAGACAAGTGTGTAGGTGGTTGGAGGCCTGCATGCATAGTGGATAGGGGTTTGTAGCAGTCTATGTACTAAGGCCTGCCTCACTCCATTAGTACTTGGATATTAACTGAATGTTTACAGTATTGCAAGGACAGTTCCTGGGTGAATACATAAGCAATGACTGCCTTCTAATTCTACCAAAACTTGAGAACAGGAAAGGAGTTTAAGCAGTTATGCGTATGCAAAGATGTCAAGTACTCAAATGCTTCTCTCACAGTGATTCCCAAATGCACACAGACTCACAGTCTGATTCTAGACAAGCAACACTATCCTAGGAGTTTACCAAAACTCATTCACTAGTCTGGAAGGGGTAAGGGTACTGCACACAATCTACATATCTCAGTACTGTACTTTAGTGTCAAAGCCTGACTCATTTTATCAATGCATAAGCAAAGACTGGCTTGTAATGCTAGTAAAACTTAACAACATGACAGGTTTTAAAACAGTTATCTGTCAGCAAATACATGATGTTACCAAATGCTTCTCTCACAATGGTTACCCAAATGCACACAGATACACAGTTTGATTCTAGACAAGCAACATTATCCTTAGGAGTTCATCAAAACTCATTCACTACTGTGGAAGAGGTTAGAGGACTGCACAGAATCTATATATTTCAGTACTGCACTTTTGTGTCAAACCCTGACTCATTTTATCAATGAATAAGAAAAGACTGGCTTCTAATGCTACTAAAACTTGACAACATGACCGGTTTTAAAACAGTTATCTGTCAGCAAATACATGTTGTTACTAAATGCTTCTCTCACAATGGTTCCCAAATGCACAAAGACTCACAGTGTGATTCTAGACAAGCAACACTATCACTAGGAGTTTACCAAAACTCATTCACTACTTTGTAAGAGGTAAGGGGACTGCACAAAATCTACATATTTAAGTACTGCACGTTAGTGTCAAAGCCTAACTCATTTTATCAATGCATAAGCAAAGACTGACTTTTAATACTACTAAAACTTGACAACATGACAGGTTTTAAAACAGTTATCTGTCAGCAAATACGAGATGTTACCAAATGCTTCTCTCACAATCCTTACCCAAATGCACACAGACTCACAGTGTGATTTTAGACAAGCAACACTATCCTAGGAGTTTACCAAAACTCATTCACTAGTCTGGAAGGGGTAAGGGTACTGCACACAATCTACATATTTAAGTACTGCACTTTAGTGTCAAAGCCTGACTCATTTTATCAATGCATAAGCAAAGACTGGCTTCTAATGATACTAAAACTTGACCACATGACAGGTTTTAAAACAGTTATCTGTCAGCAAATACATGACGTTACCAAATGCTTCTCTCACAGTGGTTCCCAAATGTACATTGACTCACAGTTTGATTCTAGACAAGCAACACTATCACTAAGAGTTTACCAAAACTCATTCACTACTGTGGAAGGAGTAAGGGGACTACACACAATCTACATATTTAAGTACTACACTTTATTGTCAAAGCCTGACTCATTTTATCAATGCACAAGCAAAGACTGGCTTTTAACCCCTTCCCCGCTCATGACGGAGCCGCTCCGTCATGAGCCACAGTTGCCGTGTGCTCATGACGGAACGGTTCCGTCATGTCACGGCCGTTGGCGGCCGCTCCGCCTACGCGGCGCTGTTTCCCCGCCTGTGCGGGGGGACAACGCAAATGGGCGGAGTCATGACGGAACCGTTCCGTCATGAGCACAGCTCAACCGTGGCTCATGACGGAGCGGCTCCGTCATGAGCACAGTGCCACCGCGCTGCCCCCCCGCACCCCCCAGCGCTGCGGTGGAATTCCCGCCGCAGCGAAAGGGTTAATGCTACTAAAACTTGACAACATGACAGGTTTTAAAACAATTATCTGCAAGCAAATACATAATTTTACCAAATGCTTCTCTCACAATGCTTACCCAAATACACACAGACTCACAGTGTGATTGTAGACAGACAACTATCCCTTGTACAAAATACATTTACTAGTCTACAAGATCTAAGGTGACTGCACACATTGCAGAAAATCTACTACTACAGATTAGTACCAAAATGTTTCTCTCAAAATGATTCCTAAATGCACACAGACTCACTGTGTGATTCTAGACAAACAACACTATCCCTTGCACTATACCAAAACACATTTCTTAATCTACGAATACTACATTTTAGTGTAGAAACATGACTCATTTTGCAAATTCATAAACAATGACTGATTTCTAATTGTACCAAAATATAAAAACAGCACAGTTATCTGTCTGCAAACACATGAAAAACACAAATGCTTATCACAGAATGATTTCTACATGCACACACACTGTCAATAAGATTGTAGACAAAAAAAGTACTCCCTGCACCTTAGCAGGAGAAATACATTAGTCTGATTAAAATCAAAACAGACCACATACATCCCCTCACAAATAAATAACTCACCTTTCAAGTTGTTTTGTAGATTAAGAAGTATATGAGTCACACACCAGATTTTCCTATACAGAATCTCTGCACTGTGCACCTGTCAGCAACACCTGTCAGCAACACCAAAGAATGGCAAAGTTTCCCTCTCATTTTCCACACATATACATGTAAACATCAAATCACATTCCTTCCCACATAAATTCAAATGACATATATTTGAACCCTACCCCCAATCTGCCTTCTGCCTGTTGCCATAGAAACAGGTCATGAAACACTGAACTGAGCACACAGGTCACAAGTTCAGAACACAATGTTGCTAATCAAAACAGCAAGTGTGCTTGACTTTTCAACATATCAGCTTATCATATATAATGTTCCTTTCAATCAGTTTTTTTTAACCAATAAGAATCATGCGTTTAAAAAACAGAAACATGCACCCTACCTTTCAGTGTAGAAGGTTGACAAACAACCAATGATTTCTTGTCTTTTTTCAAAACTGCATCTTAGCCACCATTTTAGAACAAGCATTGGCATAGCCAATAGGTCTCGCTTTTGGGACCTTATATGTGTTTAGCCATGCAACAGTTGCATAACTAAATACTTATAAGGTCCCAAAAGTGAGACCTATTGGCTATGCCAATGCTTGTTTCTGTATATTACTGCTCTGTAGTAATGGCGGCGCAGGGGTGCCACCATTACTACATAGCAGTAATAAACTGGAGAAAAAAAACCTGGCTCACGGAGAACACCAAAGCGGCCCTGCGGGCGCGAAAGTGATCGCGATCAAACATCAAAGCGGCCGTGAAAGTGAGGCGCGCTCGCCCGTGCACATGCACTGTAGCTCTAGGCTACAGTGGTTGCACTTTTTTGAGCCCTCACAAAAAGTCTCGCCAGACCAGCGCATGCGCTGGGTCTGGCGAGACCTAAAAAGCCACCGAAGGGATTTGATGGGGGGAGCGGGAGGGGGGCGCTTAAAAACGAGAACTGCATATACGCTGTCTCCCGACACAATACCTTCCTTTCGTAGGTAATGTCACAGCATCATCCAGAAGACGAAAGGAATTGCTGTACGTAGCCAACAGCTATGTCTGCTCTGGCTTCATTCAAACCGGAAATGTCGAAGTAAAATCTAATATGGCCCACAGGCAGGATCAGTAAATAGCAATACTTTTAAGCTTGTGTTGTTAAATCAAACCCCTTCTGCAAATCCAGCTCTCTCTCTCTGGTTTTTAAAGTTTTGAACAGGTTTCAAAAGGCACACAGAAGGGCTACATCTGTTTGATTTCGGCATGTACTCAGGGCGTTGATATTAGGCACCCGGTGACCCCAAAGAGGTCCGTGTGCACCACCGCATCGCGGAATAGTTTCGGGTGTCTTCCGGGGCTCCTGCACTCTAAATAAAGGCACCCTCGAGGGTAATGTCCTACAGACATAAAAAGTGGACGTGTGTCTATCAGCGCTCACAGGGACCCACTCAAGACTAGGGCCCTTGTCTGCACAGCGAAGCAGAAACCACCCTATCACAGCCACTGAAGCATAAATAATTAAATAGGCACTGCACCAATGGGCAAGAGCATGCGCTGCATAGGCGCACTTGATTACTGATTACACAGCCACTATTTACAAGTGACAACACAAGAAGTGCATAAATGAATCCCACATAGAACTGCTTTCAGCACGCTGTACTCATCACACGCCCAGGAAAGGGAAAGGAGGAGGGACGAGGGAGGGGGCGGGAGCAAAGGCAACATGGTAGCGCTCGCGCTTGGAGCAGATTATAGATAAGCATGAAGGGAATGAGAGCGGCAGCAGGCAAGCGAGAAACGGCGTGGACCACTGAATGACAAAGAAAAACAAGACAAGCCCGGCGGAGTGTGGCGCGTGCGCTTGGCGGGGGCGGGGGAGTGCATTCCAGGCAGGGGAGTGGACCCTTTGAAGTGCGATGCCAAACGGATTGCATGGCGGCACGATGCGCGTGATTGTGCGCATGCTCGCCATGCAATCCGCTTTTCGGAGCACTTTTGGGAGCCCCTTACAATAGTCTCGCTTTAAGCGATAGCAAGGCGAGACCTAAAAATCTTACTTTTCAAACTGCCATTTCATTTACAGAAACCATCTGAGTGCATCCAGACCTCCCTTCAAGATGATTAGAGTGTGGATTGTGGGACACAGCTATATTTTCTGGAGCCAAAGGTATGAAGAAAACAAAGGCATTCACAAAGACCTAGGTTTGCCAAATGTAGACATTAAATGGATTGGACACAGAGGGTTAAAGTGGCACCAATTGATGCCATTGGTAAAATCCTTTATGCATATCCAACACCCTGACCTCATAATAGTGCACTGTGGTGTCAATGACCTAGGCACTTTGACTGGGGTAGGTCTGGAAATGCTTATGAAGGACACATTTGCAGAATTAATTTAACTTTTTCCCAAAACTGCCTTTATGTATTCTAACATATGCCAAAGGCAGAAATGGAACTGGTCCAATCATTTTTGTCTACAAATTGAGAAAGCTAAGAAACATGTGAATAAATCTGTTTCTGCTTTTCTCCGAGACTATAGAATGGGGTCCATTTACAATAACAATCTGCGCTTTCATATGCAAGAGATGTATAGGAGAGATGGAGTACACTTTACTGATGAAGGAAACAGAGTCTTCCTCAACAACTTTAGACTCTGTATAGGTACTTACTTATAAGTACCAAAAACTCTCAATGAACACAATGGCTCTTTTTAGAGCCACTCAAGAACAAAACACTTAAGCTTCTTGTTTATCTCCCAAAAATTTCAGGTTTTTTCCTTGGATCCGCACACCCAACGCGTTAGGAACCGCGCACCCAATGCGAGAGAAATCGTGCACCCAACGCGTTAGGATGCGTGACTCCTAACCATTGTTTATGTTTAAGAATGTACATATTTATTATGGGGTGCAATTACATTTTGGTAGCAAACACAGGTTCTTCATTTTATCTGAAAACGTTGCATATAAACAAAGTACTGGAAAAGCGTGATGGACACATCATTGTTTCTTTGTCTTTTTCCAACTCCCAGTGGTCCAGTGGTTAGTTTTGGGGAGCAGCAGCGATTCAACTGTAGATCACGGTCTGATTTGTTATGATCTTTTCAAATAAAGCTAATTTGTAACCTATTTTGTTTTTCAGGCAAGAGGGACCCGCAGGAATCAGCAGCTGCAGACTGAAGCTGGTGCCGAGGGGAGCCATGGTGTGCAGGGGGAGCCTGGGGAGAGCTGGCAGGAGGAGAGGCAGGGCCAGGGATTCATTGTGGGGCAAAGTGCAGCCCAGGTGTCCACAGAGGCTCGCTGGACAGAGCGGAGCCTGGCTGTAACTCAGCGTACAATGACCAGTCATACAGAAACTGTATTTGCTCCAGGTGTGGTGACTATAAAATCAGTAATCAAAAAGACCATCACAAAAACCGTCTATACAGTGGAGGGCGGCACTTTGAATTCAGCAACACCGGATGGGTCACAGTCTGGGTATGTGGCATGGGGTGCAGCTGTAGAGTCAGGATGGCAGAGCAGTAATGGCGAGACCTCGGGGTGGAGTGCCGCTTATGTTAGCCAGCCATGGGGCAGCCAGAATGGAGGCGAGCAGGAGGGGAGGGGTACAGAGCCTGTGGGTCAGCAGCTGTGGGTGCAAGGACAGGGCATAGGACAGCTGACAGGCACAGGAGAGGGCAGCCAGGGAAGGGAGGGGGCTGAAGAAGGGTTGAGGCAGCATGGGAACAGGGAGGAGTTGAGTGGCGGGGAGCAGACGGAGTGGGATGCAGGACAGGCAGGAGAGAGCTTGGGAGGAGTCAGGGTGGGATGGGATTTGGGGGAAGAGTTCAGACAGAAGGGAGTGTTGCTGGAAGGGCGGTCAAGTGAAGGAGTTTGGCTGGAGGGGGAAAGTTGTGAGGCTGAGGGAGTTTGGTTGGAGATGCTGATATGTGACACTGAGGTAGTTTGGCTGGATGGGGAGTCCAGTGAAGATGGAGTTTGGTTGGAGGGGGAGTTCAGTGAATGTGAAGTAATGTGGTTGGAGGGGGAGTCCAGTGAAGATGAAGGAGTGTGGCTGGAGGTGCAGAGCTGTGTAGCTGAGGGAGTGTGGCTGGATGGGGAGTTCAGTGAAGATGGAGTTTGGCTGGAGAGGGAGTTCAGTGAAGGTGAAGTAGTGTGGCTGGAGGGAGAGTCCAGTGAAGATGAAAGAGTGTGGCTGGAGGTGCAGAGCTGTGAAGCTGAGGGAGTGTGGCTGGAGGGGCAGTCCAGTGAAGATGAGGAAGTTGGGCTGGAGGGGCGGTCAAGTGAAGGAGGTTGGCTGGAGGGGGAGAGTTGTGAGGCGGAGGGAGTTCGGTTGGAGATGCTGAGATGTGACACTGAGGCACTTTGGCTGAATGGGGAGTCCAGTGAAGATGGAGTTTGGCTGGAGGGGGAGTTCAGTGAATGTGAAGTAGTGTGATTGGAGGGGGAGTCCAGTGAAGATGAAGGAGTGTGGCTAGAGGTGCAGAGCTGTGTAGCTGAGGGAGTGTGGCTGGATGGGGAGTTCAGTGAAGGTGGAGTTTGGCTGGAGAGGGAGTTCAGTGAAGGTGAAGTAGTGTGGCTGGAGGGAGAGTCCAGTGAAGATGAAAGAGTTTGGCTGCAGGTGCAGAGCTGTAAAGATGAGGGAGTGTGGCTGGAGGGGCAGTCCAGTGAAGATGAGGAAGTTGGGCTGGAGGGGCAGTCCAGTGAAGATGAAGAAGTTGGGCTGAAGGGGCAGTCAAGTGAAGATGAGGAAGTTGGGCTGGAGGGGCAGTCCAGTGAAGATGAGGAAGATGGGCTGGAGTGGCAGTCCAGTGAAGGGGACGGAGTGTTGTCTACTTTATATCAACTTGGACCCGAGGCTCTGCAAGAAGGTAATGGCTTCATCTTCTAGGTTTATGTTTATTTGGTATTAGGGGCAATAAAACCGGCCTTTTTGCACCAAACTCCCTATCAAAGTATGAAGTGAGGTCAACCAGCTGCCCATCACCCCAAACAAGACTTAAACATGTACCTTTTTAAAATGTTCAATGAAAATGGTTTGCACTTTCTGTGTGAAGGGTTTCTTATATTCTCATGTGTCTGCACACAATTCCACTTTCTGCATTATAGTACTGGTCGGGGGTGCTTGCACATACCCCAAAGCTGTGACCTTGGGGTCTTTTAACCAGGTATGTGCTTAGAGAACATCTCTAGGATTCGGCTCTTTGTGCAGCCCCAGGGTCTTTATTTCCATCAGCGAGCCTGGTAAATCAAGCAAGCCCATTGTCGAGTCCGCCCTGTTACTTGTGTGAGGATCCAGGATGGTGCTCTGATGTCAACTGGGCTTCCAAAGTGTCCTCCTCTTCAAGAGAGTGACTGCTGTCCTCCCTAACTGGGCTTTCTGGGACTAGAAGTGATAGTAGTGCAATTTATATTGGAGGGACAGTCCTTTTTACTGGCCTCATACAAGGGGATGTGTCTACCGGCCTCACTTCTCTAAAAGGTTCTGCCAGTCTCTCACTGTTTGTATGGCGCAGGAGGAGTGTGGAGTCTGGATTTATGCCTGACACAGTAATGGAGGGAATCCATTTTAGCGGCCTGTAGGAATCTCTGTTTGAAGGAAGAATATTAGTAGGCCTTGGCCTTGGATGTGGCATAAAGGTCAAAGCTACTGAAATTGGATTTAGGAAACCAGGTTTGAGTCTCGGCGTCGGCTCAAAATTCAGTGATTCTCAGAAAAGCACGTAATCATCCTGTACCTAAAAAAATGAATGTGTCCTTGTGTAATGCAACTGGTGCTCATGTAAAGCGCCCCAATACCTACCGATCTACTTCGCACTATATAAAACTGCAAAAAGAAAAAAAAAAGAATTAGGCAGGTGCCACCAGCAACCCCACGATGCTTCATTAGGAAGGACATTACTCACTCCCTTAAAGATGGGTGCACTTTGGGTGGCCACCACAGAGCACTGCACTGGGGTTTCAGTCCTTCTTCAGTCAATGCTGTATCTAAGGAGTATGTCTTTGTCTAACTTGTTTCTCTTTTTGTCTGTCTCTCTCTTTATGCTACTCTGTCTTTTACCCTCATCAGTCCTCCTCCATCTCCTCGTCCTCCTTCTCCTCCTCTCACTGTCTCTCTCTCTCTCTTTTTACTATCCACCTCTATCTAATTTTTCTGTATTTATTTTCTTATGTAGGCAACAGGGAGCTGACCCATGATGATCCTTCGTAAGTACTCCTGATAATTCTTTTTTTTATGTTTGGCCTTGAACTGTTGTTTGACCTCGTCACTCTCTGTAACATAATGAAGTATGTTGGTGGGTTATCCTAATATAACAAAATCAGTAAGATTTATGAACTCTTCCAAATGGAGTCAAGGTGTCACTGGCAGTCACCACCCATCGTCCCATTACAGAATCTCAGTTAATCGTTGTCAAGGACAAGTGGTCACACTGAGACACTTATTCGTCAATGGGACATAATTTGAGTCCTCATTCTAGTTAGAGGAGCGCAAAATTGCCAAATTGACTGACTGGCAACTTCCAAATGTTTCTTTAAAATTATGCATGCTTTGCAAAGAGCAGGTTCTGCAGAGGAAGAGGTTTCTGATAGATACATCTGCCAGTGGATTCCTCACCTTGTGAATATCCCTTGCGCCAGCAACATTCGGAAACTTTTGTAGCAGTCCACGCCGATGAGGCCGAAGACGACGTCACAGAGACACGGCTCCGCTCGCTACTCCGCTGACGTCACCGGCTCCATAAGAAGACCTCGTCGGCGTGATGACGTCAGTTCCCTTTTTTCCGCGCCGTCGAAGCCAACGGATTTCGGGAATCGCTGTTGTTAGCGTCGTGGATACTTTGTGTATTTTCATTGCTGTTTCCTGTCTTCTTTGAAGATGTCATCGAGGAAGTCTGGATTTAAGCCTTGCCGGGAGTGTGGCAAGCATATGTCCATCACTGACCCACATGAGGACTGTGTGTGGTGTTTATCCTCGGACCACGATGTGGATGGCTGTACCAGCTGCCGTAAAATGAGCTCAAAGGCTCTGAAAGAACGGGAGGCAAAACTTTTTATTGCCAAGATGAAGAAGGAGAAGAGAGGGAGGAGGAAAACGAGATCGAGGTCTCGTTCGAAGTCGAGGTCGGCATCGAGGTCGACGTCGGGGCATGCTTCGAGAGCTAAGAAGCACAAGAAAAAGAGAAGGCATTCCTCTCGGCGTCATTCTGAAAAGAGTACGGCGCCGAAGCCGAAGTCACCTGATCGGCGTCGAAGGGACTCCGTCTCTCCTTCTCCTGTGCCGGGTTCACCAGCTGGTCCTTCATCTCCAGTGGTCCCTTTGTCTCCGGCTTCGCCAGTTCCGGTCCGGACTCCGACGCCGGTTTCATCCCCGGCTCCGGCTCCGGCTTCATCTCCGGCCCCGGAAGAGCTTCAAGTCCCGGGTGAGCCTGCGACGCCGTTGAATCCACCGTCGGCGCCGGTTGGCCCGAGTCCGGTGGGGCCTGACCAGTATCCTGCCTTTCCTGGGCCAGGTCAGGACCCTTCGCATTACTTAAATGCGATGTATGGGGTATTTGCTCGTGCCATGTATGCCCCTGGTGCACCTACGGGTCCGATGGGTCCTTTGGCCTTTAACTTGGGGGTGCCGCAAGTGTATCCTCAGGCTCCTTTCTACCCATTTTATCCAGCGACGCCGTCTTGGAATCCTCCGGCTCCGAGAACGTCGACGCCGCTTCCATCCTCGCCGGCTCCGGCTCGACCTCGTTCGACGCCGATGGCTCCGCTGGATCCACGTTCGACGCCGATGTCTCCACTGGCACCAACGCCGTCGGAGTCGATTACGGCGCCGCCGACGCCGAGGATTCGAATTCGCTCCAGGAGGGAGACTCAGAGGATTATTGAGGAGCAGAGATACCTTCAAGAGGAGGCGGAGGATGGAGAATTGGTAGAGTCGGATGAGGTTTTTGATGAGCTTAAGGAAGCTAGTGGCTTGGACCTTTCTCCTGAGTGGGAGATTACTCCGCCATCTGATGAGCCATCCAAGGATGTCGCACCATACCATGCAGTCATAAGGAGAGCTGCGGAGTTGCTTGATCTCCAGCTTCCTACAACAGAGTTTAAGTCAAACATTTTGACTGAAGTGCTGCATTCTCCAACGACGGTATCAGAGCCTCTGCTTCCCTTTAATGAGGCCATTGTGGAGCCTGTATTGGAGGTGTGGCGCAAACCTTTTTCTGCTCCTGCGGTCTCAAAGACGATCGCAAGGAGATACAGAGTGGCCCCAGGAGATCCTGAATTTTTGTCGTCCCATCCGTCACCTGAGAGTCTGGTGATTCAAGCGGCTTGTTCTGGAAAGTCTAAGGGGGCTTTTCCACAGGTCCCTGGGGACAGAGAGGCAAAAAGGCTAGATCAATCGGCAAAGAAGTTGTTTTCATCAGCCAGCATGGCTTTGAAGTCGACTAACGCCACATGTCTCTTGGGACGCTATGTTCACGCGCTGATGGACTCGGCTAAGAAACTGGCGCCGAAATTGCCTGAGGACGATAGATCTGGATTTAACGACATCTTGGCTGATGCTCAGGCGGCTGCGCGGCAAGTGATCCAAAGTGGGCTGGACACTGCAGATTCTGTTGCAAGGATCATGGGGTCGTCTGTTGCAACTAGGAGAAGTGCTTGGTTGAGAACGTCGGAGTTCTCTCAGGATGTACAGTCTACCCTATTGGATCTACCGTTTGATGGGTCTGGCCTATTTGGAAAAAAGGCAGATGCTGCTCTGGAAAGATTCAAGGAGAGCAAAGCAACTGCTAAATCTTTGGGACTCCAGTCTCAGTCGAGAGGGTCTTTTAAGAGGTACAGAGGTTTTGGAAGAACATCCTTTCGTACCTATAGGCAGACTCAGCAGCAGCAGCAGCAGCAGCAGCAAAGTTCCTCGTCCAGAGGATACAGAGGAAGAATCAGGGGTCGCACACGTGGCTCTCGTCAGCTCTCCTCCTCCTCTTCCTCTTCCTCAGCCCCTCCCACCACCGCAAAACAGCCCTAGATCCGACATTCCGGATCATGTTGGTCCTGTGGGGGGCCGGCTTACCCATTTTCTACAAGATTGGGAATCTGTAACTACAGATCTCTGGGTTCTAGATCTTGTAGAAAATGGGTACGCCCTTCCCTTTCGGGAATTCCCTCCAAATTACCCTCCTTGCCAAGGGGTTTGTTTGGAGGACCACCGTCTTCTCCTGCAGGAGGAAGTCCTGAAGTTGTTTCAGAAAGGCGCGATAGAGGTGGTCCCGGAGCAGGAGAGGGGTCAGGGATGCTACTTCCGGTATTTTCTGATCCCGAAAAAGGACGGCAGATTGCGTCCGATATTAGACCTCAGAATCCTGAACTTTTACCTGAAACAGGAAAAGTTCAAGATGCTCACCCTTGCTCAGGTTCTTCAGGCGCTGAATCAGGAGGACTGGATGGTGTCGCTCGACTTGCAGGATGCGTATTTTCACATCCCCATTCTGAAGTCACACAGGAAGTATCTCCATTTCACGGTAGGGTCGCAACATTATCAGTTTGCGGTCCTCCCGTTTGGTCTTACTTCGGCACCTCGGGTCTTCACAAAGGTGATGGCAGTGGTGGCAGCCCATCTCAGAAGATCGGGAATTTCGGTTTTCCCTTATTTGGACGACTGGCTGATCAAGGCGGAGTCGTCGGAGAAGGTGCTGTGTCATCTGCAGGATACAACTCGGCTGTTGTACAGATTGGGTTTTTCGATCAATGTGCCCAAATCTCACCTGGTGCCCTCTCAGCGCAACCTGTTCATAAGTGCGGTACTGGACACTACTGTGTGTCGAGCATTCCCTCCTCCTCAAAGGATTCTCGACATACAGGAAATGATTCCTTTGTTTTACAGCGGAGCGGTTGTTCCAGTTCTGAAGGTCCTTCGCCTGCTCGGTCTGTTCGCCTCCTGCATACTGTTGGTCAACCATGCACGCTGGCACATGAGGGCGCTCCAGTGGTGCCTCCGCAAGCAGTGGTATCAGCACAAAGGGGATCTCAGGGAGTCTGTGAGGATCTCCAGAGAAGCTGCGGCGGATCTATTTTGGTGGAGCGTGGAGGGCAATCTGTCCCAAGGAAAGCCCTTCCATATACCTCCATCGGTGGCAACAGTGATAACGGATGCATCCACCTTAGGGTGGGGTGCTCATCTGGGGGATCTGGAGATCAAGGGTCTTTGGTCTCCAGAGGAAAGGTTGCTTCACATCAACCTTCTGGAGTTACGGGCGATACGTTTGGCGCTCAAGGCTTTTCTCCCTTCCCTTCGCGGAGAGTCTGTTCAAGTCCTGACGGACAACACGACCGCGATGTGGTATATAAACAAACAGGGAGGAGTGGGGTCTCTTTGTCTCTACAGAGAGGCCCTGCGTCTATGGTCCTGGGCTCAGAACCGTCGGATTTGTCTGATGGCAAATCATCTGGCCGGAGTTCTGAACGTGCGTGCGGACAGTCTCAGTCGACAGTTCTCCGCCGACCACGAGTGGAGGTTCCATCCGGAGGTGGTTCGTCATGTCTTCCGGATGTGGGGAACTCCTCGGGTGGACCTGTTTGCCACTTACGAGAACGCGCACTGCCCGTCATTCTGCAGTCTCCAGTATCCGTTGCAGGGAGCGTTAGGGGACGCGTTTCAGTTGAGTTGGGGCTCACGACTCCTTTACGCGTTTCCTCCCATACCCTTGATTCCTCGGGTTCTGAGGAAGATTCGCCAAGACCGGGCCCAAGTTATATTGATCGCAGCGATTGGCCAAGAAGGGTGTGGTACACAGATCTTCTCCACCTCTCCTCGTGCCCTCCGCTCCGTCTCCCTCTGAGGGCAGACCTCCTCTCGCAGTCGGAGGGGCAGGTTCTACACCCCCACCTCCAGAGCTTACACCTTCATGCCTGGAGATTGAACGGGGCAACCTGAATTCTTTCTCTCTCCCGCCAGATGTGGTGGATGTTATTTTATCGGCCAGGCGACACTCCACCAAATCTATTTACTCATATAGGTGGTCTAAATGTGTTCTCTGGTGTGGAGAGAGGTCCATTGATCCCTTGAAGGCTCGTCTGTCTAATATTCTACAGTTTGCCCTTTCTCTTGCCCAGCAAGGCTTTGCTGTGGCTACTGTGAAAGGATATTTATCGGCTCTATCGGCCTTCCTATGCCTGCCGGATCAACCGTCATTGTTTAAATCACCTATTGTACTTAGGTTTCTTAAGGGCCTCATAAATAAATTTCCTCCTACTCCTTTTATTGTGCCTCGATGGGACTTGAACCTTGTCTTAACCTATCTCATGGGTTCTCCCTTCGAGCCCTTACACAAGTGTCCCCTGAGGCTCTTGTCTTTTAAGATGGTATTCCTCGTTGCAATCACCTCGGCAAGGAGGGTAAGTGAGCTTCAAGCTCTAAGTTCGAAACCCCCATTCTTGACCATTCATGCTGAACGAAGGGTACTCAGGACCAGGGCTGCGTTTTTGCCTAAGGTGGTAACTCCCTTCCATCTGGGGCAGTCCATTACCCTTCCTTCCTTTTATCCTCCCCCACACCCTTCTAAGGAGGAGGAGAGACTTCACCGCTTGGACCCTAAGAGGGCGGTGAGCTTCTACCTGGACAGGACAAGGGATTCCAGGATTGATGACCAGCTCTTTGTGGGTTTTGCTGGCTGCAGAAAGGGTCGTGCGGTGCACAAGCGCACCCTTTCAAGATGGATTGTGCTTTGCATCAAGATCTGCTACTCCCTAGATGGTAAGGAGCCTCCGGAGGGTTTGAGGGCTCATTCTACCAGGGCAAAGTCTTCTACATCTGCCTTATCTAGGGGTGTTCCTGTGGAGGACATTTGTAGGGCGGCAACTTGGGCCTCCCTCCATACCTTCGCAAAACATTATTGCTTGGACACCGAGGTGAGGAGGGACGGACACTTTGCTCGTTCTGTCCTTCAGGACTTTCTGGTATAGGGGGATGGACACCCTCCTCCGGGAGTGGGGACTGCTGTGGAATCTATTCACAAGGTGAGGAATCCACTGGCAGATGTATCTATCTGAAGAACAAGTTACTTACCTTCGGTAACGCTTTTTCTGGTGGATACAGTCTCTGCCTGTGGATTCCTCACTGATCCACCCGCCTCCCCGTTGTCCATCCTTCTATACCAGTGACTCTATGCCTGTAATTCTTTTGATGGGTTTCAAATGTGTTTATCACTGTCAAAGGCATTATGTTATTTCTTCTGCTTTGTTATTTATTTTCCACACTGAGTGTGTTGATATGCATATTGTGTACTGTGTATACTGTGTATATATATTGCTGTCAGTCCGTCCGTGTGCCTCGAGGGCACGGAAAAAAGGGGCGGAACTGACGTCATCACGCCGACGAGGTCTTCTTATGGAGCCGGTGACGTCAGCGGAGTCGCGAGCGGAGCCGTGTCTCTGTGACGTCGTCTTCGGCCTCATCGGCGTGGACTGCTACAAAAGTTTCCGAATGTTGCTGGCGCAAGGGATATTCACAAGGTGAGGAATCCACAGGCAGATACTGTATCCACCAGAAAAAGCATTACCGAAGGTAAGTAACTTGTTCGTCTCATGCTGTGGCAAGGGGCGAAGGGTGGACTGTTGACACTTGGCAGCAGTCGCACATCATATATGTTTGCTGTCACACAACTGCCTCTTGCTGCATCATTGGCCACAGTGTCCACCTTCCTTCTCTGTCTTGTTCCCTATGAACTAGAAACCCCCCTACCCTCTCATACAGTCCTGGAGCCGAAAAATAAAAAAAGAGATCCAATTAAAATGTTGGTAATCTGTGACATCATTCAACACAGATTTTTTTATTTTGCATTTTTTAATTGAGGATTTTTGTGGTTCCTGTGAGCTGCTGACAGCTACCCCAGAATGTTTTGCAGAAGAGTCAAACATGGCACTTTGGGCGCTCTAATATATAGTTCTAAATTGACTTAAGTACAAAAGATCACAGAATTTGAGAGACTACCAGTTAATGGTGAAAGGACCTAGCGATATGAGGTTCATAAAGTATTGTGTGCCTACAGACAGGTGACATGGTTGCTTTTACGCATCTGCCTGTCCTAATCTGTACATGGACAAACAAGAGCATAAGAATTGTAGCAGGGCTTCAGTCTCCCACTGCGTCAGTAGAGCACCTTTCATGTACACTGACTTAACAAATATTAAAAAAAGATAAAGGGAGTAAGGTTAGGTGGTGGCTGGCTCAGAAGAGGAATCTTATCAATTCTGTAGTTTCCAAAATGGTATTAGCACGAAGGAAATGGCACGTGCTGTTTGTATCTAAGCAGCGTGGAGAGCTATAGTAGGAGGGACTTCCCTACCTTCTTGGAGTCACATAATGAGGACCTTGTGTGCGTGTGTGTGGACAATGTGGTAAGAAAACGGTAGCATCTTTTAATGTGTTTTGTTTTCTAGACCCAGGATCAGTGAGACACGTGTAAGAAGAAGATGGTGGCAGAGGTATGCAATTAATTAATATATTGTTCAAACAGGAGACAGAAAATGGAGCAACAAACTGTGAAGTTTCGTAATTTCTCCAATAAAAGTGAAAGTGGGCTGCCTTCCAGTTGCCAGCATGTTATAATGCACACAGGCATGAGGCTTTACAGCTTGGGTGGTTACTTTAGGAAGATTAATGGCATGTGGGGGTTAGTAGTGCTGTGCATGACAAACAGTAATTACATAGGTTTTGGATTTTTTTTTACATTGGGTGGCAGTCAAGGTAGGTCGTTGTGATGATGCAGGAGCAAGTAACAGCAGATCTGATACCTGCACGCTCAAGGAAAAGGAGGTGGATTTTTATGCACCCTCTGAAATCCATCAGGAGTTCATACTCAATGCATACACTGGTATACTATCACAGATACATGCACCCACATTCAGCCAAAAGCTGCTATAACGATTTGCGCTATATTCTGTATACCCCACATATCCAGAGCAAGTAGGTTCATATTTTAAAGCGACTATCAATCATGCACTTTCTAAGACTTCTAACTATATATGCATATATATTTCTTTTCCTCTTTGCAGAATAATTTCTTGCTGCTGTTTTCCTTGCAAGAAATAGGAGTTAGTTGTGATCTCTGCAGGTACGTATCTTTCTTGATCTCCGCCCTGAAATGACTTATCCTGATTAGCTATACATGGGAGTGATAGACTCTCTCCATTCCTGACAATTTCGTTCAAATCATCATGTGAATAGCATGGATTGGCTACTTTGTGCTTTCCTGTCTCACTGCTGTCTGTAGTGTTTATCGTGCCAATCCTCCAACTGTAGACTCTTCAGGTACCCTATCCTCTTGCTAGAATCATCTCTTGTCCCTCCAGATGCTCCTATTTTACAATAGCTGATCTGGTTGTTTATGTAACCCATGCAAGTTGTGGAGCATCACCTTTGTTCTACCCTAGTGGTGTTTCTTGAGTGATGTTTGTTTCTGTCACAGACTTCTCTGGCTATCTTAGCCCAGTTCTATCTCTAAGATTCCTTCCAAGCTCTCTGAACTGCTGATCCTGCTGTGGTAATGTCAAACTCTTTTTGTGCTGTGCCCCTGGAATAAAGGGATCAAAGGCTTGTTAACCTTGTGTTGCTAAAGGGTTTAGGGAATATGTACTTTGGCAAGTAAGACTTGTAGGAGGAGAAAGCAAGAAGGACTTTCTCAGAAGTGGCCAAAAACAAACATGATATTTGGGCACTTTCCTCCTAATATTTTATCTACTGTACCTTCATCTTGGCCAGATAGCTTTAGAGCATTCTACATAGTTTATGCCCATTGAAATAGTTCCTTTTAGTGTGCAGAACGTCTCTGTGAGCCATTGGATAAAGAAACTGCTGGGAAATTGCCCTGTCTTACTGTCCAATTATACAGGGGAGAAACCTGCTTCATTAGCATTAGTAAGTAGGAAAATTGACAGCAACAAACGAATAACAAATTTGAAGCATCATCTTGCTCATAAACACGCGAATAATCGATTATCTTTTATGCATATTGATCCACCTAAAGTTTAGGTAACTGGTGTAAGTCTTGCTAGAGACATAGTTATGACTTATTATCCAAAGGCACGACTATTATGTCTAGTTACTGAGATGTCTTCGGTGGAGTCTGGCTAAAATTAAATCAAATAGTCATTTACAGCCATTCATATAGACAGGCAATAGGATGAGGCCTGCAGTGATCTGTATAGGAGTATATACTGACTATTAAAAGAACATCTGAGGATTTCCTCTAAAGTTTCTAAATAAGGCAAGGAAGGAGAGTAGCCCATGTTATCATCTTAGTCATAAAACATTTATGGACTTAGGTTTCTTGCCTGATCAGTTGCTTTAGAAAAACATATGAACACACAAGCAAAGAGGATCTTTGGAGGCACCAACGCAGAAGTGTACCTTTGCCAGTGCAGCCCCATGAGACCCTTTTTGGAGGAGGCAAACAGTTCCAGGGACCTTCCCTCTTATTAAAAGTGGTCACTGTCAACCCAAAAGGCAGGCCGGGTCTGTCTTCAGTGAAATACGGAATGGAAGTTTGAATATCTCACCCTTACTCTCTTTCTAGTCCAGGCACTGGGGGGAAGGATTTTGCCAGCATGCACTGCGTACATCCATAGAATGGGCTCACTGCTCAAACCTGACCCGTGAAAACAGTCTGTAAATGTGCATATACTATTTGTCATTTAGGATTCCTTCATTATTGAAAGTGTTTTAAGGTATTTTTGTGTATCACTCAATCTAATTATATCTGCATTTTATTTTTATTTTTCCACAGGGATAGTGTCTCACTGAACAGAAGAATCCGATCTGCCAAATGATGTGCGACTGCTGCCAAAGAATTTTTTTTTTTCTATATTATGTATTTGTTAGTTTATGGTAGTTTTAAGTTCTTCATGTTTAAGTACCTTATGTATGCACTATGCAAATTAACAAATAGAAAAATCTTTAAAATAGGAAACTCCACGAAACAGGAAAACCAAGGATACATTGTATCCACTTTCAAATTCAGAGATAAAAGGTCACTAAGAAAAATCAATATTTAAAGGGGATTCCAGAACACTTACTTAACATTTATATAATTATATAAAAGAAAATAACGAGATAACCCAGGCTACCATTACTGTTTCAAATATTTTGCTAAAGTTGATCTTTTTAAATATAATTCTATCTTTTTTCAAATAATTTACATTCTTACATTTGCATTATTGTTTGGGAATGCGGAAACAAAAATAAATAGTGATACCTTAGGTTGCTTAAATTTCCCTGAATTTCAGAACTTTGCGACTTTAAAGCAAGTTGAATCCACTGACATTTGACTAAAGTAAATAGGACGTGTTCTGGGCTACTAAAATAGTTGAATGTCAAGGTTAGTTGATTAAATGTTTAGGTAGGGAAAACCTATAGAGGGGTTCAAAGTTCTACGGGTGCACTGTGTTGTTAGAAGACCCTAGACAACATGTAGGCTACCACCTGGAATTATTACATCAGTTCCTTCCTAACATTCCACAATAATTCTACTCATTTTGGACAATCCATTAAATATAAAGTAGATATTCACCTAAAAAACTCCTAAAGTAGATTTTCAGTCTTAAATACAGATTGATAAAAATAACTTTCAGATTGAAAATCTTGAAGATTAGAGTATCTATAAATTATTTGTGGCCTGTACCTCATTTACTTGACAGATATATATTTTGATATACATTATCTAGATGATACATTAACTGCTGTCATAGCTCTGAAAGAGATAGATTAACACATTAAAGTGTATTTATTTGTTTGACTTGTGCCAGTATTTTTAATACAAACATGTAAGATAAAATATAATCTAAACTGTAAAAAGTAAATTTAATTAGTTTTCCAATATGATTTTAAGATAAATTTCCCCCTTTTAAAATCTGCCCACAAGCATTAAAATTCCCCATATTTTAAACAGAGTTGACTACCTTTCATTCATATTAGTTAATTTGCTTTATATTGTTCAGTTCTCTAAAAGATGTTAACAATAAAAGTTTTTGGTGAGCACTCAGTGCATCACAAAATAAAAGCACATGTATCAACATTGTGGCCACAGCATGACATAGAGGACAGCTTAGATTTTCTGTTATCGTTTTCTTCCATCTTTTTCTTTCTTGGCGAGTCCTGTCCACATCTTCAACACCTACCTCTTTGACATTTGAGATTGAATATCAGTGAAGTGCTTGAGGGAGCTGCAAATGTTCCTTATTAAAAAATACATGTATATTAGACATTTAATTCATATCTCGCTTAATCTACTGCAAATCTCTCCTGTCTTCATGTCTAAGGGTCAGATGTGCATAGCTTTTTTGAGGTCGCAAATGGCCCAATTCACAGAATCGGGCTGTTTGCAAGCACAAAAAAGCCCTTTTGAATGTACAAAACCCTATTTTGCAATACAGTAAACTATTTCTGAATCACAAAATGGATTAGCAAATCGGTATTAGAAAGAAAAATGTTAAGGGTGTCCCTTCCTAATGGCATCTCGCAGTGGTATGTATGAATGTTTACGACTGAATCCCTGTCACAAAACATTCACATTTTATAGCCTACTTCAAGTAGGTGGTAACCCATTTGCAAATGGGAAGGGCTCCCGAGGGCTCCCTTCCCCTTTGTGAACGGTTGTAAAAACATTTTTTAAGAGCAGGCAGTGGTCCCATGGATCACAGCTTACTCTTAAAAAATTTAAAGAAAACTTTTCATTTTTATTTTTGAAACGCATCCCATTTCCTTTAAGGAAAATGGGCTGCATTAAAAAATAAAAATACTTTATTTAAAAGCAATCACAGACTTGGTGGTCTGCTAACCCCAGCAAGCCGCCACCACAGTGATTTTAGTGATTCCCGATGGGTCACAAAGTGCAACCTACCTCATGAATATTATGAGGTAGGTCTATTTATGATCCACTAGGAATTGCAAACAGTGTAAAACACACTTTAGTACATCACTGTTTGTGATTACCTAATAGTGAATTGCAAAAATTCACTATTAGGTAATTGCGAACACAGAGGTATGTACATCTGGCCCCTAGTCTGTAGGGAGCTAGAGGAACCATTGTAGGATTTGTTATGAGCTGCTTGGCCACTTGGACAGCTAACATTTATAGCTGTTAAGGAATATCCATAGTTTATAGAATTCAGATTTTTACTTCTTTTGTTAGACTTTTAACTTAATTCTGAATCCGCTCCAGTACACCCATGCTTTAGTTATACATGTTAATCTGTGGGTCAGTAGCATGTGTAAGAGGATCTGAATTGAAGTTGCCTGCTAACATGAGTGCTTAATTAAGGTAACCAATTCAGATTTCTTCCAGTATTTTCACTGTGTGAGACATCGATAATTAACACAGATTATTTCTGTTTTATAGTAGTAGGAAGATTGACTAAACCTGACCAAACTAGCTAAAAACCAGGACTGTGGACCAAGGTTTGCCAGTCTCACTGCTGGGTGAGGGGCCATCATCCAGGAAGTCAGGACCACTTGCCCTGATCCTGGAGGATCAGTCGTATGCCTGCCTTCCAGGAGCAGATAACTCTGTGGTGGAGTCCATATAGAATCTGCCTGCCAAGACCAGTGGGCCCTATGCAAAGGAGGGATGCTCTTGGAAGGAGCAAGGCCAAGTAGTGATCTTGGTGACTGGATCCAAGTGAGAGAAGTTTAAGATGACCAGTCTTGCCATAATTGGTTCAGAGTGTAGGTTGTTGTTGCCCATGTCTGGATTTGAATAATAAAGGTGGGGACATGAGTACCATACTTGTTGTACAGTGCTCTCTTATCAGGATATTAGCGATCACCAAGGCTTCTAGTTGCTGGAACCAGGACTGGGAACCAAGGTCTTCTTGTCAGGTGAAGTGCCATCCACCAGAAAGCCAAGACCAATTGCCTTGAGCCTGGAGCACTAGCCCTCTGCCTGCTTGCTAGGACCAGAGAACCCTATGAGGCTGAAAGCATCTAGAGGTGCCTGACTGCCAAGACCATCGGGCCCAGTGAGAAGGAGGAAACGGCCTTGAGGGAACGAGGCTCAGCGCGGTCCCTGACAAATAGAGCCTGGTAAGCAAAGTGTTAGATGACCAATCCTGTGGGGTTTGCTGCAGAGTGTATGCTGTTGCCTGTTTCTGTGTCCAAGTTGATGACCTTTATTTTACAGAGGAGGGGGCCACCATAAAGTGTGGTCTATCACTCATGGCTCCAAGCATGTCAGTGACTCCTTGCTAGCAGAGGAGGGAGTCACCATTAAGTGAAGGCCATTGCCTGTGGCTGCCAGCAGGCCGGCATCCCCTGAGTTGCAAAGGAGGGGGGTACCACAAAGTGCAGGCTATTGCCTTTTGTGGAGTACGAGTCGGGGACTCCTTTGTTATGCCGGATGAAGGGGCTGCCATAAAGACAAGGTCATCACTTTGCAACCTCCTGTGTGACAAATAGTGGGCAAACCTCCATCCAGTCAGGAGGAATACTTTAAAAAAATATGAATTTTATTGATTTTCAAGAATAACAAACCAAGATGGCATTGAATGATACAGAACCAGGATCACTTAAGAGCAGCATATCGTTGTTACAGAATTTTTATTACTGCGTGCATAGTTCCAACAGCAGTTATATTCGTATCAGTAGCATTGATAACAGCGTGGTAATCTACAGTTCAGGCAGATATGTCTATACAATTGAATTAATCCAATGGCAACAAAGAAATACCCACTCACCTCCCTGAACAAATAAATGGAGAGATCCCAGCCCCCTTCCTCCCCCAGACTCACTACATTATTCACATAGACCATCAGCTGTCAGACAAGTCAGTCTCGTGCATATAGTCCCAGGCCTTTAGGTATACATATCACAGCTCTATTGGGTCCATGAGGGGTCTGTTACTTGGTTGTGCTCATAAGTTTGATAGAAGCCTAATGATATTACAGAGCCTCAGTACAACAAAGGTTCAGTGAAAATAAACAGTTCTAACATTGCATCCCACTCCAATGATATTGGGATCTCTCGCAGGCCTCTATTTTCCTACCTTCTAATCTCCATACTTTCAGCTCCGCCCCATCAGACTACTTCGCTATGCCATGCTAAAGCCGCAGGGGGCAGTGCAGATTTCCATCTCATCGTGATTGACCATTTCGCCAAGAACAACGCCAGGTTGGCACACCGGGATTGTACTCCCTGCTTCCTGTGTTTAGTACACAACCCCAAAACGCAGTATTCGGTTGTATCACCCCAGCTACAGGCACCACTTCACTTAGTATTTTAAGCACATTTGCCCAGAAGGAAACCAATCATGGGCATGCCCATATCATGTATAATAAGTCAGCGATGTGTGTGTGGCACCTGGGACATAGGTCTACCATTTCCGGAAACATCTTACTTAATCTGTGCGGAGTGAAATAAGCCCTCTGTAATACCATATATTGAAAAAGTTAAAATTTGGGGTTATGGGATACTTGTTTGGGGTGTTCCAGTATTCACTCCCATTCTTTGTCTGTTAGTTCTCGGCCTAAATGCATATTCCATTTGTCTCTAAGCGCTTGGAGTGGAATTGCCGTATGGGATTGAATGCCTCTGTGCAGCCACCTGGTTAAGTGTCCCCCATTGCCCATGAGGTATAGCATGTGTACTAAATCATGTGTAGGGTCTACTTACCATCTGGTGCCCAGGTACTTTTCACATATCTACTAATGCTAGCGTGTAGGATGTACAGGGAATTGGAAACCCCTTGTTCCCTGATAAAATTCTCGTGGTCCATTAGCATATAGTCAGCGAATAGCATTCTAATTGTATTCACTCCCTCATTCGACCATTTTGAAATGCATCTAGTAGTGACTATTCTGATGGATACATCTGCCAGTGGATTCCTCACCTTGTGAATATCCCCTGCGCCAGCAACATTCGGAAATTTTTTGTAGCTCTCCACACCGACGAGAATGACGTCACAATAGCATGGCTCTGCACGCGGCTCCGCTGACGTCACTGGAGCCATAAGAGAGCATCGTCGGCGTGGTGACGTCAGTTCCCTTTTTTCTGCGCCGTCGTCGCTAACGGTTTTCTGCGACTTTCCGTAGCTAGTTACTTTGTATTTCTGGATTGTGTTTCTGGTCTTCTCTTGCTTCTTTCCTGAAGATGTCGTCGAGGAAGTCAGGGTTCAAGCCCTGTAGAGAGAGCGGAGGACATATGTCCATCACGGATCCTCAAGAAGATTGTGTCTGGTGCCTGTCGTCGGACCACAACATCGAGGGGTGCTCTTGCTGCCGTAAGAAGAACCCGAAGGCTTTAAAGAAGAGAGAGGCCAAGCTGTTCATCGCGAAGATGAGGAAGGAGAAGAGAGGTCGAAGGCAATCGAGGTCCAGGTCCAGGTCCAGGTCCAGGTCGGGTTTGAAGTCGACGTCGGGTCATGCTTCAAAATCAAAGAAGCATAAAAAGAAGAAGAGGCACGGCTCTCTACACCGTTCAGATAAGGAGACGGCTCCGAAATCGACTTCTCCAGTTCCTCGGCGTCGTAAGGACTATGTTTCTCCTTCGGTTTCGAATCCGGCTTCACCTGTTCATCCGGCTTCGCCTGCAGCCTCTCCGGAGCATTCTCCAGCTCCGGCTCCATCTCCGACGCCGACGCATTCTCCAGCTCCGGTGGAAGAGGCTCCGGTACCTGATGAGTCGTCGACTCCATTGGCTCCACCGTCGGCACCGATTGGCCGAGAACGGTAATGCCTCAGCCTGAGCCTTTATCGGGCCCTTACTCACCTTTCCCTGGCCCGGGTCAAGACCCATCGCATTACTTGAATGCCATGTATGGTGTCTTTATGAGAGCAATGTACCCCTCTGGAGCACCTTCGGGTCCCATGGGTCCAATAGCCTTTAATTTGGGGGTTCCTCAGGCCTATGCTCAGGCTCCGTTTATGCCATTCCTTTCAGCGGCACCGTCCTGGCATTTCCCAGCACCGAAGACGTCGACGCCGTTCCCTTCATCTCCGGCTCCGCCAGCTCGATCTCGTTTGACTCAGGCTGTGCCTCCGGATCCGTGTTCTATGCCGGCTCCGGCTCCGTCGGAGTCGTGTGTGGCGCCACCGACGCCGGTTCCGAGGATAAGATCCAGGCGGGAGGCGCAGAGTATTTTAGAAGAGCAGCGGTATCAGGCAGAAGAATTGGAGGAAGGTGAACTTCAAGAGTCTGATGACTTATTTGAAGACTTAAGGGAGGCAAGTGGCCTTGACATGTCCCCAGCATGAGAGCTTTCTCCTCCTTCAGATGCTCCCTCTAAGGATGTGGTTCCTTACCACACAGTTATAAGGAAGGCAGCGGAGCTCTTACACTTGCAGCTCCCAACGGATGAATTTAAGTCCAATATCTTGACGGAGGTTCTTCATTCTCCCTCCACTGTAGTAGAACCTTTGCTTCCTTTCAATGATGCCATCACTGAGCCAGTTATGGAGGTTTGGCGTAAACCTTTTTCGGCTCCGGCAGTGTTTAAATCTGTTGCTAGGAGGTACAGGGCGGCTCCAGGAGATCCGGACTTCCTAACATCCTATCCTTCTCCTGAGCGTCTGGTGGTTCAAGCTGCATGTTCGAAGAAGTCTTCTGGAGCATTTCAGCCGAGAAGGTGTTCCCCTTGGCAAGTATGGCCTGAAGTCCACAAATGCCACCTGTCTTTTGGGCCGTTACATCCACGCCCTAATGGACTCTGCAAAACAGCTGGCTCCTAAATTGTCTGAGGTGGACAGGCATAATTTTAAGGAGGTCTTGTCGGATACTCAAGCAGCTGCACGTCAAGTTATTCAGAGTGGTTTGGACACTGCGGACTCTGTTGCCAGGATTATGGGCTCCTCGGTTGCCACAAGAAGAAGTGCTTGGCTTAAGTCGTCAGAGTTCTCTCCAGATGTACAGGCAACACTTCTAGACCTACCCTTTGATGGTTCGGACCTACAGGCAGCCTCAGCAGCAGCAAAATACCCTGTGTAAGACCTACAGGTGAAAGAACAGATGTCATCCACGAGGTCGTCAGCCCTCCTCCTCTTCCTCCCTCCCTCTTGCCACAGCAAAGCAGCCCTAGATCCACCATTCTGGATCATGTTGGTCCTGTGGGGGGTCGGCTTACCCATTTTCTACAAGATTGGTAATCGGTCACTACAGACCTTTGGGTTCTAAATCTTGTGGAAAATGGGTATGCTCTTCCCTTTCGGGAATTCCCTCCAAATTACCCTCCTTGCCAAGGTGCTTGCTCGGAGGACCACCTTCTTCTCCTGCAGAAGGAAGTCCTAACATTACTGAAAAAAGATGTGATAGAGGTGGTTCCAGAGCGGGAAAGGGGTCAGGCATGCTACTCCCGGTATTTCTTGATACCCAAGAAGGATGGCAGTCTACGTCCAATCTGGATCTCAGGATCTTGAACCTTTTTCTGAAGCAGAAGTTCAAGATGCTCACCCTTGCGCAGGTTCTTTAAGCGCTGCAACAGGAGGACTGGATGGTGTCGATCGACTTGCAGGATGCGTATTTTCATATTCCGATCCTGGAGTCGCACAGGAAGTATCTCCATTTTACTGCAGGGTCGCAACATTATCAGTTTGCGGTTCTCCCGTTTGGTCTTACTACTGCACCTGGAGTCTTCACCAAGATGATGGCAGTGGTGGCAGCCCATCTCAGAAGGTCGGGGATTCCAGTTTTCACCTATCTGGACTACTGGCTGATCAAAGCAGAGTCGCCAGAGAAGGTGCTTCATCATCTGCAGGTTACAACTCAGCTGTTGTAATAATTGGGTTTCTCGATAAACGTGCCCAAATCTCACCTGGTGCCCTCTCAGCACAACCTGTTCATGGGGCGGTACTGGACACTACTGTGTGTCGAGCATTCCCACCTCCACAAAGGATTCTCGACATACAGGAAATAATTCCCCTGTTTTACAATGGAGCGGTTGTTCCAGTCCTGAAGGTCCTTCGTCTGCTCGGTCTGTTTGCTTCCTGCATTCTGTTGGTCAACCATGCACGCTGACACATGAGGGCGCTCCACTGGTGCCTCCGCAGGCAGTGGTATCAGCACAACTGAGATCTCAGGAAATCTGTGAGGATCTCCAGAGAAGCTGCAGTGGATCTATCTTGGTGGAGCGTGGAGGGCAATCTGTCTCAAGGAAAGCCCTTCCATCTACCTCCATCGGTGGCCACAGTGATATTGGATGCATCCACTTTAGGGTGGGGTGCACATCTGGGGGATCTGGAGATCAAGGGTCTTTGGTCTCCAGAGGAAAGGTTGCTTCACATCAACCTTTTGGAGTTGCGGGTGATACGTTTGGCACTCAAGGCCTTCCTCCCTTCCCTTCGCGGTCAGTCGCTTCAAGTCCTGACGCACAACCCTACAGCAATGTGGTATGTGAACAAGCAGGAAGGAGTGAGGTCGAATTGTCTCTGCAGAGAGGCTCTGCGTCTCTGGTCCTTGGTTCAGGATCATCAGATTTGTCTGATGGCAAATCATTTGGCCGGAGTTCTGAACGTGCGTGCAGACAGTCTCAGTCAGCAGTTCTCTGCCGGCCACGAGTGGAGGCTCCATCCGGAGGTGGTTCGTCACGTCTTTCGGACATGGGGAACTCCTCGGGTAGACCTGTTTGCCACTCACGAGAACGCTCACTGCCCGTCATTCTGCAGTCTCCAGTATCCGATGCAGGGAGCTTTGGGGGACGCGTTTCAGTTGAGATGGGACTCACATCTCCTTTACGCATTTCCTCCCATAACCTTGATTCCTCAGGTTTTGAGGAAGATTCGCCAAGAACGGGCCCGAGTCATATTGATCGCCCCGGATTGGCCAAGAAGGGTGTGGTATACAGATCTTCTCCACCTCCCCTCGTGCTCTCCGCTCCGGCTCCCTCTCAGGGCAGACCTCCTCTCGCAGTCGCATGGGCAGGTTCTACACCCCCACCTCCAGAGCGTACACCTTCATGCCTGGAGATTGAACGGGGCAACCTGAATTCTTTTTCTCTCCCGTCTGACGTGGTGGATGTGGTTTTGTCTGCCAGGCGTCACTCCACCAAGTCTATATATTCCTATAGGTGGTTCAAATTTGTCCATTGGTGTGGGGCGAAGTCTATTGACCCTTTGAGGGCTTGTTTATCCAACATCCTTCAGTTTGCTCTCTCTCGAGCTCAGCAAGGTTTTGCTGTAGCTACTGTGAAGGGTTATTTATCGGCTTTGTTGGCATTCCTTTGCTTGCCGGATCAGCCGTCCTTGTTTAAATCACCTAGTGTGTTACGGTTCATTAAGGGCCTTACCAACAAATTTCTGCCCCCTCCATTTATTGTGCCTCAATGGGACTTAAATCTTGTCTTAACTTACTTGATGGGTTCTCCCTTTGAACCCTTGCACAAATGTCCCTTTAAAACAGTTTTTCTCATTGCCATTACCTCGGCAAGGAGGGTAAGTGAGCTTCAAGCTCTGAGTTCGAAACCCCCGTTCTTGACCATTCATGCTGAAAGAATGGTACTCAGGACCAGGGCTGCTTTTCTGCCTAAGGTGGTAACTACTTTCCATCTGGGGCAGTCCATTACCCTTCCTACCTTCTATCCTCCCCCTCACCCTTCCAAGGAGGAGGAGTGGCTTCACCGCTTGGACCCTAAAAAGGCGGTGAGTTTTTACCTCAAAAGAACTAAAGACTTTCGAGTGGATGACTGCTCTTCGTGGGATTCATTGGCTGCAGGAAAGGCAAAGCGGTGCACAAGCGCACCCTTTCCAGATGGATTATCTTGTGCATCAAGTTCTGTTACTCTTTGGCCGGTAAGGAACCACCAGAGGGTATAAGGGCTCACTCTACCAGGGCAAAGTCTTCTACATCTGCCTTATCTAGAGGTGTTCCTGTGGAGGACATTTGTAGAGTGGCAACTTGGGCCTCCCCCCACACTTTCGCGAAGCATTACTTCTTAGATTCTGAGGTGAGGAGCGATGGACACTTTGCACGTTCCATCCTTCAGGACTTTTTGGTATAGAAGGGTGGACAGCCTCCTCCGGAAGTGGGGACTGCTGTGGGACTCTATTCACAAGGTGAGGAATCCACTGGCAGATGTATCCAACCCGAAGAACAAGTTACTTACCTTCGGTAACGCTTTTTCTGGTGGATACAGTATCTGCCTGTGGATTCCTCACTGACCCACCCGCCTCCCCGTTGTCCACCCTTGTATACCTACAATAGTGATAATGTGATTAAATCTATCTGTTACTGTCAAAGGAAGTGTGTTATTTCTTTTGCTTTCCTGCATTGACTTCACACTGTGTGTGTTGGTTTGAATATTTTGTACTGTGTATACATATTGTTGTCGGTCCGTCCGTGTGCCTTGAAGGCACAGAAAAAAAGGACGGAACTGACGTCATCACGCCGACGAGGCTCTCTTATGGCTCCAGTGACGTCAGTGGAGCCGCGTGCGGAGCCATGCTATTGTGACATTGTCCTCGTTGGCGTGGAGAGCTACGAAAAATTTCCGAATGTTGCTGGCGCAGGGGATATTCACAAGGTGAGGAATCCACAGGCAAATACTGTATCCACCAGAAAAAGCATTACCGAAGGTAAGTAACTTGTTCTTTTGGACGGTGTAGGGATCCCCAACTTTGGAACGTTAGGAGCATATGGAAGTAATCCATTAGTGTAATGGATAGCTTTCGCCCAGTATCAGAGGGCCACTTTTAACTGTGGAGGCGCCGCTATCAGGGCCCTTCCTCTCTGTAATAGCAGGGAATGGAGAGCTCCTCTTTCCCATGTTCGCAGTGACATCCCTATCTTCTGCAAATGGTGTCATGCAATCCAGAATGAGAGCCACTGGAGTTGGCTTGCATAACAATATGCCTTGAAATCTGGCCCCCCGGTCTGTATCCAGCTGGATTTTCGAGAGCCCCACTCTCCTGCGACCCTTACCCCATATTAACTCCAATAAAAGTTTGTTTAAAGTTTTAAAGATGTGTGCCGTGATTATTATTGATAAATTAGTAGAAAAATGGAGCAGTCTAGGGAGCATGACCATTTTGGAGATAGCCACTCTCCCTCCCCACGGAAAGCGGCAGGGAGGACCAGAATGTGATTTGGATTTTAGTGTTTTAATTGCACGGACCAGATTTTCATCCAAAATATCCTGTGCCTCCCTATATATTGGTATGCCAAGGTATTTAATTGTGACAGGGGCAATAGGGAATGTCCAGTGGCCAATGTGGATAGGCTCTAGCCTTGCCATGTCATTGAAATAATAAGGGTATGATTTAGACTTGTTGATGGACAACCCTGAGAGAACTTGAAATTGATGAAACACTGTGGGTATGGGTTCATTGACACCCTGAAGATTGTTTAGGTAAAGTATTATGTCATCCGCATAGGCGGAGAGAACACAGCTGGTATTTCCTATCCCCTAATACCTCTGTCTGCTGCAACTGTACGTACATTAATAGTCAAGTGTTCGAGCGCTAATACAAACAGCAGGGGTGATAGTGGGCATCCCTGAGGCGTGCCTCTGGGTACCGGGTAGGGCTGTAAAATGTTGGCCCTAGGTGGGACATGTGCTGTGGGCTCTGTGTACAACTTAACCCATCTCACATACTCTTGTGGTATCCCAAACTGTGGAAGCATATCAAACATTTGTCTCAGGTCTAGGGAGATACAGCCTACTCCGATGCTGTCCGTGGATGCTGAGGTTAGTACCTGGTGTAAACGTTTGGTGTTGAGGGAGGTGCTCCACCGGGCACAAAGCCGCATTGGTCTATGTGTATCAACTGCGAAAAGTAGTGAAGTAGTCTATGAGCTAATATTTTGCTTAAAACTTTATAGTCAGTATTCAATAAGGAACGAGGAGAGTATCCTCACATGTCCGTGGGGTTCCTGCCAGGCACCTCGGGAGGGATTCAATCAGCGCCTGCCTTGTAGTGGGGGGAGGAATCCTGAATCTAGCGCTGCCTGGCATAATAGTTCTAGTTGGGGAACTAATAATGCTGAGAACATCTCATGAAACTCTACTGGCAGTCCATCCAGTCCAGGGGTTTTGTTTTGTGTGAGATCTTTAAAGGATGATCTAATTTCATTTTTGGTTATGGGTGTTGCTAGCTCTTTTTTGTGTGCTTCCAGGAGCTGGGGGAGTTCTACCCCATCGAGGAATTTTACAAACTCCTCCTTCTGAAGCTCTGCAGGTGGTGCGTACAGTATCTCATATTATTTGCTGAAGGCCATGCTTATGTCTAATTGCGTGTTGACTGTAATTCCCTCTAATGTGGTAATCTTGTGTATGGGGGTAGTGGCTGGTGCATCCCTTATGATCCTTGCTAGGAAGGCACCTGCCCGAACCGCATCTCCCTGTTGTCTTTGTGTGTAGGTGTGATAGTCAATAGTTCGTAGCTGTTCTAGGAGCTCTGCATGCCTGATATGAGCTTCTTGCAGGACCGCCTAGTTTGTGGCATCGGAGGTTGCTGCTTGTTCAAGCCTACCCAGTCAATCTTCTAGCTCCCGCAGTTCTCAATATAGCGTGAGACGGGCGCCCACTCTTGTACTAATGGCCCCCCCTATAATAACCATCTTAAAGGCCTCCCACTCCGTCTGCCGTGAGCTTGCGGTGTCTGTATTTTCTGAAAAATAATTAGATATGGCAGTGGAGAGGGTGGTCCGGAATACAGGGTCTTCCAGGGTTAAGGGCTGCAATCTCCATGTTGGCAGTGGTGTGGGAATTTTCCCCCCGGAGAGCGTTACCTCCAATGTATTGGGATCTGACAGTGTTTTCCCAAGATAAGTAATGTGGGTAATTTTTGCAATTAGAGGTAAGGAACAGAGCACCCTGTCAATCCGCGTATGTAACATGTGTGGGGGGGAATAAAAGGAATTTTCTCGGCTCGCTGGGTTGTGAACATGCAACGCATCACACAATTCCAAGCCTTCCACCCAACCATGTCAGGCCTCCGCTTGTTTCTTACTGCTGGTTCCTTGTAGTGGTGGGTGGGAACGATCTAAATCTATGTTCAGTACTGCGTTGAAGTCCCCTCCCAAGATCCAGGGATATCCATCCCAATCAGCTACAACCCTGTTGAGGGTCCCTAAAAATGTATCCTGTTCTGTGTGGGAAACGTGTATACTACCAGTCACTAAGTGTTCCCCGTCCAGTGTGCCATGGAGTAGTACATATCTGCAAATAGTATCTATTTTTTGATCTAGAACTACAAAAAGAGTGCCGCTCCTAATCCATATGGCTGACCCCCTTGCGAATGCGGAATAAAATGTACAGAAATAGCTGCCCTCTCCACTTTCTTCATAACTTAGTGGCTTCAGAGTTAGTAAGATGCATCTCCTGCATTAATACAATTTGGGCCTTCCTCCTGTTTAGCTGGGCATATATCCTATGCCTCTTATGTACAGACTCCATTCCCCTAACATTCCAGGTTGTGACCGTTTACTTCCCTGGTGTAGCCATTTGTTGGTGGGGGTTGTGGTGTCAGACTTGTTCCTATATGACATTGATGACCGTTGAAAGAGTTATCCATGAGTGAGTCTGCCTTAACATAACCCCTAACAATTCCCAATATAAGGTTCCTCCTCAGAACGGCAGAGGACAAAACTATAAGAACAAATTCAAATTGAATCCTTAACAATGTATATCGTTGTGCAGTTGCAGTGGGTGAGGTGGAAACCATGGTCTGCTGTGATGTATGGGTGCAACACACCAAATGAGTAAAATAGCTGGCCGAGCTCCGGCCCCATCACATTCCATGAACAAACATTGCTAGGACAGTATGTCCTTAATGTAACGTATTGTCTACCTTCAGCTGACCTCCCAGGTCTCTGCATTTACGAACCAAGTGCATTATCCCGTCTGAGGGGTAATAGAAGAGAAGAGAGCCATACTGTTCCCGGAGTCCGAGTGTAAATTAGTGTCTTCAGAAGATTCCATTGAGTCAGCCATCGAGATTGTGTCCTGGTCATCCAACCCTGCAGCCGCTAGTATTGCTGATTTCTGGCCTTCAATAATTTGCTCCAGAGACGGGCTTTCCTTCGTGTCTGGACGGTTCTTCGGTTGGACTTGTCATGCCCAGACTTCTGAATTTTACACGGTTTCTGCTTGGTGGGTTGAGACGAACGTTGCGATGCGCATGGTGACAATGTGACCTCCATCCACTCTGCCGCCTCTTCTGGGCTGTCGAAGAAGTGGGATTTCTGCTCGTATATATAACTTATACACGGGAAGGGAATAAAAGAGCTTATTTCAAATGATGGACTCTAAGCGTCTTTTTGACCTCCTGGAACGAGGCTCTTTCGAGGCTCTTTGTCACTGTACTGCCAATGTGAAGTCCGGACAAAGTGAGATTTGTTTATTCTTGAATTGGATCAGTGCTTTTTCTCTGGCGGATCGCAGTAAGGTTTCCTGGTCCTTAAAAGTGAGTAAGCGTGTTTTCATTGGCCTAGGCGGTGCACCAGTGATCTTGGGTCACGACGATATTTTTCGGCTCTTTCTACACCGAAGAAATCGGTGAGACCCTCCGGTGTGATCGTATCCCGCAACCATTGCTCTATGAATTGGGTGGGATTTGATCCTTCGCTGCATTCCAGTATTCCCACTATCCGCACATTGTTGCGTCAAGCCTGCCCTTCGGGGTCGTCCACTCTGTTCTGCAGGCCCGAGAGTTGGCGCCGTAGTTGTTCAATTTGTGCTGCTGAGTGAGCCTTATTCTTTGGTAGCACCTCTTTGAGAAGCAATTTGTTATTCTTCACAGTCTCAGCCATTTTATCATGATCAGCTTTTAAGAGCGTGATGCCTGTGGTGAGGGCACTCACTGGTTGATCAATCGCCTTACTGAAATCACAAACTTCTTGTAGTATTAAGTCCAGTTTATCTACAGGGCTCCCTAGGGCTGTGGACAGGATACAATCCAGGTCAGGGGCATGGGCTGCATCCTCCTGCTCACTGTGGTCAGGTCCCCCGGAAGTGAGGGGTTCCGGCTGCTTCCCTCTGGTACGACCCATCTCCAGGAGTGGTGGGACCCACTAGCTGTCGGAACACCAGTCTGTCTCACAGTGCACTTCTAGCGTACTATGGTGCACTTACCGTGGTCTCACTTCGCATGTCCAATGCTCAGCTAGTTTCTCCACGCTAGGCCTCGTGCTCCCAGGGTATTCTCTCCCTCAATCCCCACCATCCGCAGCTGGAAGGGGTCTCCGGCAGCACAAGACCACCAGTGGGTAGGATGCAATCCAGGCAGTGAACCGCAGCGCAGTTGGACCAGATCTGGACGGGGGCACAGAGTGGCCTATTGGGGCGCAGTACCCACAGTCCGATGCGGGCCAGTTGGAGGGGACCAAGTGTCGGCGGGTCCGGTTTCAAAGCTGCAACGCAGGTACAGGGGTTGTGTGCATGTTCTTGCTGCACAATTTGTTGATCAGCACCTGCACCGGCCGCCGTTGTGGTTGTGGGCACCACAGCACGCCCAGTCACATCTCAGTGAATAGCCCCACGCCTCGGGCCCTACACTGCTCAGGCTGCCACCAGGGGAGAGGTGGGAAGTCCGTCCTCAGGGCCGGGGAGAGTGGTGATGTAGTACCCACAAGTGTAGCCCTTTAGCGTTATTCACCAGGGTAGGACCAGGCGGCAGCAGCAGCCAGAGCCTCAGGGCTGCCCGAGCAGGGTGGTACCAATCCTGCAGTCTCCTTCCAGGTTTCAACATGGTGGCGACTGAGGGGGTCCCTCAGCCGCAGTCGATCCCTCTGCTCAGATCACGCCTCCCGGGCCATCGGCCACAGCGTCTGCAGGGATGCAATGTGTGTCCCAGCAATACGACGACACACCGTACTCGGGTTTCTCTTCGGCGCAATCGCAGTCGGAGCCTGCGAGTCTCGGCGGCCCCTGCCCTCGTGGTGTGGGCTGCAGCGGTGATGTTGCTCCGGCAAACACCGGTATCCATGCCAGCAACAAAGTTCTTTTTGCGCCCACGGTGTCGCCCGGGCCTGCAGGAAACACGCCAGGCAGGTTGGATAGCTGGATGGCCTCGCAATGGCATAGTTATTGTCAGGATTCAGGGCCTGGCCCGGAGCTCGGGAATAACGCGTCCGCCATGCTCGGTGGTTGGCCACGCCCCAGTCTGGAGGAATACTTAACGATGGTCTCTGGAGCTGGGCCAGGTGGTCCAAAGACTGAGGTGGCTGGTACTTCAACAGGAAAGGAAACACAAGCGAACACCAGCCCTTGAAGTTGGGAGGCCGAAGCTTGCAAAGGAGTGCCCCAGACCTCCCAGGTTTGCCGGATGCCATTGGGTCTGGTAAGACTGTTGGGTCTGGTGGGTCTACATGGCACTTGCAGCAATGTAGCACTTGCAGCTGCTAATGATAGCTGCGATGGCAAAGCATAGGCTTTGGTGAATCGGACCACCTTGGGCAACATCTGAGATTCACCTTGATTGTTCAAATGAGGAATAACCATTCCCAATAGACAGTAGGGAGAGACTCGGGGATCCCACCCCGGATAGCGGTAGCACGCAGACCTTAAGAGGGCTGTGTGAATTATTTAGTGTGTTGTGCGTACTTTTGGTGTTTACATTAAATACTACTTTTTATTTTAAAAAAGCTAGTATTTGACTGGACAATCATCTTATTGTCGCTGCTATTTGTACATTTAGACATGGGCCTTGCACCTACAGCCCCCTGAAGAGCTATTGACTGCTTTATCCACGCTGTCACTGAGAGTTAAGCACTGGAGGGTGGCCAGTTACTCAGAGCCCATATTAAATCAGGCCCTGGGAAATCAGTAGTAAAAGGCCTTAATACACACAGTTGGACCCATTAGCTCCTGCTTGCCCTATGGCCCTCTGAAAGGGGTCCCAACTAAGCACCTCTTGGGAAGCCAAATTTTAAGGACCTGATCTCTGCATTAATTTCCATGACATTGTTGAATTCATAACCCATTGGTTAGAAATTCCACAATTCACTTGTTTGTATCTTCTCTCAGGGATATGCTTCATACTCAGTTAATTGATTATATTATGCTAATTGCTAAAATATCACCATTTTGCCATGATATTGTCATAATCTTCAGGGTGGCAACAGTCTGATATTCCTGCTTTCCCATAAAGGTAGACCAAAATAGGAGGTCCACTTATATCTTGCTCCTTCTACTTGTGGTTTGTCGTTTCTAGCATGCATCTGCCTGGAAATTAAGGCATATAGATTTTACATGTGTTTTACTGTGTTTTGTGGGCCCGTTCATGTAATGTTTCTCAATATTATTGGGTGTTTCAACATATTTGTCATATATACCTTTGTGTTTCTTGTTCATCTTTTCAAAATAGTTACCCAGTGGACTCAACTATCAAAATTACTTTTCACTTGACAAGCTTGCTAGAGCAGTCTTTTTAGTCTCTCCATATATTGATTCGGGATGTATTACTTTCTTTCCTCATAACACCTTGAGCTTTGGTGAAGCAATTTCATACAATGCCATCTATGTTCTTCAATCTTCTACATACACATTTGTGCATCCATTTAACAATTCACAAATGTATTTATTCATTTGTTAGATCATTCATTTGTTTTATAAGGAAATTTGGATGAATGTGAATCTGTGTTTCCTACTACCTTTCTAATCCCTGGTTATTGTGAATGAATATGTAGGCTAAGAGCAAAAATATTAGTTGAGACACACCTGTTATTAAGGCTGAGAAGCGTTCTTTTCAGGACATAGATCCAGATGATGCTGACAATCCATCATCCAGCACACCAACACTTCAGGAGGCAGGCATATTAGCTTCTACATCTGGTCCTCCTGCAGGGGCTTTATTCTACTCAGCATTGAGAAAAGCAGCAAGAGGTTTTTGGAACAACTTCTATCAATGATGGACTACCAGCTTAACATCCTACAAGATATTCTGTAGATTACTCCTTCCACCAGTGAACCATTGTTTCCATTTACTCAACCTTTAATGGACACATGAGAGGAGCCTTGGTTGAAACCTTCAACAGCTCCAGCTGTTCACATATATATATTGCCTGCAGGTGTTAACCAGCTCCAGGTGATCTAGTTATCTTATCAACTTACCCTTCAACACAAAAGCTCTGTGGTCTAAATTTCATCTGCCTCAAGGCTCAACCCGGGTGTGTTTTCAACAATAGTCTGAATAGTGGATCAAAAAAGTTAGAAACAATGGCAAAATGTAATTTTCTACAGGCAACCTTGCCTTCCTATATATTAACCTGGCATGTCATCTTGGTCATTACATGCATGCACTCTGTGGCATGGCTGGCTTGCTTCCATTCAATTTATCAAACCATCTAAAAGGCCATTTTTTGGAAGAGGTTGAGAATGAGCGGGATGAATCTAAACACATTATAAAAGTCCGGTTAGATACTGCTGGCCCTATAGCGAGAGCTATGGGCTAATCTGTAACTCTGAGGAGAAATGCATGGCTCAGATCTACAGGATTCTCCTCAGATGTTCAAAATAATCCAATGGATATGCCATTTGATGGGAAATGGCTTTTTGGTCAGAAAGCAGAGCTGCATTTTAAGATTGAAAGAGGGCAGTGCAAGGCTAGGTCTTTCGGATTGGAGTCTTTTTGGTAATTTTGTCCTTTTCAAAAAGCCCCGATCTTTTACAAGAGGCTTTTCCAAATAAATGCAGCAATCCCAAGGCCAACAATAGCAGCAAAATGATTCCACTCACTAGTACAGAAGATGAGGAAAGGGATCAGCCAGGTAACTGCAGCCATCTTCTTTCTCTTCATCTTCCCCTGCACCACCAGGGAAGCAACTTTAGTCTGGCTATAAAGAGACACATTGTGCCAGTGGGAGGAAGGTTATCCTTTTTTTCAACATGCCTGAGATGCCATTGCTTTGGACCTTGTTGTCCACCTCTCCCATCCCACTATTCTGTAGAACATCTATGGATCATGCAGCAGGAGGTGGCGGTTCTGCTGCAGAAGGGGGCAGTGGAGATACTTTCAGAGCAGGAGATGTGCAGGGGTACCATTCTTGGTACTTCCTTATTTCCAAGAAAGACATCTGATAATAAACCTCAAGCACCTGAATCGGTTCCTAAGAAAGGACACATTTCTAATGCAGTCCATGGTTCAGGTTTTACTGGCTTTGAACTTACAAGACAGGACAGTAGTGTCAGCTTAACAGTGGGTTTCACCCATTACCAATTTATAGAACTTCCGTTTGGGTTAACCTCTGCACCTTGAGTCTTTACAAAGGTGATGGCGATGGTAGTAGCAAATCTCAGCAATATACCTGTATTTAGACAAATGGCTCATCAAAGCATGTTCGCTTGAGTTGGCGTCTTGCTGTTGTACGACATTGTAATTTCAATTAGCCCAAATCTCACTTAGAGCCCTCCCACCACCCACACCAACTATATGTATAATGGTTTGGTACATTTTCTTAAAGCAAATGGTCCAAACCATTATACAAGTTTCCCTCTTCCACAGAGGAACGAGGACATTCAGCACGTTTCCAAATTTTTCAGCTGGGAGCTCAAGTACTGGTCCTGAAAGTCTTACATTTGCTCGGTTTGTTGACTTCTCACATTCTCCTGGTCACTCATGCATACTAGTACATGAGGGCTCTTCAGTGGACCCTCTACAGACAGTGGTTCCAACATCAAGAAGAATTAATGGAATCTATTACGTTTTCAGGAACATTGCAGTGAAGTTAAGCAGGTGCAGAAAAGAGGACAGTCTCTCTTGACTCTTCAGCCCTCTGTCCGCAGTGACCATGGTATTGGCAGATGCTAACACTATTAGGTGGAACGCACATTTAGTAGATCTGGAAAGCAAAGGCTCTTGGTCTGCAGGAGAGCAGATAGTACATATCAATCTGCTAAATTTGAGGGCTATCCTTGTTGGTGCTCAAAACCTTTCTCCCTTCCATTTGCGGTCAGTCAATCCAAATCTTGACTGACAATATGACCGTAATGTGTTATCTAAATAAATAGGGGTAACTGAGGTCTTAGACTCTGTCTTGAAAAGCCCTGAGATTCTGGAACTGGGCACATCAACACAGTATATGGTTGATAGCTAATCATTTGGCAAGCTCCTTAAATACCAGAGCTGGCAGCCTCTGTCAGCGTCAAATTGCTGACAATGAATAGCACTTTATCCCAAAGGTTGTCCAGGATCTCTTCACTCTTCGGGACACACCACAGGTAGATCTATATGCAATTCTCATTACCCGAAGTTCTGCGCTCTGCAGTATCTGTTGCAGGGATCTTTTGTGGATGCATTTTTGCTGACTTGGAAATTTCCACTACACTACACGTTTCCTCCCATGCCCTTGATTCCTCGAATACTTAGTTACACTCATCAAGACTGGGCTCAAGTCATTGTCATTGCCCTGGATTGGCAAAGAAGGGTTTGCGTCTATTGCTCATAGAGAGCGTGTTGTCTCAATCAAGAGGGCAGATTCTGCACCCCAGTCTTAAGAGTCTACACCTTCTTGCATGGCAGTTGAGTATTGCAATCTGAGCACCTTTCAGCTCTCACCAGAAGTGGTAGGTGTGATCCTTTCTGCCCATCGACATTCTACCAAATCTATCTACGTAGGGAGATGGGCTGAATTTGTTTCCTGGTATAACTGACTTGAGAATAGATTCTCTTAAAGACTCCCTCTCCAATTTACTACAATTTGAACTATTCTTAGTTTAGCAAGCTGCACCGAAGCTGCTGTGAGGGGTTATCGTTCAGCCCCATCAGCCTTACTTTGTCTGCCAAATCAGCCCTTCCTGTTCAAATTCCATAGGTTATAAGATTTCTGAAAGGACTGACTAATGTGTATCCAATGATATCATTCGGTATGCCACAATGGGACCTTAACTTCATTCAGAGTCTTCTCATGATGACTCCACTTTAGCTTCTGCACAATTCCTAATTTAGACCATTGACCCTTAAAACATTACTTCCACTCATCATGTTAGCAAGCTCCAAGCTCTTTCTGTTTGGCTGCATTAACTTGCTTCTTCCCAGACAGGTTAGTGCTGTGAACTAAGGCTGCTTTCCTGCCTAAGGCTTTGTCCTCATTCCACCTGAGACAACCCATCACATTACTATCCTTTTATCCTGGTCTCCATCCTTCTAAAGAAGAAGAAAGCTTATACAGATTAGATCGTAGAAGGGCTATACATTATTACATCAGTCGTACTAAAGACTTAAAGTCAGAGCCCAATTGTTCATTGGTTACAGGTTTGCTAAAAAAGCAAGCCAAAGACACATGATTATTTTGTCCATTAAGATCTGTTATGCTTTGCCTAAAACAGATCCACCTGACAGAATGAGAGTGCAATTCACCAGAGCCAAGTCTTTCACAATAGGACTGGCTGGAGGAGTGCCCATAGCAGGCATATGGAAAATGTCTATGTGGTATATATTTTCCATTAATTACTGTTAGTATTCTGAAGTATAAAAAAGCTGACACTTCGGCCGCTGTGGACTTCAAGGTATCATATATTGAAATGTTTTTTTCTCGACTCACTCCTTTACCCAGTTTATTGCTTGGGAATATATTGAAAGGTGTGGAATCTGCAGGTAGAATAATTCATCAGAAGAAAAAGTTACTTCTGCAACAATTTTTCTGCAGGTGGAATAATTCATAAGAAGAAAAAGTTACTTAACTTCTGCAATTATTTTTCTGGTGGATACTTTGCCTGCAGATTCCTCATTGCCCCTCCCTACCTTCCTCTCCAATCGATTAAAAACATTTACAACGTATACATATATATACTTTTATGACATGTTACTGGATTAGTTATACTATGCACCAATATACAAGTGTTGGGGGCATATTATCAAGCACAGCGTTAAAGTTATCGCCGCTTTAGCGGCAGAAAACTGCCGCTAAAGCGGCGATAATGGGCTTGATAATATGCCGCAGAGAATTCCAATAGAAGCCCATGTTGACACCACAACATGGGCTTCTATGGGAATTCTCAAGGGCATATTATCGCCATTGTCGCCGCTTTAGTGACAGTTTTCTGCCGCTAAAGCGGCGATAATTTTAACAACGTTTCTTGATAATATGCCCCTTAGTTCTTTCAAAATGTCTTCAAAGTCCCTGCAAAACAAAGCAGAACTGCCATCATGGCACTAGTCTTGACATTATACGACTGCAGTGGCATTATTAGGACTCCACGTCTGATGTCACACCTGAGTCAATGCCATGTAATGACATCAGAGAGCTATTACAGACTTTTTCCTGATTCAGTCTGCACCAGGGGAGGAATCTGCAGCAAGCTAGAGTATCCACCAAAAAGATTGTTACTGACGGTAAGTAACTTTTTCTTCGAGGCCATTCATAAAAGTGATCCTCCCGTACTCCAAAGCTGAGAGCCTCAGAGGTATGTAATATTTTTTTATTATATTGTAAACTCTGTCCTTATTTTCATCAGATTAGTCAGTAGTCAGTAGTCTATCTTGTGTATCCCTAATCTCTAGGATTGTCCTGGCTGTCTCTGTCTGTTTCAGTTGTTCTGCTTGAAGCTTCCCGGCTGTTTCAACTGTTTTCTTAAAGCTGCTTCTAAAGTGTGAATAAGACGGTATCAGTATCAGAAGTGCACGTCATATGTAAGTTATACTTCACCTCCATGAGTGTTCTTAATGTGGATTGATAGTGAATTTTGTTGTATTCCTTGTGAAGGTGCTGCACTTGTTTTTTCTAATGTTACTCCTTCCCCATTAGTCTTTCTCCTTTGTAGTGCAGCATCTCTCATCAATTCTCTTTTAATATCTTAGGGAGTATATATGTTATTCTTGTTCATCTCCATGTAGTTAAAAAGCAATCCTTATCCTGTGGGTCCCTATACCTTTCCACATTCATACGCTCATGTCCCAGTGATATGAGCAATAAATTCAAGTCTATGGTAAATTCTATCAAGTCATGATCACACAGTGAGCTAGGGACTATTAAGAGGGCTCAAATAAAATCTGCCTTCATTAGAAAAAAATATATTCATGCTCTTCATATTCCATAGGTGCACAAAGTACAGGTATCGCCCCTTTCTGTATGATTAATCAGTCGCCAAGGGCCAGCCAAGTCCTGATCTGATACCATATGCTGTCAAATTGGCCTATCTCGATTGCACCTAGTATCATACATACCCAAGCAGTCTAAGACTGGATCTGATGTGATGCACCACTCTCACCTATCAGAATCTTTGATTTCCCAAATGTAAACAGAAAGTTGGGTCAAAAAATCTTTTTTGTCTTCGACTGGGTCATAAACAGAGGCTATTATCACTATAGATGTCGGAAATTTCAGTTTAGCAAATACATAATGCCCATCTGCATCAATTCAGGAGCTTAGTATTCTTATTGGGAGAGCTTTGTGGATCAGAATTGCTACCCCCTTTTTCCTATGCTCTGGAGGCTTTAAGGGTTTTCTCACTTCACCCTATTCAAACAAGCATAAATCACCTTCCTCGCCCACTCCATTTTCAATTTGTTACATTTGTCATGGCACGGTGGATTTCCTGAAAGACAGCTAAGTTGGGGTGGTGAAATTTCAGAAAAGAGAGTACATTCTTCCCCTTAGTATAACTTGTTATTCCGTTGACATAGGGGCACTATCTTTAGGGGTTTCAGGTGTCATTATCTCACTAGACTGTAGAAATGAAAAGTAGTTTCAAAATGAGTGTGGCATACGGATCAATGTAGACTTACCATCACTGATAAATCTAAGAAAGTATAATTGGGGATGTAGGTGTGTTAGACCTGTCAGCCCTTTGGGTGGTCCCTCCTCATCATTATTTATTTTGTCCCACTTTTGCCTCAAACCCTGTTAGTATTTGTTTCCGTTTTGGGAACCACCAGACTTTTTAGTATTGAAGCAGATTCAGGGAGCCATTTTATCTACCCCTGGAACTTCTGTCTGAGGGCCTGGAGCACAAAATGGTGGCCACCTGTGACATCATCAGAACCCACTGGAACCTACCAGCACCTTCCAGAACATTCCAGAACCCTGTGACAGTTGGAGGCGGTTTGGAATGTTGGGAAGCTAAGCCAGAGTTGACAGTTGGAGCTGGCAGTTGGCACCTGACTGGTGAAGAGAGAGCAGCAGAAACCTGAAGGAGGAAGGAGTGAGGCAGCAGGGGTGGAAACTTGTGCCTGGAGTGGGGTCCATAAACCCACCCTTGATACTAGTCCCTACTGACTGAGCCCAGCCTGGAGCCCTGTGTGGGAAAAAGCAAGAAAAACCATCTTAAGGACCTGGACAGCAGGAACAGGCCTTAGAAGTAAAGAAAAGCAAGAATCTGACCTGTTTATTGGTTTCCCTGGAGTCCGACGTCGAGAAGCCTGAGACCTGGAGCCCGAGGTGGAGAAGCGGCGCTGACTGGAAAGCAGACGTCGTACCCGGAGCCGCCAGAGGTCGAGAGAGGGCGCCGACGGAGGTCGTGGAGAGTACCAGAGGTCGAGGAGGAAGACACCTGAGGTCAAGTGAGCGGCGTCGACGGGGGAGTGAAGTCCGCCCTCCGGAGTCGCCGGAGACCGAGGTGAAGCGTGCCGGAGGTCGGGAGTGGAGATCGCACTCCGGAGTCGCCGGAACCTGAAGAGAATCGTGCCGGAGGTCGGGAGTGGAGGTCGCACTCCGGAGCCGACGGAAGTCGACATCGAGCCAAGGCCGGCCGACGTCATCGAACCGGAGCCGCTCGAAGTCGTCATCGAGCCAAGACTGCCCGACGTCATCGAATCGGAGATCGACATCGAGCCGAGGCCGCCGACATCGAACTGGAGCCGCCTATCGACGTCGTCAAGAACTGACATTGTGCCGAGGCCGCCGACATCGAACCGGAGCCGCCTCACGGCGTCGACTCGACTCCAGCGACGTCGGAGCTACATAAAAAGGGCAGTAAGTGGAATAGAGGGCGCCTAAGGCCCTGTGGAGCCCTGAGAGACTAACCTAGGGTGCTGGAACCAGCTTGATTGTGCCAGGGGTGAGCTGAGACTAATACAGAGGGGTTGTGTAGTGTGGGAGAGCCAGATCTCTAGATCCCCCCTTTTATCTACCTCAGTTTAGGCCTCAGCCTTGTCCAAGCCAGGGAGTATACCCCTCAGGCCATCCAAATCTTTACAAGCTGGGATTGGGTCAAATCATCCCATAGTACCTCAGGAATGTGAACTGATTTACAAGTGTCACTGTTGGCTTTTATTATTTATTGAGAGCACTGTATTTATTGTATTTATCCTATTTATTGCCTCACAGTATTTATTGTTTCACAATATTTATTGTCGTACAGTATTTATTGCCTCATAATATTTAATTGCCTGTAATGTAATGCACTTATATTTATGCCTTGATTATTTATGATCTACCTTATTTATTGAATCGTTAAGACAGTATTTATTTGACGTACCCTTCCACAGAAAAAGCCTTGTGTACTGTGATTGTATTATTATTTATTTAATCAGCAACTAAGAGAAAAGAAGATAAAGAGATATATTTTCAGTATAATTTTTAAGGTGTAGTGTCGTTTTTGGAACGGATGCACGCATGGTTATTGTGTGGGTATGTCGTAGGCTTAACACGGTGCCTGACCCCTGACCACTCGAGCCAAGCTACCACTGTGTATGTCCGGGAAGACCCCGTTACCACCACCCTTCATGGTGTGGGAGTGGGGTTTTTTCTAACATAATTGGTGTTCAGCGGCGGGATTGAGCTGTGCCTACGTATACTCGACAATAACTGTGGGTAGTCCATAGGCCTACACCTGGAGTTTTCTCAAAGCGGCCTTCCTAATTGTGAGTTTTTGTTTTTCCAAATTTACTCTGGTGGTGGGAGGAGGTATTATTAAAGGTACCCCCCTGCATTGCTTCTGTAAAAACCTGTCTTCTGTTCTGAGTGGGCAAAATGGAGTTTGTGCTAGAAGACCTGGAAACCTATACTGTGGCCCAACTCAGGGAGTTTTGTCAGCGGGAGGGGGTGTATTGTCCCCCAGGAGCAAAGAAGGGTGCACTCCAAACCAGCTTAAGGGCTTGGGGGGAGGCACGACGAGAAAGCAAGGCTGAGGAGGAGGACAGGGATAGAGAGCCCGACAGTGAGGGAGCTGGTCTGTACCAACCTGAGGTGGGGAACCTAGTAGCGGGGCCCGGAACCATTTCCAGGAAGGGCAGCAGTGCCTCTAGCGGTGGCTTGTCTGAAGTGGAGTTAACAGACCGGAGGGAGAAAAGACAGCTCACATGGGACTTAGCAAGGCTGGAGAAAGAGAAGGAGGAACAGAGGATGGCTCATGAGCTAAGGCTGAAAGAGATAGATCTTCAGATCCTAAGAGTCGGGGCACACACTGTTCCTAATGGTGGCAGCAAAGACCAAGAAATCACCAGGGAACCCAAACCCTACCTACCAAAGGACATAGTAGCTAGCTATGGAGTGGGCGACGATATTGCCAAGTGGCTAGCGGCCTATGAGGTCTCGTTAAGGGCCCATGGGGTTCCAGAGAAGTACTGGGGAGGGGGATTGTACAGGTACATGCCTCCAGCTGGTAGGGATGCTTTATTGGCCTTAGAGGAGGATGAGCAGACCCACTACCCCACCATGAAACTGGCGCTCATAAGAAAGTTTGGACTAACACCCGAAAAGTACAGACAGAAGTTCCGGGGTAGTCACAAACTGGGCACACAGAATTGGGTGGACTTCCTGGACTATGCAAAGAAGGCATTAGAGGGTTGGATTCAGGGCAGTGAAGTGAGGAACTACGAGGGGTTGTTTGATTTAGTACTGAAGGAACACCTGCTCGAAAAATGTTTCCCTGAACTGCGTCAACACCTGGTGGATAGCAAGCTGACCAATCCCCGGAAGCTTGCTGAAGAGGCGGACATTTGGGCTAGTACCCGGGTGTCCACAAGGGGGACTGGAGGGGATACTCAAAAGGCCGGACAGGGCGCCCCCCAGAAGAAAGAGGGAGGGGAAAAGAAAAAGGAGTTCTCCAAAGGCCCCCAAAATAACTTCCAAGGGAAGGGAACAGGATTCACCCCTAGGGCTAACCCACCCAGAAACCCTAATCCTGGCCAGAGTCAGCAGCCAAGGGTTGTCCATTGCTACGAGTGCGGTGGCGTTGGACACTACAAGGGAGATGCGAAGTGCCCGAAACGACCACCCCCTCCCATTGGAGGAAAAACCCCCGGAGTAGCTAGTGTAGTGCTCGGGGAGGAGATGCCTTTAATTAAGGGAAGGGAGTGGGTGGGTGTCACTTTAGTGTCCCTGGGAGAACGGGAGATGGTTCCTAAGATCCAGGTGCCCGCAAATACTGTAAAGTATGGGCAATGGGTCACCATCAATGGCCAAAGAGGGGAGGCTCTGAGAGACACAGGAGCCAGTATGACTATGGTGCGTAGCCAACTGGTGACTCCAGAGCAGTTAATTCCCGATGTACTCCACCCAGCCGCGATGGCTGACGGCAGAACAGGCCACTATCCGGTGGCCGAGGTTCCCTTTGAATGGGGGGGGTTGCAGGTTTACTTCGAGTTGCCGTAAGCCCTGCCGTGCCGGTTGATTGTCTGCTGGGGAATGAAATGGAGCACAATGCTTGGAAGGAGGTGGAATACCGGACTCATGCCGAGATGCTGGGTACACCTGACTGGGCCTGTGTGAGCACAAGGTCCGCGACTACCCGGAGAGGGAGTTTGTTTCGGCTGGAGCCTGGAACAAAGGCCCAGCCAGCTGCCAGTCAAGGGAAGAACTGAGGACAGGAGGAGCCTGCCTCGGCGTCCGCACCCCGTAGGACGAATAGGCCACCGGAGGTGGTGGACCAGGAGTCTGCGGTGGGGGATGTCACCGAACTGGAGGACCTACCCATCCCGGCCGAGTGGCACGTGGAGGGAGGCCCGTCCAGGGAGGAATTCTGCCAGGGCCAGAGGGAGTGCCCTACCCTTGAGGGGCTGAGGCGACAGGCCGAAGCCCAGGCAGCAGGGAACGTTGAAGGGAACTACAGTGTTTACTGGGAGGATGGCCTCCTCTACAGTGAACCCAAGGCACCCCTACATGGATCGTCACGAGCCTTGGTAGTCCCTCAACGTTATCGAGCCTTCCTTCTGGAGTTGGCTCACGAGATCCCCTTGGCAGGACACTTGGGGCAAGACAAGACCTTCGCCCGTCTTGTCCCACACTTTTATTGGCCTCAAATGAAAGTGTCGTCCGATACCTACTGCCGGACATGTGTGTCTTGCCAAGCCAGTGGGAAAACAGGGGTGAAGCTGAAAGCTCCCCTGGAACCACTTCCTGTCGTTAGCACCCCCTTTGAAAGGGTGGGCATCGACATTGTGGGTCCGTTAGATCCACCTACTACAGCTGGTCACAGGTTTATCCTGGTTCTGGTGGATCATGCCACACGGTACCCAGAGGCAATACCTCTGAGGACCATTACAGCACCTGTTGTGGCTAGGGCCCTGATGGGAATCTTTACCCGAGTGGGTTTTCCCAAGGAAGTTGTGTCCGACAGGGGGACCAACTTCATGTCAGCGTACATGCGGGCCATGTGGAAGGAGTGTGGAGTGACCTATCGGTTCACCACTCCTTACCACCCCCAGACCAATGGTCTGGTGGAGAGGTTTAACAAAACCTTGAAAGGCATGATCAGAAGTCTGCCTGAAAGCCTGCGGAGGAAATGGGACGTCCTCCTACCCTGTCTACTCTTTTCCTACAGGGAAGTGCCACAGAAGGGAGTGGGCTTCAGCCCCTTCGAGCTTTTGTACGGGCACCCTGTACGTGGACCTCTCAACCTGGTGAGAGACGGATGGGAAAGAACTCCCAGAAAGCTTCCCCAGGACGTGGTGAGCTACATGCTGGCCTTCCGAAGCCAAATGGCTAAGTTGTGGAAGCAAGCTTCTGACAACTTGGAGGCCAGCCAAGCAGTAATGAAGGCGTGGTATGACCACAACGCTCACCCGGTGGAGTTGGAGCCTGGCCAGAAGGTGTGGGTGATCGAACCAGGAGAGCTTAGCGCCCTCCAGGATCGCTGGTCAGGACCCTTTGAGGTATTGGAGAAGAAGGGTAAGGCTACCTACTTGGTGGATCTTAAAACCCCTCGTCAGCCCCTACGGGTGCTGCATGCCAACCGCCTCAAACCCCACCACGAGAGGCCTGAAGTCATCTTGATGATGGTGACTGACGGAGCAGAGGACGCGGAAAGCGAGCCTCTCCCAGATTTGTTTGCGTCTCAAGAGAAGGATGGGTCGGTGGAGGGAGTGATTCTCTCCCCATCTCTAACTCCTGAACAGCAGGAGGACTGCCGCCAGGTCCTGGGGCAGTACTCTTCGTTGTTCTCCCTTGTTCCGGGTAGGACTCACCTGTGCGTCCATGACGTGGACACAGGAGACAGCCCACCTGTGAAGTCCAAGATCTACCGGATGTCAGACAAGGTGAAGGCCAGCATTAACAGTGAAGTCACTAAGATGCTGGAGCTAGGAGTGATCGAACCTTCTAGCAGCCCCTGGTCCAGTCCGGTGGTGTTAGTACCAAAAGCCGCACCACCGGGTGGCCAACCGGAACTGAGGTTCTGTGTGGACTACCAGGGACTGAATTCAGTAACCAAAACTGATGCTCATCCGATCCCTAGGGCGGATGAATTGATTGACCGGCTGGGAGCTGCCCAATATCTAAGTACCTTTGACCTTACTTCTGGGTACTGGCAGATCTCTTTGACTGATGGAGCAAGGGAAAGGTCAGCCTTCTCCACGCCCAATGGCCACTACCAGTTCTGTGTGATGCCCTTTGGGCTCAAGAACGCACCTGCCACGTTTCAGCGCCTGGTAAACCAGATCCTCACCGGAATGGAGAGTTTCTCTGCTGCTTATCTGGATGACATAGCCGTCTTCAGTAACAGCTGGGAGGATCACTTGCGTCACCTGCAAGCTGTTCTCCAGGCCCTGAGACAAGCTGGATTGACGATCAAGGCCAGCAAGTGCCAGATCGGGCAGGGGTCGGTAGTGTACCTTGGACACTTGGTGGGTAGGGGAGCGGTGCAACCCCTCCAGGTGAAGATCGAGGCCATCATGGCCTGGGAACCCCCCAAGACACAGACTGAGGTCCGAGCTTTTCTGGGCCTCATGGGATACTACCGCCGCTTCGTGAAGGGGTACGGAACCATTGTAGCCCCCCTCACGGAGCTCACGTCCAAGAAACAACCTCGACGGGTAGTCTGGACGGAGGCTTGTCAGCAGGCCTTTGTGAAGCTGAAGCAAGCCATGTGCGAGGCCCCGGTCTTAAGGGCCCCAGACTTTTCCAAGAAGTTCATTGTCCAGACGGATGCATCAGAACATGGCATTGGGGCAGTGTTATCGCAACTCAATGAAGAGGGTCTGGATCAACCCGTGGTCTTCCTATCCCGGAGACTACTTCCCAGGGAACAGAAGTGGAGTGAAATAGAGCGTGAAGCCTTTGCAGTGGTATGGGCTCTGAAGAAGTTGCGGCCATACCTGTTTGGCTCGCACTTCCTGGTTCAGATCGACCACAGACCCCTTTGTTGGCTGATGCAGATGAAGGGGGAGAATCCCAAGTTGTTGAGGTGGTCTATTTCCCTACAGGGAATGGACTTTCAGGTGGAACATCGGCCTGGAGTGGACCACGCCAATGCAGACGGTCTCTCAAGGTATTTCCGCCTTAGTGATGAGAACTCCCAAGGGGTTGGGTAGCTCTCCCCACTTTCAGCTGGGGGGGACGCGTGTTAGACCTGTCAGCCCTTTGGGTGGTCCCTCCTCATCATTATTTATTTTGTCCCACTTTTGCCTCAAACCCTGTTAGTAATTTTTTCCTTTTTGGGAACCACCAGACTTTTTAGTATTGATGCAGATTCAGGGAGCCATTTTATCTACCCCTGTAACTTCTGTCTGAGGGCCTGGAGCACAAAATGGTGGCCACCTGTGACATCATCAGAACCCACTGGAACCTACCAGCACCTTCCAGAACATTCCAGAACCCTGTGACAGTTGGAGGCGGTTTGGAATGTTGGGAAGCTAAGCCAGAGTTGACAGTTGGAGCTGGCAGTTGGCACCTGACTGGTGAAGAGAGAGCAGCAGAAACCTGAAGGAGGAAGGAGTGAGGCAGCAGGGGTGGAAACTTGTGCCTGGAGTGGGGTCCATAAACCCACCCTTGATACTAGTCCCTACTGACTGAGCCCAGCCTGGAGCCCTGTGTGGGAAAAAGCAAGAAAAACCATCTTAAGGACCTGGACAGCAGGAACAGGCCTTAGAAGTAAAGAAAAGCAAGAATCTGACCTGTTTATTGGTTTCCCTGGAGTCCGACGTCGAGAAGCCTGAGACCTGGAGCCCGAGGTGGAGAAGCGGCGCTGACTGGAAAGCAGACGCCGTACCCGGAGCCGCCAGAGGTCGAGAGAGGGCACCGACGGAGGTCGTGGAGAGTACCAGAGGTCGAGGAGGAAGACACCTGAGGTCAAGTGAGCGGCGTCGACGGGGGAGTGAAGTCCGCCCTCCGGAGTCGCCGGAGACCGAGGTGAAGCGTGCCGGAGGTCGGGAGTGGAGATCGCACTCCGGAGTCGCTGGAACCTGAAGAGAATCGTGCCGGAGGTCGGGAGTGGAGGTCGCACTCCGGAGTCGCCGGAACCCGAGGAGAGGAGCACCGGAGGTCGGGAGTGGAGATCGCACTCCGGAGCCGACGGAAGTCGACATCGAGCCAAGGCCGGCCGACGTCATCGAACCGGAGCCGCTCGAAGTCGTCATCAAGCCAAGACTGCCCGACGTCATCGAATCGGAGATCGACATCGAGCCGAGGCCGCCGACATCGAACTGGAGCCGCCTATCGACGTCGTCAAGAACTGACATTGTGCCGAGGCCGCCGACATCGAACCGGAGCCGCCTCATGGCGTCGACTCGACTCCAGCGACGTCGGAGCTACATAAAAAGGGCAGTAAGTGGAATAGAGGGCGCCTAAGGCCCTGTGGAGCCCTGAGAGACTAACCTAGGGTGCTGGAACCAGCTTGATTGTGCCAGGGGTGAGCTGAGACTAATACAGAGGGGTTGTGTAGTGTGGGAGAGCCAGATCTCTAGATCCCCCCTTTTATCTACCTCAGTTTAGGCCTCAGCCTTGTCCAAGCCAGGGAGTATACCCCTCAGGCCATCCAAATCTTTACAAGCTGGGATTGGGTCAAATCATCCCATAGTACCTCAGGAATGTGAACTGATTTACAAGTGTCACTGTTGGCTTTTATTATTTATTGAGAGCACTGTATTTATTGTATTTATCCTATTTATTGCCTCACAGTATTTATTGTTTCAAAATATTTATTGTCGTACAGTATTTATTGCCTCATAATATTTAATTGCCTGTAATGTAATGCACTTATATGTATGCCTTGATTATTTATGATCTACCTTATTTATTGAATCGTTAAGACAGTATTTATTTGACGTACCCTTCCACAGAAAAAGCCTTGTGTACTGTGATTGTATTATTATTTATTTAATCAGCAACTAAGAGAAAAGAAGATAAAGAGATATATTTTCAGTATAATTTTTAAGGTGTAGTGTCGTTTTTGGAACGGATGCACGCATGGTTATTGTGTGGGTATGTCGTAGGCTTAACACGGTGCCTGACCCCTGACCACTCGAGCCAAGCTACCACTGTGTATGTCCGGGAAGACCCCGTTACCACCACCCTTCATGGTGTGGGAGTGGGGTTTTTTCTAACAAGGTGAATATATATTTGTTGAAACCCTGCATAAGTCTTTATAAAAGAGTTTTGGGTTTTGTCCAAGTTATGTCCTCTGGCTTTATATGTGCCAATAAAACCTTGTGTATATCTGTAAGGAGGAAGTTCCAAATGCCCAGATTGAATTTCCAGTGCTAATCTGAGTTGTGTGTTTTCTGGCTATTTCCAACCTTTGACTAAGGTAGAAGGGACCTAACTGGTCTATATGCATAGTTCTGCAGCTCTACACTATGCGGATGAGCATTCAAAAGGAGGCAAATGTGGGAAGAACATTGGGGCATTATCCCCTGTCTCAAACCTTTTGAACTGTAGTTGGTGGATTCCGGTGCTCTTACATCCGGGGTTAATCAGGTCACCCTCTAAGCTCTTGATCCTTGCTCCTTATTATTGCGTCCCCACCCCAATACGTTTTGTTGCACTGTTTTCAATCCCATCTCTATCCTCTTGCCCAGTAATGAAACTTCAAGCAAATGTATGGTCTTCTCATGTCAGTAGAAGCCATACAATGACCATTCCCTCTAGTAACTTCGGTAGTATGGGACCTGTCCTGATCACTATAATTAAATGGACCAAACCAGACGTCCCACAACATTTGTCTACATGCAATCTATCCTCTACATACTTCGCATTTAATGGCCACACGTATCGGAAGAAATACTCTAAGTGAAAAGCCGGCATAAGCATATCCAGTTTAAATTGCACCCTGAGACATGCACCTTCCTTTATGAAACTGCACTAAGTCACTTGAGCTTCAATTACATCGTTTTGCATTTATAAGTCACACATCCTCATGAAAAGACCTTTATGAGCTGGACCCTTTATTTCTTCTATATACTTATCTTTTTCATCTATTCCCTAACCCCTTCCACCAGGTTGGTGCGTTGGTTCTCCAGTGACATAGGAAATTTAGAATGTAGAATGACGATATTTTGGGGTTCAACTCTTAGCTGCATCCCAACAAGGACTTAATTTATCCTTGTCATCTTACATTTAATTACAAGCAACTGACATAAACATATCATCAAAAAAGTGATAGCTGACATTTGTGCAAAAAAACGTTTTCATGCCATATGTGAACTACTCTGCTATCTTCATTCATTTGTTTCTGATCTGCCACAATAGAAAATAACGTTCTATTGTGGAGGCAAGTAGAATTTAAATCAATGTTTATATATAACTCTTTTTAGTTTGATTTGTCATTGTTATAAGTAACGTATATATATTTTTCTTCCGTTTTTTTCTTCAACAACAGAATTCATTGGGATTTTAAAATATATATTTTTTATTAAACTGAGTACATTTTGGTGTGGTTTTCAAACATTCTGTTTCTGTTGCTTTTCTTATGTTTTAACTTTTCTGTCCTGGATCCAAACATCTTTTCCCTTTTCAGGACTAGACCACACTGAGACGATGACTGACATATATGTAATTGATGCTCCAGTTGAGTTGTTGGAGTTGCAATAAAAGTACACTGCACCAAGTTGAGTGTATTTGGGCATGTCACTTTTACTTTCTTAAATTAAATAATAGAAGTCCCACCATCAACATTACATCTGGATGCCACTGAAAATTGTCTCAAAAGGAGAGAGCTGTCTTCCATCCAGAATCTGCTTCACTTTCAGTTATTTTGCGACAGTTCCTTATATCTATCTATTACCTTCCAGCCAGAAGAGGTAAAATGTGTTCAGTGTGGAAATATATACCCATATAACACTCTACAGCATTTTGGCCGTATCTATATTCCTAATAATAAATGTTCAGTTTGAGGTTCTTCCTAAACAAAAATATTTCACTCATTAAAGTAAGTGCCCAGTGGTCTAAGTCTTATTGTTCCCGATACAGCTTATTTACCCTTCATTGATAGCATTTTCGGTTTATTTGAGAAAAGCTATACAACACCTAAAAAGTAAAATATATTTATTTAAAATTTTAGAAACTATTAAAAATAGCTATTGTTTTGAGTCATTTACCCTAGTTGGTTCATGAACGGTGATTATACTGGCAGTGATACTTTTGGTATGAAAAAATGTATTTGGGTGTCATAGTGGGTATATTTCTTCTAAGACACCTGCCTTGTTATTTTTTTCTTCCTACGCTGTCCTTTTAATTCATTGGCTGGCCATTTTCAATTCAAAATCTGGTTAACCACAATATTTTAAAATTAACAAAAACATTCTTTAAATAGTTGATACACTATGTGCTTAATAATAATTCACACTAAATTTTGTGAAACACAATATGAGGACTCTATAAAAACAACTAAATAAAAATATATAAATCTTCCTAATGAAATGTTCAAACATTTGACTAACTCATGAAGAAATAAAAGTTAGTAATTGGGAAAAGGGTAAACGTAAAGTGCCAAACAGGAAAAAATAGATTTCTCAGTATTTATGATCATTTTAAAGGAAAAGAGATATCAAATACATTTAAAAATTGTAAATGCATATCACATGTTTTACTTGTGTCTATTTAAAATGTATAATAAGTAGGTTTTTAATTTAAATAAGGTGTAATTTAAATTTAAAATGTACAATAAGTAGGTTTTGATTTAAATAAAGTATAATTTAAACTAATTTTCTGTCTCTGTGTTTCTCTTTTACTATGAAAGGTTTGTTATCCTAAAGTGGGGTAGAGGACACTGTAAGTAGCATTTGAAGTTCAACACTTCAATGTCAGGTAAAATAACTCCTTTATACTTGAATACCATACTTGCTCTTGAAGTCACAACCCTATAGCAAATGTGTGTACTGATCCATCTGAGAGAATGTATGACATGACAAAGAATCTTTTGACACTTGCTGCTTACCTTTCTTACGACCAGAATGAAACATTGTTCTTCAGAAGATTGAAGCACATAATAAAACATCATAGAAATGTATTGCAAACATTCCTGCATTTGGTCACTCATATTTCCTTTATGGATAGATGTAAGATGCATATGGTGACATAATGTTATGTACTAAAAATAGTGCTTCACAAAAATTGATGACCAAGATATCAACATCAAAATATTGAAAAGTTATGTATATGTAGAGTTAACTATACCTAACTCAACATATATATACCTCAATGATACATGTAGATGTAAATGTAGAGCTACCTCAGCTGTGCTCCATGGGTGTTCTGAAATGAGTTGGTTTTATTTTCAGCTGAGTTTAGGAAGAATGCAATATATTTTCAGTTGCTTTGATTGGGACTTTGCTTAGCGATTCTGAAAGTCCTTTCAGAAATAGAGCAACATCTAACGAGCCATAAACCTCTGTTCTGACAGGCAGAATTCTTCTTTCAGACCATTGCAACATCAGTTCAGACACAGTGGCCAGGATCTTTCCTGTGAGAGGAAAAACCAATTGTTCCAGAGAGACAAAAGCACAGTTGGAAAACCATTCCTAACACCACATCTACGGATGGTATCTTCTATTATGTAGATGTGGGGTTAGGAAGTAAATGTCTGCTTAATTATATATACTCACCTTCAAAATATATTGCTAGTCAATATATTTTCTTTACAATATAAAAAATCTTATAATATATCAGCTACATACAGCTACATGCTTTGCATTGATCTTCACAAAAGTACCCTGTTCCTTACATGTGCCATAAATCTCCTTGAGGCTTACCTAAAGTCATTTCAAATGTTTTCAGTTCTTTCTGGCAAATATTTACCTTTGCCAACTGTTTAGATGCAATAAATATCCTTGTCATCCAATCAGTGCAACCATCCGATCTTACATCTCAGCTTTAAAAAAAATAATCTTTTTTATGCTGAGCTCTGGATAATTCATAAAATTTAAAATGAACTGGACCTACAACTAGGTTGCGACCTCAAAAGCTCTTAATCAATCAGAGTTGACATCACAAGAACCCTCTACTCAGCCACATGGACTGAATGAGGTGATACCATTCTGATCTCCACTCAATCGTTAATTTCTGCTGATGCAAAAACATTAACCTATGTCAGTGGCACAGATCTTTGCATATGGAGAGGTGGCCTTACAACTAACTAATTGAATTGTTGTAATATCTAAAGGCCTGTAAGTAATTTTTTGTAGGAAGTGAATGTACACAGAACCCAGGTGTGACAGTTTAGATGTAAAATTTGGACTAAAACTCAATCTAGGCTACCTTACATCTGAGCCTAACCTTCTGCTTTATATAAGCAAGGTTTTCAAATGGTGCTTTATAGACTTTACATCACCATTTCACATGAGGGTTTTGAATGATTTTGTAAGCATTCCAAATTATGCACTACACCTACAATACTTTGGTACGATAGCACTTCAACCCTCTTAATCAGTATAATCTGTCTCCCATCATGAGAAACGGGAGGCTGGAGAGCATGCTTTTAAAAGGTGATTCCAGATACAAAGACATGGCGATTTTTCTTTTTCCAGTTTCTAAGCTGTAACTGCCTGTGGGAGAAGTAACAAAAGTGGGTGTTGACTGAATTTAATTCTAAGCTTGCTCAGTTATCCTAGCCTTTCTACTAGGGTTTACTGCAAATACATGAAGAAAACATAGTGACTTGTCTCATCCACTGCTGGCTCTGGTGAGGCATGGATGGCACAGCTATTTGACCAGCTTCATCAGGACTGTGACTGCACACTGAAGGTAAGCCCTGTGTGCATGTTTGAACTATTTGCAGCTCTCTTTGGAGTTAGTACCAATAACCTGTCTCCTAGCTGGAATAGGGAGTGAGAGCCAGGACACAGACTGTGAGATAGTTGACAAACTTCAGGGGCAGGAAGTGCAGTAGAATCCTTTGTGACTAACCTGTTGTGCTGTCTCCAACCAGATTGCAGCACTCCTCAGCTTACAGTTCATATGGAGTGAGCCAAGTTCTCCCATTGCATTAGGCAACTATTCCTACCTGTAGTCTGTAGGAAGGTAGAGCATTATGTGCTGATGCTGGTTAGGTTTCACCATGCAATACTCTCACAATACCCCAGAGACGGTCCTTGCATTGACAATAATAAATCTTTTGTTAAATCCTGGTAGAGGGGCAAAGAGCAGTCAGGCTTTACTAGAGGAACATGTTTTAAGCATTTCAGAGTACCAACATGGACGATAAGCAATTGACACGACTTGAAAGAAATCCAGCACCAATTTAAAAACACGAAGTCGAATGGATAATTATTACTGTTATTATGGATTTTAGAAGCAAAATTCAATCAATGCAAAACAATACTGTAAAACTTGATCATTGCGGTCAATCATGAAGAGCACTAGTGACAATCAGTCAATTGCAAGTTGAGTTACATGGAACCCAAGGAGGTCCTGTCTGCCCTTGGTGCTGAAGCAGGAGCCATGGGGAAGCTGGTTTCACTGCTCACACAATGCTAGTAAGGAAACAGGTGCAAAAAGTCAGCAAGGCAGGTGCTGCCTGAAACTTGCCGGAGGTCAAGACTACGTTTCTGACAGTGCACTGAACTATCTACTTTAGGCCAATCCTTCGAAGGGCGCAATGGCCAGCGATTCTTTAGTTTTGTTACACTGTTTTTACCTGTGGTGTGCAGGAGACCAGCGTCACTAGTCCAGAGGAGTCCAGGGGAGTCTGGAGTTGCCTTTGGCTCTCAAAGTGGCCCGTCTGTCTGGGGTAACCACCAGTCTTTGGTCCAGGACGAGTCACAGTCATGCAGTTCCAGGAAGGTTGCCACAGGTATAAAGTTTCACGCCTTTGGTTTGAGCAGCTCCTGTTGCCACAGACTCAGGTCTCTTCTTGCAGACTTTGTTGGAAGTCAGATCAGAACTGAGGTTCTGGTGTCATATGTAGGCCTTTAATGCCATATTTAGGGACATTGGGGGTGTGGGTGCAAGTTGCCAATGGACAACTAGCCCCAGCGGCTAATCCACCCCTAATGTGAACACATCTAGGGCTATGTTTTACCCAGAACCCTCTTTTCTGCCACTTTTAAAAATGGCAGAAACCTTCCTTGTTACAGACCAGATAGCTCACCCTAGAGATGTGGCTAGCCTTCTGGGGGTGTACATCTCCTAGATACCTAATTGTCCTGCCTGCCTGGGTCTTAATGTGCCTGGGGCAGGGAAAGGCTGTTTCCTTCTTTAGTAGACAGTCTGATTGCATATCACAGGCGGTGAAGGCTTTGAAGCTCACCGCCTTTATATGCCACTTCACTAGCCATCTTGTCAGGGAAGTAGGTGTGATCTCCTTCCTATCCAGGCCCTAGACCCATGCGGGCTTTTAATGTGAGCCGAAACATGCTGGCTTAATTAGGTTCTTTTTGAGACATTGCAACTCAACCACAAGACCCGAACTGTGTTTTTAGTCATGTCTAAAATACCCGCTCATTAAAGAAAATTTCCATGGGTTTACCCTGAGACCTTTTTATCTTTTATCTTTTGGATCCCTACCACATATCCAACTGTGATTTATATAAGAACTCTCATCCTTTTATGATGGAATCCACCCTGGTAGTACTATCATACCAGCGTGTGGATAGGCTTCGATGATGAAGCATGCCCCTATTAAGTGGGTGAGGTGTCTACTCCAATCTTTTGATTTCCCTCTGACAGTACCTTCTAGCAACTCTATCCTAGGTGCCCTTTTGTGTTTGTCATTATAGTTGTGAAAACACAACTAGGTTTTCTTCTTTTTCTCCTGCTCTCTCATCGTGATTGGAGTAAGTAACCTCTAAGGTAGTCATTACAGTGCATGCCACATCGTTTTGGACATGACATTCACGTCAGGGGTGATAATGCGCCTTGTTTGATACCAAGCATTACATATTTCAACAGAACCATAATGGAGCTGGTGACCTCAAGTTTGCCCAGGTGCCAGCCCATGTTATGCTATGGACCTCTTATTGCTTATAGTATCCTTTAATGGTAAAGGCCACTAAAAGGACATATAAACTTGCACTAATATGTCCTCACCTTTAATATAATGCACCCGGCCTCCTGGGCTCATAAGGCTTTCCTTAAGGGTGACTGGTATATATTAAAAATAGTGCATTGGCTTGCAACACATGGTCAAATTTGAGCAGTGTGCACTGCTCCTGCAGCCTTCAATGGCATGATTGCTCTCATCAGTTAACCTAGGGCACTCAGGGTAGCACAAACAGTGCTTCAGGCCTTGGTGACCCCTTTAACACCAATGCCCTGAGTACCACTGGTACCTCATACTAGGGACTTATAAGGGGGTTAAAGTCCTTGCCAACTGGGGTTTCTAATTTACATGTATCCATTTTAGGACGAGAGCACTGGCACTGGGGCCTGGGGCCTGGAAAGCATGCTCCAGTGAACTTTCAGAGTAATAACCATCAGCATTAGAGCAACACGTGGGATGGGGGCATACAAAAAGGGTACTTTCCCACAGAGTCAGAGGGGAAACCATGATGATGGTTGCCATGCAGAAGCTTCAGAAACATGGGACTGGCAGTAAAATAGGGACACAGGAGATCAAAACAGTTGGGACAGAAGACATTTCTAAGCCCCTAAAAGCACTTGCCTACTTAAAGCACACATGAAGTGCACATGATTCCTGGTATTTGGTCATCAACAGCCTCACACCTAGATGGAATCAGGGGCTGCAGTCACATGTCAGGGTGATAGTAAGATGAACCAGCCATCTAGAATAGGTAGTTACAGGAATGCTATGAACCCACAGCAAAAAAAGGAAAGGAAGCATCCGTCCATCTGTGCCAATATGCCTTCTGAGCCATACTGATCAATATCATGGTGGAAACATTAAGAAATATGGTACCACACATGGGTAAAGGTTGGTCTCTTTGGTCCTCTGAGTTCAAAACTGCAGGTGGGATGGAAGTGTTTGCCTCTCACTACATTACTCATCATCTGATAGTCCACAGTGAACGCTTCCAGCACTCTCCGGCCTCAGTCACCAACATCCCTACTAATAACTCGAATTACAGCAGGTATTGTTAGTATCAGTGACTTCCAGGATATGGATAATGAACTGCTGTGAATGGTGTACGAATGCCCCAGCAGCACACGCCATCTTATAACAGGCAGGGAGAGAATGTGGGCCTTCTAGACTGTACGTGCAAACACAAAACCCATTTATAGAATTAGGGATGAGAGCCACGAGCAGGCTGTCGGGCAAAGGGAACAGCCTTGAATCACAGGAAGTCGTATTGCGTGCTATCAGGTGAAACTGATAAGCTGGGCAAATGTCTGACCACATATTGTACTCGCCAACTTGTAGCCCACTCTGTCGTTTTGGGAAATCAGAGGAAAACCCACATTGGGAAATAGATTAATTAGCAATTTGGATGATGAGAGCAATCGCAGAAAGAGGCAGGGCTTTGATAGTTTGAGCAATGAGCAAAGAAGGATGGTCTAAGGAGTGAGGTGGCTTTAATTGGACATTTAGTGTCAGGTGTTTGGAGGCAGAGAGAGGATTACAAGGCGGGATTCATATCTGCATCTATCCCAATTTTTTCAGAGATATCCCGTTTGTCTCTGTTACAAGTGTTTTATGTCCAGTGGCACTTGCAACAGGGCGGATGGGGTATCCCTCACGTGTCTGATGGATTAAACCCATCTGCTGAATTCTAAATCAGGCCACTAAAGTGAGGTAGTCAGGAGTGGTAAAATATGTATTTCGACCTTGAGAACTTTGAAAGTAGGGATGACTTTTGCACTGAAATGTACCACCACCAAATGTAGGTGATAACCTCATTGACACATCATTGAGTAGGTGATACTGGCTGGCATCACCATTACGGAGTAGGAAAATTTCATGAACGCACAGGCAAGCATTAGTGGACTTCGAGGCCATGCAAGAAATACCATTATTTTAACAGATGCCATGTTGCAAGACATGAAGAACAGTTGCGAATGCAACTTTCAAATAAGAGTGAACACCGAAGGAGGATGGGGCCAAAAGGGAGAAGCTCTCCTAACTGAATAAACTTGATATGAGCCTGCTTTCCCTCTTTAGTAGGCTCGTCCAAAATTTTAATTAAGCTGGCTTAATGTCAAGAATTTCATAGCTCGATTGTTATAAAAAAAAATCAAAAACGATGTCAATACTCCATGTTGTGTAATTATGACGGATTTGTGGCACAATTACAGCAAAAGAGCACAGGAACAAGGGAAACAACTAGAACACAAGCAGCTCTCGCTCTCAGTCCTGTTTTTGACTCTTTTTGTTTAGTGTGAAACGCATTCTCGCATCCAAAGTAGGCGAACAGACATACTTCCATCTAAAATTTAGCATTACATTTTGCGTAATTATGCGAATGCAAATTACTCAGCTTTCGCACACCCCTACCCTCATTGTGGATGGCCTGTGCTACAATATCCTCAGGGCCAGCTTTAGCACAGGTGGCGCCCGGTGCGACAATCACTTTTGACGCCCCCTGCACCCCATGACCGCCTCCTCAGATTTTCTCACTGCCACCTGACAAAAGTGCCCCTCATCTCTCCAATCATAATTAATTGCTAAATACAGCACCCCCCCATGAGGTCAGCGCCTCCCTCCACAGGTCAGCGCCCAGTGCGGCCGCATCAGTCTCACTGCCCTAAAGCCGGCCCTGAATATCCTCATCCGGAAAGACACCACTACTGCAGAGGCTGCTCGCAGTTGTGCATTAGTTTCCACTTTGTACTCGGTGGTGTAACATGGCCCCCACAGCCCCCACCGTGCGGGGTGATCCAAGCTCCAATGGGCCCCCTCAACATAGTACCCTGGCCTGAGATGCCCTCTTTGAGTCTGGAGGGGGGCCTCCCTGTACCTTGCAGGGAGGGGAGGCTCAAGTTTTTTTACCCCACTGATTTCCACTGGCTTCTGTCAGCATACTGCTGAATTGGTAAATAGCATTCCCCAACCCGTCCACAGCCGTATACTGTAGCAGATAATAAATTCACTGTTGACACAGGTGCGATACCACACGTTCCCTACCAAAAGGCAAAGTAGTAGTTTGTATTCCACAGTAAACGTTGCGAATTGCATGGTAGTGGTAAACTGCACTAGAGCCCAGGTGGTACTACCAAAGAGAACAGCTGCAGTAAGAAAACAGCTTATTCTATAAATTTACAAAGGGTCTCTGCATCACTCACAGAGATGTGCACAGTTCACTGCACTGTCTATCAAGTTCATGTTCCCTTAAGAAAAAGCATAGAAGGAGATTCTAGTCCACAGCAAACTTTGCAAATGCAGGAGTTGTGGTTAACTGCAACAACAGATATGAGGGTGGTGCTGGAGTCTTTAAATGGGTGCAAATGCAGACAGGTCTTTGAAGAATGTTTGACAACAAGCTCCGCCTGATTCTATTGCCACATGGAAAAACCAGTCATAACAGGCAAGTTCTCTCAGGCTGGTTTGTATGTACTGCATGTGTGTGTGTTTGTGTGAGTGTGTGAGTGTGCACAATACACCAATAATAAAATAGATACCAGTAAAAATAAACTATTAGCAGGATCATAATTGGTTCTGAAGAAAGTCGCATGATCTGCATGGGCAAAAATAGGTAGCGGAAACATGAAGGCCCCATCTGATGATAGAGTTACTGAATGCATCTCATTTCGCTTTTAATTGTGCTAGGGGACCTCCTATTAAAGAGAATACATTGTGCCCCTAAGCATTATTAACTTTTAGATCCCACCCCTTGCAAAAGAGCTCTCTTGTTTCAAGGTTGAGCCAGTCCAGATACAGATAGTATCATGATGAGGACTCTGTGGTGAAGCATGTCACAAGAGTATATGGTGGGAGAGAGTCCTGTTAAAAACACAAAGGGCCTTCCAGGGCCATTTCTGGGGAGAATAAGCAAAAGATTGAAGGTTGCCTCTCGCTGCTTATTATACTGCAACAACTTTCAGGCATTACGGGGCATTAGATGAAAGTGTGACTCAAAGACCTATGGTGCTAAATAGGAGCCTCTTCTAATAATTGAGACGTCCGGGAAATCCCAGTTTCAAAGACCAAAATTCTGTATCCAAAATTTGGCATTAATTTATTGTGTCAAAGCGTACATGGCAAGAATGCATGTATATCATGAGTAAGGCCCACAGTAATAGAGATGACTTAACATTCATTCTATTAAGTTGACATTGGTAGGGATTTGGATGGTTCTGAAGAAAGCTGGATGACCTCAGTGGCAAAAAGAATCACCTTTGACCAGTGGATGGTGAAGCCACTAGCAATGCGTTTTGTGCCTTAGGTTTAATCTGCAAAGGGTGCCATAATAATACAATTTAATAACCAGGTTATTACTTACAGGCAATTGTAATCCGTTCCCATCATCGAGCTTCCAAATTACTTAAAAGTGCTCCCTTAAAAAGAGGGTTTGAGCCTACCTGGTACTGACACTTGTGCTGGGAGAGGGCTCGATGAAGCATGCCACATAGAAATATGTGAGTGAGATTCAGTTAAATAAAATACATGTTTTGCCCTCTAATATTGGATAGTTGGTATTTTAGGAGGATGGATATTGAACTCTTCGTTATTAACTAATACATCACTCTACAACTCCACAATGCACCATTTATTAGAATAATATAGACATATACACACCAAGCACCACTGAGCATGGTTTGTGGCTGAAATGAAGAGTTCTACACCAATGTACGAATGTAAATACCAGAAATAGTCTGCCATATCAAGGTAGTGGCCTATATATTTGACAACCAGGCCACAAGATGTCAGGTACTTTTCCCCTATGAGAAAGAACCGGACTGTGACAATGAACATGAGAATGAGCTACTCACCCATTCATGTACCATGGTGAGGGTTTCAGGGATTTTGATAAAGTATGATATCATCAATTTAGTCTAACATTCATTTATGCACAATTGCAGTACCATCAATTTACCACTTCCCTAGCTCAAACCCACCACAATTCATTTTCTCCAAAACACCATGACGAGCACATCTCATAATCCTACCACCGCAATAACTTCAATAGATCCAAAGGATTCAAAGGAACATGCCCCATTATTCTTCTTACTTCATATCAACATAAATCTGTCATTTGTTTTCATCCAACCCTTCTCTAAACAAACACTCTGCAATTAAGTTTTCTCATCATCCTTTCTCCTCATTAACCTCTATCAGTTGACCACAGATTGGCTGTGTACACATCATGTTTCCCCAGGTTGACAAGCATGAGCACTGTCTTCAAATATCATTTGACGACTACTCAGACTCTGAAGCTGAGGATTACCTAAAAGACATAGATCAGCTTTCCCTCCCAAAGAACGGAGTCATCAGCATTATTGTTTACTTCTGGTTTGCTGTGTTGGAAAATCTGTCTCTGATGACTGAATTCAGACATATGATGGCTGATTATGCTTTTGGAGACAGTACTATGTTGTATTACTCACTTCATAGACTGCATGCCTCAGTTGTCTGAATCCCTGTTATCAGGTTTCCAATACCCATGTAGGTTGGTATTTAAGCTCTCCCCAGTGTTCACAGCAGACAGGAATATTCACACGTTTTGGTCAATATGTTGTGCTGATTTTTGGAAGCTGAATTTAATCTGCCAGTCAGCAGAGCAGACACAGAGACCGCATACACATTTTTTACATGCTGGTGCCGATTCCGATCCGGCAAAATAACTTTGCGTACGACTCGTATCTGTATATTTTCACGTACGAATCGTACAAGTACCGTACAAACTGCGAAGTACGATTCGTACGTGAAAAATACATACGAATTGCGTCGGGGAAAGGGTACGAGAGGGAGCCGGAAATTTTTACGTCCGAATAGCGTCGGGAAAAGTGTACGATAGGGAGCCGGACATTTTTACGTGCAAATCGTAAAACAGAAGTCCGAGCACGCAAGTACGATCCGTACCGCCCGTCCGAATACACAACCGCATGTAAAAGGCCCCGTACGGAGCGAACGCAGTAGCACACATGTACACGGGTAAACTTGTGGCCGGATATGAGTCATACAGCCCCCCCTCCCCCCGCATATGTCAGCACCGTACCCCCGTATGTCAGCACCGTACCCCCCCTGTCCGCACTGTACCACAGCCCCGTACCTGTATGTACCGTACCCCAGGCCCATAGTGCCTGTACGCGCCGCACCCCATGCCCGTACCCCATCCCCATACCTGTACGCACTGTACCCCAGGCCCATAGTGCCTGTACGGGCTGCACCCCATGCCCGTACCCCATCCCCGTACCTGTACGCACTGTACCCCAGGTCTGTAGTGCCTGTACGCGCCGCACCCCAGGCCCATACCCCAGCCCCGTACCTGTATGCACCGTACCCCAGGCCCGTACCCAAGCCCCGCACCTGTACACGCCGCACCACAACACCGTACCCCAGCACCCTCACCCAGCATCGCATATGTACGGACCTCACCTACACAAAAAAGACTCGTACAGAACCAAGACACTGTAAAACAGCACAAGGAGGGTCAATTCGACTCGCACAACACCACAAAACACGTCTCCATGACAAAATACATCTCAATGACTGACCTGGGACATCCAAACAGAGGCCCAAAATCCCAACCACCTCTTATAACACACCCACCAAAATTTCAAACCCAGCCACACCCACAAATAGACCAATAAAAAGGGCCCACACACACAACCCATGAGCCTTTGCAACAGACCCACTGCTGACAGACCCCACAGACAAACAACTGCACCTTACTTACACCTTAACTACACCTTAACTTACACACCTTCACCCAACCTCCTTCACAAACACCCCCTCTTCACATTCACACACACACCATCACATTCACACCCACACACCCACAACCATCATCCACACCCAACCCCACACCATGCCTACAGACAAGAATCCAAAGTTCACAAGGGCGGAGCTGGACCTCCTTGTCAACTAAGTCATCAGAGTCGAGCCACAGCTGTTTGGAACCTTGGTCAGACAGACCAGCATAGCCCAAAAAACTAGCCTGTGGCAGAGGATCGTCGATAAGGTGAATGCTGTTGCGCCCATCCGAAAGACCAGGCATGAATGCCAAGCCAGGTGGTACGATCTGCGCAGGGCAGTCAAGAGGAAAATGAATGAGGAATACGCCCAGAGTAACATCACTGGAGGTGGGCTGCCCATAGACCTGTACAGAAGGTGATGGCCATGCTTCCGCTGGTGGGAGTACACGGAGTTGAAGGAGTCGCAGAGCCTGGTGAGTACACAAACAACTCACGTAACATGGGGGGAATGGCATCCACACCACAAATACACCAAATACACGCAACTTCCCCCAAGCCCTCACTGCACACAATCACACTCAAAAACCACGATCATGCCACTAACGTCTCCATGCCATGTCCCAGGACACACCAACCACAAACCCAAGACTGGATGTCCGGGATGCTGGGAGGGTGGGGCTCACACAACACATTGTGCAACTCAGAAGCAGACACCAATGCCCTCAGCCCATATGGCCTAGGTACATACCCATGCACCATGCCCAATGCACAGGGACTGGCAAAGTACTGACAAGGTAGCTGACACTTGGCCCTGCTGTATGCAGCAAAAGGCCCTTCTGTGACCACTGTACACTCAAACACCAACTCCACAAGCTCAGATATCTAGCACAGGAACTCACACTCACTGACATGCCAGCATGCACCATGAGGGGACAGACACATCACCTGGGAGACCCAATGACAAATCACACTACACCCAACAGCAGGCCCGGTAACACACCCCCCCTTACACAAGCACACACCCCTGGGGCAGGCAACGGATTTACCCACACTCACAATGGACATGTGACACAACAAGACCAATCCATAGCCAAATAAGCATCCTAGCCAAAATTCAACTGGTCAAACACTCAGGAGAACATATCAATCTGTCCCCCGCAACATACCCATCCCCAAGTGGACATTGAGAGGAATGCTAGGCACATCCAACTACCTGGAGGAACTGTGACAACTTGAATATGTATGAAACATGGATGTGGCATGAAACAGCATTAACATTGTCTCTCTCTCACACACAGGGCAACGTCATGGACCTCCCCCCAACAATGGGGGGGAACAATCACAGTCCCAGGCTCAGCGTGAAGATGATCCCACCGGCAGCGACGACTCTCACCACTCCGTGGATGACCCCGACCAACCTGGCCCCTCTGGTGCTCAAGCCCCTGCAGCACCTGCGTCAGGTACATCTGTGCCAACCCCCACCCCCATTCCTGCCACATCCCAGGAGACACCCAGGAGCCCTGCTTGCACTGAACAACACAGCCAGTCTGACCAGGAGGGACAAGGTTCTCCGGGCACCCAGGAGGAGGCAGACAACCCCGCAAATGCCATCCCTCAGGGGTTCCATAGACCCGATGTGCCCACAACGGCAGGCCAGGCTCGTGTGGGCAGGGGTGGTAGGAGTGGAGGCAGGCGGAGGCGCGAACCTGATCAGCCAGCTGAGGGAACCGGTATGTCACACATACACCACATCCTGGACACATACGGGCGTGACACCAAGGGCATCAGCCAGGTAGTGGCGAGCCTCACAGAGATGAAGGGGACTCTCAACGAGATGAAAAACCTGCAGGCCGAGCAACATGCCAGTCAACAACAACACCAAGGACGGATGGAGGCAAGACTGGCTGAGCTCCTGGCGGTGCAAACGGACATGAGCCGTTCACTCCGTCGGATCGCCGACAACATGGGCAACCCTCCCTGTGCCACCAGGCGAAGACTACCACCAGCCACAGGGAGGGAGGAGGAGGAGGAGGATTCGTCCGACGGAGCATCACAGACATCGTCAAGGCCTGCATCTGAGGGTCCCCCCAGGAAGGTGGGTCATCCACGGAAAAGACTGTGAGAGTCAGCGGACCATCCACATCTCCCAGGTCACCTGGCCTGGCACCTGGCCCTCTGGTGCAACAGCAGCACCTCATCCAATGACATTCTCTGCACCATTGGACTTGCTGGTCACAGTCTGACCAATGATGACCAACACTGTGGTCTGGACTCTGATGACTTCCAAAGCAAAGGATACCATCTCCCCCTGTGAACTTTGGATTCTATGCACCCGGTAGAGCACCTTAGTTTATCTACCAAAACACGTACCCCACCGTAAATAAAAACTTTATTTTGTCATGAGATGTTGCTGTCATTTTGCATTAGTCCACAACATATGTGTGTGTAAATGTCAAACTATGCCTGAGTGTTGAACTAACTCCACCCATCCATACCCTGGGATCTGAGTCTGGTACAGGACACACATGGGTCACAATGTATCATTCAATGCAGACATGGAGCACAATACTCACCTGTGATGGCCTCAAGCTGCTGAGGGGGGGCTTGCAATACTGTGCGGACAGACCTATTTGGAAGAGTATCATTAAGGCGTAGAGGTCATGCCTCATTCGGAGGTTCCCGGGGAGTGAGTCCCAGGTATGTGTTCCCAGGTGGGAGAACTATGTCCTGCATGCTGGAGTACGGTGGATGTGAAGAATGGTGGCCAGGTCAAGGTTGGATGCACGGAGATGGCACTACGGGGTCTCGGATGACAGTGGTACAAGGTTGGTTTTGGGTCGGGGTTGTGGCCTGCCTCCTGAGTGTGGGTGGGGAGTCTGAAGGTCATCCTGCAGCACACAGTGATCCATTGCAGCTATCTCTGCTGGACGGTGATGTGGCTGGGGCGCGGGATGTTGAAGCTGAGGTGTGCAGATGCACCCTGGATGTGGACAAGTTTCCCGGGAGTTTGGATGTGGCTGCTCCGTAGAGGGCAGGGCAGTATTTGACACGGATGTTGTTGTGGACCTGGGGGATGGTCCGTCTTTCCTTGGAGTGGATCTATCTGGGGATCATGTGCATAATGCAGAGGGTGTTGCAGTCTGAGGCACAGATGCTGGTGATTACCATGGCAAATGTGAGCAAGCAATCCATGATGCACACCATCTTGTGTGCGTGGACACTGGGTGCTTGTGCAGGGCTCTTGCGGGTGGGACACAAGCATTTGACCCAGCTGTAAGGGGACAATCCTCAGATGTTGACCTCAGTCCTGTACAAGTCCAGCCTCAGGTGGCTGAAGTTCAGCCATCCATCAATGGACGTCATGCAATCTTGAATGTTGGAACTGACAATGTCTGCGTCCTTGGTGAGGGTGAGGAGTACCTGGCTGTCAATGGCATACGAGCTGATGATGAGGTGCTGTGCGCATGTGATGGTGGAGAGGGGGGTCCTGGACACATTGTAGATTGACACGCTGAGAGATGATACCTGTGCCATGTGCCTGACGACGACACCATACTACATGCAGAAGCCTTGAGTCCCACTCCCATGGCCTTGCTGGGGTACAGAGCCAGTGGGGAGTAGGAGGGACATGACCTGGTTGGTGTGACAGGGCCTGGAAGACGTGGCAGCGCTGTGTAGGCAGTTGGAGTTGCACACTCATCATGCAAAGGTGTTGTGTGTGCGCTTACTGTATGCCTGAGAGCAGGCGGGAGATTTGAGGATGGACATTGCTTGGAGGGTGTTGGACTTGGCCCATCTGGCAGGTTCACCCCTAAACTTTTTGCGATTATCTTAGCTTTTTCCCTATGTTGTGTGAGTGGTTTTAGGCCTCTAGGCACTTTTACACTGTGTCCCAGTGGAAAGTGCGTGCGCTGTTACATTTAGTGAGACTGACCTGCCCTCCCATAGGAATGCATGGGGAATGTATGTGTTCATGGTAGTTCCTGGTGCGTGGGGAGTGCAGGGTCGAGTTTGGTATGTGCGAACTCGTGGGAGTGAATGCTGGGCGATGATGTGTGCGGCGTTACTGTGTCTAGTATAGAAGTGCCACTTCTAGACGCTGGCATAAATGTGAAGTGACTCTCTGGTGTGTGATTGGCTGGTGTGCCTGGCTCCAGGAGTCAGGATGGGTCTGCCCCAGTGGTGAGTGGAGAGATCTGCATGTGATGAGTGGAAGGAGTATACCTGGGACCTGAATAGAGCTGGGCTTTCCCCACACAATGTTGGCTCCGCCCCCTGTGGTGCGACTGATGACCCTGGCCTGTTCTGTGAATAGGGAGAGGGGCTGAGCAAAACAAAGTGCTCAGGAACCAGTTGCATCTGGTTCGCCCCTTCCCTGCACCTTGAGACAAAGGAAACCTGTGTATAAAAAGGGGCTGTGACCCCATGTAAATTGTTCTCTGCTGATCCTAACTGGGGGGGGCCTGCTGCTGGGCGCCAGGAGAGACCGCCACTGAGGACTGCCTCCCTGCCTGGAGGGCCCTGTGAGCTGGCCCCTGGGCCCAGCCCTTGCCCCCCTGCCTTCCTAAAGACTTTCCCTGGACTTTGCCTTGCTGAAGAGAGCTTTCCACCTTTTCCCTGGAACTGTGTACTGCAGCGCCTGGGGAGCGCTATATCTTTATTTACTGGAGAACGCTTTATTCCTGTGCCAAGAGGAGAAGCACTCCGGATCTGCCTGCAGCCCGAAACTGCACCGTGTGGGATTCCCCCCGCCATTGCTAATAACCGAGCGGGAGCCCACCCCACCGCCTGTCGGCTTATTATAATTTTGGCGGGTGCCCACCCTGCAACCATCTGCCTCCTCTCGCGGGTGCCCACCCCGCTTTATACCTCAACGTAATGGGAGCCCACCGCGTATTGCTATCCTTCGCGGGTGCCCACCCCGCGTTTCTGCCTCAGAGCGGGTGCCCACTCCGCTCCGTATGATTAAAGAAGAGGGAGCCTACCCCATATTGCCGCCGTATTGAGATCACCGCCGCGGCCGGGTAAAACAGGAAGTCCGGCCCGCGCCGCGTGACTGTGGGCAGGGCCTTGAGACGGAAGTCAAGGTCAGCGCCAGGAAGTGCAGCCGGAAATCGACCAACGGGGCTCCCGTGAGGAAGGGAAGCCCCGCATCGTCCCAAGAGAAGTGATCACAGTACAGCGGAGCTCCCCTGCATGAAGGAGAACTCCGCGCTGATGAGATAAGAGTAACACCGGGCCTGGAGAGGACCGGAGCCTCGAGGGCTCCGAGCAGGTGTCCCACCCAGTGCCCGGAGACCGGACACGCCGCCAGAGAATCCAGGTGAGGAGGACTCCACCGAAAGGCTGCATGTGAAAGGGGCAGCGCGAGAGGAAACCGGAGGAGTCCCTGCAACAGCCCAGTGAGTGGGGCTGATTCCTGGACCGGGGGTGTGCTACCTGAGGCCCGTGGGGCCAGTACTTGTGTATTTTGGGGGCAGTATTCTTTTGAGTCCCAGAGCAGGACTCCAACGTTGTGGGCCACCATTTATTTTTAGAGTCCCCGAAGGGGCTCCCCAGGGCACAGGTGCCATTACCCTTCCCAGCTGCCCTACGAGAGCGCAGGCAGCTGCTACGTGGTGACATAATTTATTGGAGTCCCAGAGAGGGGCTCAGAGGGTACTCTGGTGCCCAGATTCATTCTTCACAGCTGCCTAGCAATTAGTGGGCAGCTGCAACGTTTAGGTTGTGCCCCTGTGTGCTGCTGGTTCTGCTGCGTGCGCAGCCCAGCCCTGACATTGTGGACAAAGGGCGTTTTGAGCCCCTGAGAGGCCAAGTTGGCCTGGGGACAGTTTTCCTTTGTTGTGCCCTCTCCTAGGGTACTTAATTATTTTTACATGTGTACTTTTGCGCCATGGGTATTGCCTGTATGCTTATGTTCTACTCCTAACTTTGACCAGTCGTTACTGGTTGTGCGCTACATTTCTGATGTGTTCTACCTTTAATGTGCATTGCCTTGATGCTATTTTAATTTCTAACTGTGCCTATGCATAGGAGAGGGTTTTTCCTAGTATAGGTTGTGCTAGTGAGTTCATGGTGCCCTGCGTGATATATGCCTAGGGTGTTTAGGATTGCGTAGGGTGTACTTACCTTTTACCAGTGGTTACTGGTTGTGCGCTACATTTATTATTTGTTCTACATTTCTACATTTACAATTTGATGATTTGTGATGATTCTGACAGTGGTCCATTTGGCCCTGTCTTGTGTAAATAGTCCCCTGTAAATTCAGCCCAGTGCCAGTTGGCACAGTGTAAATTGTGTGAATATTATCTAATGTGTTTTGGTATAATACAAAGGCTATTTTTATATATAACCTTGTGTGGAGTTTCTTTTGTGGTGGGCCTTGGGTGTTGTTGCTGGGTGCGCACGCAAACGCTTTACACATTGCCTCCGGGATAAGCCTGACTGCTCGTGCCAAGCTACCAAGGGGGTGAGCAGGGGTTATCTTTGGCGTGTAACTCCCCAGCCCTGACTAGAGTGGTGGTTTCTGCCTGGCTTTGGCGCAAGCCTTAGCCAACCAGAAATCCCATTTCTAACAGAGGGTGTCTGCAACATCAGACTGTAGTGTGATATGGGTCATGCAAGGACCTGAGGGTCGTGCATTGTGCACGTTGGATGTGCAGACGGTCCAGTCTTTGGCACCGCGTGGCCGCAACTGCGGCACAGACAAGCTGATGACAGCCAAATGAATGGGTTGAGGGAGGAAGGGAGGAGCATCTTTGATGTGTGTGTGTGTGTTGCCAAATCCGGACACTTCGTGTGCCCTTGCTGCAGGGGCTGCAACAGCAGGCGGCATGTCCTGGAAACTATGCCACAAGTTTCACACAAAGACTAGGATGTCAGAAAGGACTACTGCAACAGGTGTATGTAAAAGAAGGAGTGTCCGGTTTTCCTAGGCACACCCAGAGCCAAAGGATGCACAATCACCAAAGATGACTGACACCGGATCATGAAACTGAAGGCCGAGCTGCGCACAGGAAACACACCCTCAGCAGGTGTTGACGGCCCGTTGTGAGGACCAACATGCCAAAACACATACACAGCCATGGACTTCATGCACAATAGAGAATCAAATACATGAAGAACAGCATGCAGGTTGCTAATCTACACATAGACTCATATGCACAATCTTTGACAACAATGCCAGATTTGCTGCATGCACAGTGGCAAGAGACCTGCTTTGACAGAGATGAGGCACCTTGGAGGGTGAGGAACACCTTTATTACTCAGGCTCACACCTATGGAAATGCATCAATATGAACAGACTCACAGGTCTTTTGGATGAACATGTGGGACCTACACTGGATACCCCCTTCGCACCACAGATGCTGTAAATCCATTGGACTGGCACACAAGTGAAGGGGGTGAGCCAAACATCCCCTGCTGCACATGGAGAGGCTGCAATTCCCCATTGAGCCTCTTATGGGGATGTCCCACACTATGTCCACCCGTAGCATCCCGTATGTGTCAGAGGGAAGTTTTACACACATTGATGCCTTCATCACAATCCACAATCCCATTACAGATGACTGTCACGAAGTGTGACTATCTATTCATGTGAGTCATGCTACATGTCATGTGCCCCATGGTGAGTCGACATGTATGCATAGTAACAAAACCTGCACAGGAGCAGTGCCCACACCTTCCAAACAACTACCACACCCAAAATGCCTTGCTGCAATCCTTACCCAAAGGAGACATCTCACCATGTCCGTGCATGTAACGCTGATTCAGCACATGTTGCAATACTCATGAGGAATAGCAGGAGCACAACGATGCCACGAGCAGACAGCATGCACAACTACCTGGGGATGACAGACACACAAGAAGTCAGGAAAAAGATAGTCATCCGCATGCATGGTCATGTACTCTACATGAATAAGGTTGACACCATGCTAGTTGAAAATTGAGTGTGTCAGCTAAAATGTGTGGAATGACATCATCACTCGAGTGACACATCAGAACACACCTCAAAGTCACTTAGCATACAGTCAGCTGGACACACACATTGCAACACATGCCACACAAGGCTCCAAGCGTGCACACTCATACCCAGGGACTCACCATTATGAGAAGAAGTTGCATATGAGCTGACTCCGGATGTCCTCCTCCTCCTCCTCCTCCTCCTCACTTGCCTCGTGACCAAGCCCTTCATCCTCCACGGGTGGATGTTCCTGCTCATCCAGATCCAGGATGAGTGGCACACCTTTCTCCACTGCCATGTTGTGCAGCATGCAGCACATGAGGAAGATTTTGCAGACCTTCACCGGTGCATATGGGAGGGACCCGCCTGTCTTGTGGAGGCACCGGAATCGGCTCTTCAGGAGGCCAAACGTCCTATCAATCACTCGCCTGGTCTGCCCATGGGCGTTGTTGTAACGGTGATCTGCAGCTGTTCTGGGGTTGCCGAGAGGCGTCACCAGCCATGGCATGTTGGGATAGCCAGAGTCCCCTACATGGAAACATCATGTAAAGAAGTGGGTCAGGAGATGCCGTAACATACAAAGATACCGCTAAATACAGGACAAACAGAGTATACCCACCAACAAGACATGCTCGTTCGTTGTGCAGAGGCAGCATCATTTCTGGCACCCTGCTACGCTTCATGATGTAGGCATCGTGTGCTGACCCTGTAAAACGTGCACAGACATGGGAAATCAGCATGTTAGCAAGACACACCACAAGGGCATTAATGGAGGGATAATGTTTTCGGTTTCGATAGGCTACCTCCTGTGCCTGTGGTGGTACCAAAGCCACATGTGTCCCATCAATGGACCCAATTACATGGGGCATCCCTCCCAGGGCATAGAACTCACCCTTGATACCTGTCAACTGCTCACGAGTTGGAAAATGGATGAATTCATCCAGGTGCTCCAACATGGCTTCTAAAACATCATGCAGGACACGGCTGAATATGGTCTGGGACATGCCACCCACATCAGCTATGGTGAATTGAAACGTACCGGTGGCAAAAAAATGTAGGGCTGCCATCACCTTCATCTTGGGGGTCAGCGCAGTGGGATAACTGTGTCGCGGTTGGAGGTGTGGTGCCAGCCTGTTTGTCAGGTCCTCAGTTAACTGTTGGGTGCATCTGTAACGGCGCATGCAGTCACGTTCCCTCATGGCACCCAAGTCTGGCATTGGTCGGGGGAGAGGCGGTGCCCTGCAGAAATTTGGAAGGAATAACGAAAATTGAGTACATTACAACACCAATGTCAATGAACTGAGCACATGTTCAACAGCTAATACACATCTGCTAAATACAGAGTCTGGTCTGTGCAATACATCCAGGACACGTATGCCAGCCAGGTGATACTCCTACTAAGAGCCAGCTACAAACGTTAATTGTCAAGGTCAACATGACATGCCATGAAACTAGCTGTGGCACAGTGCAAGTGAACAGCCAGACACATTACAGGAGTGACATACATCCACATATCTGCATTAGAAGGATGTTATCTCATTCAGACAGCTTGCGCCAAGCTAGACGCACAGGTCACATGTCATTTAAAAAGTACAGATCACACACATTGCCATAAAGGGGTACATGTCAAAACTGATAACACAGACATTGAGACAACGGAGATATGTCCTCAGGTCGAAATACCATGTTCGATGCATACAGACACACGTTACGTGAGATTCAACATGTGGCATGGTGTGCGTAATTGTGTGCCATGCCCATCTACACACAGACACATGTTGGATGCAGCAACAGCAGATGTAGTTGACGGAACACCAACAGCAAGCTCATGGGAACACATGACACACACATGACATAGTCACATAGTGGCACGATGGTAGTTAGATGTCAGGTGTAATTATCCATGTACCTGGCATCAGGGGACAGTTGCGGGTGTTGGGGACTGTGCCATACCAGTGATGCAGTGCTTGACACATTTGTACTACATGCAGACATGTGCAAAGTGCGAAAGCGAAGTGTGCAACATAGTGCCCCATCCCACATGACATGTGTACACTGGTCACCACACATCTATTGTGCAAAAACATGAGGAGACATGTGCCACATCACTGCCTGACACACCTAGGCCCTGCACATGAAGGACTGCACTGACAATGACTTGATGTACAGCCTTGTGCGAGTCTGACACCTTCATTCCTTTTGTGTGCGCCTCCTATCACCAGTGTAAGCTGTGAAACGCACCGTACACATGCTCTGAGGGCGTGTGTACGGTCGTATCACTATATTGGGTTTGGGTAGGAGTACGGTGTGTGTACGGACTGTACACATGTACGTGTACGACCAGTGTGTACACGTACGTGTACTACGGTAGTACACGTACGTGTACACACTGGTCCTATCCCTATAGTAGTGTTGGTGTAGGTGTACGCCATAGTGATACATATCACTATGGCGTACACCTACGCCAACACTACTATCGGTATGCGACCTGTACACACGCGTGTACGGGCCGTATCACTATGGCGTACACCTACGCCAACACTACTTTAGGGATACGACCCGTACACATGCGTGTACGGGCCGTATCACTATGGCGTACACCTACGTCAACACTACTATAGGGATACGACCCGTACACGCGCATGTACGGGCCGTATCACTATGGCGTACACCTACGGCAACACTACTATAGGGATACGGCCCGTACCCGCGCGTGTATGGGCCGTATCACTATGGCGTACACCTACGGCAACACTACTATGGGGATACGACCCGTACACGCGCATGTACGGGCCGTATCACTATGGCGTACACCTACGGCAACACTACTATAGGGATACGGCCCGTACACACGCGTGTACGGGCCGTATCACTATAGTAGTGGTGCCCTAGGGGTACGTGTGAAACGCACCGTACCTGTGTGGGGATTGTAAAATTACAATGGGGACACATAAGGGACAAGTATTAGGGCCTCAATGCATGCTTGTTGTCATGGATACCGAGTTTCAAGATCAAAATTTTCCATCATGTGGGCTGGAAAAAGCAGTTGGCCACATTATACATTGTTGCAAAGTGGTTGTTGACTTGACATGCTGCTGCAAATTTGAAAGATGCTAATGCTGTCACTGGTGTATGTTTAAAGGGATTGGAGGAAACGTAGGATGCAAATGAGTCTGACCAATCACTCTGTACTCCTGTAAATGAAATAGGCCAGCAAGGCAGATATAAGTCAGCCAGAACCCATGAGAGGGCACTTGCCTGCACAACACGTCATTGGACACCACTGCTGCTGTCATTGCTTCCTCTGTCACCATGTCCAGGTCTGTGGAGAGGGCCCAACCATTCACCCAGGAGGAGAATGAGGCGTTGCTGGACGTCATCCTCCCACAGTACCCCAGCCTGTATGGGAGACCAGGGGAGCAGGTGAGTGCTGACTCCACTAGCTTTGACTGTGCCCCTTTTTTGTGACTGTCACTTCTGGCATTGTGTCCAGGTGTGACAGACATGCAATGTTGTTTAGAGTGGGTCCCAGGAGGGGGAATGCCTTATGTCTCCCATGCAGAGCATGATGTAGTTCATGTCTGCACTCCTCACTTGCATTGTGCTTACTGTGACAATCACTGCATGGTGCATGGCACATTCAGCCTGGCTAATCCTTTTGGGCATTTTTGTTCTATAGCCCTGATGTGATTCTGTGGTCCCCCCGTTGTGACAGGTGACTGTACCCACAGAAGTGTGTGAGTAGAGTGGAGCTGTGGTGAGAGTGTCCAAATGATGTGTATGCCCCATGGACATTAATGTGTGTGAATGTTCCTTGTCATGTGGGTGAGTGTCTATGTGGAGTGTTGCACCACAGCTGCATGGCGGAGGCATATGCTCTACCCATCTGGTGTGAGAAGGAAGCCGTGCTGTGTGTCTGACTTGCTGGGCTAGCCCCACGCCTGTGACACCCCCCAGGAAAGTGGCACATGTGCAGAGTGAGGTTTGTATCCGCTGTTGCCAATGGCAGGTGAAAGATCTGTGCCTGTGTGTGTCTGTGTACTCTGCTGAGGTTGTGTCAGTGGCCTGGGGCATGTGACTGCTTGGAGGTGCTGTCCATCAGCCTTGTGTTGCTTGTGATGCACAGTGTGTGCCATGATCAGGGAGTGTGTCGAACCCCTCATGCCACCTGTGTACTTTCAATGCCATGTAGTGCATTGGCGCTTACACAGAGGCGAATGTCCCTATGACAAAGGTGCTATTAGTTGGCAGCATACTATGCTCTGTTCAACAAATCAATGATGTTAAAATGCGTGTCTCTGTGACATGGAGCAGGTGTAGTGATGTAGTCTCACTTTGTCATCCTCACAGGTAACCGCCTACCAGAAAGGGAGAATTTGGAAGAGGGCCGTCAGGGCCGTGAATACGGTGGAGGGTCGCAGTCGGCCCCAAGTGAGGAAACACTGGCAGGACATCCGGTGCTGGACCAGGAGGATCGCCCGGGTCCTGCTGGAGGACTCACCACCACGCCCCCATGGCGGGCGCCGGCGCCTGGCCCACCAAATGAAGCGTGTCCTGGCGGTGGTCTTCCCTGAGATGGATAGGCGGTTACAGGAGAGACAGCAGCAGGAAGGGGGTAGGTACATGTGTGTTTGTTGTGTGTCACCAGCTTTTGGAAGTGCTCATTCGCCTGGATACAGTGCCAGGGTTTATATGTGCAGTGCATATCCTGTTCCCCCAAGTCAAACGGTGCTGTTCTTCCTCCCTTCCCCTCCTTGACATGTGTTCCCTGGTCTGTGTGTAATCACTATTGCACATGGTCATCTAGGCTGCAAGTTAATCAAGGTGCACACTGCTTTCAGCATCATGGGTGGGGGTGGGGGTGGGTTGTGACATGTGTTGGGACCTTGCCTGTGCCCTGTCCTGTTCACTCATTTGGGGGTCCATAATTGTTGGCACTGTCCTGAGTCTCAACATAGGATTGTGAGGTTTCAAATAAACAGACTTGCAGCATGCATGACCGATGTAGTGGCCTCAGACATGATGTGCATGAGTGGGAGATATGCATAGTGCCGGGACGGTTGCTCCTGTTACAGTCAGATCATTCCAGGACCATGGAGCAGTGTGCCCACTCCAGTCCCCTGAGACACCTTTTCCTAGGAATCATGTGTGGCATCAAACACTGGGCCCATTCACTGTGTGTTCAGCATAGGTTGGCCTCTGTGGCATTGTTCCATGGCCTCATTTGTATTTATGTAAAGTGTGCTACATGTCTCCACTGTCCATGGTGACCCCATTAGGCTTGTGCATCCTCACACTGGGCAGTGCCTGTGTGTCTATGTACAACTATCTGTTGATGGTTGTTTGTCACAAATATGTGTGGTCATCCTCATGAGGTGATGTTGAGTACATTTAGGAGTTCTTGATGCACATTTTGTTAATCCCCCGATTAAAAGGTGTAAGTACTTGCTCTGTCTCAATCACATTGTCTCAGGTAGGGGGGGTTTGTGCAGGCAAGGCCTACATGTCCAAACCTTATGTCTCCTTGCCAGGTCTGACCTGTGTGTGATAATTGTCTGGACAGACACTCAACGTGCAGTGACCCAGGCATGTTGTGCAGGGGGTAATGTTTGTGCTTTGCAGCATGTGTCAAAAGTTAAAAGACATGTTTCCTGCTCATCCATTTTTGGCACCGGTGTGTGCTCCAGATGCTACGTAGTTTGGTCTGTGTGTGCTGACATCTGTATGGACATTCTTGGTTCCCATGAGGTTGTCTCCTCAGTGCAGGTGCTCCTTATTCCGACACAATTGCAGGGCCATTAGCTAATGCATTGTCCTGTGTCTGGACATGTGTGCCACTCCACATGACAGGTAGTGGGTCAGATGTGTTGCCAACTGTGTCATCATGGTACGGATGGCCATGTGACAGGTGGCATGATTCAAGTTGTTAGTCAAGATGTCTTGTACATTGGCACTGACTACACTTGTCAACATGTCCCAATAGTTTATATGCTTGACTTTGATATTTTGTTGTGAAGGACAATTATGTGCCTGCATGACAGATGTCTCCCAAGGTAATGCACAAGAAACCACCTTTACACTTTTAGGGGACACGCTGGCACATTTAAAACAAAGGCACAGTTCTATAATGAAATTGATTAGAGATTATACATATACATGTTCCCACAGTGTGGTTGCATTTGGGTTAGTCCTCGGTTATTGCTGATACCAACTTACGGGTGTCAAGTCATCCAGACCACCATGGTGCCTTGTATACGTACTTCCTGATACCACATTTCTTCTTAACAGTGGCTTATTTGCATTAGGCTGGCAGCTCATATAATGACTGTGTAAAAGTAGCTTTGTGTGCACCTCCTTGTGTGACTTCTGTTCTCCAGGCACATGTGTGTTCTGTTCCAAAAGTGGCACATTCACACATTCCAAACATGTCGATTGTGTAAAGTGTTGTGATTCCCAAGGGATCACAATGTATTTCTTTAGGGTTTACAAAGTACTCACAGGTCTCTGAGTGTGGGGACACCTTCAGCATTGGCGTCTGTTATTTGGCCTTGGGTGCACCAATACTGTTTCTTTCACAGTGAACAAGAGGTGGCATGCCTTCATAGTCTGGCTGTGCTCCACTGTTCACAGACACTAGCTTCTCAGTATAATTGGATATCGAGTTATTGGCTGTTGTGTCCTGATGTTCATTTTTTCAGGTGGCATGGTGGGTGAACCAACTGGGAAGTGCATGGCTTACATATGTGCGGAGTATTCTAGATGTTACTCATGATGCATTTCCTGATATGCACTGTGACCTATTTTGTTTGGACTCATGTGTCAGATGTACACAGGTGACTGATTATTTCATGTCTCTTCACCTTGCACACAGCATCATCGGGGGACACCGAGGGAGACACCTGCATGGACCAGGAGGAGGGATCGAGCACTGGTGCCACCACTGCTGGGGAGTCGGCGGAATCAAGTGGCACGGAGGGCGAGGGGAGTCAGGCGGAGGAACTGTCTAGTACCAACACCGACTACGACGCTGACGGGTCCGAGGCTGAGCTCCCTGAGGGGGCGGAGGCTGCTCCAACAGCTGGCAGCAGCACTACAACTGTCACCGCCCCCTCCATTCTCATCACCGCCCTCCCACTTGCTCGGGTCCCTTCTGTCCATGTAGGGCAACAACGTGTCTCCTTCATGCCAGGCACCGCACCCCCTGCCCCTGTCTCCCCTGCTGACCTCACTGCCGAGTCTGTGGACATTCAGCGACAGTTGCAGGTTGGGCAGACATCGATCCTGACTGTCCTCCATGGCCACACCAGACTGCTGACACAGATGGTGTCGTACATGGAGGGCATGTCATCAGCGATGTCTGACCAACGGATGTTGCTGAGGTCCATGGACTCGTCACTGACGGCAGCAGTGAGTCTCCTGCAGCGCTTTGTCCCCCCCTACCCCTGCACCATCCACACTTCCCACTCCCATGCCTGTCCCAAGCACACCCAGACATTCCCAGCCACGCACCCCACCAGACACAGGCAGCACACCAACAGGGAAGGGCAAGCGCACACCTCCTGTCACCCACACTCAGAGGGAAGAAGGCACACCCACTGGGTCTAGGGCACACAGGCAGACACGCACCCACAGTCCAAGTCCACATACCTCACTCCCCAGTCCCTCCAATGTCACTCCCCTCCGCTCCCCTGCCCCACAGTCTGAGAAGGAGACATACTTGGCTGTGCTGGGCCTCAGCCCCACTGGTTCACCATCACGCAAACGTGCAAGGCACTCCACGGGTAGGGGAGTTGAGTCCCCCCTCTGTCCACAACCTCCCCCAGTAGCACTGCAACCCATCCCTCCGAACCACCCCTCCTTGGGGCCTGTGGTTCCTTCGGGTGCAGGGGAGACGCTGGACGAGCTTGCGGACGTGTGCAGCGCCATGCTAACTGCCACCTTTGGCGCTGACCCACCCCCTGTGGTGGAGTCGTCCGTCCCTGCACCCACAACACCTACCCTTCCCCCTCCTGTCCCTGCGGTGCCTGGTCCATCCCCACATGATGCCCCCCCCCAGTCGCTGAACCAGAGGTTTAGTATGTGCAGGCAAGCTCGGGGAGACGCGTGGACATGTGTCCCCCCACAGGACTTCGCATCTGGACTGGCCTATGGCCTTTGTAAATATTGTCCTTTTATACCTTTTAATTTAATGCTGAATAAAGCATTTTGTTTTTCCTTTGACCACGATTGCTTTTCAGGTATTGATGTTGGTGCTGATGCTCCATGAGTTGGGGTGGTGATCATGTGTTAGATGTCTGGGAAATGTTGTAGTCTGCTGCTCATGGGGTGGACCCTGGTATCTGCGTTCCATCACAAGGTATCAGAAAAGAATCTTTGGTCGTGTATGCTCTTTGTGTTTGGAGACATTGTCCCAAGGAGTGTTCCTTCCTCTGTGGCACCTGACATCTTCCCTGCAGGGAGTTGCACAACTGTTGTGCTGAACCTGTGTCTACATTTCCTTTGTGGGTGATGGATCCCTTCAACTATGGCCATGCCTGCTCATCAATGTCTCCGGCTGCATCGTCTGTGTCATCCTTGGTAGTCACTGTACTTGTGTATAGAGTATGTTGCCATGCCTTCATGTAGAAATTGTCCCTTTTTCGCACTATGCATGTGTGTACTCCCAGCCTGGCACACATATGGTACTTGTTCTGCAGGGTATTTGTTCACCTGACTCAAAATTGTGGGAATTGTATCTGTGGGGAGTCCTCCCTATTCCTTCCATGGGAGACAACAACTTGGTGGCTGTCCCAGCACCTGTACATTCCTATCAGTCCTGGAATGTGCGTGACAGTGCGTGTTCCCTTTGGCTCTCTTAGTTTAGTAGGCTTTAACATAACTATACAGTCTAGTGACATGATCTCAGTGTGTGTATTGTGCTGCATCCGCCAGGGGTGGGTATGCATGTGTCATTTGTCCTCACATCCACATGTGGTGTGTCATGCAGTGAGGGAAAGACATCCATCCTCATGGGAGTGGGACACTGCTGTCAGTGATGTGCTGTTATGGCACTCTCAACATAGTTGCACATTGGGGATGCGTTCATACACCCATGGAGTTGTGGTCATCTGAGGATGATGTACACACCCCCATGTCTCTGTCCACTGCTGGTAGTGCTATGCACCCACTCCTTATATGTCTGTCCACTGCTGGGAGTCCTCTGCAGCCAACCCTCATATGTCTGGGCACTGCTGGGAGTCATATGCACCCACTCCTCATATGTCTGGGCACTGCTGGTAGGTCTCTGCACACACCCCTCATATGTCTGGACACTGCTGGTAGTCCTCTGCACCCACCCCTCATATGTCTGGACACAGCTGGGAGTCCTCTGCACCCACTCCTCATATGTCTGGACACTGCTGGGACTCCTCTGCACCCACCCCTCATATGTCTGGAGACTGCTGGGAGTCCTCTGCACCCACTCCTCATATGTCTGGACACTGCTGGGAGTCCTCTGCAGCCAACCCACCCCCTTGGTGCAGTACACTGCTGTCCTGGGCATACACCCCCCCCAAATTTACTGCTAATATGCTGTACCAGGCCGTAGTCCGACATTTGTGGCGTGTGTATGCCTTGTATCCATAATGTACTGGTGCCGTAGGGGTACGGGTGAGACGGACCATACCCTGCATTCATAGGGTGTGTACGGTCCGTACCATGGTGCCCCTACATCACCACGACAATGGTGGTACGGACCGTACCCACGCTCTGGGGGGCATGGGTACAGTCCGTACCACACGTACCCCTACGTCACCACTCCAATGGTGGTACGGCCCATACCCACGCCCCCCAGAGCGTGGGTACAGTCCGTACCACCATTGTAGTGGTGGGTTGGGGGTACGCGTGGTACGGGCCGTACCAATGCCCCCCAGAGCGTGTGTACAATCCGTACCACCATTGTAGTGGTGAGGTAGGGGTACGCGTGGTACGGCCCATACCCATGCCCTCAGAGCGTGGGTACGGTCCATACCACGCGTACCCCTACGTCACCACTCCAATGGTGGTACGGACCGTACCCATGCTCTGGGGGGCGTGGGTCCGGGCCGTACCACCATTGGAGTGGTGACGTGTACGCGTCCACGTCCACTTCCATTGTGGCGGTACGTGGGATTGGTGGACACGCCCCCCGAAGTGACCAGACCATGGAGGTAATTTATGTGCAGGATATATATGTTTTACATTGGGTGGGGGTGAGGTTTCCTGTCACTCGCCCCCCCCCCTTTGCCCCTGGGTGTTATTCTGACCTTCTGCGGCATATGCGTCGGTTTCTGTGCACCAGGTCGTAGGCTAGGAGGGCCGGGATGACACGTAGGATGGGGTCCATGGCTGTCTGTCGCATACCGGTGCTCCTTCTTCGCATCGTCCTCAATTTCCCAGGAGTTTTTGGCTGCCGTAAAAAATGAGCGGTGCGGAGTGACGTGGGCACGGATCGTACTTGCTGGTCCGTAAAACGCTGCCTGACTCTGTCCGGACGTCACGTACGCGATGTCCCGGATCGGAATTGTGGGTATTTTTTAGCCGGTCGGTGTTTTGTACAACTCGTACAGAAATAGTATTTCTGTATGAATCGTACTTGCGGGTTTGTAAGGTGGTTTTCCCGGGTACGAGTCGGACGGAGAATACGCTCCGTACGACCATTCGTACCCAGGTTTTACAGGATCGTAATCGGCACCTCTATGTATAGAATTGAACACAACAGGGGTAGACAGTAGTCATAAATAATCTTAATTTATTCTTCAGAATATTTAGAAAATTCTGAAAAACAGCCGGTAGAGACAGGCTACACATGCATGCAGACACTAAAATGACAATATAACTGTAAAAAAACATTGTTGAGAATTTTTGAATTTCTCTATTTGCAAACATGCAGTAGACAATATCTCTAGTAGAAGTGAAACAATTTATATAGAGTAGATGTTTCAGTTAATTTAGTGATTCATCAAAACTTTTGTGTTATCCTGACATCTTATTTGGTATGCCTATTTAATTTGTCCTAACAGTGTTTTGAGACCTCAGCCTCTCTTGCAACAGAAACAGCAGCACAGTTCATTTCTTTTGATGGCCTCACAAACGTTGGTCTCAGTTGTTGGATGAGCATTGATCATCATTTTATCAGTTAGGGGATTGAACTCCTTTACAGTAGCCAATATTTCAAATTTGCACATCCAGAATTGCTAGACAATCAAGATCTGGGCATGGCTGGTTCTCCATTGCATCACCTTGTCTGCTTGGCCTGATGGCCATCACGGTCCTAAATGACCTTCCAGGACAGACCTTGAATATAAAGAAGCACAGGACAGGAAGACAGGTTAGATACATGAGCAGGTTTACAGGTTCACAGAGAATACTAGGCAGTGCACAATCCATATAGGACTTATTTACCTGAAGGAACTTTCAGCAAAGTCTACAAGGCTTAAGGCTAGTTCCTGAGAAGGATAGAACAGGGTTAGATTAGGCTTCTGTGCTTTTGTGATGAAGCAGAAGAAATGAGTCACCACAGGCGATCATGAGGTAAGCATGAGTGAAGTTGTAAGGGGGGACAGCATCTAAAGTGTACACTAAGGGCCTGATTACGATGTTGGTCGGAAAGCCTTCGACGACAGTCAGATTCTCCTAGACCGTGTGAGAACCCATCCGCCCGACTCGGTCAGAAACATTTCCAAAGGACCGTTTACGATACTCGCGGTCGGAAGGCGAGCCGTTCGGTCATTCCGAATCAGTTTCGACGGGCATTTGGAAAATCCAAGTCGGCCGATTACGATGTCGGATTCCAACAGCCTTTCCAACTCAGTCTGTCCGACATGAAAAGGCTGTTGGAAACTGACTTTGGGGGCTCGTGCAGGCCCCCCTTCATCCTGAGTCTTCTGGTTTGGGGTTGAGGGGGTACCCTTGGGACCACCCTGTAAAACCATGCACAGTGTGGCAGGCACCATGGGGTGGCCGCGACAGGGTGCAAGGTTTTCCGTAGACACCCGTTTTCTCCATAGGGACTGGTGTTGTCAGTCGGAACACAGGCTACTATTGAAGTCAAATGGGAGTCCTTCCGCACGGTGTTCGGAAGCCTCATAATCGGCTGGCGAAATGGCCAACCGCAAATCGGTCGGAACAGAGTCCGGTGGATTAGTTTTGGACCGACATCGTAATCAGGCCCTAAGAGTATGTACTGTTCCTTTAACCATTAGGAATCACATATTGGTGTTCCTAAATCTTCACAGAGGACAGGTTGAGGCTGGAGATTATTGTGTTGGCACAATGTCAGAACCTCTTTCAGAGGGCCACGAGGCACGCATGGGCTGCTGGGCCCAACCGTGGTTGTTGAGACCTTTCACTCCTGATGTCCCGGTACCCAAACTACTAAGGGTCCAGAGCAAGTGGGCCATGTACCCCTGCTGCACTTGACTGTCAGTGGTAACGGTGGTCAAGCAGTTAAGGCTCCTTCAAGGGTTTGTAGATACCGGTCAATTTTCCACAACTCATAGCTCAAAATGCAAACAGTGCACACAATAAATCAATGTCCGGTTAACACTAGATTTTATGGAAAAAAAGAAGTATTTTACTTCTAACTCTAAACATGCTAATGTATACAACATTCAGAAGCAATAACAATCCCCTTGAGGTCAGAGCACTAGTAGTTATCAGGCAAATCCCTGTCCACCCTCCTTCATGTAAAATGCTCGGGGTTATTTCTCATTCACTGGTGGCCACATCTAGTATTCAAACTATTAGGCTGTACTCAAGAGTTCTCCTTTAGGACTTAGTCAAAAGTGGCTATCTTGCAGCAGGGCCGTTAGCAACAATTCCTCTGGGGTCCCAAAGGCCCAGTTCCAGTTTTGCCAGCTCTGGTGGTATGTTGGTGTTCAGCGGTGTAGCGAGGTCCTTTTCCTCGGCGCTCACAAGTCCGAATCCTGTACAGCGACGTGCGGCTCCTTATGATGGACGCGAAGCAAAAGGCACGGTAGGATCTTTCTGTCGAGTGGCACTGATGGTCTGTTTCCGATGCTCCCATTTGGCCCACACAAAAGGTTAGTTGCTCTTCCACCTAGCAGAGAGAGGGGGAATGCTGGTGTGACCTTCTGGCTTCCAACAGAAGCCCTACTATGGGAATGACGTCCTCGGCTGCATATCGTGAACCATGGGGACTTCGTCAGGTGCAGACCACAGTGTGAGGACTCACCAGCTGGCCACAGCAGTATTCCTTCAGGTCGGGCAATGACCCAAACCTGATGCCAAAGTGGTCCCGGTAGCCCCTCTTTGCATACAGCATAGATGCGGTAACAACGATCTAGGAGCAGACTCTCCTTATGCAATCAACCTCAATATATTGGCCCATACTGGCGGGGTGGCCAATTTCAGCAGTCACAAGTCCTGTACACCTGACCCAAAATCAGGTCGCCAGTGACCCTATAGCATACAGGGGTCACTGCGGTGTGGCTTTGTGCTTCCCAGCTCAGTACTTCTGATATGGCTAAGAATGATGTGGCCCTCTCCTGGCATACAGGGGTCACAGAGCCGCTACAGCAAATGAGCAATGGCCCAATCGGTTCACAGACTCACACTTTGCTCACCCATTAGCCATACTGATGGTTGATGCCGCAAAGGCATTCGACAGGGTAAGCAGGCTATTCCTATATAAAGTTCTTAAGCTCAACGGGGTGGGCAAAAACTTTTTGCACACCATTCAACATATATATAGTTCTCCAAAAGCAAGAACCCTGGTCAATGACAAATTAACTTCTGCAATGGAGATAGGTAGAGGCACCAGGCAGGGTTGCCCCCTTTTACCACTAATGTTTAACCTATACATTGAACCACTGGGCAGAAGAATTAGAAGGAAACAGCAAATCACACCTTTCCAATATCAAGATTGGGTCAAGAAAGAGGCTCTGTATGCCGACGACCTCATGATATTCACACAAGATCTCGTTGGCGCTTATCCCATCATCATGGACATATTAACAGACTTTGGGAAAGTGTCTGGATATTTAATAAATGAGGACAAAACTGAGATAATGGCATGGAACACCCCCTTGAGTGCAACACTGAAAAAGCTAGAGAAGATTGAAATTAGTTATTTAGGCATACAAATCACGAAAGATATAGACATCATGGCAAAGAACAACTGGGCAAAAAGCTCTGGTCCCACCTTCCTCTTTCGATTATAGGTAGAACCAACTTAATAAAAATGAATCTACTCCCGAAATATACTTTTCGGTTCAACGCGCTCCCCCTACATTTCGGGACTAAATGGATGAGAAAGGCACAGAGCGAGATAAATAGTTTTATTTGGAACAATAAAGCTTTCGAATTTCTTGGAAGAAGTTGCGGAAAAAGAAAATTGATGGTGGACTGAACTTGCCAGACCTCCAGATATACTGCTGGGCCTTGCAATTAAAACACTTCAAAGTTTTATTATCGGATAACTATCACCCGAGGAGGTCCTGCTACTGAGCCCTAACAGGGGGCTTGGCAGACCAAGGAACTGGGTTTCGTTTTAAATTTGGGCATCCCAAATATTTTAAAAAGGTGTGCCTCAGGATCTTGAATACAGCATGCAGACTATGGACACAGGTCAGAAGACTTCTTGGAATCGCCTACTATTGTCATTTGGCGCCTATCTGGAATTGCCCGGGAACTCCAGCATCCTTATTGGACTCACTGTCATTACCTCTTATTCAAGCTGGGATAGAGAAATGGGGCAAACTGTTAGGGGACACAAATAAAAATATTAAAATTGACCTGTTGCCCATCACCCCTGCCACCCCCACTCATAGGAGACCTGTTGCCCAGCACTACTGCCACCCCCACTCATAGGGCTTATGTTGCCCATCACCCCTGCCACCCCTACTCATAGGGCTTATGTTGCCCATCACCCCTGCCACCCCTACTCATAGGGCTTATGTTGCCCATCACCCCTGCCACCCCCACTCATAGGGGACCTGTTGCCCAGCACCACTGCCACCCCTACTCATAGGGCTTATGTTGCCCATCTCCCCTGCCACCCCCACTCATAGGGGACCTGTTGCCCATCACCCCTGCCATCCCCACCCATAGGGGACCTGTTGCCCATCACCCCTGCCATCCCCACCCATAGGGGACCTGTTGCCATCACCCCTGCCACCCCCACACATAGGGGACCTGTTGCCCATCACCCCTGCCATCCTCACCCATAGGGGACCTGTTGCCCATCACCCCTGCCACCCCCACCCATAGGGGACCTGTTGCCCATCACCCCTGCCATCCCCAATCATAGGGGACCTGTTGCCCAGCACAACTGCCACCACCACCCATAGGGGACATGTTGCCCATCCCCCTGCCACCCCTACTCATAGGGTTTATGTTGCCCATTACCCCTGCCACCCCCACTCATAGGGGACCTGTTGCCCAGCACTACTGTCACCCCCACCCATAGGGCTTATGTTGCCCATCACCCCTGCCACCCCCACTCATAGGGGACCTGTTGCCCATCACCCCTGCCATCCCCACCCATAGGGGACCTGTTGCCCATCACTCCTAACACCCCCACTCATAGGGGACCTGTTGCCCATCACCTCTTCCACCCCCACTCATAGGGGACCTGTTGCCCAGCACTACTGCCACCCCCACTCATAGGGCTTATGTTGCCCATCACCCCTGCCACCCCCACTCATAGGGGACCTATTGCCCAGCACTACTGCCACCCCCACCCATAGGGGACCTGTTGCCCATCACCCCTGCCACCCCCACCCATAGGGGACCTGTTGCCCAGCACTACTGCCACCCCCACCCATAGGATGGGTGATGCACCACACATCCATCATACTCCAACATTAGGTATGTCAGCAAAATAGATCCCCCCTAACATCATGACATCAGTGTGTAGTCTGTGACAAATGCCCACAACAGTGATTATGACTTTGAACATACAATGCAACTACCAGCACATGTGTGACCAAAAAATTAGTGTGGCCTACACAAGGCAAGCATCACAATAGCACTGTGTCAATGTAAAAATCACAGCCCCTCACTGTGTAGAACAAAAGTTAAGTGTGGGGTTCCAAACTGCAGCAAATGTCGAGCATTGTGGTGATGGGGTCTAGACCCCCCCTCATCACAGTGACCAAAAGGTAAGTGTCATCATGGTCAAAGCTGCAAATGCCAAACAGCATGTATGATTCCCGGTCCCAACACATGAAACACTTTTGGGGCAAACTAATGGTTGTGTCCCATACCCACAGAGATGTGGTGAGGCTAACAGTGCTGTGAAAACAAAACATACTCCCGGCCATGTGCAAACAAGCACCACACATGGGGGCTGACACTGCATAAAGTGTACAATGACACAAAAGCAGAAGTGACCATCACAAAGCATACACACATCTGGAAAATAGACACACTAATAAAAACAGCCTCTGTAGACTGTAGGTGTCAGGTCACAAACTCCCATTCCAAGCCAGCAATGGCACCTAACAACCAGGATGAATGTGCAGAATGATTTGATATGTCTCACAGGGACAGCAGGGTAAATCACAAAAACAGCATCCAGACAATAGCCCACAACAGCAATACCAATGCACTGATGCAGATGCACAAACACAAACAGGCAACCTCACACTGCACATCTGACACAACATGTTTGTGTGTCTCAGTATCCCCAGGCAACTACACAACACATGAGGGGGGCTGAACCACAGTGACACAGATGTGGACACAGTTCCATACAAAAGTAAACCATCATTGGGAACCCCTTAGTGGACAATCAGGCATTGTGAGATGAGAGGAAGCACAAAAGACACATGTGACGCAAGCTGGAATGAACACAAACTAATACAGCAAGAGACTGACACACAACAGCACTACCCCCAGGGACCAGACATTGGGGTGACACAAGCAAGCATGACACCTCCACTGGGATGACAAAGGTAGATGTCGTACAAACTGTAAAAACCAGGCATGTGTCCTGTGCCACAAACGTACATCACATCTACACAAATCACTCAGCATGGCCCGTCATCCATGGACAAACGGGAGCTAGGGGCCCATCCATGCAAACATTTACATCAGTCCACCCTCAACACCACACACCCTGAACTACAACAATGTGCATCTGTGAAGCCCACATGGACAGGTGACATTGCACATGCACCCATGACAAACACAGGAATGTTGGGAGGAACTAAGGTGCACAGACTCATCACACAAGGACAGTTTACAACCCTGGTGACAGACATACTGCACAGTATGCGGTACCTGGCCATGATGTCAAAGCTCACATAACCTTCAGAATACCTGCCACAGTCCCAGGACAATGCAGAAGCCAAGGCGAACCACAAGGCACACATGCTGACACCTGCAAACATTGCAGCCCTGAACCGGACAAGTGGGAGCAGTCACACACACATACACATGTCTCAATCACTGAAAGGTATCACCTAGGGTCAACTACATGATATTGCAAACAAACAAGTGCCTTGGGGACCCCTGACTGTGTCCCATCTGCGTCTGACAACATCATCACACTTAGAACTGACAAATTCCAATGATGAAACACCAATTAACATGTCACGGAAAAACAACACACTTACTTGAGGGGACCCAACTCCTGTGGAAGCCCAGCTGTGCCAAACATAGTCACAGCACGTCTCACTCATGTCAGCAGAACACTTGGTCAGTCAGCCATCCGTTACCACACAATGAAGGCTCTGGTCACAACAGCCTGGGTACGTGAGTCTCCCCTAAGTCATCTGCACATACTCAACACATATGTACAGCAAGTTGCACAGAGGACCCAGTTGCTCCTATACCAATGATGCCCACACCTGTAGGTCCAGTGGTGATGCGCCCAAAGTCAGGGAATTAGACAAAATGTACAATGGAAAGCACATCATATGTGCATGGGTGCAAGCCACAGATGTGACCATGCAAATGATATGTTCACAGAGATGTCCACAAATTGTTGATCATGACACACCCAGTTAGCTGCTAAGGATGACATGGATACCGACCAGAATAGGATACATATCTCATGGACCACATGGAGTACCTCACATCAACACCTCAGTATTCAACATTGGAAACCAAGCATTACAGGTGCAAGGGCATGCTAAACATCAACAACCTAATGTACAGCTAAATCAAGTTCACAAGGTTAAAGAAAAAAGCTTTATTCAGCATATGAAAATTTAAACGTCCATTTAAACAAAAAGCCAATGACCAGTCCATTATCAAATGACAAGGAGTGAACTTGAGTGACAACTGTCACACGTTGCTTGCCTGCACTGGTAAGGACAGGGGACATCCCCTCGGAGGGGCATACATGGGGGCAGGCCAGGCACTGCAGGGACAGGATCAGGGCGCAGCAGAAGGAGGGCAGTGAAGGGGTGGTGGATGCAGGAGAGTCACTTGCAACTGCAGTGTAGCTGACTGAAGTGGTGGGTGCAGTCACAAACGTGGGGCACAAGTCAGATGGGGTGGGTGCCGGCACAACTTCAGTGGGCAGGTCAGATAGAGTGGATGGGGTCCCCACTGCAGTGCCCAAGTCAGACCGGGTGGTCGTGGACTCCACTGCAGTTCCTAAATCCATGTGAGCGGAATGGGGTTCAGGTGAGGTCGGCAGGACAGAGGGGGGGACACGGTCCCCAAATCAGTGGCACTAACCGTCTGACCGGGTGTGGAGGAGCAAGTGGTAGGGGGGAGGGCCTCAGCATTTTGGGGATGGTGTATCTGTGGGTGGGGGAACCCAGGGCAGGGTGTGGTGGGGGAACCTCGGGAGTGGTGGCCTGGGGGATGGAGGACGGAGACTTCGTCTTGGAGCTGCGCGGCGGGGGTGGGGTCTTGCTCTTCTGGCTCCGGGTAGACTTGCGGGTGGGGGCCTCAGTCTGACTGCGCCTGGGGGAGGGTGTCTGGGTGTGAGGGGCACTCCCCTCTGTGTGTGGGGACTTCCTCTTTCCCTTGTAATCTGGATCTGCTTTGTCGGTGGGGAAGAGGCCATGGTCAAAGAGGAAGAGCTTCTGTGGAGATGGGGTTGCAGGTGAGGCAAGGAAGGGGGCTGGGAGGGAGAGGTTTCGGAGGACTGCGGAGTGGTTGTGGATGACTGTGTGTGTGTCTGCAAACCATCCCCTCTGAGTGTGGTATCAGTCCCCTGCGCTTGCTTGTGTGCACGTCTAGCCCTTGGTTTGGGTTTTTGTGTGCTGCCTGTGTCTGTGGCTATGTGAGAATGTGCAGGTGTGTGTGTGCTTGGGACAGGTAGGCTGCTAGGAATCGTTGGTGGGGCAGGGGTAGGAGGGGTGCAGGACTGTTGGAGGAGGGACACTGCTGCCATCAGGCAGGAGGCCACGGACTGATTGGTCCTCTGTAGGACAGAAATGGCCGATGAAATGCCCTCCATGAACGACAACAGTTGCGTCAACAGACTGCTGTGTGCATGGAGGACACTCAGCATCGATGCTTGCCCTTCATGGATCTGTCTAAGTAAGTCCACAGACTCCTCACTCAGGGCAGCAGGGGACACAGGGGCAGGGGGTGCAGTGTCTGGCACAAAGGAGACATGCTCCCGAACACAGGAGCCTCCACGGACCTCTGGGATGGGAGCCGATGGGAGGGTGGTGATGGTAGTGGTGGGGGCGGTGGCAGGGACAGCCTCACTAGCTGGGGTTTGCTGGTTGCTGACACCTGCCTCCACAAGGGAGTCATCCTCAGAGCTGCTGTGGCCCTCAGCTGGAGTGGATGGTGCTGAGGACTCCTCGGTGCGGCTCCACTCGCCCTCCGTGCCACTGGTTCCCCCGACTCCTCTCCTTCTGTCCCTGTCAGGCTCTGTGGCTCCTCCTGGTCCATGGAGCTGTCCCCTCCTGTGGCCGTGGATGTATCTGGATAGAAATAGGAAGAAAGAGAACAACATCAGTCCCCTTCACTGACTGCACACACCACAGTGAGTACATCACATCACAGGGCATCATCAGCTGAACACTGCTCAAAGTGCCAATACTGTTTAGAATAAGCCAATTGTCATTCTCACCATCAGCCATGGCACACATATCCCTCCTTAACTTGCACCCATACGTCTGTTGCATGTTGGATGCTAATACCCCAATGTGCCGACATGCACCACCCACACATTTGTTGGACATGCAAGTGAACATGTAGGAGTATGTCACTATACATACAGCACTTTTCTTGCTACTGACTCAGTACAGGTGTCCGGATGAAGGGATGGGCAGAGACTCATTTCACATGCAACACACACTATGATGTTCTCATGTCCTGATAGTCAATGCCCCACTGGGGTGCATGGTGCACACTTGAACACAATGCAGGATCACTCATAGCAAGTTAAATGCCATGGCACTGGCATGCCTGGAAAGTCAGTCAACACTGTCTCCTCTCACAGGCGCAGGGCATCCAGACAACAACAATATGCACTGTGTCACAATCATAGCTCAGGAGTAAAGCAAACTCTGCAGATGACAAGTGCACTTGCCCATCCCCTGCAAACAACATATCCAGGACCCAGAAGACCCCACATCATGCAAATCAGACATATGAGTCTCTGCGAACACAACTCCCTGTACATTAGCACAGCACAGTCTGCTGTGCATGTAACCCAGCTGCCTGAAGTACACAGTTGCATAAACCATTGTGCGCTGTCAGATGATCACACACCTATATGTCACACAGGTCTTGTCTCTCACAGTCACATCTCAGATGTCCTGCTGACCCTCAAATTCATGGACACCCCAGTTGTACGTAACAGGAAGCCACACCATAATGACACAGAGGCAGACACCTGAAGGCACATGTCACTAAGCACAACCTGTAAATTGATGCACAGGAGTGGGATAACAGAGTGTTTGTAAATGTCCTTGAGTAGGCATGACTGCCCAGGTCTACGTGAAACAGTGTTTGACCCTGGACAGTAGTCAGGTGGCTAAGCAAGTGTGACATACTTTATGCACATACTCCTGAGGCCCACAAATTGGAGTCCCCTGCTGCATGGTTTTGTTTGAAATACCCCAGCCACATGTGGCGAGTCAGACCAGCAATTGGAACACATATCAGGGGCACACACAGATCACATGTCAGATCCCAGGCATTGGGTAAACAATTGACCCACCCATGAAACACACAACAGAGTCATGGGAACAGATGCTGTCCGGAAGCTGAAGCATAGCTGACTGCAGGGACACAGTGCCCTAGTGACACAAGCAACAGACTGTAGGGGCCACACCTGTGGAACAGATGAGGAGGGTGCATCACACAATTGAAGGATCTGAGTATTGGACTATAAGACCTACGTAATGTGGAAGTGTGACCAGGCCAAAAGACTGCAATTAGCATTTCAGACATAGTACACAGATTAGGCTTGGACTTACCCCCTCCTTGCTGCTGTCTGGCCTTCAGCTGCCTATCCAGGTCAGGGAAGACCACAGCCAGTATCCGGAGCATGTGGGGGGTCAGGGTCCGGTGTCCGCCCCTCCTGCGAGGAGGTGACAGCTTCAGCTGGACTCTTGCGATCCTCCAGGTCCAGTCCCGAAGGTCCTGCCACCTCTTCTGGCAGTTGCGGATCTGGCGCTTGTAGACCCCCACCGAATGAACTGCCCGGGCAATGGTAAGCCATATCTCCTGCTTCTGGTGGGCATTAACCTGTGAGGATGACAAAGTTAAAAGTACATTAACACACATGCCCCATGTGTGTGCTGCACACATTTGGATATGAATGTCATCATCACAAAGGGAAATGAGTTACACAGGTAGTGCAACCATGGAAAAGGACAAATAACCTGCATGTCTGACATGTTAACAATGCCTGGGAAGTTTAAGCAAGCACAAATGCACTTTAGCAGCAGAACACCTGTTCATTACATGTACCTACACACTTTGGGGGATGAAAGTACTCAATGAGAATGCTTGCCACTGGTGTACACACTGCTAGCACTGCTAGTCAGACAACATGCATAATTAGGAAGGCAGTGGACTGCACACTGTATGTATGTATGTATTGACATTTGTAGAGCGCACTGAAACCCTACGGGCATCCTGGCACTCACCTGCTCCCCTGGTTTCCCATACAGCTTGCTGTACTGTGGAAGGAGCCCATTCAGCAGGGCCTGGTTCTCCTCCTCAGTGAAGGCTGGGGCCCTCTCCAGAGTACGTGCGATAGCAGGAGCCAGAGGATGCAGAGACAGCAGCAGTGGTAGCATGGATGTGGTCCAGTAGCATGCAGTGCAGGCAAGTGAGCTCCCTGTGGGCTCCCTGGGGGCCGGCCAGCCTTATATCTGTGCTGCAGAGGCAGACTCTGTGCCATGTGTCCCCAGTGATAGGTCCAACACGGTTGCATTCTATGAATCTGGCCAATCCATGGAAATGTACGACTCGAATTGCAACATTGTTGTAGGCATCCAACTGAATTTCCAGCGCACAACTCGTACAAGTTTTGAATCTGCATCCGTCTCCATGACAGTCCAGAGCCAATGGGTGCGCCCAGCTCGGTCAAATGACTGTACAACGCATAGTTTGAAAATACACATGCACCCGTCCCCATACAATTCAATGGCCAAGGCGTACGCCTGTCTCGGATCATGCCTGCCCAACGCGCATGCATGATAGTCAAGTCAAGTCAAGTCAGAGATACTTATATCGCGCACATATCACTCAGAGAGTCTCATGGCGCTTGCAGACACTCCGAAAAGAAACAGAGGGCCACAGATTAATTGGCAAAAAGCCAGGTCTTTAGCTTTTTACGGAAATCACCGTGATTGGGCATGATACGGAGATGGTAAGGCATTTTGTTCCATGAAAAGGGGGCCAGATAGGAGAAAGCACGGCCTCCCTGCCTAGCTGTACGAATCCTTCGGGGGATAAGCAGGGCAGCATCACTGGATCGCAGGGCCCTGGAAGGTTTATACCAACGGAGCTTTGGCTGCCAATACTTGGGGCCATTTCCATACATTTGCTTATGAGTTAAGCATAGTATTTTAAACAGGGTTCGTTTCTTTATTGGGAGCCAATGAAGGGAGTTTAAGCAGAGGCGGGCCGAAGTCCTGTATGGGCAGTCCAGGACTAGCCTGGCGGACGTATTTTGAAGGACTTGGAGTTTAGCCAAAAGATCTGAATTAATGGCATGCAGAAGCGAATTGCCATAATCCACTCTGTTCATGATGAGGCCTTGTATTAGAGGTCTGCGGGCCTCTAAAGGAAGCCACCTAAACACTTTACGCAGGCTCCGCATAACACCATAGCATGTGCTAATCACATGCTTTACGTGGCCACTCATAGACAAATTATTGTCAATATGAAAGCCCAAGTTTCGGACCATGTTCTTATATGCAGGGCAAGGACCGAGCTTGGGTGGCCACCACTCATGCGTCCAATGGTCAGCTGCATTACCGAACAGCATGATCTCTGTTTTGGTTCCATTTAATTGGAGATGGTTTGATGACATCCATTCGTCCACCTGGATCAGACAGTCTTTAAAACGCTGCTTGGTTTCATCTGGGTCGGGGCCCAGGGTGATTAGAATCTGAGTATCATCTGCGTAAGATATGACATCGAAGCCATATTGTCTAATCACAGCGGCCAATGGAGTCATATAGAGATTAAAAAGGGTGGGGCTTAATATGGAGCCCTGAGGAACACCCATCTTTACTGTTCGTTCACTAGCTGTGATGTTGCCCACCTGAACCACGGTTTTACGATCTCTCAGATAGCAGCTGAACCAGTTTAGGGCCGACCCCCTGACTCCCATCTCCCAGAGACGGCGTTCAAGTATGTGATGGGAGACGGTATCGAAGGCCGCCGACAAGTCAAGCAGAATAAGGATAGCTGACTGCTGCTTATCCAAGGCTAATCTAATATTATCCGAGATCTCAATCAGTGCTGTCTCTGTGCTGTGTGCCGCACGAAAACCGGATTGAGAGGAATCTAGAAGCTCATGGCTCTCGAGATGATTTACGAGCTGCTTATTTACTAAAGACTCCAAAATTTTTCCAAAATATGGTAGCAGGGAGATTGGCCGATAATTCAGGAATATATCTGGGTCCGCTGAAGTTTTTTTTAGAATAGGCCTGATTCTGGCTTTTTTCCAACACAGTGGAAAATCGGCTTTTGCTAGCGACTTATTGAAGATTTCAACTAGCCTGGTTAAAATTGTAGGGGCTAGCGAAGGGAATATTTTAGGAGGGAAAGGGTCATCAGGGGAGCCAGATTTAATCTTTGTGATGGCATCAGTGACCGACTTGAGGTCACATTCCTTAAAATTCTGTAGATAGTCGTCTGGAATCAGAGGGGACTGTGAGAGTACTACCGGGTCTGTGTCTATGTGTGCAGAGACCGAGGGAAAAGTACTATGGATATTCATGATTTTGGCCTCAAAAAAGTCAGAGAGGGAGTCCGTCCATGTTTGAGAGACGGGTACTGCCGATGCATTTGTAGGAGTTGTAAATTCTTTGAGAATATGGTATAGCTCCTTAGAGGAGTTCTCTGCCATATTTAGTCTAGTAACCAAATATGATTTCTTGGCTAGCTTGATATCAAGCATATAACTATTATGCATCTTTTTATAGTTATCGCGATTAGCGAGATTTCTAGTTTTCCTCCACAATTTTTCTGCAATACGGCACAAATGTTTAGTGGCCTTAAGTGAATCAGTGAACCAAGGAGAGTTTCTAGTCTTAGGCCTAATGTTCTGAAGCGGGGCGATTAAGTCTATAGTGGTTCCGATAGCATTGTTTAATTGCAATACATCGTCGTCAACCTCATTGCAGTCAATGGCAAAGCGTACGCACGGCTCGGTGATGAACCGTGCAATGCGTACGCATTGTCACCCGCGTCGGTCCGCATTGCAGTCAATGATAAAGGTTAACGCATGGCTCGGTCATGAACCGTGCAACGAGTATGCATTGTCACCCGCGTTAGACCTAATTTCAGTCAATGGCAAAGCGCACGCACGGCTCGGTCATGAACTGTGCAATGCGTACTCATTGTCACCCGCGTCGGACCTCATTGCAGTCAATGACAAAGCGTACGCACGGCTCGGTCATGAACTGTGCAATGCGTACGCATTGTCACCCGCGTCGGACCTCATTGCAGTCAATGACAAAGCGTACGCCCGTCTCGGTCATGAACCGTGCAATACTACGCATTGTCACCCGCGTTGGACCTCATTGGTGTGACTATTTGACGGCTTCAACACACAATTACTTGCCAGGGACACATGTGCACACTTACCACACTGCAGCATTGGTCACACAGTGTCCCATGGCATGTAAGGCTGCATTCCCTGTATGTTGGGGGGTGGCAACATTTGGTTTGTTGTGTGGCACTTTTGTTCAGCCACTCCCAGGCTGTGCACGTGTTCATGGGGGCATAATACTTTGTGTGTTGTGCACATTACCACTGTGATGTGCGTCTGTACAGTAGTGGGCATGAGTCACGGACACAGTTGCAGGTTGGATATGTTTAGGACATTTCACATACACCCTGAGTCCTGGGGGTGATGGCATTTACGTCACAGTGAGACCTGTAGCCACAATTCAGATGTGCACCCACAGTCTGTGTGCATGTTGTGTCTCAGATGTGGATGATCAAATGTGCCCAATGGGAGACAGTCTCCACATCCATGTGGTATATGCAGCAACCTTGATGGTGTGTGTGTGTCTAAGAGACATACATGTAGGGCCTGCAGGGAGAACAGTGGCCACTACCTGTGGGACTCGCGCTTGCCTTGTGGTGTGTACCTGATATGCCATGTCCATGCCAGTGTCGATGTGGCAATACAGGGACCCTGGGTATCTGTATGGCAAAGATCTGTGATGCCTGGGAGACATCAGGCCTCACTTGTCACTGTGGTGTGTGTTTGTAACATCACAGCAGTACATAGGTCGGGTAACACAGCCCAATGATTGGCCATTGCACTACACGGGACTTATGTAGACATGTGGAATTGAGATGTGAGGTGATGGTCTTGTAGGTGACATATGTGTCCATGCCCAACAGCACACACCTCAGTACATTGTGTAATGTCATGATGTATCAAGTGATATTGAGCCTGGTCATGGCCACATGGGTGAATGAACCGACAAGCTTCCTTTGTTCATCTCTGTTCTGGAGGGCACCAACTATCCATCGACCGTTTCCAGATCTTGAAACCATGCAGGTACGCGACTGCATCAGACGGTACCGCTTCACCAGGCCACTGATTGAGGAGTTGGTGGAGCAGTTGGCGCTACATCTGCTACCTGGACGGACATACCCTACAGCACTGACCCCAGAGGTGAAGGTGATGGCAGCCCTGCACTTCTTTGCTACTGGTACCTTCCAGTACACTCTCGCTACAGCAGGTGGGATGTCGCAAACTATGTTTAGTCGTGTGCTACGCGATGTCTTGGAGGGGATGTTGCATTTCCTTGACCTGTACATCAAGTTCCCTAGCCCAGCTGAACTCCCTGAAATAAAGGATGCCTTTTATACACTGGGGAGGATGCCGAACGTCATCGGATCAATTGATGGTACACACGTGGCCCTGATACCACCACAGGCTCATGAGCAGGCATACCGGAACAGGAAACATTTCCACTCGATCAATGCTCTGGTGGTATGTCTTGCAGACATGTGTATCACATATGTGTGTGCACGGTTCCCTGGTTCTGCGCACAATGCCTACATAATGAGGAGTAGTCGCATTGCAACGCTGATGTCACAGATGCCAGATCAGCGTGCCTGGCTTGTCGGTGTGTACTGACTGTTTACCATTGTGTGTGTTTGGCAATGTTGTATTCCACACTTCTACAAAACTCAGCTACTTGTTCATTTTTTTGTGTGTAGGTGACTCCGGATACCCCAACATGCCGTGGTTGCTGACACCCCTCAGGAACCCTGTGACACCAGCCGAGATGCGCTACAATGAGGCACATGGTCGGAGCAGGAGGGTGATTGAGCGGACATTTGGCCTCCTGAAAAGCCGCTTTCGCTGCCTGGACAAGACCGGAGGGGCCCTCCCATATGAGCCTGCAAAGGTGTGAAAAATTATCCTTGTATGCTCCATGCTACACAACATGGCAGTGCGGAAGAAGGTGCCTCTCATCCAGGATGACGATGACCAACCTCTGCCACCTGTGGAGGATCCCGGCCTGGGCCAGAATGCCAGTAATGATGATGATGAGGATGAGGATGACGTCCGCTCACAGCTCATCAACAACTTCTTCACCTGAATGTGAGTTTCCAGGGTTGTTATGTCAATGTATGGAGTTAGCCTGGAATGTGTTGTGGCTGCTCTGTTGCTGTCTGAGTGTGTCTGTGTGCCACTTGACTGGATGCGTGCAGTGATGTGTCCATTCAGGTGGTGTCTACTCCACAATAGGGTAGTACTGCTAACTTGATTCTGTGCAGGTTCACTGTGACATGTTTTGTGCGTGTGTATTGCATTTCTCTCCTGTTCTGCTGTGCTTTTGACTGTGTCTTGTGTCAGTCCTTCCCAGGGTAATTTGCCTGTTGTTTGGTCAACACTGACCCCCAACACCCAGAATCCAACACCAGTGTGGGAGTAGTCAATTGCCATCAAGTGATGTGCCACACACCCCTGGACTTCAATTCTCAGACACTCTGTGACCGGGTGTCCACCGTAACGTACAGTTGCCTTGCAACTATTTTAGAATAAACAGGTTGCTGATGTTTAATGAACCTGTGCTATGCTTTGTTAGGTGTGTTGTCTGTCTTCCCACATCTGAGTGACATTTGCTTACCTCACCTGTGGACTTGTTACCACTGACTGTGGATAGGTGTTGTGTCTGTGCATACCTATGTGTTTCAGGTCAACATCATTGTGTGGGATGAGTAACATGGCCATGGTGAGTATGTGTTGTGTTGCCATAGTGGTGTGTCTCCCTCACATGTGTCACATCACCATGACTCACCTAACGTTGGTCACATTGTTATAGTATTTGGCATGCACTGTGTTGTTTAGCAGATCGACATCTCCATGACACATGACAAGTTGGAATCACAACAGAGGCAAGTATGGTGTACTGGTGAGTTTATTTTCGGACATGTGTGAGGAAAGTGCACAGGATGGTGGGTGCTGTACATTGGTTTTTGAATCCAAAGTTCACATTAGAGTTGGAAGTGCTGGTCGATGAAATGTCCAGAGTAGAGTCCACAGTCATCTGCTACATTGGATCAACATGAACGCTCCATGTCATGTGGGCGAGTTGTGTGCGATTGAACAAGGTGAACGGGTTGCGCACAAAGAACACTGGCCAGAACAGGTTTAGAGACCCTGGGGAATGTGCTGAGACATCTGCCTCTCACATGTCCTTCTTCGGACGACCACTCTTCTTCTTGGGGGGGGGGGATCCTCAGGTGCAGGCCTCTGCAGTGCAGGGGACTCTCCGCCAGAGTCCTCCTCCCTCCCTGTGACGCTGGCAGATGGTGTTGCAATAGATGTTGTGGCCACACAGGGAGGTGTGGACAGGTTTGTGCTGATCTGGCGGAGGCATTGGAGTATGTCCCGATGCACTGCAGTAAGGGCATCCCACTTTGCCTCCATGCGGGCATGGTGGGCAGCCTGCTCCTGTTGTATGTCCTTGAGGATCCCCACTACCTGGCCAAATACTCCAGTGCTATCCTGTAATGCATCTACGATGCATGCCAGTTGGGGTCATCATGCAGTCCAGACCCCTTTGCAAGGCATGCCCTCTGCCTCCCACCCCTCCCAGCACTCCTATCTACACGGGTAGGACCAGCGGCGTGCCGGACAGGTGACACTAGGACCCCTTGGGTGGTGTTGCTGGTGGTGTTTGCTATAGATTCCGGGGGGTCCTATGTCACTGTGCTGTGGGTGTTCAGTGGCCTTGGTCTGTCCATGTTGGTGGGGGTGCCCTGTCGGTTTCCAGATGCTGGAGGCGTGGGTACAGGGGGTGCAGATGTTGATGCTGCTGGTGCTGCATGATGACTCACACCGGAGTGGCCAGGTTGGTCGTCGTCATCTGAAGAGGACAGAGACAGAGTCAAACCAGGGAGCTCAGTGTCCACCAGAGTCTGGGACTGGGAATCCTCTTCATTTGGTGCTGGGTCCCCAGCACCACCTGTGTTTGGAAGAGACACACAATGTAAGTTATGTTTCTACAGGCATCAATGGTTCACAAACATGACATATTCTACTGTACGAACGGATGCCTGCCTGTACACTGTTTTTTTCCGGCTTGTCACGGACAGAGATTGATATTGTTGTAGCACATTGCCCAGCCATAAAGAAACATTTCAATGTGCATGTCGAAGTTTGTGCATGCCCAGCTCATGGATAGATTTGTCTGTACATGACCATTGCTACTCAAGGGCCATCACATTGCTGACACAGGTGTGTCATCCCTGTACGCATGTGAGCTTTAACAAGGACATACGTGCTATTCCACTGGGGATATGTTGTACTATTGGGGCATGTGTGGTAGCAGAGTTTGCTAGTCTTTGTGTGCCACATTGGTGTATTGGTACGACATGATCACAGTCCGGAATGCCTGTGATCTCTTTGGAGGAAGTGTTTTCTTCCAGTGTTCCTAGTTCCCATCACATTTCATACAAGTGATGATGTCACCATCGTTAATGAGTCTGGTGCTGAGTTTTGTACGTGCATATGTGATTTGACTTGTCAATGTTCCACATGTTGACATGGATTGGGCAAGGTAGCACTCTGGCTTTTCAATGTTCATGACAGTGAGGACCGGTGGTGTGTGTGTTGCAGTTTGGCTGTTGTGAGTAGCATGTCTCCTCCACTGCTGTCCATGTTCGACCTTGTGTCTAGAGTGTCTATGTCAGTGAGTGGTGTGTTGTGTGAAGGATGCCTATGTTTCAGCACGATGTAGGGGTGGAATGCGGCTCACAACAGCACCGAGTGTGAATGTGACCATGCTATGGTGTCGGCTATATTGGTGTGTCCATTCCATTCACTGTCAGATGTCCCCTGTCAATGATGTATTCGTGAATTCCTGTGTGCTTTGTACAATGCACCATATATATGGCTCTCCACATTTGTCATCTACAAGACACACCTCCCCAGCCCGGCCAGGGGGCACCCCTGGACACTGCATTCCCAGACAATGATTTAGAACATATGGTTGCAATGGCTGTGTGTGCGACCGGGTTTTGTTTGGTCAGTGCATATGTGTGATTGTCAGCCACATAATTTCTCAGGCTCAGTGTCAGACATCTTGACAGTCTCTTCCCACTCCCTGTGGGGCGAGCATGTGTCAGTGTGAGCTTGATGGGCCATATGGGTGGGGATTGTCTGTGACTGCATCTCCCATCATGCTCTTGGCTACACCCCCTTCCCAACATGCCCATACTTCCTCCCTTTTGACTCTGCTTCCCTGTAAGGGGGTGTGACAGCAATGGCAAGATGGCTGACTGTGAAATCCTGGTGTTTGTTTGGCTACGAGTCCAAAGAAAGCCCCTGTGCTTCACACAGCAGCACCCAGTGCGGGGTATCTTTTGCTGATATTTCACTGAGGTGTGGGTCAATGCAATCTACCCGATGAGTTGTGTGGAGTTTGTGTTGAGGGGGGGTGTGTGTCTCCACATGCTGGTAAGTATGGTCAGAGCTGTCAGTCCTCGTTCCCACCCGGCCAGACATCCCACCATGAAACGTGCTTCCATTGGAGGGTGTGCAAGTTGTCTTTCAGGATGTCAGTCAGTGGTGTCCTGCTTGTGATTTGCACACAACCCCTACCAGGGCCTTGTGCTCCCCACAGCAGAACCCTGTGTCAGCCATCTTGTCAGTCATTTTCCACTCCCTGTGATGTGGGCATGGTTCAGAGAGGTCTTGATGGGCCAATTTGGATGGGGAGCATTATCTGTGACTACAAACCCCATCATGCTTTTGGATACACTCACTTCACCTGCATCCCCACTATTCCTTCCTGTCAGTCAGCTGCACTGTGAGGTAGTGTGTTTGTGGTGACAAATTGTCTGGCAGTGTTTATTTGGCTTTGTGCCACTGCCTTGTTCTATTTGTTTGTCGGTTGGTACATGTCATGACACAGTTCCAAGTCACTATAAGATGGCAGGTAATGTGTTTGTTTGACTAGCATACACATCTTGGGATGATTATCTATTGGTTACTGTGGCTTTGCTTGCGGTGCATGGTTTCACTGTCCCCTTGCCACACAATATTGGTTATGTTGTTTGTGTACTCACCAGGCTCTGGTATGTCTGTTAGACCATGGATGCTCTCTGGTGGTAGGATGTCCCGCACCTTCTCCTCCCAGGTCCTGAAGTAGACTGGTTTGGCAGGAGGGCCACCGCCGGTGCACTGACTCGAGGCGTGATCTTTCTCGATTAGTTTCTTGACCCTCCTGCGCACGTCATACCACCTGTTCTGGATATCATCCTTTGTGCGCCTTGCTGGTGCTTGTGCGTTCACCTTGTCCACAGTCCTTGCCCACATCTTGGTTTTCTGTGACATGGGGGTCCTTTGGACCAATGTACCAAACAAATGTGGCTCTACTCTGATGATCTCGTCTACCAGCTCTTCTAACTCACTATCTGTGAACTTTGGACTCTTCTTTGGGGGCATAGTGATGGGTGGTGGTGGTGAGTGATGTGTGTGTGAGGGTGCAAGTGAGGGTGGGTTAGTGTTGGTTTAGCTAGCTGTATGTGTATGTGCTTTTGGTGAGGTGCTGATCGTGTGTGAGTTGTGTGATGGGTGAGTTGTGAGTGTGTCTGTGGTTGCTGTGTGATGGTGTTTTCTGCTGGCTGTTGTCTTCTATTTGCAAAGGATCATGATAGTGATTGATGTCCTTTATATAGGTGCAGTTGTGGGTGTGTCTTTGTTCCAATTCTTTTTTTTAAATATTTATTGACTTTGTCGTTGCTTGTTTGGCCCTTTTTTTGTATTATTTCCTTTGGGTTTTCTAGGCATGAAGGAGACCGAGACGGACGCTGATGTTGGCTCGTGCGGGCTTCTCCGGGTCTTTCATGCTGACTTTCTTCTGTGTTTCATACGCGTCAGTCGCGGAGATCTCTATTGCTTCAGGTCCCTGTTTTCTGTGCGTGTCGGTCATGCGGCTTGGGCTCCGTGCGAGTCAGTCTGGGTTTACACGCATTGCATCGTACTGCGCGGATCGGACATCGCGGGTACGTGTCATTCGCGTTCATTCCTGGTACGTGTCGGTCGGTGCAAATCACGTCCGTTTTCCGGGCGAATCAAGGTTTTCCCTATGGCTTGGTTGTACGGCTTGTATTCCATACGTGTCGGTTGTAATTCACACGCGTTGCATCATACTGCATGGGTCGTACGGCGCCGGTCCGTGTCGGTCGGTACGTTTTGCGGCCAGAATCGGCCCCTAGATACTCATAGGAAAAGTCCGTAAATTGTGCACCTGACATTCAAGTTTGCCATTAACTTAAAATAAACTGACAGTGCAATGTGTGCCAAGTAAGAGGTCAAAAGTAATAATAAGGCAATTTGCAAATATATAATAAATTCATAATTTAAATGCTTGTAGCAAAAACATCTCCAAATTAAAAAGAGCCATGCAGTCAAGTAGAGATGCGTCCAAAATGAAGTAATGGAGCAAAAAGGGAGTTCCAGCCAAAACCGCAAGACCTTTTATAATGATTTGAACAATACACGCCATGGATTTTCATGGATTTTTTTTTTTAAATACATAACATTCATTAGTAACGGATTTAGGAAACTTGAATGTTAGATCAAATTAAGTATATTTCTCTTGCTTTCTGTTCACTTTCCTTACGGACATATGTATGTGCTGAATACAAAATAAATTATTATTATTGTAATCTTTTCAACCAGAAGGACAATATTGACTTTAAAATGCATTGAATTCATTCATGTTTTTGAGCTTTATTTATTCTTGCATTTAACGTGGAGAAGGAAACTTCATTAAATAGACAATGGAAACCGTTGGCAGAGTTTCAACTTTGAAAAGTTACATCTTGTTAGCTACAAAAAAGAAACAGATGAGCAAGCCCCGCATTTGGAAATTAATTCACGGTATCTTTCTTTTTTACAGAGAAAGAAAACTCATGCACATTTATTTGTCATTCACATTTTAAGGCCTACTGTTGCACGCTTCAAAGTGATGTTTAGTAATTTTTTTTAAATTTAGTAATTAGCTTTCTCAGTAATTGAAAATTATCACATCAGTACCACAATGTTACAATATCATTGTCATCATATCTGACCCTTTAGAGTCTTTCATATTTAAAATTTTCAATCTATTGTAGTCTTCTCCTGCCATTCTTCTGTCCAGACCAATTTCTTCCTTGGTAACTCTTCTTCCTACAGCACATCATGTTGAGATACATCCCAAAAGTAACTGCACATTTTTTTAATGCAGAAAATCATCCTAATACAACAAAAATACTTTAACAAGTGATTTGGCAGCTACTTCTAATCCCCATGTACCCCATCCTCCTAACCATGAATCAAATCAAATCGTAAAGCTGTATTTGCTTTCCACATCAGACCCACAAAATCACAAACAATTAAAATTAATGAAAATGTTTACATAAAACAACATACCATATTTGCCCACTTCACTATTACATGAAACGTCATCAATAAATCAATAATTAATCTGATGCACAGCTAAATTCATACATATCACTATGATATACCCTAAAAAAATGATTACACATAAACAAATCATGTTTAAAAATAGTTGCTTAAAATTCCATTAACAAATAAATCAATCCGTCACTTTACTACCAGCTTAGTTTTTGCCATCAGTATAGCATGCCATAAAAAAGTAGACACAGCTAGACAAATTTACAGGGTATGTGCTTGTAGAAAAAATCATAGCTGGCCTGCATTGTCTGAGATTATACTGTCACAAAATAGCTATCAACATTCGTTTCCTAGGCACCTCATACATTTTACAAAATGAACAAATACATTGTGCAATGTTCTTAAACATTGTCCCTAAAGTTAGGAGTCCTAACTGTACTACTCCTAAACTGAGAAAAATCCTAACTTTAAGACTTTCGGTATTCACAGAAGGCATTTAGGAGTCCTAAAGTTAGGAGTCCTAACTTTACTACTCCTAAACTGAGAAAAATCCTCATTTTAAGACTTTCGGTATTCACAGAAGGCATTTAGGAGTCCTAAAGTTAGGAGTCCTAACTTTACTACTCCTAAACTGAGAAAAATCCTAACTTTAAGACTTTCGGTATTCACAGAAGGCATTTAGGAATCCTAAAGTTAGGACTCCTAACTTCTGTGAATACTGAAATGAGTAAGTGCTTTCTGTGAATACCAAAATGAGTAAGTGCCTTCTGTGAATACCAAAATGGTAGTAAGTTTAGGATTTTGTCTTAAGTTAGTTCTGTGAATCGGGCCCATAGTCTCTGTCTTTTTACAGTAGCCTTTTCCTAGCTTTCTCGTCCGAAGGGATGTGTTTTGAAACATTACAAGGTTGTCTGCTGAATCTGCATTGCTATATCTGTTGTTATGAATGTGTATAACAGTCCTTTATATTAATTTTAATTTCATGTTTATTTCCTCTGTGCAACAACATTTTGTTAGTGATAATGAAGATCATGTGGAAGTAGGTGTAAATTAAGGTGGAATGGGCTCTAATAATTTGATTGATTTGCTGTGCAAGCAACTGTTTGGTGCTGTCCTTTTGGGTAATGTCATGCCATGAAATTGTGTGCTGTCATTATCTAAAAACATTATAAAGGCTCTGCAATCTTTGTGTCATCAGACTTTTAGAAATGTTTGTTTAAAACATTTTGCATTTTGCATTGCATATTTTAGAAGAACTAATTTGTGATTTAAAGAGGGCTAGATGTTGAGTGGTTCTATTGAATTAGGGCTTCCTTTTATTCATTTGACTATTCCCATAGGGGCTGTGGCTAATTATTTCACTGATATTTTGTATTTATTAATTAATTGATTTCTGATTCTAACATTTTACTTTATGTAATGATTAATTTGACATTTGACTAAATATCTCCTTTTCCTAAAATTACCCTTCTCAAAGTTACTTGAGTTGGATTGTCAACATTTATTCCCGTGGGATATGTGGGCAAATTAATCAAAAACTAAATAGGTTTTGGTGGAGGAATGCAAAGGGCAAAGATTAGTTAGAGGTTAAGTTATAGCGAACTGGAGCCTTGTGGGGAATCCTATTGATTTGTATTTTGTCGAGAGGTCTATTGTCTTCTGGGAAAGTTGTCCCATGTTAGAGTCTGGCAGGAAGGTGATCTGGCGGTCCAGTCCGCAACGATTGGTGACTATGAATTCATGGTGATTTGGTGTGTCAAGTGTGGCATGTTTTGCGATGGGATCTGTTGTTGGTGATTGCATCTGTATAGTGTTAAGGTGTTGTGTTTTGATTCTTGTGTTTTTTGCATCAAATATAATTGCCTCTTGGTGAAGGTGCATGTTAAAGTATAGTTGTAATTCATTTGTCTTGACATTAGATATTTTATGAAAGGATTTTGGATTTTGGAAAACTCTCGAGTTAGATAAAAGTGTTGGTGGAAGTAAAAAGGTGAGGAACCATGTTTTTGAGTTTATGACTTCCTTAATAGTAGAGTTGTGAGTGTACTAATTTGGATTGAAATAGCGGTAGTTTATTTTGTGCATATGTGAAAGGTAAACTATTCCAGGTCCAAGGGTAGGTCACTGCTGGTCAAAGTCTAGCTTGGTGTGAATTGCATAGTGCCTTGAAGTGCTGCTGTTCTTGTGGTGTGTTTCATTTCTAACCCGTTTCCCAGTACACAGACACAAGTTTTATTGTTTTTGATTTTGTGAATAATTGGGGCATATTTACAAGGCCTTATCACCACCGGAGCATCACGTTTTTATGGCATTCTGGTGGCGTTAAGCCCTGTGCCTTGCCTTATTTTTACGTGGCTTATAAATGAGGCTCCTTTTCATTTATTAATGCATGCATAGGTGCATGCATTAATAAATGCATGCACCTATTGCCATCCCCTAGCGTGAAAGGGGATGGCAATAGGTGTTGCGATGGGCATTCTGCGCAACACCCATTGCTTTTGGAACTGCCCCCTATTTAGAAGAGTGGTGTAAATATGGGGCAGTGCCAAAAATAAGGCCAGGGAAAAGCTGGTCTTAACCTGGTGAAACGAGGAGAAATTATTATTTTCTCCTTGTTTTTACTGTTCCTATGTGTGCTGTATTATTCAGCACACATAGAAACAGCAAATCGCCATTAGTGATTGTTCATGTGTATGTAGGTTTCTCTTTCTGCAAATAAACAATCATTTAAAAATGATGAGTTACACCTTCTAAGTGTGCTGCACAAAGCAGCACACATACAAGTTACAAATCGTCATTATGGATTGTTTATGTGCGGGAAGGGTCACCTTCCTGCACATGAACAATATTCCCTGCAATGCAGACTGCCTTGCACTATGGTGCAAGGGTGCCTGCGTTGGTGCTATGTATCTATATTTAGCACCAGCGTTAGGGTAAACATGGGGGTGCGCCGCATTCTTGTGAATACAGTGCATCCCTACTTTATTAAACTGACAAAGCGCTGCGTTATCAATTTCAGAGCTACTCCGCGCACCACCAGTTTATTGTAAATATGCCCCTAAGTGTTTTAACATATATTGTGTTGGATTGTGTGGCATTGCAAATATTTAAAATGGATGCGAGCCTGCATAAGTCTAAATCTAGGTTGCTAGCAGAGCACAACCCCCACTGCCAGTTAGAAAACCTGCCTATGAGATGCTTGTAAATGATGGGACAGATGCACACTTGCTTACAGCTTAAAGAGTCGCACAAGGCTACCAAGAATGATAAACAGCTACAATTCCCAGAGAATGGCACTTTTGATTTAAAGAAAATTACTTGTTTGAAACGATGTGTGTTTAATACAATTCCATATCTATGACCTGCACAGCTTGAAGGCTTCAACAGATGGTATACTAGAGTCAAAAAGAAAGCACAACAGTAAATGTTGAAGGGCCAGCTAGATAAAGCTGTTCATGATTGAATGGATTCTAAGTTGCATACGAAGTTCTGGAATTTGTTTGTGCATTTCCTGTGATATTAACAATTTGCTTGCCAATGGGGATGGCTCCCCTGATAAAAAAACTGTGCATCTTGGGGTACACTATTTGATGCAGTATGTACCAGAACACATTGGTGCCGATCACGATCCGGTAAAAAATTCCCCCGTGCGACTCGTATCGGGTCTTTTTACCGTACGAATCGTACAAGTGCCGTACGAACTGGCAATCACGATTCGCATGGTAAAAAGTCCATACGAACCGCACTGGGAATCATTCCCCACACGTCCTCGGGTCGGAAAATGTGTCCGACACGTCCTCGGACGATTTACCTTACAAACGTGAAAATCCAAGTCCGACCGAGGAATCACGATCCATCCCGTGCGTCCGAGGTTACAACCGTATGGAAAAAACACCGTCCGCACCGAACTCCTACAGCAACCATGGAGACATGTGCCCGCATACGCGCCCAACACTCCCCCCAGCCCCGTACGTCCGACACGTACCCCCCGTATATGTATACCCCCACCCGTCTATGTACACCCCAGTACGTTCCAGTCGTACCCCCACCCCAGTACGTGTCGTACCACCGTGAACCTACACCCCAGTACGTTCGAGCCCCACCCCCACCCCAGTACGTGTCATACCCCCCGTGTACCTACACCCCAGTACGTTCCAGTCGTACCCCCACCCCTGGACGTGTCGTACCACCGTGAACCTACACCCCAGTACGTTCGAGTCGTACCCCCACCCCAGTACGTGTCGTACCACCGTCAATGTACACCCCCCCACCCCAGTACGTGTCGTACCACCGTCCATGTACACCCCAGTACGTTCCAGTCGTACCCCCACCCCAGTACGTGTCGTACCACCGTCAATGTACACCCCCTCACCCCAGTACGTGTCGTACCACCGTCCATGTACACCCCAGTACGTTCCAGTCGTACCCCCACCCCAGTACGTGTCGTACCACCGTGAACCTACACCCCAGTACGTTCGAGCCCCACCCCCACCCCAGTACGTGTCATAGCCCCGTCTACCCACACCCCAGTACGTTCCAGTCGTACCCCCACCCCAGTACGTGTCGTACCACCGTCAATGTACACCCCCCCACCCCTGTACGTGTTGTACCACCGTCTATGTACACCCCAGTACGTTCCAGTCGTACCCCCACCCCAGTACGTGTCGTACTACCGTGAACCTACACCCCAGTACGTTCGAGCCCCACCCCCACCCCAGTACGTGTCATACCCCCCGTGTACCTACACCCCAGTACGTTCCAGTCGTACCCCCACCCCAGTATGTGTCATACCCCCCGTGTACCTACACCCCAGTACGTTCCAGTCGTACCCCCACCCCAGTACGTGTCGTACCCCCCGTGTACCCACACCCCAGTACGTTCGAGCCACACCCCCACCCCAGTACGTGTCATACCCCCGTGTACCTACACCCCAGTACGTTCCAGTCGTACCCCCACCCCAGTACGTGTCGTACCCCCGTGTACCTACACCCCAGTATGTTCCAGTCGTACCCCCACCCCAGTATGTGTCGTACCCCCCGTGTACCTACACCCCAGTACGTTCGAGCCACACCCCCACCCCAGTACGTGTCATACCCCCCGTGTACCTACACCCCAGTACGTTCCAGTCGTACCCCCACCCCAGTACGTGTCGTACCACCGTCAATGTACACCCCCCCACCCCTGTACGTGTCGTACCACCGTCTATGTACACCCCAGTACGTTCGAGCCCCACCCCCACCCCAGTACGTGTCATACCCCCCGTGTACCTACACCCCAGTACGTTCCTGGCGCACCCCCAACACAACCTCCTAAGTACGGAGCGCACCCCATGCCCCAACATCACAACCGCATGTACGAGTCGTACAAAGCCACACACAAGGACATAATCGTACAACCAAATGGCCCATGTACACACCGTACACACGCTCAAAACGCACGTACACAACAAGGACAAAACAAAACAACACAAGAATACACCATTCGAAAGGCACACAGCCACTAAACATGGCCAACAACCACTAAAATAACACAATCACTGACCTGCAACTGTCAAAAACAAACAGAGGCCCAATACACCACCACTCCTTATAACACACCCACCCAAAATTCAAACACTGCCACACCCACCCATGGACCAATGAAAAGGGCCCACACACACAAACCATGAGCCTTTGCAACAGACTCACTGCTGCCAGACACCACAGAACCAGACTACAAGCTACACCACATCTTACACTTGCACACCTTCACACGACCACCCTCACAAACACCCTCTCATCACATTCACACACACACACAACCATCCACACCCCCCCCCAACATCCACACACCCCCCACACCCACACCATCCCCACCCACACCCCTCACCATGCCCACTACCAAGAATCCAAAGTTCAGTCACCGAGAGTTGGAGGTCCTTGTTGATCAAATCCTCAGAGTCGAGCCACAGATCTTTGGAACATTGGTCAGAAGCACCAGCCAGGCAGCCAAAACAGCCATGTGGCAGACCATCGTCGATGCTGTGAATGCTGTTGCGGACACCAGGAGGACCAAGCAGGATTGCCAGAACAGGTGGTACGATCTGCGGAGGAGTGTCAGAGCCAAGAGGCAGGAGGAACACGACCAGGCCAACGCCACCGGAGGAGGGCCCTCCCGCAGAGCCGTACAGTACCATCCCTGGGAGGAGAGGGTGATGGCCATACTGCCGGTGGAGGCAGTTGAAGGAGTAGAAGGACTCCCAGACCCGGGTGAGTACACAAACAACGCACCTCACATGGGGGGAACTGCAACCACAACCAAAATTAATAACAGGCACGCAACCACCACAAGCCATCGCATGACTCAACCACACTCCATGAGCAGGCACATGCCACTGCTGCCACCATGCCCCATGCACCCAGCTGGACAATGTCAAGTCACAGGCCACAGAAGACAACAACACATGACACGGTAACCCGGATGGCGGGAGGCTGGGCACCAAGAATCACATAGTGCGACTCCAAAGCAGACAACAATGCCCTCTGCCCATATGGCCTAGGTCACAGCCAGACAAACACTGTGTCCCAACACAGGAATGACTTGCCAGCAAATGGCGGACGCCTTGCATCAACACATGGGGGTGAAGGCACTGTTTTGCACATGACAGCAGCTAATGAACAGCCAACATTGTGAAAGAGTGGCAGCACACACCACCACAGCAGCAGCGCACAGACACACAGCAGACAAAATGGGTGCCTGGAGATCAGAAACAAACTCACATCAACAGGCCAAGGGCCACTCAAAGATCTGCTAACAGTGTGTGCCCAGGAAGCTGGGCCAAGGTGACAGAGGGTGACACACGGAGGGAGGGAGAGGGGGACACAGAGGGAGGGAGAGGGGGACTGAGAGGGAGGGAGACGGACAGAGGGAGGAGGCTGACACACAGAGGGAGGGAGAGGGGGACAGAGAGGGAGGGAGAGGGGGACAGAGAGGGAGGGAGACACAGGAAGATGGACAGAGGGAGGAGGCTGACACACAGAGGGAGGGAGAGGGGGACAGAGAGGGAGGGAGAGGGGGACAGAGAAGGAGGGAGACACAGGGAGAGCAAATCAGTCCTTTGGTGTGTGGGAATGTCTGCTCGTCAGCAGGTGGACTGCGTGCATGTAGACAAGGGTGGCCAGTGCCAGAACCCCCCTCTTCATCATGGCAAAACACAGGGCCATGTCACAACCTGTACACGAGCACAAGGACAGCCACCTGCATCATATAAGTGTGTGGATCCACTCCATGTGCACATGTACAGTGCTACAAGGAAGGCGCAAATGCATGGCTCGCCACACATGCACACTCCACTGCTGACTGCAGTCACACTTGACGCAGCAAGTAAGACTGTGCCACACATAGTTAAAGGGGCCAAATTGGTGCCCAAGGGACACACCCATGCACAAGTGCACTGTGAGTGGAATGCAAGACAGATCCTAATTCCAAGAGGAAATGTGCCAACTTTGTAACGGATGAAACATGGATGTTGCATGGATCAAAATTAACATTTTCTCTCTCACACACAGGTCAACGTCGTGCTGCACCCCCCAACACTGGGGGGGAACACTCACAGGACCTGGATCTGCAGGAGACCGATCCCACCGGCAGCGACCACTCTCACCACTCTGCGGACGACCCCGACCGACCTGGCCCCTCTGGTGTCCAACCACCTGCAGCACCTGCGTCAGGTACAACCGTGCCAACCACCACCCCCACTCCTGCCACATCCCAGGAGACACCCAGGATCCCTGCCCCAACACCACAATGCAGCCAGGCTCGCCAGGAGGGACACGGTGTCCCGGGCACCCAGGAGGAGGCAGGCGACAACGCCAATGCCACCCCTCAGGGGTCCCGGAGACCCGATGTTCCCACAAGTGCAGGCCAGACGCAAGTGGGCAGGGGTGGTGGGAGTGGAGGACGGCGGAGGCGCGAGCCTGACCAGTTGGCTGGGGATCCGGTATTTTCCCATGTCCGTAACATCCTGGACTCATACCGGCAGGACACCACGGGCATGGCCCAGGTTGTGTCCGTCCTCGAGGGGATCAAGGTCCAGCAGGCCCAGCAACATGCGGAGCTAATAGCCTGTCTACAGGTACACCAACGGAGGATGGAGGACAGACAGGCTGAGCAAGTGACGGCGTCCCAGGGGATTCACGCTGAACTCCGTCGGATGGCCGACACCATGGCCGACCCTCCCTGTGCCAGAAGGCGGAGAACATCACCACCCACAGGGAGGGATCATGAGGAGGAGGAGGAAACATCCGACGGAGCATCCCAGACGTCGTCACGGCCTGCTGCTGAGGTTCCCCGCAGGAAGCCGGGTCGTCCACGGAAAGGACCGTGAGGGTGGCTGCTACATCACCATCTCCCAGGACACCTGGCCTGGCACCTGGCCCACTGGAGCAACAGCATCACAGCATCAAGAGACATTCTCTGCCACATGGCCCTGCTGGTCACTGGCTGACCAATGTTGACAAAGACTGTGGCATGGACTCTGAGGATTTCCAATGGCAAGGACACCAACTCCCCTACTGAACTTTGGATTCCCTAATCCCAGAAAGCCCCTCACTTTGTCCCCCCCCCCCCCCAATAATAAATCACACTATTAAGAGTAGATGCCTGCTGGTAGCATTATTACCTAACATGTGTCTTGTACAGTCTAAACATGCCTGAGTCATCTGTTCACTTCAACCATCCACACCCTGGGGCCTGAGTCTGGCACAGGACACATGGGTCACAGTTTATTAGGCAAGACAGACATGGAGCACCATACACACCCGTGATGGTCAGAACCAGCTGAGGGGGTGGCCGAACAACCGTGCTGACAGACACATTGAGTACAGCAACAGTCATGCGCAGAGGTCAGGGATCCTGGCCCGTGTCCTGGGGGGCACCCAGGTATGTGTAGACAGGTGGCAGAACCATGTCCTGCAAGCTTGAGTCCGGTGGATGCAGAGAATGGGGTCATGGACAACGTTGGATGCATGGGGATGGCACATGTCACAATACCCACACAGTCATGGACATCATGCCCAATACACAGTCTCAGCACACGCACACAGCTTGCATCTTGCCACTCGACACATTGACACATAGCCACAATCAGGGAATACCATGCCAGACATGCAGGATGCACCGTGCCAACACACCAGCATTGACTGAGAAGAGGCACCTTGGAGGCATAGGGACACCTTTATTAGTCATGTTTTTGGGATTGCAGAGGCAACTTGAAGTACACATGAACACATCATGTGGAGTAACATGTGGCTCCAACACTGGCACCCCCCTTCTGCAGCACAAATGCGTGATAGCCATGGAACTGGCACACAAGCGTCGGCTAACAGCTAAACACCCACAGCTGCTCACGGAGAGCCTGCCATACACCATACATCCGCTGATGTGGAAGTCCCACGCCATGTCAAGACAATGTTAACCGTATGTGTCCGAGGGCAGTGTCACACACATTGATGCCATCATCACAATCCACTATCCCATCACTGATGACTGACAATCAGGCAGCCCATCTATTCAGGTGTACCCAGCTGCATGTCGTGTCCCATGGGGATGCCACATGTCTGCAGAGGAACCAAACCCCGACCGGGGCAGTGTGCACACATCGTGAACAACTGCCACACCCAATACACCCCAGATGCATCCCTTACCCCATGGAGACTTCCAAACGTGTCCGTGCCTGTAACGCTGAGTCAGCCCACGATGTCATGTCCATGAGGAATAGCAGTGCCACAACAATGCAACCAGCAAACGGCATGCGCAGGTACCTGGGGAAGAGAGACACACAAGAAGTCAGCCACAAAAAGCACAGCCACTTGCATGTGCAGTTACTCGACACATGTATGGATGACAACATGCTAGGTCACAATTATGACTGGGGAAATACTACCATCACTGCCACCATCACTCCAGTGACACACCCACACACACCTCTGACCCACGTGCCATACATGCAGGTGGAGACACACATCACAACGCATGCCACACGGGGACCAATGCGTGCAGACTCAGACCCTGGTACTCACCACTAAGCAAAGAAGTCGCGTATGAGCCGAGTCCGGATGTCCTCTTGCGGCTCCACATCCTCCACATCACTAGCCCCATTGCCAAGCCCTTCGTCCTCCACGGGTGGATGGTCCTCGTCATGTTGATTCAGGATGAGTGGCACAGCTCTTTCAACTGCCATGTTGTGCAGCATGCAGCAGACCATGAAGATCTTGCAGACCTTCGCCGGGGCATAAGGGAGTGCACCGCCGGTCTTGTGGAGGCACCGGAATCGGCTCTTCAGCATGCCAAACGTCCTCTCTATCACTCGCCTTGTCCGGCCATGGGCGGTGTTATAGCGGAGCTGGGCCGGCGTGATGGGGTTGCGGAGAGGTGTCAGCAGCCAAGGCATGTTGGGATAGCCAGCGTCCCCTACATGGGAAGCACATGGACATCGTTAGAACTGGTGTAGCGGTCGTGCTGGTCGGCTATACAGAATACAGGACAGACAGACTGTACCCACCAACAACACATGCCCGTTCGTTGCGCAGCTGCATCATCATATCAGGCATCCCGCTACGCCTCATGATGTAGGCATCGTGTGCTGATCCTGGGAAACGAGCACAGACATGTGAAATCACCATATTGGACAGACACACCACAAGGGCATTGATGGAGTGGTAGTGCTTCCGATTGCGGTACGCCACCTCCCGTGCGTGTGGTGGTACCAAACCTACATGTGTCCCATCTATGGACCCAATGACATGGGGCATCCCTCCCAGGGCATAGAATCCACGCTTGACCTCAGTCATCTGTTCAGGGGTTGGGAACTTGATGAAGTCATCCAGGTGAATCAACATGGCCTCCAAGAAATCATGCAGCACACCGCTGAACATGCTCTGGGACATGCCACCAACATGAGCTATGGTATTTTGGAAGGTACCCGTGGCCAGAAAATGTAGGGCAGCCATTACCTTCAGCTGGGGTGTCAGTGCCGTAGGATACCTGTGCTGCGGTTGCAGGTGTGGTGCCAGTCTCGCCGTCAGCTCCAGAATCAACGGTTGGGTGAAGCGGTAGAGCCGGATCCTGTCATTCTCCTGCATGGTAGCCAAGTCTGGAATTCTTCGGGCAACAGGAGGCGCTCTGCAGTAATTTGGAAGTGACAAGGAAGAGTGAGTGCACTACGAGAACAACTCATGTCTACTGAGCACATGTAAATCTGGCAATACACACATGCCACATAGGGAGTCAGGCATGTGCTACATGCCCAGGACACGTATGGATGCAAGGTGACACTCCTTCCAAGACCCAGCTACACACGGTGATTGAGAACCTCCCCATGCCACGCCATGGAAATAGCTGTGTCCCAGTGCAAGTGCACTGCCCGACGCAAGACAGGAGTGACATACACCCACACATCAGCAGAAGTGTGATGCCGATTGCAGAGACTGGTAGCGGAACACTGGAGCCACAGGTCACATGACATTACACTAGTCCAGCCCACACACCTTGCCATGAAGGTGCACATGTCATGACTCACCACACATTCCTTGTGAGTTTGCTGACATGGCCTTGTCACGCTACTCCGTGTCCCATGCATACATGTGCACCTCACATCCGATAACACATGTGGCATGGTGTTGGGAACAGTGTGCAATGACAATCTACACACAGCCACATGTTGGTTGCTGCAACGGCTGCAGCTTTTGAGGGTGCTACAACATCAACCTGATGTAAATCCCGGACACATATATGACATAGTCACATTGTGCACTGTGGGTAGTGACAAGTCATGTGTCATGACCCCTGTACCGGGCATCATGGGACACTTCCGTGTGTTGGTGTCCGTGCCATGCCAGTGACGCTCACCCCAAGTGCGCAGTCCCACATGCACACATGTCAAAGGAGTCAAGGGCATGCCTGGCACACATTGCACCCTCACACAGTACACATGTACACATCTCATCATACATCTGGTGCCTTCTCCACTCAGGAGGCATGTTCCACATCACAGCCTGTGACACCTGTGCCCCACACATGTAGTAATGCACAGACGATGCCTTGATGTCCATTCCTGGACAAGTATGTCCATCCATGGACAAGTATGTCCGCCCTATTCCTACATGTGTGTCGCCTATCACCACAGTGATGTGTAAAAACCGCCGTACTGCTGCTGAGAGGGCCTGTGCATGTTCCCAAATCACTGTGGGAGTGCTGCCGTATGTGTACCCATCGTGATGGCGAGCGTACAGGCATTTGTACGGTCCGTAGCACTACGGGTACGCATACGCGTGCAGACCCATAGTGATAGAGAGCGTACATGCGTGTGTACGGTCCGTAACACTACGGGTACGCATACGCGTGCAGACCCATAGTGATGGAGAGCGTAGGCATGCATGTACGGGCCGTTGCCATGCATTTGGGGTGCCCTAGGGCCCCGAAACGCACCGTACCTGTGTGTGATGCTCCAAATTACATAGGGGACAAGTATTAAGGCCTACATGCATGCTGGTTGTCATGGAGACCAAGTTCAAAATTCGAAATTGTTCTGGAAGGTGCACAGCAGAAGTCAGTTGGAATTCTTCTACTTTGTTGCAATGTGTTTGTGGGGCTGACATCATGCAGGAGAATGAAACCGATAGAGAACCCAAAGACTGCTAGGTTTGAAGGGATTAGTGGAAACATAGGATGCAAATGTGAGTGACCAATCACTCTGTACTCCTGTGCATGAGACTGGGCAGAAGGGCACATATAAGGCAGCCAGGTCCCATGAGGGAGCACTTGCCTGCACATCTTTGCATTCGTCGACCCAGCTGCTGCTACTGATTCCCTGGAACCATGTCAAGGGCTGTGGAGAGGACACAGCCATTCACCCTGGAGGAGAACATGGCTCTGCTGGATGTGATCCTCCCACAGTACTCCATGCTGTATGGGCGACCAGGGTATCAGGTGAGTGCATAGGCCACTGCCACAGACTGTCCCTATGTTGTGACTGTGACTTCTGCCATTGCGTCCAGGTGTAACACACATGCCATGTACTGTCGGGGGGGGTCCCAGGGGGGGGGTGCCTGATGTCTCCCAGCAGTGCCCTGAGACAGGAGGGGTGGGGGCCTATCACTCACAGCAGTGCCCTGAGACAGGAGGGGTGGGGGCCTATCACTCCCAGCAGTGCCCTGAGACAGGAGGGGTGGGGGCCTATCACTCACAGCAGTGCCCTGAGACAGGAGGGGTGGGGGCCTATCACTCACAGCAGTGCCCTGAGACAGGAGGGGTGGGGGCCTATCACTCACAGCAGTGCCCTGAGACAGGAGGGGTGGGGGCCTATCACTCACAGCAGTGCCCTGAGACAGGAGGGGTGGGGGCCTATCACTCACAGCAGTGCCCTGAGACAGGAGGGGTGGGGGCCTATCACTCACAGCAGTGCCCTGAGACAGGAGGGGTGGGGGCCTATCACTCACAGCAGTGCCCTGAGACAGGAGGGGTGGGTGTGATGCACAGTGTGAGCCTTGATCATTGATTGTGACATTGCCATCATTCCACCTGTGTACCCACTGTGGCACGTACTGCTTTTTCCCTCACCAGGGGATGATGTCCCTATGACAAAGGTGCAATGCGTTGGCTGCATGACATGCCTTGTTGTAACCAGCTAATTTGTACCCATATGTCTCTCTGTGACATGTGGCTGGTGTATTGATGTGGTGTCACTTGTTCCTCCTCACAGGTAGGCGCCACTGCCAAGGAGCAGATCTGGCTGACCGCCGTCAGTGCCGTGAGGGGTGTGGATGGTCGGAGGCGGAGCCTGCCCCAGGTGAGGAAACGCTGGCAGGATATCCGGTGCTGGACGCGGAGGATTGCACGGCTCCTGCTGGGGGACTCACCTGAGAGCCACAAGAACCGCGGCCGCCGCCTTCTGAGCCACCTCCACAGGCGTGTGCTGCCAGTGGTCTTTCCAGACCTGGAGAGGCGCTTACAGGCGATGCAGCAGCCGGAAGGGGGTAGGTACATGTGTGTTTGTTGTGTGTCACCGGCATTTGTAAGGGCACAGTAGCATGAATTCACTGGCAGTGTTTAAAGGTGCTGTGCAGATCCTGTTTGCCCCAGTATTGCGCTGTGCCCCTGCCACCCTTCCCCTCCTTGCAATGTGTTCCCTGGTCTGTGTGTAGTCACTCCTTCACAAGGTAATGTAGGCTGGCGCTTTGTCCACGAGAACAATGACTGTAGCATCATGTGTGGGGGTGGTGTGTAACAGGTTGTGGGACCTTGCCTGTGCACTGTCAAGTTCACTGCATGTGGGTTCCATGTCAGTTGGCACTGATGCTGACTCCAGACATGGGAGTTGGTCTCTCATGTGTCATGCCTTACAGCGCGCATGTCCTATGTAGTGGCCTGTGACATGATGTGCATGAGTGTGCGATACACATATTGCAGGGATGGTGACGTGTGTTGCAGTCATTACCATTCAGTAGCATGTAGTTGTGTGCCCACTACTGACCCCTGGGGCAGCTCTTCCTCAGTGGTGTATGTGTCATCATAAACGTGGCCAATCTCAGTGTCTACAGCGTAGGTTGTGCTCTGTGCCATTGTCCCCTGTCACCATGTATATTGACGTGCTATTTTGTACAGGTGTCCACTGTGCAGCCTGACCTGATTGTCCTTCTTCATACTCACAGTTGCCAGTGCCTGTGTGTCTTGTTATACTCATCTGAGGATGGGCACTGGTACCTCATTATTTGTACAGGCGCACCTTTGCTGTTTGGCGTCCAATCTTGCTTTTTGCCTGCCCCTGTGTGTATCACCCAGACTATGAGATGTTGGTGCCACCTGTGTCTCAACAATTTGCCTCGTGTAGGGTCTTGTTGGGGCGGGCAATGCCTATGTGTCAAATCCTGATTTCCACTTGCAGGGTCTGGGCAGTGTGTGATTTGTCTGGACACACACACAATGTGCAGTGACCGAGTCATGTTGGGCATGTTTTCAGCATTACCTATGCAGCATGTGTCTCAAGTTCATGGATATGGTCCCTGGTCATCGGTATTTTCGCCAACGCTGTGTGGTGCAGATGCAGTGCTGGATTGTCCCCAGGGCCTGGGTGCTATGTCAGACTCCGTTTCCTGTCTTTAGCTATTGTCTCATGCTCTCCATGGTATTTCAGTGGCATGGTGGCTCAACCAACTGTGTGTTTCATGCCCTACATCGGTACCCTGTTCAGTAGATGTTAGGGATCTTCCTTTTCAGGCTATGCAATGTTACCTATGTAGATTGGACTCATGTGACAGATGTGTACAGGTGTCTGATTAATTTCTGTCTCTCCACCCTGCCCACAGCATCGTCGGGGGACACAGAGGGAGACATGGACACAGACCAGGCGGAGGGACCGAGCACCAGTGCCAGCCGTGACATCGGGTCTGGCACATCGAGTGGGACAGAGGCGGAGGAGAGTGTGGCCGAGGACCTGTCGACTGGCACATCAGACTACGAAGCTGACAGGTCCGAGGAGGATGTCTCCGAGTGGGCGGAGGCTGCACCAGCAGCTGACAGCGGAACAACACCTCGCACCGCCCCCTCAGTTTCCATCAGCCGCCTCCCACTTGCTCGTGTCCCTTCCCAGCGTGCCCGGTCACAGCATGTCTCCTTCCTGCCAGGCACCGCACCCCCTGCCCCTGTCTCCACTGCTGCCGCCAATGCAGAGTCTGTGGACATCCAGCGGCAACTGCAGGTTGGTCAGGCTGCGATCCTTAATGTCCTCCATGCCCACGGCAAAACCCTCACCAACATCGAGGCTTTCTTGGAGGGCATTCATTCATCGCAGGCTGACCAACGCAACTTGCTGAGGTCCATAGACTCCACACTGACTGCAGCAGTGGGTCTCCTGCAGCGCGACCTCCCCCCACCTACCCCTGCCCCATCCACACTTCCCACTCCCATGCCTGTCCCACGTACACCCAGACGTCGGCATGCACCCACATCAACGGACACGGGCACCACACCAGCAGGGAAGGTCCACCGCACTCCTCCTGACACGCACACACAGGGTGAGGTAGGCACACCCACTGGGTCGGGGGGCAAACGTGTGACACGCAGCCATAGTGGGAGTCCGCATTCCACCCAGTCCACTCCCTCCAAATCCCCTCCCCTCAGCTCTCCTGGCCACATCTCCCCCAAGGACTCCTTCATGGCCGCTCTGTCCCTGAGCCCCACGGTTACACCACCACGCAAGCGGTCAAGGAGGTCCCCGGTCAGGGTGGTTGAGTCTCCCCCCCTGTCTCCACCCTCCCCCAGTGGCGCTGCGACCCATCCCTCTGACCCCCCCCCTCCTTGGGGCCTGAGGTCCCTTCGGGTGCAGGGGACTCCCTGGAGGACCTTGCAAAGGTGTGTAGTGCCATCCTGGCCTCCGCCTTTGGCCCTGCCCCACCCCCTGTGGTGGAGTCCTCCATCCCTGCACCCACAACGCCGCCCCTTTGCCCTGATGTCCCTGCGGTGCCTGTTGCTTCCCCCCCCCCTGATGCCCTCACCAGTGTGGAAGACGATGCCATTTGACTGTGCAGGCAAGGTAGGGGACACGCATCCCACTGTGTCCCCCATCCAGCTGAGAATCATTGACTGCCCTATGGGCTTTGTGAAGATTGAACTGCCTGCGATCCACGGACATTGTGCTCATGCTGAATAAAGCTTAAATTTTTTTTCATTATCACACTACTGCTATGCTGGTATTGGTGTTGGTGGGGCTGCTACATGGTTTTGGGTGGTGTGTAAGGGTTTGGGTGTGTGGGATGTGTAGTAGTGTACTGCTCATTGGTGGGACCCTGGGATCTGTGTGCCATCACAAGGTGTTGGCTAACTTTCTTTGTTCATGTAAGCAGTTACTGCATGGTGCACTTGTCCCAGGGTGTATTCCTTCCTCTGTGTACCCAGCTTTCTTCCCTGCAGGGTGTTCCCAATGTTTAGCGCAGAGCTGTGTCTACATGAGCTGTGTGTGTGACGGAGCCCTTCTACTTTGGCCATGCATGCAGGGCCATGTCTCCACCTGCAACAATCGTGGCATCCTTGGTGATCACTGTACTTGTGTGTGGAGTCTGTTGACATGAGTTCATGGGGACATGTTCCCTTGTAGCCAGTATGCATGTGGATAATTCTGGCCTCACACACATGTGTTACACCCCTCCTGTCTCAGGGCACTGCTGGGAGGACTCCACACACACCCCTCCTGTCTCAGGGCACTGCTGGGAGGACTCTGCACACACCCCTCCTGTCTCAGGGCACTGCTGGGAGTGATAGGCACCCACCCCTCCTGTCTCAGGGCACTGCTGGGAGGACTCCACACCCACCCCTCCTGTCTCAGGGCACTGCTGGGAGGACTCCACACACACCCCTCCTGTCTCAGGGCACTGCTGGGAGGACTCTGCACCCACCCCTCCTGTCTCAGGGCACTGCTGGGAGTGATAGGCACCCACCCCTCCTGTCTCAGGGCACTGCTGGGAGGACTCTGCACACACCCCTCCTGTCTCAGGGCACTGCTGGGAGGACTCCACACCCACCCCTCCTGTCTCAGGGCACTGCTGGGAGGACTCTGCACACACCCCTCCTGTCTCAGGGCACTGCTGGGAGGACTCTGCACCCACCCCTCCTGTCTCAGGGCACTGCTGGGAGTGATAGGCACCCACCCCTCCTGTCTCAGGGCACTGCTGGGAGGACTCTGCACACACCCCTCCTGTCTCAGGGCACTGCTGGGTGGACTCTGCACACACACCTCCGATTTCAGGATATGTACGCTTGGAACATACACGGTGGGGGTACGCTCAATGCATTCGAGGTGAGGGTACGAGTCTACTTACACTGGTGTGGTGGGGGTACGCTCCATGCATACGCGGGTGGGGGTACAGGTCGTACTTACACTGTTGGGCTGGGGGGTACGCTCCATGCATACGCGGGTGGGGGTACGGGTCGTACTTACACTGTTGGGCTGGGGTGTACGCTCCTTGCATACGCGGGTGAGGGTTCGAGTCGTACTTACACTGTTGGCATGGGGGGTACGCTCCATGCATACGCGGGTGGGGGTACGGGTCGTACTTACACTGTTGGGCTGGGGGGTATGCTCCATGCATACGCGGGTGGGGGTACGGGTCGTACTTACACTGTTGGGCTGGGGGGTACGCTCCTTGCATACGCGGGTGAGGGTTCGAGTCGTACTTACACTGTTGGCATGGGGGTACGCTCCATGCATACGCGGGTGGGGGTATGGGTCGTACTTACACTGTTGGGCTGGGGGGTACACTCCATGCATACGCGGGTGGGGGTACGGGTCGTACTTACACTGTTGGGCTGGGGGGTACGCTCCTTGCATACGCGGGTGAGGGTTCGAGTCGTACTTACACTGTTGGCATGGGGGGTACGCTCCATGCATACGCGGGTGGGGGTACGGGTCGTACTTACACTGTTGGGCTGGGGGGTACGCTCCATGCATACGCGGGTGGGGGTACGGGTCGTACTTACACTGTTGGGCTGGGGGGTACGCTCCTTGCATACGCGGGTGAGGGTTCGAGTCGTACTTACACTGTTGGCATGGGGGGTACGCTCCATGCATACGCGGGTGGGGGTACGGGTCGTACTTACACTGTTGGGCTGGGGGGTACGCTCCTTGCATACGCGGGTGAGGGTTCGAGTCGTACTTACACTGTTGGGCTGGGGGGTACGCTCCTTGCATACGCGGGTGAGGGTTCGAGTCGTACTTACACTGTTGGCATGGGGGGTACGCTCCATGCATACGCGGGTGGGGGTACGGGTCGTACTTACACTGTTGGGCTGGGGGGTACGCTCCTTGCATACGCGGGTGAGGGTTCGAGTCGTACTTACACTGTTGGCATGGGGGGTACGCTCCATGCATACGCGGGTGGGGGTACGGGTCGTACTTACACTGTTGGGCTGGGGGGTACGCTCCATGCATACGCGGGTGGGGGTACGGGTCGTACTTACACTGTTGGGCTGGGGGGTACGCTCCTTGCATACGCGGGTGAGGGTTCGAGTCGTACTTACACTGTTGGCATGGGGGGTACGCTCCATGCATACGCGGGTGGGGGTACGGGTCGTACTTACACTGTTGGGCTGGGGGGTACGCTCCTTGCATACGGGGTGGGGGTAGGGTCCGTACATATCCGTCCCCACGCTATGTGATGTTTGTGCGGCCCGTACCCAGGCCTTTGCCACGTGGGTGCGATCCGTCCCGCCATTGTTGGGGTGACGTGTGTGGGCGTGGTCCGACTCGTACCCACGCTCTTCAGGCATGGGTACGGGACGTACCTGTCTGGTTGTGTTGCCGGTTCGCGTGGTGACGGACTTCCGTTGTGGCGGTCGCTGGCTTATCAGGACACGCCCCCACCCCCTCGTGGTGACCAGGGCATGGGAGTCAGGTATGTCCAGGCCATGTGTGGTGTGTGACTTATGTGGTTGTTTTGTGGCCTGCCCTGGTCGTGCCACCCCCACCCCACCCCACTTTCCCCCCTCCCTTAGTTATTCTGACCTTCTGCGGCGTCTGCGTCGTAACCTGTAGAGGAGGTGTACTGCTATGAGGGCAGGGATGACTCGTAGGTTCGGGTCCATGTCTGTCCGTCGCGTACTGGTACTCCTTGCTCGCGTCGTTCTGTCGCGTACGGGTCCTCCTTGATCGCGTCGTCCTGTCGCGTATGGGTCCTCCTTGGTGGCGTCGTCCTGTGTGTCCGTCACGTACTGGTCCTCCTTGTTCGCGTCGTCGTCTGTCCGTCGCGTACTGGTGGTCCTTGTTCGCGTCGTCCTGATTTCCCGGCAGTTTTTGGCTGCCGCAAAATATTCACCGTGCGGGGTGACGTCGGTGCGAATCGTGATTCCTGGGTCGTGAATGGCTGGCTGCGAGCGTCCCGACGTCAGGTCGGCGCTTTCCCGGATCGCATTGGTAGGTGTTTTTTTGTTCGGTCGGGCTTTTTTACGATTCGTACGGTAATGGTGTACCCGTGCGAATCGTAATTCCTTGTTTGTGAAAATTGACGACCGGGTACGCGTCGGGCGGAGATTGTGCTCCGTCCGACGGTTCGTACCCGGTTTTTGCAGGATCGTGATCGGCACCATTGTACCCTGTCACTGGCAGTTTTATCTGAAATCCTGAAAGAGCACGAGACAGCACCTGCCTGGACTTAGGGATGAAGCTTATGGGTACCTTTTCCACAGTTTCTGCCATAATGTTGGGTAACACTAAAGGGGAAGCAGCAGCATTAGTTATACCCCAACGTGTAAGGGATTTGACTCCTGCCACTAGGAATTTGGGAAAAAAGACCAGGAAAACCACAATTAAAGACAGGGCCGGACTGGGAACCAAAACCGGCCCTGGCAAAGTGCTCGGCCGCCCCCCCCGGGGGGGTTTGGGTGTGTCGCCGAGCTCTTTGCCAGGCCAGGTTATGGGCCGATTTTGTTACAGGCCCGATTTTGCAGCTATGCCAAAACTGGCCCCCACCCATGCGGCCCACCAGGGGATTGCCCGTTGCCCGCTACGGCCAGTCCGGCCCTGATTAAAGAGTATTTCTGAAATGGATAACTCTAAGCAAGTTCATGATTCTTCAACAAAAAGAAGTGGGATAATAGGAAAAATCAGGAGAAAATGAAAACACGGGTCGGGTCTCCTGCACAGAAATATACCAAAAACATTGCAATCTATGCAACGGTGATAATGTTAAACTGCCTGATAGGGATCAGGATACCAATACACGTTCCTCTTGCATTTGTCTGACTACATAATTAAAAAGGAAGACAAACAAAAAATATCAAAACCTCAATTTAAAAAGAAGAAGGTAGAGAAATATCAGAACAACTTGAATACTAACTTGTAATTGAGACATGTACCTCTTCCATGAATAATTCTCTGTTTCCTGTAATGAAACTAGATCAATATTAAAGAGGAAGCAGCAGCGTTAGCTATACGCCAACGCCTAAGGGCCTTGACTCCTGCCCAGCAGGAGTACGAATTGCCTAGATTTATCAAAGAACCCTATGCTACGCCAAGAAGAGATGATTTGGGAATCAGACCTGGAAAACCACATCTGAACACAGTTACTCGCACTTTGGCAGTACAAAATGCACACAGTGCTGCACTAAAAATAAAATTGTGTGGAAAAAATACACAACAACACTAGATATCTCAAATGGATTCTTATGCCAAAATATAGCGCCTGGAAGAAGATATTTGACCACCTTCACAGCGCCAAGCTCACAGAAACAATTCAGCTGTTTGCTCAGGGGTATAAGAACAGCACGGGGCTCTTTTCAACCAGAGTAACAGAATTATTCGAAAATGTTGATGATCATGCATCGTCATATGTCAATGACATATACTTAACAATGACCTAATGGAGCACTTGACCAGAGTGGACCACATAATTATCGGGTTGGCTCACATTGGCAACAGATTCACTTTAAAAAAAAAAAAAAAATTGCCCACCTAGCAGTCTTATTTTAGGGATACGAATTGTCAAGTGATGGTGAAAGCCTGGTAACTCATTTTTTTTTAGAAGAGTGTGCATTGCTCCAATTTCCAAAGACTCTGAAAAGATTACAATCTATATTATGATTTCTAAATTTTGGCAGCACATACATGCCTGATTATGCAGAACGGGTAAAACCATTCTACAATCTCATACTTCCATACTTCTCAGGGACACACTGGACATTGGAACACAAGAAATGTTATGTTAAGTCCAAGCTAACACGTGTGAACACAACAAACCTGGTGACCCGGGGGATATCATGCTACACATATGTCACATTCAATGAAGGTGAAACAGCAGCAACTGCATATAAATGGCATCTCTATATAAATGCTGAAATGTGCTTTGTACCCACTTGAAAAATACTGACTGCAGTTCAGACTGCTGTAGTGAGAGAACATGCCCCAAGACAAGGGAAACAGATTACTGTTGTGACCCCAGTACTGAGCTTAGAGGTAGTTACAAAAGCTAGTGTAGCAAACACAAAAGATCTACATCCAAGTTGTATACAATGAGTCAATTCCCTCACTGCATCAGATATAGATCACCAATTTGACTCTACACTACAAACACATGCATTTCTCCAGCATGAGCAAGAGTATCCTCTTCCAAATGAAATTATGCACATAGATTGCTATGACTACGTCATGTACGCTGATGGTACTACGCAACCTGCCATAGGGACAAGTCAACAATATTCTGTTACATATGCAGTTGTAAAAGGACAAATGCATGATGGGACTTTCCATCCTGAAAAAAATTTATACCCATTCACTTGGTGACTGCACGGCACAGTTGGCGGAACTAAAGGCTCTAGTACTGGCACTACAGAATACAGATGCTGGATTCACCACACTCATTGTGTGTGATTCGTATCACAGTGTGCAGTCTTCTGATAAGTATCTTCATTATAGGAGTACGAATGGATTCCGGGATTTCAAAGGCTGCAAAGTGAAGCACAAGATGTTTTGGAAACAGGTAACAAAGCTGAAACAATGCTTGCCACAGGCTCATGTTATACACACCTTGAGTCATCAACGTGTTGCCACGCTCGCATGTTGCAGGAAATTCATAGGCGGATGAAGAAGCAAAAGTGACAGTTCGTACTGTCACTTTTGCTGCGATAACTCATTCAAGTACAAGGATAGACATGTGACACACACCTGCTGAAAGGTTTTCCACTCAAGTACTCCTACAAGCCAGATGCACAAAACATACCATATGTTCAGATTCCTGGAGTGGGGGACAGAGTAATACCAAACAACTATTGCAGACTAGGATTAATACTGGCTGCGCATGAGGGTCTGTCTTCTGTACAAGCGTGGGTGGCTGCTGCAATATCACTACTACATAAGTACTATTGGTGACCTTTACAAACAGACCAAGGACTTTATCCGAAGATGCGATATCTGTCAGTAGATGAAGGGATCCACCATGACATGTCCACCCCAGACACCTCTCTTGATCTCTAATAAGCCTTTGGCTTGTGTATATTTGGACCACTGCGGCCCCTTGTCATCTGATGGGGCTTACAAGTATATCTTGGTAGCAGGGGATTCCTGCTCTTGATTCCTGTGGGTATGGCCACTGTGGTCGGCTGCTGGCTGAGCTGTGATAACAGATCTGAGTCTTTATTGGGACATACGCAGTTAGCACATAACATTCAGCCAGGGTCCGGGCGTTTAGCTCTCATGCATTCAAAGAGGCCATGGAAAGTGTGGGTGCGACCCTGCAGTTCTCATCTCTGTACCATCCCAAGGGGAATGCGCTTGCCGAGAGGAAAACCCAGGACACAGAGCAGCCTTTAACAGCAAGGGTTCTAGGCTCTGGTCCAAGTTGGGTCCATCACCTATATGGGGTTCAGAGGGCCTTGAATAACATGCCAGGAAAGTCCTTATGACATCCTGTTTGGGGTTAAGATGTGGGTCCCAGACTGCAATAGCCCCAGCACAGTGGTGGGGTAATCTTTGTTTGACATCAATGAACGCTTGGCTGTTTTACAGGAGCTAAAGGAGTTCCGGGATTCCCAGAGCAATGGAAATGAAGTGCACTGCCATTGGAAAAGTCAAGATTGCTCCGGCAAGAACCAGCTGGATCCCAAAGATCGGGGATCTGGTCAGAGAAAATATCATGGACAAAAAAGAGTTTAGACCATTTTGACTTTCCTGGCTGTTGAAGGTACATGGACTGTACGTTTTCCACCCCTTGCCAGACACCCTGACAAAGGATTTGTCTCTATAGATCTGATAAAACCATGCTATGTGGCAGATTCTCAACAGTAGGCCATATGGAATCCTGGGTAGATGCCCAAAACCTCATGCTGCCCTACAGGAGGTTCGGATGGAAGCTTTGATTGAAAATTAATCCTCCACTCTACAACATGAGACTGTGATAAACAACAATGAAGTATGTTTTCTACCTGTTTAAAAAACAACTGCAACTGTGCACTCTATAAGTACAGAAACACAGGTTTCTATTCGGAATCCAGAAATAAATAAGGTCTACATAAATGTAAAACAGATTGAATCAGCCTCAAGTTCAACACTACCTGTTGAGCTGCTAAAGATAGAGAGGACAACATCTGGATACTTTGATTTTGATTACTTCTCCATGGATGCATCAGCAGTTCCACCACCCCCCTGCCCTTGCTGTTCAACTTGAAGGTTTGTGTGTTTTGTCATTGGCTGAAAAGAACACATTTTGTTACTCCATGGCAACACCTTTGGCTTTCAATTGCATTACTTTTCCTCATACTTTGGATTTCTTTTGTGACTGTGTTCTTTCTCCTCTTAAATGGACATTTTGTGTCAGATGGCTCTGCAGTACACACTGTGAACTTGGTTCTGAAACAACACACATCATCACCCCATGAGCAAAGAGACTTGACCCTGGTGAATATTTCAGTTGTGCCAGTTCCGGATGGGTTTGTATGGGATAAGGTATAATTTGATGTATATGGGTCCACTAAACTTTTACAAATACCCCATTTGTTTAAAATGTCATTGAAATACATTACCACCCCCAGTACTGTTTCTGATTATTAGGATATTGATACAGTATATGAGATGTTGGATGATCTAGAACATTCAACTGTGTTTTCTTCTGATGAGTTGTCAAGCAGAGAAGAGCACTCGTCACTTTTTCCTGGACCGTGAGCACCTCGCACTTTCTGCCCGATCCCTGCCCAGCACAGAGGAGGGGCGTGGGATGCCTGAAAAGGCTAGCGGAGGTCCCGCAGTGTAGGAAGCACTCGTCACTTTTTCTTGGACCCTGAGCACCGCGCACTTTCAACCCGATCCCTGCCCAGCACAGAGGAGGGGCGTGGGATGCCTGAAAAGGCTAGGCGAGGTCCCGCAGCGCTGGAAGCAGAGCAGAGCAAAACACTCATCACTTTTTCTTGGCCCCTGAGCATCTTGCACTTCCGGCACAATCCCTGCCCAGCACACAGGAGGGGTGTGGGACACCTGAAAAGGCTAGTAGAGGTCCCTCAGCATGGTACGCATGCGAGGCGTGCCCGGACACGGCCTGGGTGAAGACCGGGCCAAGATGGGCCCGTCATAGCCCATCAGAGTCCGAAGGAGGCTGGGCTGGGCTACCCCTTTTGGCTCTGAAACATTTCAATATTGAACTTGGAGATCGTATTGGTCCCTGTATTGTGGATCCATTATACCATTAAAGACCCATAAGAAAGCCAGCTGTTCCCGGGCAGATTAAATCTTCATCTAAACACAGACACATTGGACTCAGGTGGACAATGTAAGTTTAAAAAAACAAAAAAACTAAAGCTCTAACACTGACTTTCGACTCGTATGTTTGTCATTATCTGGTAAAATTGCTGTATTGCTGTTTTGACCATTGTATACAAGCTTGGGGGATTTGTATGTAATCACTGGGCATTTGGGGTATTCGTGATCCTTTAAAGATTGTTTATACTATGGAGATGGGAAAAAGAAAGGCTACGAATAACCTACCACCTCCCTCTCCAGTAGTAATGGGATCATCTTGCCAAACACTACTGAGTTACCTGACCGGAGCAGTTGTGGCCATTGAAAAGCAAATTATCACGGTAGAAGAATCATTACACTTGGATAAACAGGGGGTTTCGGCCAGGGAACTTTATGAGATAGATATCCAGTCTGGCAATTACAAAACGGCTGCATTCTTAATGCATCCGATCATATTTCGGTTAGTGATCAGGAGCAAGATACACAACCACTCTCTAAGTGCCCAAGAAATCCGGAGGCAATAAGAAAACCAAAGATAGATGCCAAAAAAGATCAGACACCTCCAGGGGAGCCTAAGCCATTGCTCCTAAAGCCTCACAAAAACACAAGCAAGTGTGGTAAAACATTGACTTTATCTAAACTGGGAGAAAATTCAAGGCCCCATTTAAAGCACAACCCACTGTTCCCCCTATTGAGTTAGAAAATGTAACTATTTTAGAAAAAGAATTAGACTCTTTCATAAGAGACATATTAGCGAAGATAGCTGATAGGGCTATCACGATCGAACAAAGATTAATTAACTGCCAAGGAACTGATAACAAAGGTAAACATGATAATCAACCCCAGAATAAAGAGGGCCTTGGGGAATCAACCAGGATTGTGACAACAGGCAACTTCACCATATATAAGCCTTATGAAATAGCCTGTGATAGAGAAGGGATGCAAGGCAATGGGAGTCACATAGCGAAAACACTTCCGACCACAGTAGAATCCCCGAGTTCTCTACCTCCCAATCACTCCAATGCTAAATCAGATAAAGCAAGGCAAGCCTTTAATTGTACAAACGGAAGTTCTTTAAAATCACCTAACAACGAGCACCTCAATTACCCAATTTGAATGAGAACCCCAGTTATTCCTGATTGTCTGGATTTACCACCACCAGCCACGCCATATACAGTTATTCTTGTTAATGTCCCAAGACTAATGGCGCAGGACAATGAACCCTGAGACTCTTTAAGAAATAAAGCATTGCACTGGCTGTGGGCTAAGACAGGGTTAACCAAGATACTCTTTACAGACCTCAAAATGGCGAGAAGAGTTAGTTGGCTCGGAAGAGATGGAAAAACATTACCGGGGGACTGTGTTGTCCTGTCATTTAAAACACCACGCCTAGTAGAAAGCATTCTCTGGAAAGCAGGTAACAACAATATAACAACACAAGGCATTAATGTTCTACCTTTGGGTTATTTTTATCAACCACCCCTTGACATTGGTTTTAGAATGAACAGGGGAGATATATCACGGAACGAATATAATACATTCAATGTGATGGTAAAAAATATGTTTGATCCCTTATCTAAGCTAGAGGAGGTTGATTGACTCGTCATTCAAAAAGGTAGCAACACACCCCACTGGAATAATGATATATTTTCCCCAATAGATATAACTGGTAACACTCTGAAAGGTGTCCCGAAGTCAGAAAAGAATCTCTCAAGTGTTTATGAAGATGAATCACTTGGAAACACCATTATAGGGCCTGATATTTCATTGAGTACCATGGGGGAAAACCAATTAAGCAAGCTGGGTACGACAGAAGACATTCCATTGTGCATTCCAGTGGATATTCCCTAAAGGGAGTTGGGTGCGACACAAGATTTAACATACCCAAACCTAGAACTACCTGACAGGTTAGAAGTCGACGAAGATAAGATGGGGAATGTTTTGGTATTTTTTTGGAACATTGCAGATCTCCGCTCAAAGCTGATAAACCCAGTATGGTTAGAGTTTATTGAAAAGTTTAATATTCTATGTTTTCAGGAAACAGGAATGATAGATGAAACCCATATTAATGGATACAAGACGTTTCATACTCTTGCTGTGTCTGCTAAGCATGGGAGATCTAAGGGGGGTTTATGTGTTTACATCTCAAATCAAGTGAATGTTAATAAGATAGCCCCGATGACATTCTGATATTTATTATCAAATTGTGACCATGTATGTAGATAAACATCATTGTTATGCATTGATACATTTTTATAATAATGCCCAGATGGGATTTAAACAAATTACAGTGTGGGAATGCAAATGAAGTGGTTGCTGTTGGGGGGGGTGATTTAAACACTAGCCTGTGCCCGCTAAGTGGAGGGGAAAAATTGTGGATTCCAATTAGAGAACAATGGTGTATGCCCTCATTTTCCTCATTCAACATACTTTGACCTTTTAAATGAGATTCTATTCTCTTTCGATTTAGGTTTTGCGAATAATCTTCGTTCCCCCCCCAGTTCTTTTTAGTCAGACGTTTAAAGGGAGAGGCACAAATTCAATTATTGATTATATAATACTACCTAACAGATGCACAACAAGACTCATAAATTTTAAAACACATAAGATCACTGAAGGCGACCATTTCCCACTGAGTATAATTCTAACTTGTCCTAACAGAGTGCGAAATACCGAGCATAATCCAGTATCCACGGTCAAAAATATATCTGTGGGCAAAACGAATGGTTATTCTTTACAGTGGGGGAAGCTAGATCCAACGGAGTTCACTAGAAAAATTGTGGGAAAAAGTTATAAGTTCTTTCTAATCTGTTTGGACGAGACAAGCACCCACGCTAATATTCTAGAATCATATGCACAGCTCACAGGTGACATAAAAGATGCCTTATGGGTCAAGAATAGAAAACTAAAAACGAGTAACCGTGGATGGTTTGACTCACATTGCACTAAATCCTGCACAAAATTAAAATATGCTTTGTATAAACCAGAAAGAAATATCAATGAGATAAGGATGTGTAGAAGGGAATATAATCTGACCCAGAAAGCCCGTAAAAAGGAATTAAAAGATGAGACATGGGTAATGCTACATGAAGCATCATAGAATAAGGACAGTGCAGCATTTTGGAGAGCAGGAAACACCCCGTTTCTTAAAGATAAAGATACACCAACTAAAGAGATTGCCATTGCCGAACATCAATGGGTGTTTTTTTTCTCTAAAGTATATAAACTAGAAATGGAGAATAGTATTATAAACAACACACATATATCACAGGGACTAACAACTACAATTCAATATCCCATTGATCTTTTTTTCTTCTTAGAAGAGGTAGAACACGCAATAAATGCAATCAAGGGAGGTAAGGCACCCGGTCCTGACTGCGTCCCAGTTGATCTTTTTAAATCAAATCTGCGCTTATTGGGCCCACTTTTAGCGCAGGTTTTAGCGGCCTGCTGTTCTACTGGATTCATCGAGACGTGGTCAAAATCCATTCTGGTACCTATTTTTAAAAAGGGTGACCGGAAGACTCCAGCGTGTTATCATCCAATATCTTTGCTGGATTCACTAGTAAAGATAGTGGTACGGATTGTGCTCAATCGGCTCCAAGAATGGGCAGAAGATAATCATGAGCTCTCAGATGTTCAATTTGGGTTTCGCCAGGGTTTGGGTGCAATTGAACAAGGATTAAACCTTAATATTTTGATATCGAAGTACATGTGGTCCGAACAAGGTAGATTATATCTTGCCTTCGTAGAACTTAAGGCAGCGTTTGACTGCGTGATACATAGTAAATTGTGGGACATCTTAGCCACTATGGGGATGGAGATGTTACTGATTCAATTTATAAGGCAATTGTACTGTAACGCAAAAGCAAGGGTTCGCTATGGACTTGGAGAATGCACCGTTCAACGTGGAGAGGGCGGTCAGAAAGGGATGCGTCCTGGCCCAGTTTTTGTTTACACTCTATACTAATGGTTTGGAACAAGTATTGATAGAGGAGTGCCAGGACTTGCCACAAATAAATAAGTCTCCCATACCCGCCCTTCTGTACGCCGACGACGATGTGTTGATGGCTGGAACACAACTAGGACTCCAAAGGGTACTCACTAGCTATACTAAGTATATGGAGAAGCTGGGTCTACGAGTTAATATTACAAAAAAAATTATAATGAAGTGTGGTAAAAATAGCTCTAGGTGCAGGGGCATTTTTATCAGCAATAAAAAGGTGGAACCGACCAAAACATTTCCTTATCTAGGTATTTTATTTGATAATAAAGGAAGATGGTACCAGGCTGTTAAAAACAGGAGGTTGCTTTTTATGAAAGCGACTGTCGCCCTAGCCAATTTTGCAAAGAAGTTGGGCAGGAAACCACCTGGGGAGCACATACAAATTTATAGGGCTAAATGTATTAGTATAGCCATGTATGGTGCGGGTGTGTGGGCCTATCGCGATACCAAACTTATACAACAGGTGGAGAACGCTTTCTTAAAATATCTCTTGGCCGTCCCAGATAGTACTTCCACCTACGTATGCCACTCAGAACTAGGATTGCCTTACATTTCAGACTTAATAGAAGTCGAACCAGTTCTGTTGTGGCATAGGATCTGTACTTCTCCAAAAAACACTTTTAATTGTGACATTTTAATGGATAGCCTCTTGTTAGATCGGGCTTTGGAGATTCCTTAGCTGAAATATATAAAAAACTTTATGAATGATTTGGGCCACATTGAATACTTCAATAATCCTAGAATATTACACTCTGTCACCAGAAAGCATTTAAAAAAATGCTGCTTGACACATATAGAGGCAAATAGATTTGCTGTCGAGGCAGCTAAGTCGTCGGTACAATCTAACCAACTCATACTCATTACTTATGGTATGCAGCCATACCTAAACTTTGCACTAAGTGGGTATGACTGTTACGTCCTAACCCTTTTTAGACTTGGATTTGTGTCATCGCTTGATAAGCTTCCCTGAATAAAACAATTGGTCTATATCATTAAGAAGCTGCCAATGTGATAAACAATTTCAGCAAACAACAATGCATGTGGTATTATTTTGCACACTTTTTGTAATGCAAAGAAGGCGATGGATTTTATCAATTTAAGATTGTCAGGATTGAGACAATGCAGGCCAGCGCTTTTATCGCTACAGTTTTTAGAAAATTAATGTTTTGTAAAGTTAATAGCATCTTTTTTTAAAGTACTATAAACTGCAGGAAAGGAATTCTTATTTGAAATTTGGTGGGGGTGATAAAATTAAGTTTTAAATTATTGTAAGAATTAAACGCTGTATTATCGAGTAATTTGTATATAAAAGTACCGTATGCACTTTTTATCATGTAATATGGATGTTTTAAACTGTATGCTTTAATAATTTTTGCACAAAAATCGAATAAAGCTGGCATTGATTGATTGATTGACTGGGATATTGATACAGTATATGAGATGTTGGAAGATCTAGAACATTCAACTGTGTTTTCTTCTGATGAGTTGTCAACATTATGGTCGTCATTTTTACACAAGGCTAGTATACCACATGAAGTGTTTAACTTTACTCAATGGGAAAATTACCCTACACCACCGATGGGTCGTTCTAAAGTATTTACACAAAAGTTTGACTATTTTTCTGGCTATGACACATCTGAATCAACCTCTTTTTATTATAGGCTTGCTCCTTCATCTGCAAAGAAAAATATCTTAACTGACACCAAGCTAATATACTCTGCTTCTTTTCTTTCAGAGTTTTGACTTTTGGAGGGACACAATAGATGGGGAATCTGTTTGGGCGACAACAGATTGCCAGGTTCAGGGGAACTGCAGCTTTATTTAGGGTCTGTTTAAAACAACAACAGATGATTTTCCGTGCCACTGGGCCCACCTGACTCCTCTCCTTCTGTCCCTGTAAGGCTCTGTGGCTCCTTCTGGTCCGTGGAGCTGTCCCCTCCTGTGGCAGTGGAGGTATCCGGATAGGAATAGGAAGTAAGAGAACAACATCAGTCACCTGCACCGACTGCACACACCACAGTGAGTACATCACATCACAGGGCAAGCCCTGGCATCATCAGCTGAACACAGCTCAAAGTGCCAACACTGTTTAGAATAAGCCAATTGTCATTTTCAACATCAACCATGGCACACATATCCCTCCTTGACTTTCACACATATGTCCGTTGCATGTTGGATGCTAATACCCCAATGTGCCAACATGCACCACCCACACATTAGTTGTACATGCAAGTGAACATGTAGGAGTATGTCACTAGACCGACAGCACATCTCTTGTGACTGACTCAGCACAGGTGTCCGGATGAAGGGATGGGCAGAGACTCATTGTGATGCATGCCAGCAACACACACTATGATGTACCCATGTCCTGATGGGCAATGCCACAATGGGGTGCATGGTGCACACTTGAACACAACACAGGCTCACTCATAGCAAGTTCAATGCCATGGCACTGGGATGCCCTGAAAGTCAGTCAACACTGTCTCCTGTCACAGGGGCAGGGCATCCAGACAACAACAATATGCACTGACTCACAATCCTAGCTCAGGGGCAAATCTGACTCTGTAGATGACCGGCGTACTTGCCCATCCCATGCAAACAACATATCCAGGACCCAGAAGACCCCACATCATGAAAATCAGACATATGAGTCTCAGCAAACACAAATCCATGTACATTAACACATCACAGTCTGCCATGCATATAACCCAGCTGCATGAGGGACAGAGTTGCATACACCATTGTGCGCTGTCAGATGATCACACACCTATATGTCACACAGGTCTTGTCTCCCACAGTCACATTGCAGATGTCATGCTGACCCTCTGAATCATGGACACCCCAGTTGTACGTAGCAACAAGCCACACCCTAATGATACAGAGGCACACACCTGAGGGCACATTTCACAAAGCACAAACTGCAATTTCATACACAGGAGTGGGATTACAGAGGGTTTCTGAATGCCCTTGAGGGGGCAGGACTGGGCAGGACTAAGTGAACCAGTGTTTTGCCCCGGACAGTAGTCAGGTGGCTAAGCAATTGTGGCATACTTGCTATACCTACTCCTGATGCCCAAAAATTGTAGTCCCCTGCTGCATGGTTTTGTATTGAATACCCCAGAAACATGTTGCGAGTCAGACCAGCAATTGGTACATATCTCAAGGGCACACACAGTTCACATGTCAGATCTCAGGCATTGTGTAAACAATTGACCCACCCATGAAACACACAAAAGAGTCACGGGAACTGATGCTGACTGGTACCTGATACATAGCTGACTGCAGGGACACAGTGCCCTAGTGACACAAGCAAAAGACTGTAGGGGCCACACCTGTGGAACAGATGAGGAGGGTGCATCACACAGATGAGGGACCTGATTTTGGGACTACAAGACCTGCATAATGTGGAAGTGTGACCCGGACAAAAGACTGCTATTTGCATGTCTGACATAGTACACAGATCAGGCATGGACTTACCCCCTTCCTGCTGCTGTCTGGCCTTCAGCTGCCTATCCAGGTCCGGGAAGACCACCGCCAGTATCCGGAGCATGTGGGGAGTCAGGGTCCGGTGTCCGCCCCTCCTGCGTGGAGGTGACAGCTTCAGCTGGACTCTAGCTATCCTCCGGGTCCAGCCCCGAAGGTCCTGCCACCGCTTCTGGCAGTTGCGTATGCGGCACTTGTAGACCCCCACAGAACGAACAGCCCGGGCGATGGTCAGCCAGATCTCCTGCTTCTGGTGAGCATCAACCTGTGAGGAGGACAATGTGAAAAGTACATTAACACACATACCCCAAATTTGTGCAGCACACAATTAGATATACATGTCATCATCACAAAGGGAAATTAATTGCACAGGTAGTGCAACCCTGGGGAATGAAAACTCACATGCATGTCTGAGATGTTAACAATGCCTGGATAGTTTAAGCTGGCAAAAATGCACTTTAGCAGCAGGAAAACTATTCAGTACATGTACCTACACACTTTGGGGGATGAAAGTAGTCAGTGAGAATCATTGCCACTGCTGTACACACTGCTATTACTGCTAGTCAGACAACATGCATAATTAGGAAGGCAGTGGACAGCACACTCACCTGCTCCCCTGGTGTCCCATAGAGCTTTCTGTACTCTGGAAAGAGCCCATCCAGCAGGGCCTGGTTCTCCTCCTCAGTGAAGGCTGGGGCCCTCTCCAGAGTACGTGCCATAGAAGGAGCCAGAGGATGCAGAGACAGCAGCAGTGGTAGCAGGGATGTTGTCCAGTAGCATGTAGTGCAGGCAAGTGAGCTCCCTGGGGTCCAGCCAGCCTTATATCTGTGCTGCAGAGGGCAGACTCTGTGCCATGTATCCAAAGTGATAGGTCCAACACGGTTGCATTCTATGAATCTGGCCAATCCATTCAAAAGTACGACTCGTACATGCCTTCCGCATCGTTCAAATCTTCACCTTCATGGAACACTTGAAATTGCAACGTTGTTGTAGGCATCCAACTGAATTTCCAGTGCACAACTCGTACAAGTTTTGAATCCGCATCCGTCTCCATGACAGTCCTGAGCCAATGGGTGCGCCCGGCTCGTTCAACTGACTGTACAACGCGTATTTTGAATGTACACATGCACCCGTCTCCATACAATTCAATGGCCAAGGCATACGCCTGTCTCGGACCATGCCTGTCCGACACGTATGCATGATAGTCACCCGCGTCGGACCTCATTGGATTCAATGACAAGGCGTACGCACGGCTTGGACATGACCCGTGCAATGCGTACGCATTGTCACCCGCGTCGGACCTCATTGCATTCAATGACAAGGCGTACGCACAGCTCAGACATGACCCGTGCAATGTGTACGCATTGTCACCCGCGTCGGACCTCATTGCATTCAATGACAAGGCGTACGCACGGCTCGGACATGATCCGTGCAATGTGTACGCATTGTCACCCGCGTCGGAGATCATTGCATTCAATGACAAGGCGTACGCACGGCTCGGACATGACCCGTGCAATGCGTACGCATTGTCACCCACGTCGGACCTCATTGCATTCAATGACAAGGCGTACACACGGCTCGGACATGACCCGTGCAATGCGAATGCATTGTCACCCGCGTCGGACCTCATTGCATTCAATGACAAGGCGTACGCACGGCTCGGACATAACCCGTGCAATGCGTACGCATTGTCACCCGCGTCGGACCTCATTGCATTTAATGACAAGGCGTACGCACGGCTCGGACATGACCCGTGCAATGCGTACGCATTGTCACCCGTGTCGAAGCTCATTGCATTCAATGACAAGGCGTATGCACGGCTTGGACATGACCCGTGCAATGCGTATGCATTGTCACCTGCGTCGGACCTCATTAGTGTAACTATTAGACGGATGCAACACACAAATACTGGCCATGGACACCTGCACACACCTGCCACACTATAGCATTGGCCACACAGTGTCCCATGGCATGTGAGGCTGCATTCCCTGTGTGTTTGAGGGGGCCACAGCAGTTTTTTTGTCTGGCACTTTGTGCAGCCACTCCCAGGCTGTTATCTTGTACATGGGGGGAGAGTCCTTTGTGTGTTGTGCACATTAGCACTGTGATGTGTAATTGGACAGTAATTGGCATGAGTGAAGGCCACAGTGTCAGGTTGGATATGTTTGGGGCATGTCACATACACCCTGAGTCCTGGGGGTGATGGCATGTACCTCACAGTGAGACCTGTAGCCCCAATACTGATGTGCACCCACAGTCTGTGTGCATGTTGTGTCTCAGATGTGTCTGATCACATGTTACCAATGGGTGACAGTCTCCACATCCATGTGGTATATGCATCAACCTTGATGGGGTGTGTGTCTAAGAGATGTACATGTATGGCCGGCATGAACAACAGTGGCCACTACCTGTGGGACTTACGCTTGCCTTGTGGTGTGTATGTGCTATGTCATGTCTATTGCTGTGTTGATGTGGCAATACAGGGAGCCTGGTTTTGTGCATGGCAAAGATCTGTGATGCCTGGGAGACATGAGTCCTCATTTGTCACTGGGGTGGGTTTTTTGAACGTTGCAGCAGCACATAGGTTAGGTGACACAGCCAGATGATTAGCCCATTGCACTACATGGCACTCATGTGGACATGTGGAATTGAGAGGTGAGGTGGTGGTCTTGTAGGTGACATGTGTGTCCATGCCCAACAGCACACACCTCAGTACATTGTGTAATGTCATGAACTAGCATGTGATAGTGATCGTGGTCATGGCCACATGGGGGGATGTACTGACAATCTTCCTTTGTGCTTCTCTGTACTGCAGGGCACCAGCTGTCCATCGTCCGTTCCCAGACCTTGCAACCATGCAGGAACGCGACAGCATCAGACGGTACTGCTTCACCAGGCCACTGATTGAGGAGTTGGCAGAGCAGTTGGCACCACATCTGCTACCTGGCCGGACATACCCTACAGCACTGACCCCAGAGGTGAAGGTGATGGCAGCCCTGCACTTCTTTGCTACCGGTACCTTCCAGTACAGTGTGGCTACTGCTGGTGGTATGTCGCAAACGATGTTTAGTTGGGTGCTACGCAATGTCTTGGAGGGGATGTTGCAATTCCTCGACCTGTATATCAAGTTCCCGAGCCAAGATGAACTCCCTGAAAATAAGGATGCCTTTTATACACTGGGGAGGATTCCGAACGTCATTGGATGCATTGATGGGACACATGTTGCCCTGACACCACCACAGGCACATGAGCAGGCATACCATAACAGGAAGCACCACCATTCGATCAATGCTCTGGTGGTCTGTCTTGCAGACATGTTGATCACACATGTGTGTGCACGGTTCCCTGGTTCGGCGCACGATGCCTACATTATGAGGAGTAGTCACATTGCAACGCTGATGTCACAGATGCCAGCTCAGCGTGCCTGGCTTGTCGGTGTGTGTACTGACTGTTTCTCATTGTGTGTGTTTGTCTGTGTTGTATTCCGCACTCCTACAAAACTCATCTACTTGTTCATTTTTGTTTGTGTAGGTGACTCCGGATACCCCAACATGCCGTGGTTGCAGATACCCCTCAGGAACCCTGTGACACCAGCCGAGCTGCGCTACAATGAGGCACATGGTCGGAGCAGGAGGGTGATTGAGCGGACATTCGGCCTCCTGAAAAGCCACTTTCGCTGCCTGGACAAGACCGGAGGGGCCCTCCCATATGAGCCTGCAAAGGTGTGCAAAATAATGCTGGTCTGCTGCATGCTACACAACATGGCGGTGCGGAAGGAGGTGCCTCTCATCCAGGATGAGGATGACGACGACCAACGTCCAGCACCTGTGGAGGATCCCAGCGTGGGCCAAGATGCCAGTGATGATGAAGATGATGGTGACGTCCACTCCCAGCTCATCAACAACTTCTTCACCTGTATCTGAGTTTCCAGGGTTGTTATGTGAATGTATGGAGGTAGCCTGGAATGTGTTGAGCCAGCTCTGTTGCTGTCTGAGTGTGTCTGTGTGCCACTTGACTGGATGCGTGCTGTGATGTGTCCATTCAGCGGGTGTGTACTCCACAATAGGGTAGTACTGCTGACTAGTGTCTGTGTAGGTGTTTTGCAACATGTTTTGTGCATGTGTATTGCATTTCTCTCCTGTTCGTCTGTGCTTTTGACTGTATCTTGTCTGTCCTTCCCAGGGTCCTTTGCTTGTTGTGTGGTCAACACTGACCCCCAACACCCAGAAGCCAACACCAGTGTGGAAGTTGACAGTTCCCATCAACTGATGTACCACACATCCCTGGACTTCTATTCTCCAACAAATTGTGAGCGTGTGTCCACTGTTACGTAGAATTACCGTGCAACTATTGTGGAATAAACGTGTTGCTGATGTGTAATGAACCTGTGCTACGCTTTGTTATGTGCGTTGTCTGTCTTCCCACATATGACTGACATCTGCTTACCTCACCTGTGGACTTGTTACCACTGACTGTGCTTGGTGTTGTGTCTGTGCATGCCAATGTGTTTCAGGTCAACATCATTGTGTGTGATGAGTAACATGGCCATGGTGAGTATGTTTTGTGTTGCCATAGTGGTGTGTCTCCCTCACATGTGTCACATCCCCATGACTGACCTTATGTTGGTCACATTGTTGCAGTATTTGGCATGCACTGTGTTGTGTAGCAGATCGACTTCGCCCTGAACATGACAAGTTTGAATCACAACAGAGACAAGTATGGTGTACTGGTGTGTTTATTTACAAACATGTGTGAGTGAAGTGCACAGGATGGTGGGTGCTGTACAGTGGTTTGGGAATCCAAAGTTCACATTGGAGTTGGAAGTGCTGGTAGATGAAATGTCCAGAGTAAAGTCCACAGTCGTCTGCTACATTGGCCCAACATGAACCCTCCATGTCATGTGGGCGAGTTGTGTGCGATTGGACAAGGTGAACGGGTTGCGCACAAAGAACATTGTCCAGAACAGGTTTAGAAGCCCTGGGGGATGTGCTGGGACATCTGCCTCTCACATGTCCTTCTTCGGACGACCCCTCTTCTTCCGGGGGGGATCCTCATGTGCAGGCCTCTGCGGTGCAGGGGACTCTCCGCCAGAGTCCTCCTCCCTCCCTGTGGCGCTGGCAGATGGTGTTGCGACAGATGTTGTGGGCACAAAGGGGGGTGGGGACAGGTTGGTGTTGATCTGGTGGAAGCATTGTAGTATGTCCCGAGGCACCGCAGTAAGGGCATCCCACTTTGTCTCCATGCGGGCATGGTGGGCGACCTGCTTGTGTTGCATGTCCTTGAGGATCCCCACTACCTGGCCAAATCCTCTGGTGCTATCCTGGTACGCATCTATGATGCGTGCCAGGTGGGGGTCATCATGCAGTCCAGACCCCTCTGCAAGGTGTGCCCTGTGCCTCCCACCCCTCCCAACACCCCTCTCCACACGGACAGGACGAGTGGCGGTACGCACAGGTGACCCTGGGACCCCTTGGGTGGTGTTGCTGGTGGTGTTGGCTGTAGCTTCCGGGGGATCCTGTGTCCCTGTGCTGTGGGTATTGATTGTCCTTGGTCTGTCCGTGTTGGCGGGGGTGCCCTGTCGGTGTCCAGATGCTGGAGGCGTGGGTACAGGGGGGGCAGATGTTGCTGCTGCTGGTGCTGCATGATGGCTCACACCGGAGGGGCCAGGTTGGTCGTCATCATCCGAAGAGGACAGTGAGCGAGTCAGACCAGAGAGCTCAGTGTCCAACAGAGTCTGAGACTGGGTATCCTCGTCATTTGGCACTGGGTGCCCAGCATGACCTGTGTTTGGAAGAGACACACAATGTGATTTACGTTTCTATATGCATCGTTGGTTCACAAACATGACATTTTCTACTTTTCAAACAAATACCTGCCTGTACACTGCTTTTTCCCACCTTGTCACAGACAGAGTTTGATCTTGTTGTTGGCCATTTGCCAGCATGGCCTTGTGCTCCCCACAACAGAGCTCAGTGTCAGACATCTTGTCGGTCCCTTCCCACACCCTGTGAGATGAGTATGTTTCAGGTTGATCTTGCTGGGCCATGTGGGTGGGTGTAGGTTGTCTGTGACTGTGAGTTCCATCATACTCTTGGCTACACCCCCCTTCCCAGCATGCCCATGCTTCCTCCCTCTTGACTCTGCTTCCCTGTGAGGGGGTGTGACAGCAATGGCAAGATGGCTGACTGTGAAATCCTGGTGTTTGGCTACATGTCCCAAGTGAGCTCCTGTGCTTCACACAGCAGCACCCAGTACAGGGTATCTTTTGCTGATATTTCAATGAGGTGTGTGTCAATGCATTGTACCCGGTGAATTGTGTGGAGTTTGTGTTGGGGGTGTCTCCCCATGCTGATTAGTATGGTCAGGGCTGTCAGTCCTCCTTCCCATCATGACATGTGCTTCCATTGTAGGGCGTGCAAGTTGTCTTTCAGGATGTCAGTCAGTGGTGTCCTGCTTCTGATATACGCACATGCCCTAGCAGGGCCTTGTGCTCCCCACAGCAGGACACAGTGTCAGCCATCTCGTCAATCATTTTCCACTCCCTGTGATGTGGGCATGTTTCAGAGAGGTCTTGATGGGCCAATCAGGAGGGGGAGCATTATCTGTGACAACAAACCCCATCATGCTTTTGGATACACTCACTTCACATGCATCCCCACTATTCCTTCCTGACAGTCAGCTGCATTGTGAGGTGGTGTGTTTGTGGTGTCAAACTGTCTGGCTGGGTGTATTTGGCTTAGTGACACTGGCTTGCTGTATTTGTTTGTAGGTTGGTGGATGTCATGACACAGTCCCCAGTCACTATGAGATGGCAGTGTGACTGGCATACACATCTTGGGTTGATTATTGGTTAGTGTAGCTTTGCTTGGGGTGCATGGTTTCACTGCCCCCTTGCCACACAATCTTGGGTATGTTGTTTGTGTACTCACCAGTCTCTAGGATGTCTGTTAGGACGTGGACGCTCTCTGGTGGTAGGATGTCCCGCACCTTCTCCTCCCAGGTCCTGAAGAAGACTGGTTTGGCAGGAGGGCCCCCGCCGGTGCACTGACTCAAGGTACGATCTTTTTCGATGAGTTTCTTGACTCTCCTGCGCACATCATACCACCTGTTCTGGATATCGTCCTTTGTGCGCAACGTTGGTGCTTGTACATTCACCTTGTCCACAATCCTCGCCCACATCTTGGTTTTCTGTGAGATGGGGGTCCTTTGAACCAATGTACCAAACAAATGTGGCTCTACTCTGATGATCTCATCTACCAGCACTTCTAACTCACTATCTATGAGCTTTGGATTCTTCTTTGGAGGCACAGTGATGGGTGGTGGTGGTGGGGATGTGTGTGTGAGGGTGCAAGTGATGGTGGTTTGGTGTTGGTTTTGCTGTGTGTATGTGTGTGTGCTTTTGTATGAGGTGCTGATGGTGTGTGGGTTGTGTGATGGGTGAGTTGTGAGTGTGTCTGTGGTTGCTGTGTGATAGTGTTTCCTGATGGCTGTGTCTCCTATTTGCAAGGGATCATGGTAGTGATTGAAGTCCTTTATATAGGTGGAGTTGTGGGTGTGTCTTTGTTCCATGTTTTTTTATTTGATATTTATTGGCTTTGTCATTGCTTGTTTGGTCCTTTTTTTCTCTCTTTTCCTTTGGGTTTTCTAGGCATGAAGGAGACATTCTTCTGACCGAGACGGATGCTGATGTTGGTTCGTGCGGGCTTCTCCGCCTCGTTCACGCTGACTATCTTCTGTGTTTAATACGCGTCGGTCACGGAGATCTCTATTACGTGTGGGCCCGGTTTTCTGTGAGTGTCGGTCGTGCGGCTTGGTCTCCGTGCGAGTCGGTCTTGTTTTACACACATTGCATCGTACTGCACGGGTCGGACCTCTCGGGTTCATTCCGGGTTCGTGTTGGTCGGTGAAACTCACGTCGGTTTTCCAGCCGCATCACTATTTTCCCTACGGCTCAGTCGTACGGCTTGTATTCCGTACGTGTCGGTTGTAATTCACACGCGTTGCATCGTACTGCACGGGTCGTACAGCGCTGGTCCGTGTCGGACGGTCTCCAGTCCGGGTCCGTGTCGGATGGCACGTTTTGCGACCGGAATCGGAATCGGCCCCATATAGTCGTGGCAAGATTTGGGTCCTATGATTAAGACACTCACCTCCAGAGAGACCCTGGGCGGGTGACTCTTATATCTCTAGCAATGGAGCAGAAGGTACATCAGGAGTAAATTTGTCCGGCAGGCTGCGGGCTTGGGGTGTCAGCACCACTTAACACCTGAGCACATACCATTGCAAGATGTTGCATATGAGGACTACAAAGAAAAAAAAGAATATCGTGGTCAAGAATAGTAGTTATCAATTTTATTTTAATTAAATTTTGACTTTGTAGTTCCGTAGTGTGTTGTGGGTTTATAGGGAAATCAGGTGGGCAGTGATTTAATTATAATAAATTATTGATTATTTTTTATTTATTTAATTTAGATTTTATAGTGTTAATTGTGGGTAGTAATGTACTATTAATTAATTCCGAATTGGTTGGTAATTAATATTAATTAATTAACTGGTAATTAATTATGGTAATCATGTTATTTTTTAGGAGCGGGTTGTCAGGTTTATAGGGGTTAAGGGTGGGAAGTAATTTAACTATCATAAATTAAATTTTTTTAATGTATTAATATTTATTTAGTTTAGATTTTATAGTGCTATTTGTAGGAAGTAATGTATTATGAAGTAATTAATAATTGGTTGGTAATTATTATTGTAATTAATTATGTTAATTGTGTAATTTGTTTAAAAGTGGGTTGTGGGGTTTATAGGGGTATAGGCTGGGAAGTAATTTATTTTTAATTAATTATTAATTATTTGTTAATTAATGCTAACTAATTAATTGTAATTTAAATATGGCAATTGTGTAATTAATTTTATATGTGAGTTGTGGGGATTATAGTGGTAAATGGTGGGAAGTAATTTATTTTAATTAATTATTAAGTAGTTGTTAATTGATATTATTCTCTTATTTTAAAATTAATTACGGAAATTGTGTAATGATTTTTAGGTGTGGGTAGTGGGGTTTATAGGGGTAGAGGGTGAAAAGTAATTTATGTTTAATTAATTAATAATTAGTTGATCATTAATATTATTTCATCAATTGATAATTAATTAGGGTAATTGTTTATTTTTTTGTGTGTGAGTTTTGGTTTTATAGGGGTAACGTTTGGGGAGGTAATTAATTTTTATCTGTTTTAATTTGTTTTTTAATTAATAATATTTCTTTCATTGATAGTTAATTATGCTAATTAGGGAGGTACCTTTTTAAAATGTAGATGTGTTCTGTGGATTGTGCGGTGTTATACGGTAGGAAATAAAAAAGATTACATTTATGTAATAATTAATGCTTTTGTTTATAAATAATTTCTAATTAAAAATAGTAATTTGTAAATTATTTTGAAATTAATTCAATATAATATTTCTAGGTATTTGTCATATCTATATAACATTATAATGTGTTTCTATTTTTTAGATTTTTTTATATATTTTTCATTTTGTTTTATTTTGTAATATTTTGTGTTAGTGATATTTTGTTTGTTTTGAATTTTGAACTGACTGGAGTGGGAATATTAATTGTTACCCCTCCCCTATCCAACACTTTCCCTATTGTTGCAGTCACGGGAGTGGGAATAGTATTTTCTACCCCTCCGCTATACAACACTTTCCCTACTGTTGCACACACTGGAGTGGGAATAGTCATTTTTACCCCTCCGCTATCCAACACTTTCCCTACTGTTGCACTCACTGGAGTGGGAATAGTCATTTTTACCCCTCCGCTATCCAACATTTTCCCTACTGTTGCAATCACTGGAGTGGAAATAGTAATTTTTACCCCTCCACTATCCAACACTTTTTCTACTGTTGTACTCACTGGAGAGGGAATAGTAATTTGGACCCCTCCGCTATCCAACACTTTCCCTACTGTTGCACTCACTGGAGTGGGAATAGTAATTTCTATCCCTCCGCTAGCCAACGTTTTCCCTACTGTTGCACTCCCTGGAATGGGAATAGTAATTTTTAGCCCTCTGCTATCCAACACTTTCCCTACTGTTGCACTCACTGAAGTGGAAAATGTAAGTTTAAAGACTTTAAAATAGTTTAATGTTTTAATGTATAGTATATAGTTTTTTATTTAGATGTTATTTTATTGATGTATGTGTATATATATATATATATTTATATATTTATTTGAACATTTTCATATATACAATTATAAAATAAATTAATATTAATCGTTTATTAATTGTTTTAAAGTAAATATATATATTACATTTTATTACCTACTGGCAGTCGCCAGTCGGTAGTTAGAGTTAGGACCTATTTTCTATAGGAAATCCGAAACATTCTATTTCGAATACCGTTGGCGTCGATTGATGAATCTTCGCGAAATTTTCCAAACTTTTGGCCAGCTCCGGTCCGCTCCTATCCGGAAAATTTTACGGTGATTCATCAAGCAGGGGTCGAGAAAAAAGGGGGGTCCCAAAACACGTTTTCCCCATGCATTTTCCCATAGGACCTGTTGATGCAGCTACAGCCCGAAGTGCTAAACGGAATTACACCAAATTTGGCAAAGATGTAGTCCTCAGTTCAGACTCATGCCTTTTGCTTAAATGGTGTAAATCCATTCAGTAGTTCCTGAGAAAATCAAAAGTAAAATAACATATATATTTGGGCGGAGCCTAACCACACATCTCATCGTGAGATCTGATTGGCTGTCAGCACTTCATCCAAGAAGTGTTGGCAGCCATCTTGGGACCAATATACATGATAGCACCTCATTAAAAAGCATTGCAGTTAATAGAAGGTTTTAAGACTTTAGTTACATTATAAATCATTTGTTGATGGTACCATACTCATTTTAGGAATTGTGGTGTGTTCTAAGGTGATTTTACCAAGTGAAAAAGCCTTCTGCTGTGATATCATGAATCATGTTTGAGAGAAAACTATTTTCTCATGCTTTTCTATTTTTTAGATTTTTTTTATATATTTTTCATTTTGTTTTATTTTGTAATATTTTGTGTTAGTGATATTTTGTTTGTTTTTAATTTTGAACTGACTGGAGTGGGAATATTAATTGTTACCCCTCCCCTATCCAACACTTTCCCTATTGTTGCAGTCACGGGAGTGGGAATAGTATTTTCTACCCCTCCGCTATACAACACTTTCCCTACTGTTGCACACACTGGAGTGGGAATAGTCATTTTTACCCCTCCGCTATCCAACACTTTCCCTACTGTTGCACTCACTGGAGTGGGAATAGTCATTTTTACCCCTCCGCTATCCAACACTTTCCCTACTGTTGCAATCACTGGAGTGGAAATAGTAATTTTTACCCCTCCACTATCCAACACTTTTTCTACTGTTGTACTCACTGGAGAGGGAATAGTAATTTGGACCCCTCCGCTATCCAACACTTTCCCTACTGTTGCACTCACTGGAGTGGGAATAGTAATTTCTATCCCTCCGCTAGCCAACGTTTTCCCTACTGTTGCACTCCCTGGAATGGGAATAGTAATTTTTAGCCCTCTGCTATCCATCACTTTCCCTACTGTTGCACTCACTGAAGTGGAAAATGTAAGTTTAAAGACTTTAAAATAGTTTAATGTTTTAATGTATAGTATATAGTTTTTTATTTAGATGTTATTTTATTGATGTATGTGTATATATATATATATATTTATATATTTATTTGAACATTTTCATATATACAATTATAAAATAAATTAATATTAATCGTTTATTAATTGTTTTAAAGTAAATATATATATTACATTTTATTACCTACTGGCAGTCGCCAGTCGGTAGTTAGAGTTAGGACCTATTTTCTATAGGAAATCCGAAACATTCTATTTCGAATAACGTTGGCGTCGATTGATGAATCTTCGCGAAATTTTCCAAACTTTTGGCCAGCTCCGGCCCGCTCCTATCCGGAAAATTTTACGGTGATTCATCAAGCAGGGGTCGAGAAAAAAGGGGGGTCCCAAAACACGTTTTCCCCATGCATTTTCCCATAGGACCTGTTGATGCAGCTACAGCCCGAAGTGCTAAACGGAATTACACCAAATTTGGCAAAGATGTAGTCCTCAGTTCAGACTCATGCCTTTTGCTTAAATGGTGTAAATCCATTCAGTAGTTCCTGAGAAAATCAAAAGTAAAATAAAATATATATTTGGGCGGAGCCTAACCACACATCTCATCGTGAGATCTGATTGGCTGTCAGCACTTCATCCAAGAAGTGTTGGCAGCCATCTTGGGACCAATATACATGATAGCACCTCATTAAAAAGCATTGCAGTTAATAGAAGGTTTTAAGACTTTAGTTACATTATAAATCATTTGTTGATGGTACCATACTCATTTTAGGAATTGTGGTGTGTTCTAAGGTGATTTTACCAAGTGAAAAAGCCTTCTGCTGTGATATCATGAATCATGTTTGAGAGAAAACTATTTTCTCATGCTTTTCCCACAGAGATTTGGAAGGTGATCTATAAGCTAAACTGAGAGCATATTTTCTGTAAATTCACATTATCTTTCTCAGTCATGTGAGAATGAAGTCTGACATTCTCAGTAAAACATGTACATCCAACAAGGGCAGAGACTGTCAGTTGATTCCTTTGTGTTCTACTGCAGCTTCCCAGAGGGTTCTAAAGAACAACTAGAGCACTAACAGTCCTACTTATGACAAACGTATGGCACACCTGAAGCCATCTTGGTTGGAATAAAGTGGTAACATTTATTTAAAAAAGGAACAAAATGAGGGGGTTCATTTTGCCATAGAAAGTATGAATAGTGCTGCAGAAAGAAAAATTAGGGCACATTTTGAGTGACTTCTCAAATCCTCTTCTATTTCATTAAAAAATTCTGACATGCAGACTGAAACATGCACTTTCAATACCTGCAGCAGACTTCCCTGGTGAGCAGTAGCTTTACTACAGTGATCTAATAAGCAACTAGAGTGCTAACATTCTGAATTTATGGCAAATGTGTGACACATCTGAATGCCTTCTTGATGGAATCAAAGTAAAAAACTGAAAGTATTTCCTACTGAGGAGACTGCAGTAAATGAGGAAATTAGGAAACATCATAACAAATAAGTCTCCCAAAATGGCCACCAGAGACAAAAGAGCCCAAATGTAGCCCAAAATCACCCAGATATAGCCCAAGTATAGCCCAATGACAGAATGTCCCAGAGTGTTCTTAAGAACAACTAGAGTGCTTACTGTCTTACTTATGACAAAAGTATGGCGCACCTGAAGCCATCTTGATTGGAATAAACTGGTAACACTTAAAACATTTAATTTAAAAAGGAACACAATGAGGGGGTTCATTTTGCCATAGAAATTATGATTAGTGCTGAAGTAAGAAAAATTAGGGCACATTTTGAGTGACTTCTCAAATCCTCTTCTATTTCATTAAAAAATTCTGATATGCAGACTGAAACATGCACTTTTAATACCAGCAGCAGACTTCCGTGGTGAGCAGTAGCTTTACTACAGTGATCTAATGAGCAACAAATAAATCTCCCAAGATGGCCACCAGAGACAAAAGAGCCCAAATGCAGCACAAATATCACCCAGATGTAGCCCACATGTAGCCCAATGACAGAAGTGTGCAAAACACTTATTTTTTGTGTATTTGCAGTTTTATATAGGGCACACTTGTCATGTATTGGAGTGCTTTGCATGAGCATTGGTTACATCACCCAAGATTCATTTCGGTTGTAGACATGGGGAGATTAAGTGATTTGGCCAGAATCACAGAATGTTGAGCTGAAGCAGAAACTCCAACCTGGTTCCCCAGTTGCAAAGTCTGCAGCTCTGGAAGTAACACCACATCCTCTCCCCTAGGTGCAACATTTAATCAAGTGGTCAACTGGATAAAAAAAACATAAAGATTACAAATAAAATAAAAGTTCTTTGTCGCTTTTAGTTTTTTAGAGCACTAACCATAATATTGATGCAAATAAGACCCTCTCATATATGTAATTTCTAAAGGAAATACTCTAGGTATTACAGTTTTGATTACATCAAGATGACGTCAGGCGTTCCACACTTTTGTAATAAATATAGAATGTTAGCAATCTAGTTGTTCATTGGGATACTGTTGAGAGGCAGAGGCCAGGGGCACGGACTCTGAAAATTGAAGGCAGGTAGGAGAGTGCAGATGTAACAATTTGACCACATTGGGCAGGCAGGAAGGGCAGTGGCAGCACAACAGACTATGGAGGGCAGTGGAAAGGGGGACAGGGGCAACAAATCAACAATACAGGACTGGCAAGAGAGGCTGTGGCAATATAATAGACCATTGTGGGCAGAAGGAAGAGGCAGTGATAGTACAACCATACATGCCAACAGAGCCGTTTCAGCCAGGAAACGTCCAATGTTTTTAAGCTCAAATGGGCTTTATTTGATCTGTCTCCTATCTACAATCTCCTCCTTTTCAATGTAACTGAAAGGGGAAAATCAATACCTCAGTTTTTTTTCAAAATCTCCCTCTTACCAAGTTCAAAATGTTCGCAAGTATGGTACATTGGATCATGGTAGGCAGGAGGAATTGGGGTGGGGACATGGACTCGGATAACAGAGGACAGGAGGGACATGGAGAGGTGCACCAAACTGACCCTGCAGGGCAGGCATCAGGGTTTGCAGCAGCACAATACACCACACTGCACATGCAGGACGGGAGTGCAGCACAACAATCAATAGAAAGCAATAGGGAGGGGACAGGACTATGCACATGGACAACAGAGAACAGAGGGGTAAGAGGTAATGGTAGCTAGCTGACCATAATGGACGGACAGGAGAGAAAGCTGCAGCATAACAGACCATAAAGGGCAGGAGGGACGGATCAGGGGCATTACAATGGAACAGACAAGTCAGGAGGGAGGGAATAGGGGTCTGCACATGGAAACAGAGGGCTGGGGGCAAGGGGGCAGGGCAGGAGCAGCAAGATGACCATAGAGGTCAGAGAGGATGGGCACTAGAAACAAGACACACCATTGAGAGCAACAATGAGACTATGATGGCATACACACAGACCATGGAGGGAAGGTGGGAGGGGGTCAGGGGCAGCTAGCTGACCAAACAGGGAAGGTGAGAGGGGCCATGGCAGCACAGAAGACCATGCATGGCAAGCGGGAGGGTTAGTGGCAGCACAATGGCTATGATGGGCAAGAAGGAGGGTGCAGGGGCATGCACAAAGGACCATGGAGGATAGAAGGGAGAGTCAGGACCTGGGCACAGACAAGAGAGTTCAGGGGAAGGGGCCTCACAAAAGACCGCGCGGGGCTGGCAGGAGGAGCAGTTGCAGCACAACAGACCAGGGAGGGCAGAAGGGTGTGGCAGTAAAATGGACCATGGAGGACAGGAGGAAGGGGATAGGGGCATGGCATGTGGACAGGCAGGGTAGAGGTGGCAGGGACAGGTTACAGTCATCTGACAATGCTAGGAAGGTGGGAGGGGAGTGGCAACTCAACAGAACACTCAGAGTAGATAGGAGTGGCAGGTCCGTGAACATGGTGGGCAAAAAGGATGGAGCAGGGGCATGCACAAAGACATCGGAGGGCAGGGGGGAAGGAGAATAGGGGCAGCAAGCTAAGCACAGAGGCTAAGCAGGAGGTTAATGATGGGCCACATAATTGGGCAATGGAGGGCAGGAGGAGTGGACTGGTACATCATGCTAAATGGAGGGCAGTGGCAGCACATCAGACTATGCATGGCAGGAGGGAGGAGGCAAGTCCATGGATTCAGACAACAGAGGATAGGGAGGAGGTGGATGTGGCAGCAAGCTAACTGTTCAGTGAAGGTGGGTATTAGGAACTTTATTGTTTTTAAAATGTGTGTCTGTGCGAACTACTTAAAATATGAACAAGTATGCAGCATAATCTCACTTTTATTCAGGAAGAAGAGGACGTTTGTGACTGTGACTCCGGGCTCACTTGGCAGAAACACCCCCTGACCCTCCACCCCCCATCGCAAAATGTAATGCCCGTGAAAAGGGTAGGTGGACGCAGTGTTATATAGAACATAGTCCTGAGAGCACGATTGAAAATGAAAACTAGATATAGTATATGCTATAAACTATGCACCAAAAAGTGTGATATAAGATGAACCGGGGCGTGATATACAATATGCAATACATTGTGTGCAATGACAGATTCATTGGAGAGCGCGAGATAGCACAGGCACTAGCGCGTGCTATGCGATATGCGCCTTGGAGTGTAATATGCACAGGGCAGTGTTGTGTAAGCTAACTAGTCTCTAAAGTTGTAATATAAAATATGTGCTGGGGAGTGTAACGTTGCAAATGCACTGTGACAAAGATATGGATCCCAGATTGTAATATGTATGGCATAGCGCTGTGCGTTACAACATAGGCATCGAGGAAGGCACGTTAGATGGGGCAATATAACCCGTGCGAAGGCAAGTGTGGCATGACATATTCATGGGGTGGTGTTACAGTGCTCATGGGCTAGAGAGTGTCATAGCATACGCACTAGCTGGTGGAATACAACACAGAGGTGTGAGGCACTCGGCGGGCACTGGTGGGTGTAACACAGCATTGGGCTCAGCCAGGAGCACGCTGTGACTCTCAAGTGAGGTTCGTCTCCTTTCCAGAGAGTAAAATAAAAAGTATTACACATCCGGCGGTGGATGTGTGTTTTATTAACCGTGAGGGGGGTTTCTTGCATAGTTAGGTCGAATTTTTGTCGAATCCCCTTTGAATGGTTTGGTGTGCGTGTATATTAAATGTGCCCGTCAATAACTACCCATGTTTGTATAAATAAATGACAAGGGTGTTCACTTCGAGAGTACCCACTGGCGGGGGCGCAGGATTAGGCACGGTAGGGCGTCAGACACGTCAGAGCTTCACTAGCGGTGTAAATACATTCCATCCGGATTCATTCTATGCATAGTCGCCTTTTAATGAATATCACGCAAATCGTCATGGTGATAGGTACATACGGTTTGTCCAGCATGTCCTAGGTTTTTCTATAAATTTATAATTTTTTTAAATAATAGAAAACAAAGGCCCGCCCCAGGGGAAGGGGTCCCCGGGGCAATAAGTGGCCTGAGGAGGGGGGCAACGCAGCCCCCTCCTAAAGATTTTTTTTTTAAAAAGGCCATGACCTGGGGGTTGGGGTCCCCGGGGCCGATTGGGAGTGTTGAAGATTGCATTAATCTCTTTGCATGAGCTGAAGGCCATTTTGTACTTGGCAGCCATTTTAGTTAGCTATGTGCTGGACATTTGCTGTTTCCCTCTCCCAGAGTCCTGCACATGCGTAGATGTGCTTAGCTAGTAGAGTGCACCTGTTCCTATTATAGAACTGTCAGGCTGTTCTAACTGATGTCAGCAATTTATTACTCCTCCTACTTGTTGACTGTGCAGTTTCTGTATGACCATCTATGTGCATAACTCTTCTCATGTGTACTTGTACCGCCTTTTTCAGCCCCTGTGTGGGTATAAAAGGACCATGCTTCTTCTGTTCAGTGTGCTACTTCACTCAACACCGAAGGGTGCTGTGTGAATGTAGTTCCACCTCATGAGGTTTATTAAACTTTGTATTTTCTATTCCAGTTTCTGTGCCAACTTCTTCCTATTGGTCTGAGGACTCTGTGCAGAGAAGGGCGAACCCCTTGCACTGGTAGGCCTAGCTGAGGTCACCATCAACAGGAGGGCCAAATGTATTTTTTTCAACAACAAAAAATTAGGGTGCAGGCCCTGGGGGATGGGGTCCCCAAGGCCAGTAAATTTGAAAACGAAGGGGGGCCACATAGCCCTCCTTCTTAAAAAAATAAAATATATAAAAGACCGGCATCGCACCGGAGGCCACACCCCCTCCTTGCAGCACTCTGCAAACGCGCCCCCTGGCCAGTTGTAAGTTGGGGAATTAATTCCCCTTCAATACTGAGGGTCCCTGAGGGCCAACTAGCCCAACAGGTATCTCCAGTATGCGCCAGGGAGCTGCGTTGCAGACAGGTGTTCTGAGGCCATGCCCCTTTTTACACCTCTATGCAACGCAGCTCTGTGGCGCTTACTGGAGGTACCTAGTGGGCTAGTTTGACCCTAGGGACCCTTAGGATGCAAGGGGACTTAATCTCTCAACTTAGAACGGCCACAGGGCGCGTTTACACAGTGGTGAAGGGAGGGGACGGGGCCTGAGGTGACGTGTACAAACACGCCCTGTGGCGCGTTTTAAGTTGGGGAAATAATTCCCTTTCAATCCTGAGGGACCCTGGGGACCAACTAGCCCACCAGGTGCTTCCAGTAAGCACCACTGCTCTGCGTTGCAGAGAGGTGGTGCAGGCCGTGCCCCTTTTTACACCTCTCTGCAATGGCGCTTACTGGACGTACCTAGTGGGCTATTTTGCCCCTAGGGATCCTCAGGATTCAAGGGGACTTAATCTCCCAACTTAAAAAGCGGCCACAGGGCGTGTTTACACAGTGGGGAAGGGAGGGGACGGGGCCTGAGGTGACATGTGCAAACACGCCCTATGGCGCGTTTTAAGTTGGGAAAATAATTCCCCTTCAATCCTGAGGGCCCCTGGGGGCTAACATGCCCACCAAGTGCTTCCAGTAAGCGCCACTGAGCTGCGTTGCAGCGAGGTGGTCCAGGCCGTGCCACTTTTTACACCTCTCTGCAACGCAGCTCTGTGGCGCTCACTGGAGGTACCTAGTGGACTAGTTGGACCCTAGGGACCCTCAGGATTGAAATTAACTTAATCTCCCAACTAAATAGGGCCACAGGGCGTGTTTACACGGTGGTGAATCTAAAAATACAAAGGTATGCTGTTCCTATAGAGGCTGTCAAAGATTGTGGAAAAGTATAAGTCAGGAGGAGGTTCCTCCTTCAGGAAAGAGACCCTCACACATCCGGCAAACTAGCTGTCATATATCGTCAGCAGGTGGCCCAGATGTCAGGTATCATCATCAGGTCTGCTCCGAATCGGGGCGGCGCTGCAATCCCCGATCGGCGACCTTAGAGGCGCCTTTTAGTGGAGATCTTTATTCCATTCATTGCCGGTTGGTGAGTGCAAGTGGGGGCCCTATTGTGATGTGCGTGTGATACTAAGTGTGTTAAAAATAAGTAGTGGAGATCCTAAATAACAAATTTTAATAAGAGAGGTCCCACTCTTAATTAAAAACAATAACATGCGTAATCTTCCAGTGAGGGTGTCCGAATTACGCTCTAGTGAATGGTGGTCAACATGTTTCTTGCATCGGTCAAGTTGGACGCAATTCTTCAGGACCAGAAAGTTCACACACTTATTGGTAGTGGTAGCAACTAATACTTACCACTGATACAGCACCCTAATAAGTGGTTACTTTGAAATATAGAATTGTTACGCCCTGGTATACCGGGCCTCTGGTGTCAGCGAGAAGGCGCTGAGAAAACACTGAATAGTGCAGTGTTGGCAGTCCGCGATTCCGAATGCCTTGGTTCCTAATCTCCGTCCGCGCCAGCACGGTGGTGAAGGCAGGGGATGGGGCCTGAGTTAACGTGTGCAAACAAGCCCTGTGGCGCGTTTTAAGTTGGGGAAATAATTCCCCTTCAATCCTGAGGGAGCCTGGAGGCCAAGTAGCCCACCAGGTGCTTCCAGTAAGCGCCACTGCGCTGCGTTGCAGAGAGGTGGTCTAGGCCGTGCCCCTTTTTACATCTCTCTGCAACGCAGCTCTGTGGCGCTTACTGGAGGTACCTAGTGGTCTACTTGGACCCTAGGGACCCTCAGTATTCAAGGGGACTTAATCTCCCAATTTAAAACGGCCACAGGGCGTGTTTACACAGTGGGGAAGTGAGGGGACGGGGCCTGAGGTGACGTGTGCAAACAAGCCCTGTGGCGCGTTTTAAGAGGTAGTTTTAATCCCCTGCCCTATTATATACTAGGGGCTTACAGATGAGGTCATGCTGATCACAGGGGGACCCCAACGCATAGTGTTCCCTAGTGTATGTAGGTGTTTTCACTGTATTCTGAGTGTCTTTTAACATAGCACTGGCTCTAGGACTGGTTAGTCAGACTCAGTTACCACCAGTATCCGTCTGAAAAAGTTGAGGGTACAGGATGATTTTGCAACAAGGCTTCTTTCTGCTCTTCTGTTTGTTCTTTCTGCACGTTATCCTTCTTCCTGCACTTTGCTTCGTCTTTGAGGACTTCTGTTGCTTCTTTCTGCATTTCTTTTTTTTCTTTCTGTGCGTTTTTTCTTCTTTCTTCACATGTCCTATCTCTGTAGGCATAGTTAGAAATTAGCATTTAAAAAAAACTTTGAATTTCACTGAAAAAACCATAGGTTTCAGGGGCGTTATAGTTAGTTGGACTTTTCACTCGTACAAAACCATTGAAATTCCCCCGTTATAGTTAGTTCAGCTAACTATAACTCGCGTGCCCGCAATGCACTGCTGATGACGTCACATAATCCATCATTCATGTCATGGTCAGTGACAGCACTCATGACATCACTGATGACATCTCAAATGACATCACTGATGACATCATCCTTGTGATAGAGTGGCAGACCTCCTCTCACCCTAATATAACCTTTGATACACACATTCAAAAATAGAAACTAAAATTTTCAAAACAATGGACATACCAATATCAGTTACAACAACCTATTCAGTAATTCTATGATCCACATCCACTCATTCACCAACAGTCCTATACAGTCACTCATACATGTACCCACTCATCATATGTACTCATACACCTATACATCCTGTTACACAACGCCACTCATCCATAGAGTTACTCACACACATAGTCACTCATGCTAATAAAGAATCAATCATCCATTTACTTGCATATACAGTTATACACACACCACCACACTTACTTCTACAGAAACTTACACATACTTAGTCTTTTAAACAATCACTTGTAGAAACACATACTTATTCATACAGGAACTCTTTCAATCTCTCACTCTCACATATACTCACTTATGTACACCAATAGTCACATATACTAGTTTAAAACATATGTAGTTACTCATAAAGACACTATTGAGACAGTCATTCACTCACTAACACACCCATGCACACACTCATCCACCCATACAGTCCTGCACACATGCTGTCTTCAACACATACAAACAGTGAGTCACTCATTCATGCACCTATGCACTACGTAATACCCTCCACCGAACCATACAGACACTCATACTGATACTCAAAAAACCAACTAATAACCTATATAGACACTCATGTAGCTACTCACCAACCCATGCAGCCACTTATACACAAAGTAAGAGACTGATACAGATATTTACATATTTAAACATTACTCACTAAGCCGTGTATTCACTAAGATACACTTAATCAGTCAGTTATACAATCAATTTTTCAAAAACAAATCATCCATTTAGACACTTATATACCCATTTATTCTTCCATCGACCTTGAGATATACATATATACGACATATGTAATTTTCAGAAAAACACACATTCACCGGATGATGTCATCAGTGATGTCATCAGTGATGCCATTTGAGATGTCATCAGTGATGTCACTGACCATGTCATGAGTGATGTAATATGTGACATCATCAGCAGTGCATTGCGAGCGCGCGAGTTAAAGTTAACTGAACTAACTATAACGGGGGAATTTCAATGGTTTTGTACGAGTGAAAAGTCCAGCTAACTATAACGCCTCTGAAACCTATGGTTTTTTCAGTGAATATACATATGTTTACAGTTTTTTAAATTACATTTATTTGTTATATTTGTTCAAATGTATATTAAATCTAATTCATTTTTTAAGTACATTTTATTATTTAATATATTTAATAATATTTTTTATACATAAATTAAAATTGCTATCTTGTACAACTATATTTTTTACATTGATATTTTTGTACTTATAAATATAGGATGTCCATATTTTTTAGTTCGATATTTGTGTATGGGGATATTTTGGGGGTCGATATTCTATCAGTGAACCGTCTTGCAGAACTTCCGCTTCTCACACAACACATCTGGCTGCTTGGAAGATGGCCAATTTTTGGGCACTCAACCTCACCTTTTTATAGTCTCTTTTCACACACCAAGTGCGATTTAGAGTCTGAGTCTTTGAAGTTTTAATTTGGGGTTCTGCTTCTTTTGAAGTGGACACTTCTTTCTTTCTTCTTTCCTCATCGAAGATGTCTGTCTCAGAAGGCATGACTCCGAAGCTCATGGACCTACAATACAATTCATGGAAGTGACCAGTGTGCACACCTGGATGTCAGGCACAGTAATATGTGCATCAAAGCCCTTTCTCTTTTCCTGATATGTGCCCAGACCCCTTCCTTGTGGTCAATCACTGACTCAAAAAGCAACCTTTTGAAGTGCACAGGAAGCCTCTCACTTCCCTCCAGTGTGTATCCCTCCCAGCTCATAGGAATGCAGCAATACAAACCTCTATCTGGGGGGATTTCTCTCCTCCTCATGTTTTTACTAGGCAGGCTTGGGCTTCCCAAAATTGAACCCAGTGTCCTCCATGTAATGTACCATTGCAGGCACACCTACTCAGTGTACACTCAAAGCACGCTTTTGGTCCAGCACTGTTACCTCTATGCATTTTACAGTTACATGTACACATGCATTCAGCACAAACACAGTCTGTGATTGCTGTTCAGCACTGATGCTTTTCTATGTACAACTAGGGTGTGCTATTTATAAAACACACACTGCAAGAACACACACTCACCTTGTACGTGCTGCTCAGCGCTTTATCATTCATGTATTGTGCTTCTGTGCAAGCACACTTACACCTAGCTAATGCTTTCATTGTGCACATACTGCACAGCACTATATCTATCATGTAATGTATTCCTCTCTGGAATACATACACCCAGTACATGTACATATCAACACATGCATTACAAAGTACTGCTCTATCCCTGTACTGTGCCCTTCCCAGGTGCACAAACATCTAGCGCAGAGTTACTACCCCTGTGCTATGTAGCACTATAATTCTAATAATTGTGTAGGCCTAGGGTGAGTCAAGCACACAGCAGCAAAATGTTTAAAAGGTGAGTGAGCCAGTGACAAAAGGTGAAAAAGTCCTGTTCACTACCTCCTACAAGACCACAAGACCACAATCTGTAAGACTGGTGAATGTCATTGTGCACACACATAATCTTTGTTTGCCTATAACAAAAAAATAAGCATTAGGGAATAAGACAACAGTACAGCTGGGCACTTAGGGTAGGAGTACATGCCTTTACTATGCAGAGGACTTTCCCATACCAACACAACTTCTGCCAGCTCTAGGGCAAATAGACAATGTAGTGTGCTGTTAAACAACTGTCTTCTCCCTTTGATCCTTCTGTGTGCATTTCGATGGAAGACGCATCCCAAAAGGAGTCATTGAAGGCGTGTCAGCAGCTCTTTCACTTTGGATCACTTCCTTTCTCTCATCCCATTCCCCTTTCCTCCATAGGCCCCCCCAGCGCTAACCTGTGAATCTCAGGTGGCGAAGTTGCGCTTATGGGGGTGAGGTCGACTTATCAACACCTTGGTAATCCTCCATCACCCCTGCAAGAAGAAGGTCGGTGCTTTTGATATCTTTGTTGCATGTTCAATTAAGAGCAGGCGATGGCGAGTTGTTCTCTTTTAAAGCCCTATTTGCAGTGCAAAGATTGCTGGCATTTCAATGAGCTGTATGTTAGCAGGAGCGGCACAATAAATCACTGGATCATTGTTAGTTCTGCACATGTATGTTAGTAACATGAATACATGTGGAGACAATTGGCAGGAACAGTAGTACGGCATTTCTGTATGCTTTAATTGCATGCTTGTGCAGTACTGTACCCCCGTTTCCAATATGCACACAGAATAATTATCATGAGAGACTTATGCAAGCAGCAATATCTAATTGATGAAATGTCATTTCAGGGGCCTTAAGGTGTGGAAATAAAAACGAGGCTCTTAGTATCATCTAAAGAAAACTTAGGAAGAAGTATTGTTTATTGACAGGTGGATGACGGCACCACAAGAAATCACACGTATGTCAGCTATTCCCACAATGTGCTCATGGATGAATTGTAATACATTGTGGGGAGTGTACGCATTTTTACCTGTTTTTTAATGTGTCAGTGTACGTGTCTGCCTATATCTGAGTCCCCTCATTTGTCCAATTAATTCTCTAGGTGGCTGATGTAGGAGTGTGTAAATATATATGTTGGTATTTTAGCATGCAAGAAAACATTTTCACGGTTTTGGGTGGGATTATTTTTTGTGTGTAAGGACATTTTTGTTGCATTGTTGTGCAGTTTGTGTGGGTATATGTGTGTTGCTGCTTGTGCACTTTGTAACTATACATCAGGCACACACACTGCTTCTATTAGTGAGAGCATGTGGGTAGATGTGCATATATATCAAAACTGGATTCGGTAGGTAGTAAGCCCGGGCAATAGGTTGCATCACTGTAACATCAGATACTCATTAATGTGACACATTAATTGACAGAATGTGAGAAGTTGGCCTGGTATATGCTGTCCCCTAATTAAAGTGGGTACCGTGCACCAGTCCAAACAACCCTTATGATGATTTAAGAGGTCATAGGTAACCTTAGAAAGCTTTCCAAGTGGTAGCTGTGGAGAGCAGCCTTCAGGCTTAGTCTTGAAGGAATGTTAAGCAGCTTGTTTTATCAGAATGCAATCTTATAGTATTGGTTAAATGAAAGGAGAACCACACAGTAGTTATAAAAGTATGTATTTATTAGTATAACACTATCTAGTATGACACAGTATCTCCTACACAGAGATAATCACAAAGCACACGATACTTAAGCACAGAAATGACAGTACCTAATACACAGTGTGCCCCGGGGGGGACCAAACCATATACTAAGAAAGTGGTATAAGAACCACGACTCGAGTCAAGTCAATTCTGATGGATACATCTGCCAGTGGATTCCTCACCTTGTGAATATCCCCTGCGCCAGCTTTCCACAGAACTTTTCTTCCCCCGCTCTCTACGCCGACGTGGACGATGTCATAATGCATCGGCTCCGCTCGCGACACCGTATGACGTCACCGGAGCCATAAGAGAGCCACATCGGCGTGATGATGTCAGTTCCCTTTTTTCTGCGCCGTCGACGCGCAACGGTTTTCCAGCACTCTCCTGCTACTTTGTAGTCGTGTAGTGAGTTACTGTTGAAAAAATTGCCATGTCTTCGACTAGGAAGTCGGGTTTCAAACCTTGTAGGGAATGTGGGGGCCACATGTCGATTGTTTGTGGTGCCTTTCTTCTGACCACGACGTGGAGGATTGTACCAGCTGCAGAAGGATGAATCCCAAGGCCTTGAAGGAGAGAGAGGCGAAGCTCTTCATGGCCAAGGCTAAGAAGGAGAAGAGAGGTAGGAAGAAGGAGAGATCGAGACCTGAGTCGTCGACTTCGCATTCTTCGAAGTCGAAGAAACACCATAAGAAAAGGAAGCATTCCTCTCGGCGCCGGTCTTCGAAGAGCAAGGCGTCGAGATCGACTTTGCCTCGACGTCGAAGTAAGGATGTGTCTCCTTCTCCATCTAAGTCTCCAGAGAGATCTCCTTCGCCGAAACAGACTCCGGCGCGGTCCCCGGCACGGTCCCCGGCGCAGTCCCCTGCGCAGTCACCGGCGCAGTCACCGGTTCCAGTGGAGTCTTCTGCTTCTGAGGCCGAGCAGGAACAGGAAAAAGAGCCTTCTCCAGAGCCGGAGGATCCTGCGGCGCCTGTTGAGGACACTACGGCTCCGGTTCCAGGTACTCCTCAGCCGGATCCGGGTTTAATCCCTTATCCGCAGTTCCCGACTCCGGGTGCGGATTCAACGCTTTTTTTTAAATGCTGTGTATGGGATTTTCCAACGGGCTACCTTCCCATCCAGCGCACCTACTGGTCCCGTGGGTCCTATGGCATACACCCTGGGAGTGCCGCAGCATTATGCTCAGGCCCTGTTTATGCCCCTTCTGCCGATGGCGCCTTCGTGGCAGTTTCCGGCGCCGTCTGGGGATCCATCTCGACTTCGATTGGATCGACCTTCTTCGAAGCCTTCCTCGACGCCGTTGCCGACTCACTCGGCTCCGCGTCTGGCGCCGTCGACTCCGACACCTCTGGCTCCACGTTCGGTTCCACCGACTCCACGTACGGCGCCACCGGCGCCGGTTCCTCGGATCCGCTCAAGGAGAGAAGCCCTGAGAGCCTTGGAAGAGGAGCGTTATAGGGAAGAGGTGGAAAAAGGTGAGGTGGATATTTCTTCTGATGACTTTGAGAGGATTCAAGAGGCTAGCGGTCTCGATACAACTCCGGAGTGGGAGCATTCTTCCACAAGATCCTCTCCACCGCAGGAACTGGCTCCTTATCATCTTGTGATAAAGAAGGCCGCAGAGTTGCTGGACTTGCAGTTGCCCTCTGCTGAGTATAAACCTAACCTTCTGACGGAGGTGCTACATTCGCCTACCTCGACCAGTGAGCCTTTGTTGCCTTTTAATGAGGCTATTTTGGAGGGTGGCTCCTGGGGATCCAGGTTTTCTTTCTTCCCACCCTTCTCCAGAAAGTCTGGTGGTACAGGCGTCATGCTCGAAGCATGCTTCAGGAGCTTTTCCTCAGACTCCTGCGGATAGGGAGTCTAAGAAGGCGGATCAGGCGGCTAAAAAGACCTTTTTTTCAGGGAGCATGGTGCTTAAATCCACTAATGCCACCTGCTTACTAGGGCGCTACGTTCATGCTCTTATGGAATCAATGAAATCTTTAGCCCCTAAGTTGCCAGAAGGTGATAAGGCGTCTTTTATGGAAGTGGTCACTGACACTCAGGCTGCTGTAAGGCAGGTAATTCAGTCGGGGCTTGATACGGCTGATTCTGTGGCAAGGATAATGGGGTCATCTATAGCCACTAGGAGACAAGCGTGGCTTTGTTCATCTGGCTTCTCTACGGATGTTCAGGCCACCTTGGTGGATTTGCCCTTTGACGGACAGAAACTTTTTGGTGAAAAGGCTGATTCCGCCTTGCAGAGGTTTAAAGAGAGCAGGGTGACGGCAACATCTTTAGGTTTGCAAGCTCCTGCTAAAGGATTTGGTCTTAGGAAGTTCAGAGGCTTTGGGAGATCTTCATTTTGCTCCTTCCGGCAGCCTCAGCAGCAGCAGCAGAATCCCCTCTATAGGTCCTATAGAGGAAGACAAAGAGGACGGAGAGGTTCTGGCCGCAACCCATCTTCATCTTCTGCCTCCTCTGCTCCCAATGAAGCTTCAGGGAAGCAGTCCTAGATCCCTCATCCTAGATCATGTAAGACCTGTGGGGGGTCGGGTGTCCCACTTTCTGCGAGGTTGGAAATCTGTTACAACCGACCTTTGGGTTTTAAACCTCGTGGAGACTGGGTACGCCCTTCCCTTTCGGGAGTTTCCTCCCCCTTACCCTCCTTGCCAGGGTTACTGCTCAGAAGACCATCTACTTCTTCTGCAGAAGGAGGTGCTAGCTTTGCTTCAAAAGGGTGCGATAGAGGTGGTTCCAGAGCAGGAAAGGGGTCAGGGATGCTACTCTCGGTATTTCCTGATTCCCAAGAAGGACGGCAGATTGCGTCCGATACTGGACCTCAGAGTCTTGAACTTTTACCTGAAACAGGAGAAATTCAAGATGCTGACCCTTGTGCAGGTCCTTCAAGCGTTGCAGCAAGGAGACTGGATGGTGTTGATCGACTTGCAGGACGCGTACTTCCATGTCCCAATCCTGAAGTCGCACAGGAAGTATCTCCGTTTTACGGTTGGGTCGCAACATTACCAGTTTGCGGTCCTCCCGTTTGGTCTTACTACCGCACCTCGAGTCTTCACGAAGGTGATGGCGGTGGTGGCTCCTCATCTCAGGAGGTCGGGGATTCCGGTTTTCCCCTACCTGGATGACTGGCTTCTGAAGGCAGAGTCCCCAGAGATGGTGCTGCATCATCTGCAGGTAACATCTCAGCTGTTATTCGACTTGGGTTTTTCGATCAATGTGCCCAAATCTCACCTGGTGCCCTCTCAACGCAACCTGTTCATAGGGGCGGTACTGGACAATACTGTGTGTCGAGCATTTCCTCCACCTCAAAGAATTCTCGACATTCAGGAGATGGTCCCTTTATTCCACAATGGAGCGGTTGTTCCAGTTCTGAAGGTCCTTCGTCTGCTCGGTCTGTTCGCCTCCTGCATTCTGTTGGTCAACCATGCACACTGGCACATGAGGGCGCTCCAGTGGTGCCTCCGCAGGCAGTGGTATCAGCACAATGGAGATCTCGAGTCGATCAGGATCTCCAGAGAAGCTGCAACGGATCTATCTTGGTGGAGCGTGGAGGGCAATCTGTCTCAAGGGAAGCCCTTCCATCTGCCTCCATCGGTGGTCACAGTGATAACGGATGCCTCCACCTTAGGGTGGGGTGCTCATCTGGGGGATCTGGAGATCAAGGGTCTTTGGTCTCCAGAGGAAAGGTTGCTTCACATCAACCTTCTGGAACTGCGGGCGATTCGTTTGGCACTCAAGGCCTTCCTCCCTTCCCTTCGCGGTCTGTCTGTTCAAGTCCTGATGGGCAACGCTACCGCGATGTGGTATGTCAACAAGCAGCGAGGAGTGGGGTCGCGCATTGTCTCTGCAGAGAGGCCCTGCGTCTATGGTCCTGGGCTCAGGACCATCAGATTTGTCTGATGGCAAATCATCTGGCCGGAGTTCTGAACGTGCGTGAAGACAGTCTCAGTCTGCAGTTCTCCGCCGACCACGAGTGGAGGCTCCATTCCGGAGGTGGTTCGTCACGTCTTTCGGACGTGGGGGACACCTCGGGTGGACCTATTCACCACCCGCGAGAACGCGCACTGCCCGTCATTTGGCAGTCTCCAGTATCTGAGGGGTAGAATCATACCTCCCAAACTGGTTACCTGTGTGGGGGTATGATTCCAACATGTTTGACACCCATCACGATCGGGTTACTTTCAGCCGTTTTAGAGTCGGTCGCGTAATGCCCCTCTATATGTCGTATATGGCTGCTTCACTGACAACCAGGGAGAATGGACTCTGTAGGCTGCAGAGGCGTTCTGCTCATGCAGTGGCACTCTCTCACTTAGAATTAAGCACCCTGCCCTCAGGATTGTAGAGGCCTGCTAGAGGGGTGACTTATAGGTTTTAAGTGCAGTGACCCTTAGACATAGTAAACGTATAACTCAAGTAAGTGGTGCATGCACCAACATACACAGGCTGCAATGGCAGGCATATTGTTCCATTTTGCATGGCCTATCATGGGTGGCATAATACATGCTTCAGCCCATGGGAGGCCTCTGGGGTACCTATGCCCTGGGTACATGGGTACCATACACTAGGGACTGACAAGGGTACCCCAGTATCCAATCTGGAGTGTACCTAGGTACATAACATAACAGTTTAAGGAGAAAGCAGATAGACTGGGGTCCTGATCAGACTAGTCAAAAACAGTGTCACATTTAGCAAAAAGTGGGGGTAACCATAAGAATTAGGTCCTACTTTCCAACACAACCCCCGCAAACGTAAGGAGATGAGACTAACCTTGACCAGTTGAGTCTTCATTTTCTAAGTGGAAATATCTGGAGAGTCCATCTGCATTGGCATGGTTACTCCCAGGTCTATGTTCCACTGTATAGTCCATCCCGTGTATGGAAATGGACCACCTCAAAAGTTTGGGGTTTTCACCCTTCATCTGTTTTAGCCATAGGAGGAGCTTATGGTCTGACGAGCTCTGGTTGATGCACCTGCGCCCAGCGAGTGGTAATGAGACCTGAGAAGACTTTGGGCAGCATCTCCAGCACCCCCCAAAAAAGTGTTGCTCTCTACTGAAGAAGGACAATTATCCTGAAACACGTGTCTAGAGATACACAGCACTGGCTGCACCAAGAAGGGTGAAAAACTAAAGCCTGACACCAAGGAAAGTGTTATCAAGCACTGCATTAATTATGATGCATCGGGGCAAACTGAGTGCTCGACTGTGAGGCAGTGTGCGCCCACTCCCCTCCTATTTGAAAAGGCTACCTTGAGCTGACGAGCTCTGGTTTGATGCAACTGCGCCCAGCGAGTGTTACTGAGACCTGAGAAGACTTTGGGCAGCATCTTCAGCACCCCCAACAAAAGCGTTGCTCTCTACTGAAGAAGGACAATTATCCTGAAACACGTGTCTAGGGATACACAGCACTGGTTGCACCAACAAGGGTGAAAAACTAAAGCCTGACTCCAAAGAAAGTGTTATCATGCACTGCATTTATTATGATGCATCGGGCAAACTGAGTGCTGGAGTGTGAGGGAGTGTGAGGCAGTGTGGGCCCACCCCCCTCCTGTAAGAACTTTGTTCACTAGCCTTTGAAATGTGGCAGGTGCATTCTTCAAACCAAAGGGCATCACAATAAATTGATAATACCAACTAGGGGTTGAAAATACAGTTTTTGGTTTGGCATCCTCAGCTAGGCTGATTTGCCAATAGTCAGTAGTGAGGTCAAATGTGCACAAGAACTTGGCTGAGGCCAAAGTATCAATAAACTCACCTGCCCTAGGAATTGGATGAACATCAGTCCTAGTGACTGCATTGAGCCCCCTGTAGTCCACACAACACCTCATCTCTCTTTAACCACCCTGGGTATGAGGTTTGGGTACCAGGACCATGGACTAGCCCAAGGGCTATCTAAGGGTTTAATCACAACTCCAGCATCTTTTGGACCTCTGTCCTGAAGCAATCTCTGACATGGTCAGGCTGCCTGTAAATCTTATTTTTAACAGGTAGACTTTCATATGTTTCCACTTCATGGGTACACCAGGTGGTCTGGCTAGGAGTCAGAGAGAACATGTGCCTATATTTATTGAGGTCCTTCCTGCAATCAATCTGTTGGTCAGTAAGGCTGCATGCCAAGGCTACACCATCAACTGACCCATCATCAAGGTTCTGAGAGAGGAGATCCGGGAGAGGGTCACCCTCATCTTCTTTTCCCTCATCAGTTGCCATGAGCAAGCCCATATCAGCCCTGTTCATGAAAGGTTTGAGCCTGTTTACATGGAGCACCCTGAGGGGGCTCCTAGGAGTGCCAAGTTCCACCAAGTAGGTGACCTCACCTTTATGCTCAATTATAGTATGGGGTCAACTCCATTTGTCTTGGAGAGCTGCTGAGGCCATAGGCTCCAGCACCCACACCTTCTGCCCTGGCTGATAAGCAGTCAGAACATCCTTTTGGTCACGCCAAGCTTTCTGTAATTCTTGACTTGCCTCAAGGTTTTTGCTGGCCTTCTTCATGTACTCAGCCATCTTGGAGCGGAGACCAAGTATATAGTCCACAATGTCTTGTTTCGGAGGTTTGGGAGGTAACTCCAATCCCTCTTTCACCAAACACAGGGGACCTCTAACTGGATTCCCAAACAGAAGTTCGAAAGGGCTGTAGCCAACACCCTTCTGTGGGACCTCTCTGTAGGCAAAGAGAAGGCAGGGCAACAGAACATCCCATTTTCGCCTAAGCTTTTCTGGGAGGCCCTTGATCCTGCCCTTGAGGGTTTTGTTGAATCTTTAGACTAACCCATTGCATTGTGGGTGATAGGGTGTGGTGAACTTATAGTTCACTCCACACTCCTTCCACATTGCAGTGATATAACTTGACATGAAGTTTGTACTTCTGTCAGTTAAGATCTCCTTAGGGAAACCCACTCTGGAAAAGATTCCCAGGAAGGCCCTTGCCACCACATGGTCTGTGGTGTTTCTATGGGTTATTGCTTCTGGATACCCAGTGGCATGGTCCACCACCACTAGTATGTAACTGTGTCCAGATGCTGTAGGAGGGTTAATGGGACCAATGAAATAAATCTCAACCCTCTCAAATGGAACCCCCACCACTGGTAGTGGTATGAGGGGTGCCTTTGTGGTACCACCTGACTTATCACTGGCTTGGCAGGTGGTACAGGAGTGACAAAACTCCTTGGTGTCCTCAGACATGTGAGGCCAGTGAAGTGAGGGACAAGCCTATCCCAAGTCTTACTTTGCCTAGGTGTCCTGCTAAGGGAATATAATGTGCCAAGGTGAATAGGAAGCTCCAAGATTTCAGAGGTATGACCAACTTCCTGGTGGCACCAGGCTTGGGGTCTCTACCCCCTGAGTAAAGGAGTCCCTCATCCTAATAGATCATCTGGAATCCACTAACACTCCCAGCAGTCTCAGTAGCAGCTTGCTGTCTGAGGGGTTCAAGAGAGGGATAGGTTTGCTGCTCCAAACTCAGGAAGACTGCTCTGGAAGGTACCCCTGTCCCCAAGAACTCAACCTGGTCAGGTTCAAGTTCATCTGAGACAGTTCCTTCACATGGACTAGGATCATCTCCCTCAAGAGACTGATCCTCACTCTGAGTCTGGGAGGAAGACACAGCCTTACCCCTCCTTCTTCTTCTCTTGGAAGGTACCTGGTCCATTGTTCCAGGATCCAGGGCTTGTTTAGTGTTAGTCAGCTTGGCCTGTGACCTGGTCACAGCTCACAGCAAACACATCTGCAGAGATGCCCAGCATTGCTGCATGAGTCCTAAGTTCCACTTCAGCCCAGGCTGAAGTCTCTAATCATTGCCCAACAAACATTCTACTGGTAGGTCTGAGCTAACCACAACTTTCTTAGGGCCAGTTACCCTCCCCCCCCCCACCCAGCTGAAATTAACGACTGCCAAGGAATGGTCAGTCCTGTCATTGTTTGCATTGGTCACTTGGTACATTTCTCCAAGTATGATTTGGTCAGGGGGCCACAAGATCCTATGTCACCACAGTAACACTTGCACCTGTGTCCTTCTATGCCATGGCCTCCTTACCATTGATTAAAGGCTGCTGTCTGTATTTGCCCAGGTTGCTGGGACTGACAAATAGGGTGGCAATATCCATGCCACCATCATAGACAAGCACAGCCTGAGCTGGAGTTCGGACTAGGCCAGAAACCATCTCAGAGCCCAAGGTTAACCTTACTAATCCCTTGTGTCCTGTACCACTGCTTGTACTTCTGCTAGGGTTCTCAGTTGCCTTAGGGGCAGTGGTGGTAGGAGGATTTTCCTTGGCTTTTGGACAATCAGCATCTCTTGTCCAATGAGTCTTCTGTTTACAGAGATAGCACCAAGGTTTCCTTTGGCCTTTACCTGTGTTGGATTGTGACTGCCCCCCAGATGCAGGTTTTTGGGGCCCGATGAAGACTGTTTTTGATCTTTACCCTTGTCCCCACCCTTATCTGGCATTTTAGAATCTTGCTTCTTTTGGTCACCACCATTGTTCTGTTTTTTCTGCTTCACTCTGGTTCTGACTCACTTATCTGCCTTCTTTTGCAATTCTTGAGGAGAAGTCAGATCAGAGTCAACTAGGTATTGACGCAATAACTGATTTTGGAAATTATTAAGGATCTGCCCCCTCATAATCAAATTGTATAATCCCTTGAAATCATTCACTTTGCTGCCAATCAACCAGCCTTCCAGGGCCTTAATGGCGCTATCCAAAAAGTCTACCCAATCCTGAGTCTGTGTTTTCTGAGTGTTTCTGCACTTAATCCTATACTGTTCAGTGGTTAAGCCAAACCCATCAATGAGAGCAATCTCTCTTCAAGATTGAGTAGTTGTCAGAATCCTCTTCTCTAACAGTGAGGAGCTTATCAGCAAAGGAGAGCCACAAGATAGCCGCCCACTATTCTTGAGGGACCCTCTGAACTTTACAGGCCCTCTCTAAAGCAGTTATCCATTTGTGGATGCTATCCCCAACATGGTAGGGAGGGACAATCTTGCTCAGGATCCTATTATCAAATGAACGTTCCTTAACTCTAGGGACACTGTTGCTGCCACGATGGGACTCTAGTCTCAACTTTTTTTCTAGCTCTCTGGACTTCTAGGGACACTTTATCAAGGGCCAACTGCTCTTGCCTGAGCCTAAGCCTAGCTTTCTCAGGCTCAAGAAGTTGAAATTCCCTATCATAAAAGTGGTCCCTCTTGCTAGATACAGAGGTCCCTACTGCCGGTCCTGAGTGATTAGACTCTGCAGAGGGAGATCTAGACCTCCTTGGTGAACTCTGTACTTTCCCAGGAGGAGTAAAGAGGGGAGCCTCATGGCCTCTTCCACTCTCCTCTTGAAGATCTGAGTTATCCAGCTGAAAACCATCAAGTTCCCCCTGGTCAGTGTTAGAGTCTAGGTCTTAAAAGGTGTCACCTCCTGACCTGTCTTCAATCCCTGTCCCGCCCACTCTCTCCTTTTTGTCTGACCCAGGGGTTTTCCTTAAGTCATCTAGAAGTAACACCTCTACCAGGTGTTGAGTGTTGGGACTTCTCCCTGTCTTCAACTTTCTTGAGAACACAGGGCTTTCAGTTCTTGGAACGAAAGCTCACTGTATCTGGAAGGCAAAGAGCCACTGGCATCTCCTTTAGCAGACATACTAAGTGTGGTGAGGTGTTGCCCCTACCTAACCTAGTGGGGATTAATCTCTCTGAGGTTGGAGAAAGGGTGTGCTAAACCCTTGACTTACCCAACCCTAAGTTCAGTAGAACTAACTTTTTTAAGCTAGTATTATATGGACCTAGTACTTGTGGTTTTTCAGTTAATCAATACAAAGATTTATCTGGTAAAACAATGCAGGCTTGAATTCCAACCGCTGTTGCACACCAATGTGAGAAGATGGCCTGGTACACGCTGTCCACTAATTAAAGTGGGCACCCTGCACCAGTCCAAACAACTCTTATGGTGATTTAAGAGATCAAAGATAACCTTAGAAAGCTATCCAAGTAGTAGCTGTGGAGAGCAGCCTTCAGGCTTAGTCTTGCAGCTTATTTTAGCAGAATGCAATCTTATAGTATTGGTTAAATGAGAGGAGAACCACACAGTAGTTATAAAAATATGTATTTATTAGTATAACACTATCTAGTATGACACAGTATCTTCTACACAGAGAGAATCACAAAACACACAATACTTAAACACAGAAATGACAGTAAATAGTACTTATACACAGTGTGTCCCGGAGGGACCAAACCATATACTAAGAATGTGGTATAAGAACCACAACTCGAGTCAAGACAGTGTCGAGAGGACGTAGAATCGCTGGGACCCTAAGGAACCACCCAAGGTGAGTAAGTAGGGACCCGACGGAGGACTGGTGCAGTGTTGGAACATGAGCGCGTACTCCATACTATTCTATGGGAAAGTCACGGTTGACGTTTTAGAGTTTAAGGACCCTTGCCAGTGGACCTTGAAGAAACCCCGTGGAAGAAAGAAGGTTGGAGAGCCACCCCACATGTGGATACCGAGGTACCCAAGTTACCTATTCCAGGGAAACCGGGTGCATAGGTCTGAAGTGGCTTCGGAAACCGCTGTCGAACCCAATGGAAAGAAGAGCCGCTGCTGGAAGGAAGAAAAGTGTCAGTTGGAATCCAAAGGTAGAATCTTGATGAAGAGTACCTGAAAGCAGAGGGGACAGAGTCTGGGTTACTCAGGAATTACATGGGGCTCGGTATACGAATGCCTACCAATGTCAGGTGCTTTGGGTGGGTTGAAGGAGTCCTTGGGCCCGATTCACAGAACTAACTTAAGACAAAATCCTAAACTTACTACCATTTTGGTATTCACAGAAGGCACTTACTCATTTCGGTATTCACAGAAGTTAGGAGTCCTAACTTTAGGACTCCTAAATGCCTTCTGTGAATACCGAAAGTCTTAAAATTAGGATTTTTCTCAGTTTAGTAGTAGTATAGTTAGGACTCCTAACTTTAGGACTCCTAAATGCCTTCTGTGAATACCGAAAGTCTTAAAATTAGGATTTTTCTCAATTTAGTAGTCCTAAATTTAAGACTCCTAACTTTAGGACTCCTAAATGCCTTCTGTGAATACCAAAAGCCTTAAAAATAGGATTTTTCTCAGTTTAGGAGTCCTAAGGTTAGGACTCCTAACTTTACAACTACTAAACTGAGAAAAATCCTAATTTTAAGGCTTTCGGTATTCACAGAAGGCATTTAGGAGTCCTAAATTTAGGACTACTAAATTGAGAAAAATCCTAATTTTAAGACTTTCGGTATTCACAGAAGGCATTTAGATCTACGAGGACAAAGACATAAGAAGGGGAAAAGCGCAAAGTATCCAGGTAACTCAACAGATAATATGGACGCCAGAATATGAAACGCAGGGCAGTTTTAACATCTTAAATAGAAGCAATATTATGAAACTTATGGCAGAAATCCAGGAACTAAAACAAATACAACTGTTAGACCTTGTAGCAGTCCAATTTCTTCCAGGAAACATCAATGCAACAAAAGAACGAACATTAACCACATGGCAGACGTCAGAGTTTGCACACTCAATACTGAGTAGCTCTGATCGATTTTCAGCCTGGCGAATGTAAGTATCAGCACCTGTAATACCCCGTTACCCATTTCCATTGAAAGAAACTGTGAAGCAGCATACCAAAAGGAAAGTAAATCAGACGGCAGTATCCACACAGGTCTACTCAATTTTACAAAACGCAAAAGGTAGGAATGGTACAGTCCAGACCTTAGATAGACCAGTCACAGAAATACACAGGGAGACTGATCTAAATCAAGATCAATGGAACTGGCTACCCAGTGTACTTAGCAATAAAAGTAGTGATTTACATAAGAAAGTTAGGGCTGTCAGCCCTGAAAGTGGTGCTATACACATGATATACTGGAATATAGCTGGAGCCAGGCAATTACTTTAGGAGGGCCTTCCTCTTAAGGAGTGGGCAAAATGTGACATAATAGCCCTGCAAGAGAATTGGTCGCAGGAAGAAATACCGATAGCAGGCTTCACTCACTACACAGTAGCTGCGGAAAGATGCAAGCAATATGGCTGTGCAATAGGTGGATTGGTAGTATACGTATCCACAGCTTAAAAAAAGTATAACTGAACAGTTGAAATCCCCTGATCCTAGCATACAACTTGTTAAATTTCAGACCAATACTCAAAAATACGTAAAAGAAATACAATGATATTAATTAACTACTACACTCAACCGAAGGTTCAAACTAAAAAGGAGAAAAACGCTCTTCTATTTAAAACAATGTCAGGTCTACGTTGTGCTGAGCCCGCGTGGAATTTAATATGTGAGATGGGGGCGACTGTCAATCGCTGGCCGCGGTTCAGTCATCTGTGTATGAATTGGTTCCTTCAACAATTCATTCATATTACACAACAGAGTATATAATAAATATAATAAACAAAGGCAAAAGCGACAGAGCTCCTGGCCCGAATGGCATCCCGCAAGCCACATTCAAACATGATTCGCAGTATTGGAGTACACATCTAGACAAGCTTTACGCTGATGTTGAGATCAATAATCAAGTTCCAGATAGTTGGCAGGGATCAATCATAACCCTTATTTACAAAGGAGGAGATAGATCTAACCCCTCAAATTATAGGCTAAATGCCTTACAGGATGTCGAAGGTAAATATTTTGCCTCACTAATCCTTGAAGATCTGGTAAATTGGTCAGGGGAAGGCAATTTGATTCCAAAAAATCAAAGAGGATTTGGAAAGGGCATCAGAACTATCGCTAACATTCTGTCATTCTCACTGTTAGCAGACAAATGGAAGAACAAGAAGCAGGCTCTGCGTCTCTGCTACATAGATCTAAAAGCTGCATTTGACAGCCTAGACCGGAAACTACTGTGGGAAAAATTAAAAGACTGGGACATACCAGAGCGAATATTAAGGGGTCTACTGTTGTTCTATACAGATACCTGGGTTCGAGTGAAGCTTGGGGATGGTGCTAGAATCTCCAGAAAAGTATATACCATCATGGGCCAGAAGCAGGGGTGCTTGCTGGCCCCACTCCTGTTTAACCTATTTATCTCAGACCTATCTGGAAAGCTTAACGGAATTAACTGACACTCACCAAATTTAGGTAAGCTGCAATTATCGCACTTTGCCTATGCAGATGACATTGTTCTCTTGAGTCTAACTAAGGTTGGTTTGACAAGACTATTAAACGAACTCTCTGAATTTCTGTCCACAAATAAGCTGGAACTCAATACATCTAAAACCAAAACAATACATATTACAAACCGACTAGCCCCTATACATAACATCTGGCTAAAAAGCAAACTATTGGAGAATGTATCCAGCTACAAGTAATTGGGATTTTATATAGACAACAAGTTATCCCTTTGTGATAAAAAAAACTACATGAAACAGCGAGCGGGGCCTTAACATTTGCACTCAGGTCACTGGCAAACAAACTGGGGGGGGGCCTTCATTAAGACCACTCCTGGGGTCTATATCTGCCAAAGCACTGCCAACCTTATCTTACGCCAGCGCCGCTATACATGGGAAGGACTCAGAGACTCTTAATAACTTAATAACAAGTATTTATAAAAGGGTTCTTCAGCTCCCCAAGACCGCCTCACCAGAGCAAATGCGCTTTGAATTTGGGCTAATGAATGAAACACTGGGCAGACTTTACACATACATAAAGGTGTCGTACCGGATAAAACAAAACAGAGAGGAAAATAGCCTCAATAAATCATTATGGTTGGAATTAGAAAAAGAAAACAAATCGCCGGCCAACCAATTTTTGGAATATGTGCTTAAGGCTACTTGCATTATGGATCTCTGGAATAAAAACATGCCTTATCCAACGTTCAAGCTAGCACTAAATAAAGCCACAAAGTTCCATTTGCTGCTAGTTGATAAAGGCATCTTCACCAAAAGATCTCACTCTTGGACAGTGATTGTGAGAAGTTGGCCTGATATATGCTGTTCACTAGTTAAAGTGGACACCTTGCACCAGTACAATTCGACTCTTATGGTAGATAGGTTTAAGACAACCTTTTAAAGAAAGCTATCCTAGTGGTAGCTGTGGAGAGCAGCCTTCAGGCTAAGTCTTTATGGAATGTAAAGCAGCTTGTTTTACCTTATAATCTCTTGAATTACTAAATGAAAGGACACCACACAGGTATATATGTAAAATATATATGTATTTATTACTAGACACACTCTACTAATCTCTTTATGAGATTAGAAGTCAAGGACATATGCACAAATCAACATTTCACAACAAGTTAAGCACAAATATGGCTGGGGCCCTAGGGGTGTACCAGACCATATACTAAAAAAGAGACTTAGGGATAGCGACTTGCGAGGGGACAGGGCCTAGGGCCTTCAGAAGCGCTGGGGCCTTACTAATCCACCCAAGGCAGGTAAATAAAGGACCCACGGGAGATGCATGCAGTGTGAGAACACAGCCGGGAATCCCAATAGACTTCAATGGAGCAAGTCGCGGTTGGAATTTTAAAGTTTTAGGAGTCTTCGGGAAAGTCTACAAGCAAGTCACTTACAGGGTAAGTAGTTCTAGAACCAACACACACAGGAGCACTGTAGTGCTGGAGTTACCTCACCCAGGGAAGCCGGGTGCATAGGTGTCTTTTGGTGTCGGGTCGCGGCGTCGTTTTCAGTGGGAGCCAAAGAAGACTTGCTGCTTGTGAAGACAGAAGAAGTGTCCGGTGGACTCCAAGCCTGGATTCAGAAGAAGGAAGACCTGAAGGCAGAGGGGACAGTGTTCAAAGTCACTTGGCAGTGACCCGGGGCAAGGACGCTGGATGCCCACAGTCGTTGGGTGATTTCAGATGATCATGGGTGTCTTGACTCTTCAGCCACGAGGTCCAGGTGGCATCGACGACAACCAGGAGCTGGATTTGGTGTGTCCCACAAAGTCTGCAGCTTACTGAGGTGTAGGCGACCAGATTGGAGTCAACAAGCCTTGGCAACAGCAAGTCTCGTGGAAAGTGTAAAAAGTCAGCGGGGCAGACCAGCAAGGTCTGAGGGACTCACTCAGTGAGGGTAAGTCAGGACAGGCCTGGAGCAACCAAGGGAGCTCTTTGGGTCTGTAGAAATGTCTTCTGGGGACCCACAAGCCAGCCGGCAAGGAATCACAAAGACGCCTCAGGAGGATTCACTCACCAGGAACCCACGGTCACTGGGGATGGGGTAGGCCTCTGATCTTTGGAGGAAATCCCGCTGGAGGCTTGGACCATACGTGGTCCAATGCACAAGTTCGTAGAACATCGTGAAGGGGTTGCACTTGAAAATAGTGCCCGGTACCCAGGTATTGTGGTTCCTCGTCACTCGTGGGGTCCACTTGCCTCAGCTTCGCTGGGGACTCACGATGGAGAAGTCAGGAAATCCACTTCCAGGGCTGCAGGGACTTCGGACTCCGGCAGGAACAGGAAAGTTTGCGACCGTTGATTCAAGGTTTTGGTGCCTGCCAAGCAGGGAAGTCACTCCTTGACACCAAGGGAGATTCCTCAGTCTTCCGGAGGTAGTGGAACGTCGAAGGTCCAGGATTCTTCTTCAGAGAGTCATCCAGGGATATCTAGTTTGCAATGGCAAGGCTTCCCTAACTTATACTAAAAGAAAGGGAGGGACTAGCTCTATTACCCCACCTATGGGAGGGTCAGAGGAGTGGGTGGCTACACCCACTTCCCTTTGTCCAGTTTCACGCCAGAGCAGGGGCAGGTAGCCCCTGAACTGGTTTAGCTGGCATATGCACAGAGGAGCCTACTGCTTCCCCAGTGCAGGACTTCAAAGCACTCTAGGAGTGGACCCACCCAGCCCCAATACACTAAACCCTGTCTGGGAGGTGACCACACCTCCCTGTGACAGGATGCCTATTGTTGGGCCTCCTCCACTGCGAGTTTCGGTCAGCAGCAGGAGGGCAGCCCAGTGTCTGAGACTGGTGGCATCCATTTTGTGATGCCAGGGCTCTTCAGGATTCTACAGTGTTTCCACAGTGGGTACATGTCTATCCCTCTAGAAGGGTGGGATCATACTCCCACACCAGTTACTGGTGTGGGGGTATGATTCCAAAGCGTTTGACACCAAACACAACATGTTTTGATGCAGCCATCCCAAAGTTAGCATTTACCGCTAGGTTATAATGCACTTAAGAGTATATGGTTTAACCGCATCCACAAACAGCCACAAAGAATGGACTCTGAGAGCTGCAGAGGGGCCCTGCTCAGGCAGAGGCACCCCCTCACATGGAAACCAAGCACCCTGCCCTCAGGATTGATAGGGCCTGCTTTAGGGGCGACTGATAGGTTTATATGTGTGGGTGAGGAGAGATATAGTCAACTTATATATCTCGGTGAGGAGTGCTAACACTACCTCACCCAGGCTGCAGTAGCAGGCCTGTGGTGCCAGATTTAATCTGCTTCCTAGGGGTGGCATAATACATGCTTCAGCCCCTGGTAGGCCTGTGAAGTACCTATGCCCTTGGTACCTAAGGTACCATATACTGGGGACTCATAAGGCCCCACAGTATCCAATCACTACTGCATCTAGTATGCACTCCATGTCATTTAAGGGAGTAAGCAGATAGGCTGGGGTCCTGGATAGCAGGATCCCAGCCAGACTAGGTAAAAACCATCAAAACACGAGAAAAAAAGGAGGGGCAACCATGTAGTCAGATTCCACCTTCCTAATGGCATTGTGGTTTGGAAAGTTCCCCACTCTGGCGGATGCGCCGCACTGGGAGCACATGGAGAATAAAGAATGCCGGCTCTGCGGCAGTAAAAAGGAAGATTTTATTAATCTTGTATGTCACTGTAAGAAACTGCAACCAGCACGAATCACCTTCTTAAGGAGAGCGTTCTTGGACAGAGGAATACATTTGTGTAGAACTGCTATTATAAGAGGACTGGACTTAACCAATCCCCAAATGAATGAAAAATTGATAAAGTTTTACGCACTCATGAACAAGCACTGAAAGCAAAGGCACTTTAAAGGGCTAACTTGAACAGGGGAAGACTATTTTTAATACTGTTTTTACACTTTATGATGATTTTTACATTGGAAAAATCTTTTTTTTACATTAACATTTTTTGAGTGAAGGAAATTGTGTATGTAAAATTGTTCTGGTTTTAACTAACTAAACAACTAGACAACCCCGTCCACATCCTAAACACGTTCGCAGCACTTCTTGTGTGTTACACTATAAACTATCCCACATCACCCCTTTCTACTTACCTCCAATATGGCAGAACCTTTCTACCCCTGGCCAGAGCTCTGTGGCTATGGTACAGGGCAAACCCTCCCTTGTTGTCAATCTAAACCACTTCTGGGGAAGCTCCCCTCTCCCACTGAGTTTACAGCAAAACAAAAGAGAGGCAAGCCTAGATGTAAGCAATATCTGCAAGTGACAAGGTAGGTATACATTGAAGCCACCCTGCTCAATGAAGAAAAATATCACTTAACAACCAAGCCCTTTATCACTGTCTGACAGCAATCCACATCTCACCACAGGGGAGCCATCAATAGTCAGGTGATACTGGACACTGGCAGTAGTGCGCCTTTTGGCATAGGCAGAAAAATGACAACTTTATGAAAGTGCCATTTCTAAAATAGTAATATCAAATCCAACTTGACCATTAAGTTGAATTTTAAATTACTATTAACATGAGTCCTTGAACTATTTTTCTAGCTGTTCCCAAACTGAAATTAAGCATTATAAGGTGTTATAATGTAAACCAGGTTTTCCTATTGGAGAGCTAGCTTTAACACAGTGAAAAATGACTTTGGAAGTTTTTCACTCTCTGTCTCGAGGGTTCTAACGGCAGGTAGACTTGAAGGCCACGGTCTTGCCTGTCCTTGTCTGCCAGAGATAGGGGTGACTGCTTCTAGTAGCCATGATGCTGCTGTCACTGAGTCGCACCTAAGGAGATAGCGCCTGCAGGAAGAGCCCCAACTGGAGGAAAAAGTCTGTTGGCAAAAAACCTCCTAATGACAGTGAGACACATAGATGAGAAGACAGGAGGGTGCTGGAGAATGATCAGGAACAATGTCACTGGATAAACCTCCTTGAAGAAACAGGAGTGAAGAGCACACCTGGAACACTAGGAAGTGTTGCAGCAAATGTAAGGGTGGGCGGTGAACTCCGCTCTGCTGATGGAGCATGCAAAGTTTTTTTACTCCACACTCTACTTGAAACAACTCGTCAGCCCAAGAAGGAATGATGCCAGCGTGTTCATTGCTGTATATGTTAAGTCTGATGTTATATACTGTGGGTGCATTGCTTGTACACACATCTGTCCTTGTTAGAAGCAGCTAGAGCTGTCAGCCTCCCACGCTGCTCCATGCTCTTCAGGGAACGCTGTGTCTCCCTGGTCTGTTTGCGCATGGTGCTGCACAGGAGGGACACCAAAACCACCTGCGGAGAACTAATTAGCAAAGAAGTATTGCTGTCAAGGTCATGTTGTCATGGGTAGACAGACCAATGCACATTACACAGCAGAAAGACGGGTTCTGTTATAATGGTGCATAGAAAGAAATAGCTGGCCCAGCTGTAGTTCACATCCGGTCACTGCACTCACTTGCTGATCAGGTCATCAATGATCTTCCATGCCTTGTTTTTGTGCTCTAATTATTTGACACTGTGACTGCATGGACGTGATCACAGGTGCATGAATGCCTCGTGGCCTCATCTCATCACCTGGCGGGGATTTGAAGTGTCAAGTCAGCATTTATATTAATAAAGCCATGGTTCATCATAGTCCGGAGTTTGCCTCCATCTGTGACCATTGCTTTGATTATGGAAGACGCCTCAGGTTTACTCGTGCCGCTGGAGCTAGTATGTTGAATATGTCTTTCTTTCAGCCTACAAACTAGGGATGGCATGCGGGATTACATAAGATTATCTGCATGGATTTGACTATGCAGCACATATGTTTGCTCTTTCCTGTGCTTAATTTTGTAATCTATGTTCATTTTGTGCAGGGCTGTGCTTGTTTTGGTCTTACTTTGCAGATTATGCTTGTGCTTTGTGTTTGTTTTGATGGGGCATTGCACTTTTTTCACCCAGGCCCACCAAGGGAAGCACCGAGATTCGAGACGAGAGCTGCCACTGCAGGGAGACCGGATGGAGCGGTGGTCGGAAGGCTGGCTGCACAAGGCCAGTCCCTCACCTGTGGCTACACCAGGCCAGTCCCTCACTCGAGGCTGCGCCACAGATCACACACCTGGAGCAGCAAGAGAAAACAGGTAAGGGAAGAAAACAGAGGCATTAAAGCCTTGTTTAATAATCCATGTAGCAGCCCTCTGTGAGCCCTACAGCAGAGTGGAACTCTGTGGAACTCCACAGAGTTTTTATGCAGCTCCGGAGGAATTCCGCATAGTGTAACTCCGCAAATTCCATCCATCCCTAGACAAAAGGAAGAAAAGGACGGCCTCCTTTATATACCTTGCAAACAGGATACGACATCAGTAAACAAGGACAGCCAGATTGAATTGGGAGCCCTCAGACAGATTGTACAGGTTGAGAGGCCATCTTGGATTGGGCATATATATATACATATGGATGGAATTCTGAGATCCAGAATTCCTTAGGAACAAGGAAGATGCAGTGCACCCCCAGGGCGAAGAATGGTGGTGTGACACGCCTTATCGCAGGCCGGCTGCTTGCAGGTAAGCCTTACTGGGAGGAAAGGTGGCCCACAGGCTCTCCTTGGCCCTGATTGCAATGCGCTTGTGCGTCATGCTCCCCAGAGACAGTCCTTGGGAGTTGCACCAAGCATAACATGTAAAGCACTCTGATACCTTCGGGTCTAGCTAGACTATATACAACTCAAAAATAAATAAATAAATAATAGTGCCCTTGAAACACACGAGAAGGGCTATTGGTCTGATATCACAAGTTTGTCAAGTGATTATTCTCCATATGACCCCACTGAGTTTGAGGACAAACTCTACTTTCTTGAATAATATGCAACAGAAGGTACATATGGAAGGATTGCTTTAAAAAAACATATGTATGTGGGTCGCCAGTAGGTAGTTATTGTTAAGACCTAGTTTCCATAGCGTTTTTTCATTTGACAATATCTTTGGCACCGTTTGACGAATCTTCGCAAAATTTTCAAAACTGTCTTGAAAGTTTCGGGGTGACTCATCAAGCCACGGCCAAGAAAAAAGGGTGGTCCCAAAACGTGTTTTCTTTTTTCCATTTTAATTTCCACAGGAAATCTTTGTCGCGGCTACAGCCCGAACTGCTGAACGGAATTACACGAAATTTGGCAGAGAGGTAGCTCTTTCTCCAGAGTGCACTCTTTGCTTTAAATGGTGTAAATCCGTTCAGTAGTTCCTGAGATATTAAAAAATAAAAGTAATTATATATCTGGTGACCATGGTGGATCCGCGAACCCTCCCGATCACAAGCTTGTCTCTGATTGGCTTCCAACACTTCAAACCAAGAAGTGTTGGCAGCCATCTTGTGACTCGGTTGAACCGAGTCACAAGAAAAAATGGAAGAAAATGATTTAAAAAAAACTAAAAGGGGGAAGGGTAGAAACACCCTGAACTCCCTAGGCCTTCCGCGCTTTATTGCTTTTAAACCCACGGGTGGGGCATATCCCTGGGTCAAAGTGTTAGTGTTATGCGGGGGCCTGTGGGGGTCCCCATAGCCCCGTGGATCGCCACCTCCCCGGGGGTTTTGTTATTAATGTGTGGGGGCACACAGCACCTTCGCAGCCCCAGGGAGCGCCACCTCCACGGGGCTTTTAATATAAAGAAAAGCATGGGTGGCTCGTGCCAACCCACGCTGCCTCAGGGACCGCCAACTCCCCTGCGCATTCTGTAATAATGAACGGGGCCTTGCAACCCCCCCAAGCCCCAGGACCACCACCTCCCTGGGGCTTAAATATAATTAATCAAAGTGTGGGGGGGCTTCTCCCCCCTCCCCACACTGCCCCAGGGACTACCACCTCTCCGGGGCAACCTTTTAACTACTGGCGGCAGTCTATTGCTGTTTCCCGGCCCTGGAGACCACCACCTCCCTAGGGATTTAATTATGATGGGAGGGGGGCCGCGCAGCCCCCCTCTTGGAGCCCTCTATGGCCCTGGCGACCACCACCCCCCAGGGCCAGCTCCAGCACTGTCCCTGGGTGCCCACCCCAGGGACATTGCAGTTTGCTATGGCAGGGCGGGAGTATGGCTCCCGTCCTATCAGAGCAAACACTGCTCTGCTTCGTGGAAGTGAGAGCAGGAACCCTGCTCTTGCTTCCACTAAGCGAAGCAGAATTGTTTTTGGGAAAAGGGAGCTGCATGTTAGCAGCGCCCAAAAGCAATGCCGGCTCCCGCATGAGCCTGGGAGCAAGCAGGCACCGCGGGGGCATTGGGGCTCCCCCACGGTGCCCAACGTTGAGGCCAGGCCCCAGAGGCTGGGGTCCCTAGGGCCAAAAGTGGCCCAGGGAAGGGGGGCATGCGGCCCTCCTCTCGTATCAAACATTTAGAAAAAATAAACGAGGCCAGTCCCCGGGGAATGGGATCCCCGGGGGCAAAAGAGGCCCTGAAAATGGGGACAACATGGCCCCCTTCCCATATAAATTATAATAAAAAAAATAGAAAAACGAGGCCATGCCTCTGGGACGAAAATCGGCCTCATGTTTTAAAATAAATAAATAAAATGTCACATTCCTCAGGGCTCAAAAAATATTGAGAGAAGGGGGGCCACACAGCCCCCTTCTAAAAAATGTATTTTTTTTTAAAAAGACGGCATCTAGCCAGATGCTCCGCCCCTCCCTGCACCACACTGCAAACGAGCCTGGTGACGCATTCTGGGTTGGGGGATGAAGTCCCCATGATCCTTAAGGGTCCTTAGGGGCCAACTAGCCCACCAGTGACCTCTAGTAAGCCCCACACAGTGGGATTGTTGAGAGGTGGTCCAAGGCCAAGCCCCTTTTTGCACCACTCTAAACGCTCCTCTTGGCGCACTGCTGGAGGGGCGATGAGGTCCTCTTGTGTCCTGAGGACCTCAGGATAATGTGGACTTCATCCCCCAAGCAGCAGTGTGCCAGGAGGCGCGTTTGCAGAGTGGTGTAGAAGGGTTCGTGGCCTTCCACCACTCTCAGCAATCCAGCTGTGTGGGGCTTACTAGAGATAACAGGAGGGCTAGTTGGCCCCCAGGGACCCTCAGGTGGCAAGGGGACTTCATCCCCCAACCAAGAGTGCGCCAGGAGGTGCATTTGCAGAGTGGTGCAAAAAGGGGGAATGGCCTGTGTGCACCTCTCAGCAATCCCACTATCTGGGGCTTACTGGATGTGTCAGGTAGGCTAGTTGGCACCTTAGGTACCCCATCATCGAAGGGGACTTTAATCCCTATCCCAGAGCACACCAGGGAGCACGTTTGCAGAATGGTGAGCAAAGGAGGCATGGTCTGCTATTAAAACTTACCAATGCTGCTGTGTGGGACTTACTGGAGGTAATAGGAGGGGTAGTTGGCCCCCAAGGATGTCCTTGGGGGATAACTACCCCTCCTGTTACCTCCAATAAGGCCCACACAGAGGTATTGCTAAGAGGTCTTCTGAGGTCACGACCCCCTTTTTCCAACACTCTGCAAACACGCCTCCTGGCACACTACGGGCCCGATTCACAGAACTAACTTAAGACAAAATCCTAAACTTACTACCATTTTGGTATTCACAGAAGGCACTTACTCATTTCGGTATTCACAGAAGTTAGGAGTCCTAACTTTAGGACTCCTAAATGCCTTCTGTGAATACCGAAAGTCTTAAAATTAGGATTTTTCTCAGTTAGTAGTAGTATAGTTAGGACTCCTAACTTTAGGAGTCCTGAATGCCTTCTGTGAATACCGAAAGTCTTAAAATTAGGATTTTTCTCAATTTAGTAGTCCTAAATCTAAATTTAGGACTACTAAATTGAGAAAAATCCTAATTTTAAGACTTTCGGTATTCACATAAGGCATTTAGGAGTCCTAAAGTTAGGAGTCCTAACTATACTACTATTAAACTGAGAAAAATCCTAATTTTAAGACTTTCGGTATTCACAGAAGGCATTTAGGAGTCCTAAAGTTAGGAGTCCTAAACTTAGGACTACTAAATTGAGAAAAATCCTAATTTTAAGACTTTCGGTATTCACAGAAGGCATTTAGGAGTCCTAAAGTTAGGAGTCCTAACTATACTACTACTAAACTGAGAAAAATCCTAATTTTAAGACTTTCGGTATTCACAGAAGTCATTTAGGAGTCCTAAAGTTAGGACTCCTAACTTCTGTGAATACCGAAATGAGTAAGTGCCTTCTGTGAATACCAAAATGAGTAAGTGCCTTCTGTGAATACCAAAATGGTAGTAAGTTTAGGATTTTGTCTTAAGTTAGTTCTGTGAATCGGGCCCTACGGGTTTGGGGATGAAGTCCATTTTACTCCTGAGGGACTTTGGGGCCCAAGAAGCCCTCCTGGTACCTCCTGTAAGTCCTACGCAGCTTAATTCCTGAGCGGTGACCCGAGGCCCAGCCCCCTTTCTGCACCACTCTGCTAACGCGACTACTATGTTATAACTAGAAATTGGAATTTAAAAAACCTTCGAAATTCACTGAAAAAAATATAGGTTTCAGGGACGCTATAGTTAGTATTTAGCATTTAAAAAACCTTTGAAATGTACTGAAAAAACAATAAGTTTCAGGGACGTTGTAGTTAGTTATTAGTATTTAAAAAAAACTTAGAAATTCACTGAAAAAAACATAGGTTTCAGGGACGTTATAGTTAGTAATTAGCATTTAAAAAACCTTAGAAATTCACTGCAAAAAAACATAGGTTTCAGGGACATTATAGTTAGAAATCAGAATTTAAAAAAACCTTAGAAATTCACTGAAAAAAACACAGGTTTCAGGGACGTTATAGTTAGTTGGACATTTCACTCGTGCAAAACCAGAGAAATTCGCCCATTATAGTTAGTTGAGCTAACCATAACTCGCGCCTCCGCAATGCACTGCTGATGACGTCATATATTACATCACTCATGACATGGCCAGTGACATCACTGATGATCTCACTGATGACATCCCTGATGACATCACTAATGACATCATCTAGTGACTGTGCTTCTGAAAAGTTTAAGTATGTTTTATATATATATATTTATATATATATATATATATATATATATATACATAGGTGTATTGAAGAATGAGTGGGTGTATGAGTGTCTGAATGGGTGATATAGTAGGTGTGTGACTGACTGTATAAGTGAGTGATTAAACGTGGCTTAGTGAATGCATGGGTGAGTGACTAATCTGTATGAATGTCTGTCTCAGTCTATCCGTTGGTGTGTAAGTGGCTGCATAGGTTGGTGAGTAGCTACATTAGTGTCTATATGGGTTAATGATTAGTTGTCTGAGTAACTGTATGGGTGCCTCAGTGTCTGTGTGGCTGGGTGTGGGGTATGTGACTCCCTGCATGGATGTGTGAGTGGGTGATTCTCTGGGTGGATGGGTTCATGAGTGCATCTGTGAGGGGCTGTATGGGTGGGTGAGTGGGTGTATGGCTGTGTTGGTGAGTGAATGGATATCTCACTGGTACATGTATGAGTAACTACGTATGTGAAAGGCAGTATATGTGAGTGCTGGAGTACATAAGTGACTTAGGGGCATATTATCAAAACAGGCGATAAAATTATCGCCGCTTTAGCGGCAGAAAACTGCCGCTAATACTGCGATAATGGGCTTGATAATATGCTCTATGGAATTCCAATTGAAGCCCATGTTAGATGTGAAGGACATCTAAAGCGGCGATCATTTTATCGCCTGTCTTGATAATATGCCCCTATATGTGAGAGTAAGTGATTGTTAGAGTGGCTGTATGGATTAGTGTGTGCTTATGTCAGTGATTGTATAAGAGAGTAAGTATGTGTTAGTATCTGTATGAATAAGTGAGGTGAAGTGTGTATAACTGTATAATGAGTAAATGACAGTGTAAATTATTCTTTGGGTGACTGACTAGGTGTGTGAGTAACTATGGGTGAGTGGTGGTGGGTGAGTATCTGTATAGGTGTATGAGTACATATATCAGGGGCTGTATTGATGAGTGACTGCATGTATGAGTGACTGTATGGGTGAGTAGATGTGTGTGTGTAGACCTATGAATCAGTGAGTGGGTATGTACTAACTGGTATTGGTGTGTCTATGGTTTTGACAATGGTAGTCTGCATTTATGAGTAGGTATATGAAAGGTTATATTAGGGTGTGAGGAGGTGCATCAGATGTTGAGTGGATGATATCATCAGTGATGTCATTTGAGAGGTCATCAGTGATGTCATTTGAGATGTCATCAGTGATGTCACTGACCATGTCATGAGTGATGTAATGTGTGACGTGATCAGCAGTGCATTGCGGGGCCACAAGTTATAGTTAGCTCAACAAACTATAATGGCTGAACTTCTCTGAGGTACTCTGACCCAATGTTTGAGAAGTGGGGGTTTTAGTGACACAAGTTATGTGTCCAAAATTGATTTTTTTAATCATGCATGATATTCACGAGGACAACGCAGCCCCCCATGTACCGTTACCAGGATGTCGGAACTATCACGAGAGCATCGAAAATATTGGTGAAAATATAAGAAAATATATCAGTGAATCACTAATAAGCATTGTCATAGAGGTATGGAGATTATGATAGATGTTTTTATGGAGTTATTTATATAGTGAGTTATCCACTGCGCTGTTAGAATTAATTACATAGTTATAATTTTTGTATGTTGTGGTGTCCATTGAATTCCTGCAATAGGGCGTTCCAGGCTCTGGCCGCAAGGGAGGAGAAGGAGTGGCCTCCCGATCTGGTCTTTCTGGCACAGGGAACCACAGTGTAGGAGAGCTGGGCTGATCGTAGGGTTCTTTGGGGTGCATGGAAGTTGAGTTGGCTGTTGAGGTATGCTGGTCTGGTGTTGTGTAGGGCTTTGTGTGTGTGGGTGAGGATCTTGAAGGTGATTCTTGGCTTGATGGGGAGCCAGTGGAGTGTGCACAGGTGCTGGGAGATGTGGCACTGTCTTGGTAGGTTGAGGACCAGTCTTGCGGTGGCGTTCTGGATGTTTTATAGCTTGTGGGTGAGGTTTCTGTTTATTCCGGTGTAGAGTGCGATGCCGTAGTCGAGTCTGCTGGTGATGAGGGCATGGATGATGGTTTTTCTGTGCTCAAGGGAGATCCATTTGAGGGTCTTATGTAGGAGGCGGAGGGTGTGGAAGCAGGAGGATGCGACGGAGTTGATCTGGGGGTCCATTTTGAGCTTGGAGTATAGAATGATTCCAAGTTTGTGTGCGTAGTCCGTGGGGGTGGGTGGGCTTCCAACGGCGGGGGCCACCAGGTGTCGTTCCAGGCATCGGGGTGTGGGCCCATGATGAGAATTCTGTTTTGTCAGTGTGGAGTTGTAGGCAGCTGCTTTTCATCCATTTGGCGACAGCTTCCATGCCTTCTTGGAAGTTGTGTTTGGGTGCGTTGGCTTAGTTGGATAGGGAGAGGATGAGTTGGGTGTCGTTTGCATATGAAACAATGTTGAGTCTGTAGGTTCTGATGATGGGGGCGAGTGGAGCCATGTAGACGTTGAAGAGTGTTGGGCTGAGGGAGGACCCCTGGGGGACTCCCAGGTGGTTGGTGTAGGGTCCGAGAGGAAAGGTGGGAGTCTGACCCGCTGCGTTCTGCCAGAGAGGAAAGAGTAGATCCAGCTGAGGGCCTTGTCCTGGACCCCTACATCTTGGAGTCTGCGTATTAGGGTGTGGTGGGATACCATGTCAAAGGCCGCTGAGAAATCGAGGAGGATGAGGGCTACTGTTTCTCCTTTGTCCAGTAGGAAGCGGATGTCGTCTTTTGCGGCGAGGAGGGCGGTTTCTGTGCTGTGTTTTTTTCTGAAGCCGGATTGGGATGGGTCGTGGATATTGTGCTCTTCGATGAAGTTGGCGAGTTGGCTGTTGATGGCTTTCTCGATGACTTTTGCTGGGAACGGGAGCAGGGAGATAGGTCTGTAGTTTTTGAGGTCGGTGGGGTCCGCCGAGGGCTTCTTTTGGAGGGGGTTGATCTCGGCGTGTTTCCAGTTGTCAGAGAAGAAGGCTTTCACCAGGGAGCGGTTGATGGTGTGGCGAAGCATGGGTGAGATGGTGCCGGCGTCTCTGTTGAAGATGTGGTGGGAGCAGGGGTCCGTGGGGGTCTCGGAGTGGATTGACTTCATCGTCTTCAGTGTGTCTTCGGTGGTGAGGGCTGTCCATCTGTCCGGTGACGACGTGTACGCGGGGATCGTGACACTGTTGCAGAGATCCCCAAAAACGAAAAAAAACTTTTAGAAAAAAACTTCGCAATATTTCGGGTACCTTGACAAGAGCTGTTGCATTGGTTGTGTGTATATGGCTGCTACACATAAGACCGGATGCAGAGTTTCAGGTTACTTAGAAACACCTTGTTGCCTTTATCTGTAAAATACACTCCATCATTTCTATAAATTCCATGCATGTCAAAACACAGATTGTTTTACAGATACAGCCCATGCGATGGTCTCTGAGGAATGCAGAAACAGTTTTATTAACATGTTTCCTGGCTTTGTCAATCTGTGGACAGAATTGATTTGACCACTTCTATTTCTGTCTTTGGCATATATGAGAGTACACCAAGACAGAGTGAGGGAAAAGCGACATCAGTTCTGAAAAGGTATCTTTTATTAGGATTTCCAACCCTACCCCAGTAAATGTGCATAGGTCATTACCACCACAGTGCACAATCATGAGGCGAGGAGCTCGGCAATCCACAATGGTTTTAACCAAAGCCAGCAACTGATGTACTTTAACCCTCTCTGGCCAAACCAAATAATCCCCACATTTTGCATACCCAATTCCCTGTCAATACCTCTCTTGTTTGCAGCCTCTTTAGCTCAATACATAAAGCTGTGGCCTACAATCCATACTCTAAGCATTTTGAAATGAAGGCGCAATAGTTGTCAGGAGAAGGCTGGAGCTGAATGAGGTATGGCGTCGGTAGTTGCGAATACAATTTTTGTAAAGTGGCTTTCTTCAAAATTGATCACAGAAAGAAAAGTTAAAATAATATTTTACTAAATATTTAGACTTAAACTTTATGTCTTAAGGTGTATTTTTCAGTATGTGAAATACATTTACTGATGACAGATTCTCCACATAAATGCAACAATGTTGTGCCGACTTACAAAATTGTTAAAAATAAAACCAGTTATTAATGTATTTGCTGATAAACATATGAAATCAAAAAATGATTGGTGTATTATATAAATATAATAGCCAATATCCAATTATAGAAAGAAATTATGGAAATCCTAGAGGTTCACTTAAAATAGAAAGTGTGTGAGTGGTTGTGTGGCTGTATGAGTAGATATATCAGTGGCTTTGTTAGTGAGTGAGTTGGTGTATGAGTGGCTGTATGGGTGACTTAGTGGATATGCGTGTATACCTATGAATCAGTGAGTGGGTATGTAAGTACTGGTATGGGTGTGCATATAAAACATGTTTTATAAGGGCCCTGCTTATAGTTACATGACCCCCACTGCTGGGACACCAGTGGGAGAGCATGGGGGTTCTGAATATGCAAACTTAATGTAGATCCACAATCCACAGTACTCTTAGCACCAAAGTCGATTTTGAGAGGCAATTTACTACGATGGGGAAGTGAAATGTGCAATTTCTCCATCCCCCGGTAATATAAAACATCTTTTATAAGGGACCTCTTTTTAATTACATGGTCCCCACCACTGGGACACCCAGGGGAGTCCCTGGGGGTACGTAATATGCCAACATATTGTAGATTATTTGTTTCGAGGTGCCCCTACCTCCAAAGTCGATTTTTCTAGTGTACCCTAATCACTATGTACCTTAATGCATGTGTGTGTTTGAACATAACAGTGGGTATTTTCAACATAGCACTGACCCTGGTCCTGCAGAGCAGAGCCCAAGGCACTATCAGAGTCAGGTAACCATCATCCAGGGGTTTCAAATGGGGCAAAAAGTGGGGGGACACTCCAAACAGGTCCTGATTCCTAACAATTTCACTCAATGCCACTCCCCTCCATGACTCACAAGGACACCCTACTCCACTCCACTAGACTCCATATCACACAGCATCACTTTATTCCACTCAATGCCTCTGCTCTTCACTCAGTGCTATTTTACTCCATTGTACTCCGCACAATGCAACTCCACTATGCTCCATGCCACGCAATACCATCCTACATCACAGAGACATTCTATTCCACACCACTTCCACAATGTCACTCTACTCCATGCCACTCCATTTTGAATCCATGCCACACAATGTCACTCCACTCAATGCCACTCCACTTCACTCAATTCCACTGTATACCACACAGCTCGACTGCACTTTACACAATTCGACTCCACACAGTTCCACTCCACTCCACATAATGCCACTTGATATCACACTATGCCACTCCACTCAACTCAACTCTGCATAATGCTATGCAGTACCACTCCACTCCACTTTATTCCACTCTACTTCGTCTCACATGCCATTACATGCCACACAACACCACTCTACTCAGCTTCACTCTACACCACACCAGACAGTGTCACTTCACTCCACTCCAGTCAGTGCCACTCCACTCAATTCCACTTTATTCAATGCCATTACACTCTACACAATACAACTCCACTCCACAAATTGACACACCAATCCGTTCCACTCCACAAAATGCCACTAAACTACAAAGTAACTCCACCCCACACAATGCCACTGCTCTCTATTCCACTCAAACACAATGCCACCAGACTCACACCACAAAATATCACCACAATTCATAGAATGCCATTCCACTCCACTCACTGCATCTCCACTCCATACCAATGCCACTCCACTCTACTCTAGACAATGCCACTCTACTCTTTTGCATGCCATACAATACCGCTCTGCTCCACCCCAATTAATGCCCTCCACTCCACACCACACAATGCCCCTTCAATCCACTCCACTCTACTCTTCACAATGCTATTCCATTCAATACAGTACCACTCCATTCTGATGGATACATCTGCCAGTGGATTCCTCACCTTGTGAATATCCCCTGCACTAGCAACATTCAGAATTTTTTTGTAGCTCTCCACGCCGACGAGGACGAGGTCACAATAGCATGGCTCCGCACGCAGCTCCGCTGACATCACTGGAGCCATAAGAGAGCCTCGTCGGCGTGATGACGTCAGTTCCCTTTTTTCCGCGACGTCGACGCTAACGGTTTTCTTGGACTCTCCGTAGCTTGTCTAGTTACTTTGTTTTTCTGGATTGTGTTTCTGGTCCTCTCTTGCTTCTTTCCTGAAGATGTCGTCGAGGAAGTCGGGTTCAAGACCTGTAGAGAGTGCGGAGGACATATGTCCATCACGGATCCTCACGAAGATTGTGTCTGGTGCCTGTCATCGGATCACGACGTCAAGGGGTGCTCTTGCTGCCGTGAGATGAACCCGAAGGCTTTAAAGGAGAGAGAGGCCAAGCTGTTCATAGCGAAGATGAGGAAGGAGAAGAGAGGTCGAAGGCGATTGAGGTCCAGGTCAAGGTCGAGGTCGGGTTCGAAGTTGACGTCGGGTCATGCTTCAAAATCAAAGAAGCATAAGAAGAAGAAGAGGCACGGCTCTCAACGCCATTCAGATAAGGAGACGGCTCCGAAATCGACTTCTCCAGTTCCTCGGCGTTGTATGGACTATGTTTCTCCTTCTCCTTCGGTTTCGAATCCGGCTTCACCTGTTCGTCTGCCTGCAGCTTGTCCGGAGCGTTCTCCAGCTCCGGCTCCATCTCCGATGCCGACGCATTCTCCGGCTCCGGTGTAAGAGGCTCCGGTACCTGATGAGTCGTCAACTCCATTGGCTCCACCGTCGGCGCTGATTGGCCTGAGTTCGGTAATGCCTCAGCCTGAGCCTTTATCGGGCCCTTACCCGCCTTCCCCTGGCCCGGGTCAAGACCCATCGCATTACTTGAATGCCATGTATGGTGTCTTTACAAGAGCAATGTACCCCTCTGGAGCACCTTCGGGTCCCATGGGTCCAATGGCCTTTAATCTGGGGGTTCCTCAGGCCTGTGCTCAGGCTCCCTTTATGCCATTCCTTCCAGAGGCCCCGTCCTGGCATTTCCTGGCGCCGAAGACGTCGACGCCGTTCCCTTCATCTCCGGCTCCGCCAACTCGACCTCGTTCGGCTCAGGCTGTGCCTCCGGATCCGTGTTCGACGCCGGCTCCGGCTCTGTCGGAGTCGTGTGTGGCGCCGCCGACGCCTGTTCCGAGGATAAGATCCAGGCGGGAGGCACAGAGGATTTTGGAAGAGCAGAGATATCAGGCAGAAGAAATGGAGGAAGGTGAACTTCAAGAGTCAGATGACTTATTTGAAGACTTAAAGGAGGCAAGTGGCCTTGATATGTTCCCAGAATGGGAGCTTTCTCCTCCTTCAGATGCTCCCTCTAAGGATGTGGTTACTTACCACACAGTTATAAGGAAGGCAGCAGAGCTCTTAGACTTGCAGCTCCCAACGGCTGAATTTAGGTCCAACATCTTGACGGAGGTTCTTCATTCTCCCTCCACTGTAGTAGAACCTTTGCTTCCTTTCAATGATGCCATCACTGAGCCAGTTATGGAGGTTTTGGGGTAAGCCCTTTTCGGCTCCAGCAATGTCAAAATCTGTTGCTAGGAGGTACAGGGCGGCTCCAGGAGACCCTGACTTCCTAACATCCCATCCTTCTCCTGAGAGTCTGGTGGTTCTAGCTGCCTGTTCAAAGAAGTCTTCTGGAGCATTTCCTCAAGTTCCTAGTGATAGTCAAAAAAGCTTGACCAGTCGGCCAAGAAGGTGTTCTCCTCAGCAAGTATGGCCTTGAAGTCCACAAATGCCACCTGCCTTTTGGGCCGTTACATCCACGCCCTGATGGATTCTGCAAAACAGCTGGCTCCTAAATTGTCTGAGGAAGACAGGCAGAATTTTAATGAGGTCTTGTCGGGCACTCAAGCAGCTGCGCAACAGGTTATTCAGAGTGGTTTGGACACTGTGGACTCTGTTGCCAGGATCATGGGCTCCTTGGTTGCCACAAGAAGAAGTGCTTGGCTTAAGTCGTCAGAGTTCTCTCCAGATGTGCAGGCAACACTTCTAGACCTTCCCTTTGATGGTTCTGGACTGTTTGGAAAGAAAGCAGATGCAGCCTTGGAAAGGTTTAAGGACAGCAAAGCCACAGCTAAGTCTCTGGGTCTGCAGGCACAGCCTAGAGGTTCCTCTTACAGAAGGTACAGAGGTTTCTGATGGATACATCTGCCAGTGGATTACTCACCTTGTACGCGGAGTTGGTGGAACCGAACGTGGAGCCGGAGGTGTCGGAGTCGGTGGCGCCGGAGTCGGAGTCGACGGCGCCGGCAACGGTGTCGAGGAAGGCTCCGAAGAAGGTCAATCCAATCGAAGTTGAGATGGATCCCCAGACGGTGCCGGAAACTGCCACGAAGGTGCAATCGGCAGATAGGGCATAAACGGGGCCTGAGCATAATGCTGCGGCACTCCAGGAGTGTATGCCATAGGACCCACGGGACCAGTAGGTGCGCCGGATGGGAAGGCAGCCCGTTGGAAAATCCCATACATAGCATTTAAAAAATGCGTTGAATCCGCACCCGGAGTCGGGAACTGCGGATAAGGGAATAATCCCGGATCCGGCTGAGGAGTACATGGTACCAGAGCCGCAGTGTCGTCAACAGGTGCCGCAGGATCATCCGGCTATGGAGGAGGCTCTTTTCCTTGTTCTTGCTCGGCCTCAGTAGCCGAAGACTCCACTGGAACCAGTCACTGCGCTGGTGACTGCGCCGGTGACTGCGCCGGGGACTGCGCCGGGGACTGCGCCGGGGACCGCGCCGGAGTCCGCTTCAGCGAAGGAGATCTCTCTGGAGACTTAGATGGAGAAGGAGACACATCGTTACTTCGACGTCGAGGTGAAGTTGATCTCGACGCCTTGCTCTTCAAAGACCGGCACCGAGAGGAATACTTCCTCTTCTTATGATGTTTCTTCGACTTCGAAGAATGCGACGTCGACGACTCCGGTCTCGATCTCTCCTTCTTCCTACCTCTCTTCTCCTTCTTAGCCTTGGGCATGAAGAGCTTCACCTCCCTTTCCTTCAAGGCCTTGGGATTCATCCTTCTGCAGCTGGAACAATACTCCACGTCGTGGTCAGAAGAAAGGCACCACAAACAATCTTCATGGGGGTCTGTCATTGACATGTGGCCCCCACATTCCCTACAAGGTTTGAAACCCGACTTCCTAGTCGAAGACATGGCAATTTTCTTCAACAGTAACACACTACACGACTACAAAGTAGCAGGAGAGTGCTGGAAAACCGTTGCGCTTCGACGGCGCAGAAAAAAGGGAACTGACGTCATCACGCCGACGTGGCTCTCTTATGGCTCCGGTGACGTTATACGGAGTCGCGAGCGGAGCCGATGCATTATGATGTCGTCCACGTCGGCGTAAAGAGCTGGGGAAAAAAGTTCAGTGGAATGCTGGCGCAGGGGATATTCACAAGGTGAGGAATCCACAGGCAGATACTGTATCCACCAGAAAAAGCGTTACCGAAGGTAAGTAACTTGTTTTTTGGGAGGTCATCCTTTTGGACCTACAGGCAGCCTCAGCAGCAGCAGCAGCAAAATACCCTATATAAGACCTACAGGGGCAGGAACAGAGGTCGTCCACGATGTCGTCAGCCCTCCTTCTCCTCCTCTACCTCCCTCCCTCTTGTCACAGCAAAGCAGCCATAGATCCACCATTCTGGATCATGTTGGTCCTGTGGGGGGTCGGCTTACCCATTTTTCTGCAAGATTGGGAATCGGTCACTACAGACCTTTAGGTTCTAAATCTTGTGGAAAATGGGTATGCTCTTCCCTTTCGTGAATTTCCTCCAAATGACCCTCCTTGCCAAGGTGCTTGCTCAGAGGACCACCTTCTTCTCCTGCAGGAGGAAGTCCTAACATTACTGAAAAAAGGTGCGATAGAGGTGTTTCCAGAGCGGGAAAGGGGTCAGGGATGCTACTTCCGGTATTTCCTGATGCCCAAGAAGGATGGCAGGCTACGTCCAATCCTGGATCTCAGGATCTTGAACCTTTTTCTGAAGCAGCAGAAGTTCAAGATGCTCACCCTTGCACAGGTTCTTCAAGCACTGCAACAGGAGGACTGGATGGTGTCGATCGACTCGCAGGATGCATATTTTCCTATTCCGATCCTGGAGTCACACAGGAAGTATCTCCGTTTTACGGTAGCGTCGCAACATTATCAGTTTACGGTTCTCCCGTTTGGTCTTACTACTGCACCTCAAGTCTTCACCAAGGTGATGGCAGTGGTGGCAGCCCATCTCAGAAGATCGGGGATTTCAGTTCTCCCCTATCTGGCCGACTGGCTGATCAAAACGGAGTCGCCAGAGAAGGTGCTTCATTATCTGCAGGTTACAACTCAGCTGTTGTACAAATTGGGTTTCTCGATAAATGTGCCCAAATCTCACCTGGTGCCCTCTCAGCGCAACCTGTTCATAGGGGTGGTACTGGACACTACTGTGTGTCGAGCATTCCCACCTCCACAAAGGATTCTCGACATACAGGAAATGATTCCTTTGTTTTACAATGGAGCGGTCGTTCCAGTCCTGAAGGTCCTTCGTCTGCTCGGTCTGTTTGCTTCCTGCATTCTGTTGGTCAACGATGCACGCAGGCACATGAGGGTGCTCCAGTGGTGCCTCCGCAGGCAGTGGTATCAGCACAACGGACATCTCAGGGAGTCTGTGAGGATCTCCAGAGAAGCTGCAGCAGATCTATCTTGGTGGAGCTTGGAGGGCAATCTGTCTCAAGGAAAGCCCTTCCATCTACCTCCATCGGTGGCCACAGTGATAACGGATGCATCCACTTTAGGGTGGGGTGCGCATCTGGGGGATCTGGAGATCAAGGGTCTTTGGTCTCCAGAGGAAAGGTTGCTTCACATCAACCTTTTGGAGTTGCGGGCATTACGTTTGGCACTCAAGACCTTCCTCCCTTCCCTTCACGGTCAGTTGGTTCAAGTCCTGACGGACAACAGTACCGCGATGTGGTATGTCAACAACCAGGGAGGAGTGGGGTCACATTGTCTCTGCAGAGAGGCTCTGCGTCTCTGGTCCTGGGTTCAGGATCATCAGATTTGTCTGATGGCAAATCATCTGGCCGGAGTTCTGAACGGGTGTTCTAAGTCGGCAGTTCTCTGCTGACCACGAGTGGAGGCTCCATCCGGAGGTGGTTCGTCACGTCTTTCGGACATGGGGAACTCCTCAGGTGGAACTGTTTACCACTCAGGAGAATGCTCACTGCCCGCCATTCTGATGTCTCCAGTATCCGATGCAGGGAGCTTTGGGGGACGCTTTTCAGTTGCGATGGGACTCACATCTCCTTTACGCGTTTCCTCCCATACTCTTGATTCCTCAGGTTCTGAGGAAGATTCGCCAAGACCGGGCCCAAGTCATATTGATTGGCCCGGATTGGCCAAGAAGGGTGTGGTATACAGATCTTCTCCACCTCTCCTCGTGCCCTCCGCTCAGTCTCCCTCTCAGGGCAGACCTCCTCTCGCAGTCGCAGGGGCAGGTTCTACACCCCCACCTCCAAAGCTTACACCTTCATGCCTGGAGATTGAACGGGGAAACCTGAATTCTTTTTCTCTCCCGCCTTACGTGGTGGACGTGATTTTGTCTGCCAGGCTTCACTCCACCAAGTCTATCTATTCCTATAGGTGTTCCAAATTTGTCCATTGGTGTGGGGAGAAGTCTATTGACCCTTTGAGGGCTCGTTTATCCAACATCCTTCAGTTGGCTCTCTCTCTAGCTCAGCAAGGTTTTGCTGTAGCTACTGTGAAGGGTTACGTATCGGCTTTGTCGGCATTCCTTTGCTTGCCGGATCAGCCGTCCTTGTTTAAATCACCTATTGTGTTATGGTTCATTAAGGGCCTTACCAACACATTTCCGCCCACTCCATTTATTGTGCCTCAATGGGACTTAAATCTTGTCTTAACTTACTTGATGGGTTCTCCCTTTGAACCCTTGCACAAGTGTCCCTTAAGGCAACTGCCTTTTAAAATAGTTTTTCTCATTGCCATTACCTCGGCAAGGAGGGTAACTGAGCTTCAAGCTCTGAGTTCAAAACCCCCGTTTTTGTCCATTCATGCTGAAAGAATGGTACTCAGGACCAGGGCTGCTTTTCTGCCTAAGGTGGTAACTCCTTTCCATCTGGGGCAATCCATTACCCTTCCTACCTTCTATCCTCCCCCTCACCCTTCCAAGGAGGAGGAGCGGCTTCACCGCTTGGACCCCAAAAGGGCAGTGAGTTTTTACCTCGATAGAACTAAAGACTTTCAAGTGGATGACCAGCTCTTCGTGGGCTTCATTGGCTGCAGGATAGGCAGAGCGGTGCACAAGGGCACCCTTTCCAGATGGATTATCTTGTGCATCAAGATCTGTTACTCTTTGGCCGGTAAGGAGCCTCCAGAGGGTATAAGGGCTCACTCTACCAGGGCAAAGTCTTCTACATCTGTCGTGGAGGAAATTTGTAGAGTGGCAACTTGAGCCTCCCTCCACACTTGCGCGAAGCATTACTGCTTAGATTCCGAGGTGAGGAGGGGCGGACACTTTGCACGTTCCGTCCTTCAGGAGTTTTTGGTATAGAAGGGTGGACACCCTCCTCCGGGAGTGGGGACTGCTGTGGGAATCTATTCACAAGGTGAGGAATCCACTGGCAGATGTATCCATCAGAAGAACAAGTTACTTACCTTTGGTAACGCTTTTTCTGGTGGATACAGTATCTGCCTGTGGATTCCTCACTGACCCACCCGCCTCCCCGTTGTCCACCCTTGTATACCTACAATAGTGATAATGTGTTAAAATCTATCTGATACTGTCAAAGGAAGTGTGTTATTTCTTTTGCTGTCCTGCATTGACTTCACACTGTGTGTGTTGGTTTGAATATTATGTACTGTGTATACTGTATATATATATATTAGTCGGTCCATCTGTGAGCCTCGAAGGCACGGAAAAACGGCAGAACTGATGTCATCACGCCGACGAGGCTCTCTTATGGCTCCAATGACGTCAGCGGAGCCGCGTGCGGAGCCATGCTATTGTGACATCGTCCTCGTCGGCGTGGAGAGCTACAAAAAATTTCCGAATGTTGCTGGCGCAGGGGATATTCACAAGGTGAGGAATCCACAGGCAGATACTGCATCCACCAGAAAAAGCGTTACCGAAGGTAAGTAACTTGTTCATCAATGCCATTCCACTCCATATCACACAATTCCTCTCTCTATTCCACACAATTCCAGTCCACACCAAATAACCCCACATGTCTCCACTCCACCCGAAACAATTCTATTCCAGTGCACCCAAACCCACTCAAATTTACTACAGTCCACACAATGCCACACCACTCCACACAATGGCACTCTAATATACTACATTCCATTCTACTGCACTCCACAATGTGCTACTCCACACAACACAATACCACTCCACTCAACGCCACTTAACTCCACACAATCCCTTTCTATTGTAGTCCACTACACTCCGCTACACAATTTCAAATTATGCTACACACTGCCACTCTGCTCAGTGCCACACAATTCCCCTTCATACCACACAATACCACTCCACCCCACATAATGCCACTCCACACCACACAATGCCACTTCAGTCTGCTACACACAATGCCTCTTCATTACACATAATACCTCTCTACTCCACAAAATCCCACTCCATTTGATGCCACTTCAATTTATGACACACGGTGCCACGCCACTCAATGACACACAATGACACTCTTCTGAACTCCACTATATTCCATTTCGCACAATGTACTCCACTCCACTCAATTCCACTCCACTCTACACAATACTACTCCATTCCACACTATGACACTGATCCAGTGGAAGTGTTATAATAGTTTTAAATGTATCTCTTACTTCAGCAACTTAATCCTTTTTTCCTCTAACCGTACTGGGCCCTCTACAGTTAGGCGGATCACAGCATTACCCTTACTACAGAGGCAAATTGTTAGAAATGGGGGTCTCTAGTTGGCAGAGGTAGGTACATTTGTCCAAATAGGGACCCTTGCTTCTAGTCAGGGTAAGGGAGATACACACTTTAGATAACCCCTGCTCACACCTTGGGTAGCTTGGCACGAGCAGACAGCTCTATCCTAAAAGTAATGTGTATTTGTACTCAAAACACACAGTAATATTGTGATAACACCACAAATGGACACCACACAAGTTAAAAAAAATAAAGTATCGTTATCTAAACTCAACAAGACCAAAACAACAACAATCTAACATACAGGTATTAATAAAATTACTTTAGAAAGGTTTTAAGCAACTGGTTGCATAGAAAACTATGGACGTGTGATTTTTCTCAAAGTACCTGTAGTTGCGACAGAATTCACAAGACCAAACTGCCGCAGCGATGGGAGGTGTCAAAAAACAAAGAGATGCGTAGTTTCCTGAGACCTTGGGGATGCAATGCGACAGTTCAGCTGCACGCAGGAGAGCCTTGTGTCGGGTCCGGATTGTAGGGGGAAAGTGATGTGTCGATTCTGAGTTGACTGATATTCAGCTGATGCGCTGGGAAAACTTGCTGCTCAGGTTTCTTCAGCCGTGACCAATCCATGCGTCAGTTCTTGCAGCAGTGACAGCCGCTGTGTCTGTCTCCGCAGCTGCGTGGCAATGCCTGGAGATTTTTCTCACACCGTGGTGCTGCATCGGAAAAACTGCCACAAGAAGAGCAATGTGTCGATTTTCTTGTATTTGCCTTTCTTTTCCAGCTCCCAACAGCAGAAACAACCCCCAGAGGCCCAAGGCAGTCACAGGCACCTCCTAGCAGGTCATAACTCCCAGCAAGGAAGTTTAGGGGAGCTAGGGGTGAAGTCCTTGTGTTCCTGAGACTTCAAAACAGGAGGTTAGCACTACTCAAGCCCTTGGAGATCTTCTTCAAGCAGGGGACACAGCACACAGTATAGTCCTTCTCTGTTCCTTGGCAGAAACAGCTACTGCAGGCCAACCCCAGACACACAGCAAAGGGGCAGTACTTCTCCTCAGTTTCTCCAGCTCTTCACCTTAGCAAAGGTTCCTCTTGATTCCACAAGTAGTCTAAAGTTCACAGGTTTAGATCTAAAACTTATACCCCAAAATGTCATTGTTCTCTTTCTGCAAGGGTCTCTAAGCTCAATCCAACCCAGTTCTGTCTTCACTGGTGCAGTATGACCACAGAGGGTGAAGACAGCATTGTGCAAGGGAGACAGGCCCATTCAGGTGCAAGGGAATCTCCTCCTACTACTCTAAATTCAGCCAGGGTCTAATCAGCCCAAATCTGAGTCATTCAGGGAGGGCCAGGCACACCTCAATCCCCCCCCCCCCCCCCCATGGCTGTCTACAGTGAATGCACATCTACAGCCCCTGTCTCTCCAAAACCAGTCAATTCACGAACAGGCAGAGGTGCACAGAATGGTTAAGCAAGAAAATGCTACTTTCTAAAAGTGGCATTTTCAAACACACTATATAAAAACCATCATCACTGAAAGATGTGTTATTAAATTCTGTGTTCAGAGAGCCTAAACTTTATTTCTCTATCTTGGTCTAGTGGGAAGTTATATTTATGAGATATTATAAATAACCTCACATTCTGCCGTTTGGGGCAAGATAGCCTTTCACTAGAAAAAAAGGAAATTGGCAGGATTTCACTATGAGGGCATGTCACACACAGCAGTACATGTCCTACCTTTCACCTATAATGCACCTTGCCCAGGGGAGTACCTTGGGCCTAACATAGGGGTGTCTTGTATGTAGAAAAAGGAAAGTTTAAGGTCTGGCAAGTGGGTACAGGCACTGCAGTGGCAGGCCTGAGTTACATTTTCAGAGCTACTCATGTCAGGGGAAACCACGCCAAAGGTGCTAAGTCTAACACAAATGGTCCACTGATGGATCTTTCTCTGCCAATCGGAGGTGTGGGCATTAGGGTGTCCAAACCATAATGTTAGCCACCCAATGTGGACCATTAATTGATGACCAACTTACAAGTTTGAGATCAGGTTACAATCTAACGCTCTCAGGACCATACTTTTGAAATAAAGTATTACAATGGGAAATCCCAACCTCCTAAAGAAGTTAAGTCTAACTAAAATGAGGCACACTTGGAGTTCTGCTACAGCAACACAGAATAAAAGAAGTAGAACTTGATACTCTAAAAAGATTTGCTGGTTCTCTCTATAACACATGGAAAATAGCACAGTTCAATGAAAGAACATCAGGACACAATAATAGTCTCAGACAATTTACAGAATTTGGTTATTGTATTAATTATCCTAAATCAATACAGACAAGCATTTTCTTAAGCATGTCAGTCAGGAATATTGCCACATGTAGGGCAATACTACAATTTAGTGAGAAATGAAAATCAAAAGAGGATGGTTTAAAAAGGGTCTCAGATACAAGGTTACAGATTCCTATCACCATTAAAGGCAGAAGGATAGCTCATTACTCTAACATCATCCACAGGTTCTAAAGTAAAAATAAATCAAATTAAAGTTCACTAAGGGCACGTCCGTTAGGTTGGGCAAAAAGGGGAAATAAGCAAAATCAATTAGTTTGGCAAAGAAGGATTACAGCTAAACTGCTTCAGAAAGCAGTATTGGCAAAAGGCAGTCCAAATTAAGAGATGGAGGATGGTTTAAAAAACCGTAGGAAAAGCGTTCAGTCCTCTCACATAGAAAAATAGACCACCTGTAGCTCTTTCAAATGATAAAAAAGCATGGCATAGAGTAAGTCTTCCAATGAAAATAATTGTGTTGCCTCACAAAGGAAAGAAAAGTATGGTGCCTCGCGTTGCCCCTCTGGTGTTTCTTCTTTATAGCCTTTATGACGCTTTAGGGATGTAATATTACTCCACTAGTCAGTTCATCGCATGATTAGTTTACATATGAAAACACTAAATACAATTTGATCATTCCTGCATACTTTCCTATACTGATCGTGATAAAGAACTGGTTTTCCAGACCTCACAGGTTTGTCAACTGTAAAAGTTTACATTGTATCAATCCATGGCATTAGGTTATCGTTTACGTTCCCACCAGAAAATTTCACCGTGAACTTCCAAAAGAATGTCCTTTAAAAGTAAGATGATACATGTATAAAACAAATGGGACAACATTTGCAATAATGTCAAGGGATCATTGCATTGGGCTAAGAGAAAAAAATGCAGCTTTAGGAAAGAACACGTTTAACAGGCCTTAAAATGCATATGTCAGCTTTAAATGAATAACACTAAATTAAAATCAATACAATGCATTAAATTATCATTTCATAATAAGAGAAAATTAGTAATGCTTCACAAATGTATTATCACATAAAATTGACTAACGTTAACTATAGCCTACTGCCACAATTTTAGACATCCATAATAAATGTTAATTATTCTTAAAAAAATTTAACTTATATAGTTTCTTGTTTTCTATAATCATTATGGTCTCTACTATCACATTTGTAAATTTCAGCTACCTAACTAATTTTATCGCATAATTGCACAACTATCTATTCACAATGCATTTCAATGTAAAGCAATGGAAATGCTAAGCAACACCGCTAGAATCAGTAGTTTCATCAAAATAATAGAACATTATTTTCATAAGTAAGCATGTCATGAAAACCTAGTAATAAGACATATAATAGGGCCATATGGAGGTAATTTCTATTTACCGATTCCTAAATACCTAATTTTACCGATTCGGTATTTAAGAATCGGTAAATAGAATGTAGGTAAACAATTGGTAAATTTTACAGATTCGGTAATATTCTTTATTACCGATTCAGTAATAAGGAATACCTTCCCATTCATTCCTATGGGCCTGGAGGCCCATAGGAATGAATAGGAAGCCATTCACTATTACCGATTCGGTAAATACCGAATCGATAATAGGGGGAGCATATTCAAGGGTGGCAGGGTGTCACCTTTGACACCCTGTTGCACCCCTGAATCGTGCATGTGTGCACATGTGGCGCACATACATGCCCTAAGGGCATGTATGTCTGCCACATGGCACTTCTAAAAAAGCACAAAATTGCTTCTGAAAAGGTATTCAGTATTTACCACCAACTTGTAGTTGGTGGTAAATAACAAATCCTTAAACCAAAAATGCACTCCCTTGAGTGCTCCCTACATAGGATTTAAGGATTCGGTAATTTACAGATTCCTTAAATTAAGAAATCGGTATTTTACCGATTCCTTAAAATAACGAATCGGTAAATTACCGAATCCTTAAATCCAGCCTCCTATATCGCAAAGGGGTAAATACCGGTCGGTAACGGGAAATTTACCGATTTCTGGCCGTTACCGACCGGTATTAGCCCACCTACATATGGCCCATAATCAGTTATCAATGAATTTCTCTTTTTCTATTACTTTCCAGCACATTTACTGTGCTGTTACTTCACTTGTCTCAACTGCTGTATCACTTCATTTAACAAGTGCAATGTCCATGTTCAGGTTTCTATGTCTAAAATCGGTATATGTGTTGTGAAATGTTTAAAAAAAATATTTAGCATCATCAACACATCACTCTGCTCCATTCCACACAATGGCCCTACACTCCACTCAACACAATGCCTCTCTACTCCATACAATGCCACCGCACTCAATGCTGCACAATACTAGGCCTGGGCGAAGCACTACGCTACGCTCGCGTAGTTTGCGAAGTTCGCGCTACTTCGCGCTACGCGAACTGCACGTAGCACAGTGCGAACACGCGTAGCGTAGTGTTGCGTAGTGCTGCGGTCATTTTTTGCTTGCTCGCGGTCCTCAACGTCAAGTTGGCGACCGCGAGCAAGCAAAATGACATCCCGGCGAGACTTTTTCCTTGTTCGCGATCAGCAACTGCAAGTTGGCGATCGCGAGCATGGAAAATAAACCTCCCGGCGAGATTCCCAACTCGAGGAGGTCAGGTTTCTCATTGCGAGTGGTCGCGTATGCTCGCGACCGCTCGCGATGAGAAACTACCAGTTCGCGTTGAGAAAGCTGAAGCTCGAGTAAAAATCTACTCGAGCAGCAGAAAACTACAGCTCGCACTGTGCAAGATGTCATTTTCAATGATTGCACAGTGCCGGTTGCTTGTCCGCACTGTGCAATCATTGAAAACAACATCTTGCACAGTGCGAAAATGTTACTACGCAGTTCGCGAAGTGCTACGCGTAGCTCGCGTAGTGCGAACTTCACTTTGCGTAGCTTCGCGAAGTGCTACTTCGCGAACTACGCCCACCCTTACACAATACCCCTCCACACAATGCCATTCCAGTCAATGCCATTCCACTTCACTCAGTGCTACTCTACTCCATTCTACTCCACACAATACAACCCCACTATGGTCCACACTACACAATTCCATCCCACACCACAGTGTCATTCTTCTCCAATCTGCTCCATGATGTTGCTCTGTTCTATGCCTCAACTCCACTCTACTCCATGAAATTACTCTGTTCTATGCCTCACAGTGCCTTTCCACTTAACATCATGCCCCACAATGCCATTCCACTCTACTCCATGCCACACAATGCCATTCCACTTTTTGCCACACAATAACACTCGACTCCATGACACACAATGTCACTCCACTCCACACAAAAGCCACACCACTTCACTCCTCCTAGTGCCACTCCATTCTTTGACACACAACACCATTTCAATCCATGCCACACAATGTCACTCCACTCACTGCGACTCCACTTCAGTCAAAGCTACTCCACTCCATTCCACATCACACATCACTCAACATAACACAATTTCACTCAATGCCACACTTTCCAATGTACACCTCACAATTCCATACCACACAATTTTGCTCCAGTCTATTCCATACACTGCCACTCCAGTCCATTTCATACAATTCCAGTCCATGCCAAAGAATTCCACTGCCGCACAATTCTATGCCACACAGTTCTGCTCCAGCCCATTCCACACAATTCTAATCTAGTCCATTACACATGATTCCACTCCAGTCCATACCACATAATTCCATGGCCACTCAATTCCACAGCATACAATTCCACTCCACTCAATTCTACTACATTCCATGTCCCACACTTCCACCCCACTCCTTCCACATAATTTCACTCTATGCAGCACAGTTCTACTCCATGCTGCACAATTCTTCTACACTTGATGCCACATAATTAAACCCAACTCCATGCCCCTCAATGCCAGTCCACAGCACACAATTCCTCTCCAATGTACCCTAGTGCAAGCAATTCCACCTCACACCACTATACTCCTCACAATTCCACTCCATGCCACAGAATGCTATTCCACTCCACACAAACCCACTCCTGTTCATACAATGCCACTCCGCACCACACAATGCCACTCTACTCTACTCCACACCATACAATGCTAATGTATTCCACTGCACTGCAAGCCACTTCACTCCATGCCACGCCACTCCACACCTCACAGTTGCACTCCACTCCCCTCTATGCCACACCATCACACTCTGCTCCACTTCACTAGACTCCATGCCATACAATGCCACTCCACACTACACTATGTCAATCTACTACAATCCACAAGATGTCACTCCACTCCACTTCTCACAGTGCTACTCCACTTTACTCCACACCACATAATTTCACTCCACTACATCTAGACCACACAATGTTGTTCTACTCCAATCTCCACACGATGTGACTCCACTTTATGCCTCGCAGTGCTACTCCACAATGCCTCTCCACTACAACCCATTCAATGCCACTCCATGGCATGCAAGTCCACTCCACTCCATGCCACACAATGCCACATCACTCGAAGCCACACAATTCAATGCCACACGATTCTGCTTCATTCCACTCCACAAAACTCTGCTCTAGTTAATTCCATACAAGTCCACTACAGTCCCAGCCACAGAATTCCATAGCCAAATGGTTACATGCCACTCCACTCCACAAAATTCCAATACACATCACACAATGTCACTTCACTCTGCTCCCCTCCGTTTAATGCCACAACACTCCACACAATGCCACTGCACTCTAGTCAATTCCACACAATGCCACTCCATGCCACACAACCCCACTCCTCATAATTCCACTCTGCTCCATGCCATCTATTTCCACTGGAAACCTCACAATTCCACTCCACGGCACACAAATTAAATACATTGCACACCACACAATTTTGCACAGTTTCACTTCACTCCACAATGTTCCACTCCACTCCATCTCACACAATTCCAGCCTACTCTATGCTAACCAATTCAAGTCTATACCATTCAACTCCACACAAGCCTTCTCCACTCCACACAATTCCATCCCAGCCCACACATTGCCACTCCATGGTATGCCAGTCCTCAAGATGCCACTCCACTATACACGGTGCAACTCATACCACACAATGGAACTCCATTCTACTCCACTCCACACAATGCCATTCCACACCAAACAATACCACTCCATTTAACACAACTACAATCCACATACTTCCTTTCTACTCCACTCTACTACATTATAAGCCATAAATTTCAATCCATGCTACACAATTCCTGTCCATGCAAAACAATTCTACTCCACTCCAAACAGTTACACTCCACTGCACACAATACTACAGCAGTCCACACAATGACACTCTACGCCACACAATTCCATGGCATTGCACTAAATACCATATCAAACAGTTCCACTCCACATCACACATTTCAATACCACACAATTCCACTCCACGCCACTCAATTCAACTCCACTCCACGCCACTCATTTCCACTCCACACCACTCAATTCCACTCCATTCCATACTTTTCTACTCTATTCTACACAATCCCATGACACAATTTCACTCCACAACATGCCACACAATGGCACTCCACTCTACACAGTTCCACTTCATGCCACACAATTCCACTATATGCCACATACTTCAATGCCACAAAAGTACAATCCATGTCATACCATTCTTCTCCATTTCATTGAACAGAATTCCACTTCACTCTATGCCACACAATTCCACTACTCCACACCACTCAAATCTCCTCAGCACGACACAATGCCATGCCACTACACTCCATGCAACACAATTCTACTACATGAAACTCAATGCAACTCCACTCCATGCCCCACCCTTCCACTCTTCTCCCACAGTGCCAGTCCACACAACTCAATATCATTCTACTCCACATCATGTCCCTCCACACCATACAGTGTCACTACACTCCATTACACACAATGCCACTCCACTCCACACCACACAGTGCCACATCCCTTCATGCCAAACAGCGGCACTCCATTTCAATCCATGTCACACAATGTCACTTTGTTGAATGGCACTTCACTCATAACCAATCCACTTAACACAATGTCACACCACTCCACACTATATCACACCACACAATGTCAATTCACACCACAAAATATCACTCCACACCACACAATGTCACTCTACAGAACATCACACAATTCCTCTACAGTCCACACCACACAAATCCACTTCACATCACACAATTTAAAGCCACACAAGTTCATACCCTCCACTCTACATAATTCCACTCCATTTCACACAGTTCCACTCCAGTCCACTCCACACAATGCCGCTCCATGCCACAAAGACCACTCTGTTTGAGTCCACTCTACTTCATGCCATAAAATGCCACTTCACACAATGCCATTCCATGCCACACAGTGCCACTCTACTCAACTCCATTCCACCTCACACAGTGCTAGTTCACTCCACTTAATGCCACTCCACCTCACACAATACCACTCCACTCTATTCCACCCCACACAATATCAACCCACAAACACCACACAATGCCACTGTACTCCATGCAACTCCACTCCACTCCATACAATTCCACTAAATTCCAAACAAAGCAATTCCACTCAATGTAACTCCACACCACGCAATGCCACACCACTCTACTTGACACAATGCCACTCCACTTTACTCGACACACTGTCACTCCACTCTACTCCACTGCTCACAATGCCACTCCAGTCCATGCCAAATAATACCACTGCACTGCACTTAATGCCACACTATTCTACACCAAACACGTCACTCCAATACACAACACACAGTGTCAGTCATCACCTCTTAATGCTACTTTACTCCATTCCACACAATGCCACTCTACTCCATGCCACAGAATTACATGGCAATCCACACCACACAATTCTACTCCTCCCCAAGCCACACAAATCCACTTCATTACTCAAAATTCCACCTCATATCACACATTTCTAGTCTGTGACACACAATTCTACTCCATGCCATATAATTCCACTCCACACCACACAATGCCATTCCACTCTGCTTCCCTCCACTCAATGCCACTCCACACCACACCACATAATGTTACTCTACTCCACACAATGCCAGTCCACTCTTCTAAACTCCACCCAGTGGCACTCTACACCTCAAAATTCCAATCCTCACAATGCCACTACATTCCACATCATACAGGGCCCGATTCACAGAACGAACTTAAGACAAAATCCTAAACTTACTACTGTTGGTATTCCCAGAAGGCATTTAGTAGTAGTAAAGTTAGGATTTGGTCTTAAGTCTGTCTTAGGTCTGTCTTAAGTCTGTCTTAAGTCTGTCCTAAGTTTGTCTTAAGTCTGTCTTAAGTCTTTCTTAAGTCTTTCTTAAGTCTGTCTTAAGTCTGTCTTAAGTTTGTCTTAAGTTTGTCTTAAGTTTGTCTTAAGTCTGTCTTAAGTTTGTCTTAAGTTTGTCTTAAGTTTGTCTTAAGACTGTCTTAAGTCAAACTTAAGTCAAACTTAAGTCAAACTTAAGACAAACTCCTAACTTTACTACTACTAAATACCTTCTGTGAATACCAAAAGTAGTAGGACAGACTTCAGACAGACTTCAGACTGACTTAAGACAAACTTAAGACAGACTTAAGACAAACTTAGGACAAACTTAAGACAGACTTAAGACAGACTTAAGACAGACTTAAGACAAAATCCTAACTTTACTACTACTAGATGCCTTCTGTGAATACCAAAAGTATTAAGTTTAGGATTTTGTCTTAAGTTAGTTCTGTGAATCGGGCCCACAATTCCTTGCCAGGTCACACAATTCCACTCACCTCCATATTGCATAATTACTCTCCACAGCACAGAATTCGACTCCAATGCAAACAGTTCCACTACATTCCGCACCACAGAATACCACACAATTCCAGTTCACGATATCTGAGTCCACATAATTCCACTCCAATCTACACAATTCTTCTCCATTCAACTCATTTCCATTTCCACATTTCTATTTTTCCATTCCACACAACGCCACTCCACTTCACTTCACCCCATACAATGGAACTCCATTCCACATAATGCCACTCACACTACACCATGGCAATCCACTCTACTCCACTCCACACAATGCCATTCCACATCACAAAATACCTTTCTACTCCATTCCAGTATACCCCACACTACACAATTCTGATCCGTGCCACACAATGCCTCTCCATTTCATGCCACATAATACAACATCCCTCCACACCATTTAATGCCACTCTATTTTAATCCATGCCACTCAACTCTACACATTGGCACTCCTCTCCACACCACACAATGTCTCTCCACACCACACAATGGCATTCCACTCCACATAATTCCTCTCTAATCCATGCCACACACACCCACTTCATACCACACAACTCCAAGACACACAATTCCACACCCTCCACTCCATTCTGCACACTTCTAGTAAATGCCACACAATTCTGCTCCACTCTACACAGCTCTACTCCACTTACAATGCCACTCCAGTCCACACAATGCCAATCCACTCCAAGCACACAGCACCATTCTATGTAATGCCAGTCCATACCACACAATGCCACTACATGCCACTCCATGCAACGCTACACAACACCACTCCACACCACACAATACCACTACACACACTGTCACTTCAGTTAATGCCACACACTGACTCTCCACTCACTGCCATCCACACCACACAATGCCTTCCCACTCCACAAAATGCTACTCCACACTATACAATACCACTCCATTCCATACATTGACACTACATTATGTTACACTCCACACAATGCCACTCCACTCCACACAATGCTACTCCACTCAACACAATGCCACTCAACTCTATGCAACTCCATTCCACACAATGCCACTCCACTCCACTTCCAACATGCTACACTCCACTCCACTCCCCATCCTCCACTCCACTCCACTCAGTGTCACTCCAGTTTACTAAGTGCTCTTTATTTCACTCAGTGCCACTCCACACCACACAATGTCACTCCATACCACACAGTTTAACTCAACGCCACACAATTTCACTGTACACCATAAACTCCCATGTTACAGAGTTCTGCTACCTTCCACTCCCCACAATTCTACTCCAGTCCATTGTGAACATTACCACTCCACTCCGGTCCACACCACATAATTCCATGGACACACAATTCCATACCACACACATCAAATCCATTCCATTCCACCAAATTCCATTCCAGTCCATTCCTTACAATTTCACTCCAGCCCATGCCACAAAATCCCAAGGCCACACAACTCCTCACAATTCCACCTCACTCAACACAATTCCACTCCATTCCTTTCCACAAAATTTCACTCCACGCCAAATAATTTACTCTATGCAACACTATTCCACTCCATGCTGCACAATTCTAGTACATTGGATGCCACATAATTCCATCCCACTTCATGACACTCAATTACAGTCTACATCACACAGTTCCTCTCCAAAGCACTTCACTGCATGTAATTCCATGTCACACCACTCTATGCCTCACTATTCCACTCCATGCCACAGAATTCTACTCTAGTCCACATAATTCCACTCCAGTTCACACAATGCAACTCAACACCACACAGTGCCACTCTAATCTACACAATGCTACTCTGTTCTACCCAACCACACAACTCTACTCCATGTTCCCACAATTCTGCTCCACAATACATAATTCCACTCCATGCCACACAATGTCACTCCACTCTGCTCACCTCTACTCATTGCCACTCCACTCAATGCCACTCCACTCCATGCCACATAATACCACTCCACTGCACTCAATTCCAGTCCACTCCACACCAAACATGCTACTTCACTCCATGACAAACAATGCCAGTCAACACCACTCAATGTTACTTTACTCTATTCCACAAAATGCCACTCTTCTTCATGCCAGAGAAATACATGCTACTCCACGCCACACAATTCCACTCCACTTTATACAATACAAATCCACTTCATGCCTCAAATTCCACCTAATGCCTCATAATTCCAGTCCATGCCACTCAGTTCCGCTCCACACCATATAAGTCCACTCCACACCACACAATGCCACTCCGCTCTGTTCCCTTCCACTCAATGCCACACCACACCACACCACACAATGCTACCCCACTCCACAAAATACCACTCCACACTTCTAAACTCCATTCAGTGCCACTCTGCGCCTCAAAACACCACTCTACTTAATGCCAAGCACTACATATCACACAATTCCTCTCCATGCCACACAATTCCACTCCACACAATTCCACTCTACTCCATGCCCCATAATTCCTCTCCATGCAACAGAATTCAACTCCACTGCACACAATTCCACTACATTCCACACCAAAGACTTCCACACAATCCCAGCCCACTCTGTGACACAAAATTCCAGTCCACACCACTCAAGTCCACACAATTCTTCTCCATGCCACACAATCCCATTCCAGTCCACATGATACTACTCCACTTTGCTCCAACCCATATAATATCACTTTACCCCACACAATGCCATACACACCACACAATGGCACTCCATTCTAGTCCACTCCTCACCACAAACTGCCTTTATACTCCATGCTGCGCAACTCCAATTCATGCCACACAATGTCACTCCACTCCATGCCACACAATGCCACGTAAGTCGATACCATACAATGCCATTCAATTTTAATCAATGACACTCAACTCAATAGCACTCCACACCACACATTTTTATTCCACTCCACAGAATTCCTCCCCAGTCCATCCCACACCAATCCAATCTTCACTGCACAATTCAAAGCCACATAATTCCTCACCCACCACTCCACTCTACACAATTACACTCATTGCCACACAATTCTGCTCCATTTCAAACACTTCTGCTTCACTTCATACAATGCCACTCCACTCAAAGCACAAAGTGCCACTCCACATAATGCCAGTCCACATCACTCAATGACACTTCACTCCGCTCCACACAATGCCTCTCCAAGCCACATAACACCACTCCACACCACGAGATAGAAGTCCACACAATGTCACTCCAGTCACAATGCTGCTCCACTCACTGCCACTCCACACCACAAAATGCCATTCCACTCCACCCAAAGTCACAGAACTCTACACAATGCCACTCCATTCCACAGAGTGACACTCCATTAATGCACCACTTTACACAATGTCACTATACTCCACTCCATTCCACTCTGCACAATGCTAATCCACTCTACGCCACTCAGCACAATTCCACTTCACTCCATACAATTGCACTCCATTCCTTGCCACAAAATTCCACCCAACTCCTTGCCAAACAATTCTTTATGCCACACAATTGCAATCCATGCAGTAGTGGTCTACCTAATTTGATGCCACAGAATTCCACCCAACTCCATGCCAATTATTCCCAATCCACATCATGCCTCAAAATTCAACCTCATGCTGTACAATTCTACTCCATGCCACACAATTCTACTCCACATCATGTAATTCAACTCCACACCACACAATGCCACTTCACTCTGCTCCCATCGACTCAATGGCACTCCACACCACACAATGCCTCTACACTCCACACAATGCTACTCATCTGCTTTAAACTCCACCCAGTGCCACTCTATGCATCAAAATTCCATTCCACTAAATGCCACTCCACATCACACAATTTCTATTCATGCCACACAATTCCACTCCACACAATTCCACTTTACTTCATGTTGCATAATTCCTCTCCATGCCATAACATTCCACTGCATTTAATTCAAATAGTTTCCACACCACACATTCCATACAATTCCTGCACACTCTATGCCACACAATTCCAGTATACGCCACTTGAGTCCACACTATATCACTCTACCCTACACAATTCCTCTCCTAGCATCACAATTCCATTTCAGTCAACATAATGCCATGCCACTTCACCCTAACCCACACACTTCCACTGTGCTCCATACAATGTTACTCACACCACACAAAGGTACTACACTCCACCCCACCCCATGCCACTCCACACCACACAATACCTTTCTATTCTACTCCGTTATATGCTACGCTACATAATTCCAATCCATGCCAGACAATGCCACTCCACACCACACAATGCCATATCGCTCCAAGTCACACAATGCCAATCCACTTTAATCCCTGCCACTCTACCGCATCTAATGGCACTCCACTCCACACAACACAGTCTCTCCACACCACACAATGTCATTCCACTCCACATAATTCTTTTCCAGTCCATGCCACACAAATCCATTCCAATCTACACAATTCCAAGCCACACGATTCCACACTCTCCACTTCACTCTACACAATTCCTCTCAATGCTGTACATTTCTGCTCCATTCTACTCAGTTCCACTCAACTTCGCACAATGTCACTCCAATCCACACACTATCACTCCACTCCTAGCACACAGCGCCATTCCAAATAATACCAGTCAAAACTGTCACTCCACACCACACATTTCCAGCCCACTCCACCCAATACCACTCCACTCCAAACAATACAACTCAATTCCACTCACTATGATCCTCTCCACATCATAGCACTGTATTCCACTCCACACAATGCTACTCCACTCTACTCCACTAAACACAATGCCACTCCACTCGACTCCATTCTACACAATGCCACTCCACTCTACACTACTCCAATTCACTCAACTCCACTCAGTGTCACTCCATTTCACTCAGTGCACTCCACTTTAGTCAGTGCCACTCCACACCACACAAAGTCACTCCACATCACACAATTTCACTCAACGCCACACAATTCCAGTGTACACCATACAATTTCCTGCTACACAGTTCTACTCCAATCCACTCAACACAATTCTACTTCAGTCCATTCCACACCATCCCCCCTAGCCCATACCACAAAATTCAATGGACATACAGTTCCATGCCACATAATTGCATTCTAGTCCATGCAACAAAATTCCACTCCAGTCAATTTCTTAGAATGTCATCCCAGTCCATGCCACAAATTTCCATGGCCACACAATTTCACACCTCACCATTCCACATAATTGCACTGCAACCCTTGCCACACAATTTAACTTCACTCTGTGCCAAAGAATACCACTCTATGTGATACAATTCCTATCCATATTGCACAATTCTACTACATTCAATGCCACATGATTTCACCCAACTCCATGCCACTCATTTTCAGTCCACATCACACCGTTCTTCTAAAGCCAGGTTAGGTGGTATAGTAAATAGGGTATAGGCGCCAAAAGGTGGTTTCACTAAATATTTTCACGGTGTGGTTCTGAGTAGTGACGGTGCTGAAGGGTTAAGGAGAACCACCTGCCTCCCTAAGTTTTTGTGGCATAAACAACAAGATACAATGATTGTAAAACCCCAGCACACGTAAATTCAAATCATGATTTTTTTCAAATGTTATATACACATAAACAGTAGATCAATCAGTCGAATTATTTTCTTTTTTCTTTAATCAATCTTCAGGTTTTTAGTAAGTAAAACGTTCTTAAGCCAGCACGTGTTTCGTCGCCTCAGTAATTTTGTACATGCGACTTGTTCACGGCTAGGTAAGGAAACAATATGATAGCTTGCATTACTTATTAAAAGCATCCATTTGTCTCTTAAAAACAAATGTTCTACCAGGGGAAAATAACCAGAATAAGTGCCTGTGCGTACATATAATGGAGTGACAATACAATTCAGGTTTTAACCAAATGAGACAATGGTTCCCACAATTCTGTTCATTTAAGACAGGGATTCAAGTGCAAACGTGAAACTGAAAATGTATGTGATTGGATTTAGTTCTATATATTTTTGAACCCAGTTGCAAGATAAAGAAAGAGAAATGAATCATAAAAGTGTCACCAGTGACCAATATTGGAGAAACCACCACTGCAGTCTTCAAATTAATCGACCTCTAAACATAGAGTATGCAGTTAAATCTCAAGAAGAGACAACCAACCTGAACGGTAATACTGTATTGCAGTCTATGTGGAGACACAAAAGGCGCATACATACATATCAGTTCTATGTTCTACCGATCCTTTCATGATTAACATGCTGCACTCAATATATGTGCCCCCGAGACCAAACTCGATATACATACTTCTAATGTGGCGATAATTCCAGGCCACATTAATCCTGTGGCGTAGGGCGTCCTCCGAATTTTTTTTTAAAGTTAAAGCTCAGCTGGGCAAGTAATTACTACCTTTTCACTGTGTATGGGCTCCCAAATCTACAAGGGGAATATAAGACGATAAAAACGATCTGGCTTACTAACAAGGTAATGTCCTTAAAAGTACTTCTTATTTGTTGGTGCAATATCTAGGATCCGCGCTCTGTCGCGGCATAATCCAACTTAACACAACAGTTCTTACTTGAAAATTGTGCCGCCGTTCCGCGTATCGTTCCCCACGCCGGACTCCTCATGTGCAAGTGCAGGCATTATTCAGATACACGTCCTCAACACAAGTAAGAAATGTTGTGTTGAGTTGGATTATGCCGCGACAGAGCGCGGATCCTAGATATTGCACCAACTTTTTCGTACATTACCACGTTAGTAAGCCAGATTGTTTTTCTCGTCTTATATTCCCCTCGTAGATTTGGGAGCCCATACACAGTGAAAAGGTAGTAATTACTTGCCCAGCTGAGCTTTAACTTTAAAAAAAAATTCGGAGGATGCCCTACACCACAGGATTATTGTGGCCTGGCATTATTGCCACATTAGAAGTATGTATATCGATTTTGGTCTCGGGGGCACATATATTGAGTGCAGCATGTTAATCATGAAAGGATCGGTAGAACATAGAACTGATATATGTATGCTCTTTTTCTGTCTCCACATAGACTGCAATACAGTATTACCGTTCAGGTTGGTTGTCTCTTCTTGAGATTTAACTGCATACTCTATGTTTAGAGGTCGATTAATTTGAAGACTGAAGTGGTGGTTTCTCCAATTTTGGTCACTGGGTGACACTTTTATGATTCATTTCTCTTTCTTTTTCTTGCAACTGGGTGCAAAAACATATAGCACTAAATCCAATCACATACATTTTCAGTTTCACGTTTGCACTTGAATCCCTGTCTTAAATGAACAGAATTGTGGGAACCTTTGTCTCAATTGGTTAAAACCTGAATTGTATTGTCACTCCATTATATGCACACACAGGCACTTATTCTGGTTATTTTCCCCTGGTAGCACATTTGTTTTTAAGAGAGAAATGGATGCTTTTAATAAGTAATGCAAGCTATCATATTGTTTCTTTACCTAGCCATGAACAAGTCGCATGTACGAAATTACTGAGGCGACGAAACACGTGTTGGCTTAAGAACGTTTTACTTACTGAAAACCTGAAAATTGATTAAAGAAAAAAGAAAAGAATTCGACTGATTGATCTACTGTTTATGTGTCAATAACATTTGAAAAAAATCATGATTTGAATTTACGTGTGCTGGGGTTTTACAATCATCACACCGTTCTTCTCCACTGCACTTCACTCCCTGCATACAATTCCACTTTATGCCACTCTACTCCTCACAATTCTACTCCAATGCACAAAATTCTACTCTACTCCACACAGTTCCACTCCAGTTCAGACAATGTCACTCCATACCACACAATGTCACTTCAATCCACACAATGCTACTCTACTTTACTCCACACCACACAATTCCACTCCACACCACACAATTCTGCTCCATGACACATATTTCTACTCCACACCACACAATGTCACTCTACTCTGCTCCCTTCCACTCAATGCCACTCCACTCCACACAATGCCACTACTCTCTACTCCACTCCACACATTGCAACTCCACTCTGCTCAATACAATGCCACACCATGACACAAAATTCCATTCCTCGTAATTCCACTCTACTCCATGCCAAATATTTCCACTCCAAACTGCACAATTCCACTACATTGCACACCACACAATTCAACACAGTTTCATTCCAGTCCACAGCGTTCTGCTGCACTCCATCCCACACAATTTCAGCCCACTCTATGCCACACAATTCCAGTCTACACCCATTATCACTACACAATTCCATTCCACGCAAGCCTTTTCCACCCCACACAATTCCATTGCAGTCCACACAATGCAATTTCATGGCACCCCCATCCTCAGAATGTCCCTCCACTCCACACAGTGCCTCTCACACCACACAATGGCACTCCACTACACACAATGCCACTCCACACCACATAATACTACTCCACTTAACGTCACTCGAATCCAAATAACTCCATCCCTATCTACTCCACTCCACTACATTTCATGCCACACAATTCCAATCCATGCCACACAATTCCAATCCATGCCACACAATTCCACTCCATGTATCACAATTTTACTCCACTTCACACAGTTCCACTCTACTGCACACAATGCGGCTCCAGTCCACACACTGTCATTACGCTCCACATCACACAATTCCACACCACACAATTCCACTCCAATCCACACCACACAATTCCACTCCTTTCCATACACTTCTACCCTATGCTACACATTTTCACTGCACTCCATGACACAATGGAACTCCACTCCACACAATTCAACTCAAACCCACACAATTCTACTACATGTCACACAATTCTACTTTACACCACACAATTTCATGCCACAAATGTACAATTCCTCTCCAATTTATTGCACACAAATCCACTTCACTCCATGCCACACAATTCCACTACTCCATACCACACACATCTGCTCAACCCCACACAATTCCCTGGCACTCCACTCTATACCACACAATTCTACTAAATGGCATGCAATGCCACTGCTCTCCATGCCCTACAATTCCACAAGACAACCCACAATGCCACTCCACACCACACAATATCATTCTACTCTAGTCCACATGTTGTCACTCCACTCCACTCCACACAGTGCCACTCCACTCCATGCCACACCACAATACTACTCCATTCCACCCCACATAGTGCCACAGCCCTCCATACCAAACATTGCTTCTCCATTTCAATCCAAGCAACACAATGTCACTTCACTCAATGGCCCTCCACTCATTGCCACTCCACTCCACACAATGTCACTTCACTCCTCACTACATCATACCATATCATTTAACTCCATTTTCATTTCATTTATAGATTTTATATAGCGCTAGCCAGACCTGAAGGTATCAGAGCACTTTACATAAAAATGAGAAAACACTAGACTTAAGTCACTTCACATATAATGCACTTAGATTGAAGTACAAGCATAAATATAGACAAAGAGAATTGTTAGGCAATTAGGGTGAATAACCATACGCAGAAAATTAGAACAGCATGAGTTAAGGGTGAAAATGACATAATAGACAGCTGAAGCAATCAAACAACCGACTATCACATAGTGATAGTCCTAGAGAAAGAAAGAGAAATCCTAGAGAGAGAGAGTTATAGGAACACAGGTCAGTTAGTTTGCGTGCTCTTTGTTGAGGAGAAGGAGTTTTCGGTCCCTTTTGAAGCAGGAGAAGGAGGGGTTTCATCATAGATCTTTAGAGAGTGAGTTCAATATGCTGGGTGCATTTCCAGAAAAAGAGAGAGTCTGGGTGGATTTTCTTTTTAGTTTGGGAGGTATGAGACGTGAGTTGGAGCTTCTCAGAGTTTTGGATCTACCTGCTTTTGTAGGTTTGTTGTTTAGATAGTTGGGAGTATATGTGTGAAGGGCTTCGTGGGTGATGTAAGCAGTCTTGTAAATACATCTTCCTTCGATGGTAAGCCAGTTGAGGATATTGAGGGCTGGTATCAAATCGTTTACCACCTGTTATAAGCTGGGCTGCCATGTTTAGAACTGATCTAAGGAGGGGCAAGGAGAATTTTGGCATCCTTTTGAAGATGGTGTTCACATAGTCCAGTTTGGAGAGGACAAGAGATTGTATTACCATCTTCTAATCATCAGAGGGAATGAATGGTTTAATTTTCTTGAGGTGTTTTAGTGTGTAAAGCGCTCCTTTGGATGAGTTTTTGATGTGATCCTTCATTGACATGTTTTTTTCCAGGGTGATGCCTAAGGACTTTACGGAGTTGGACAGAGTGAGAGAGCAATTTAGTGCATTCGGGTCATTGAGCCAGTCTTGTATTGGTAGGGGGTTACTTTTAGGGGAGAAAAGTATTAGCTCTGTTTTTTTGGGGTTCAACATTAGGTGGTTGAAATTGTATCTTGATTAGTGTGAGTGTGGCATTGAGATGGAGGATGGCACTGGGTGATTTTATTTGTTAGTAGAGTTGTGTCATCAACATTTAGGTGATATTTGATCCCTGCTTGCATCAGGATGATTGAAAGGAGTTCTATGAGGAGATTGAAAAGTGAATGGGAGAGAATTGAGCCCTGGGGTATACCAAGAGTAACTAGTATGGGTTTGGAGAGACAAGAGCTGATTTTAATTTGTTGTGATCAGTGCTGTAGGTAAGATGTGAACCATTTTAAGACTGTGATACCAGAGCAGATCTTAAGTGTATCAAGTAAGGCTGGGTGATTTGCAGTATCAAAAGCTTCTGATAAGTCATCGAGGATAAGTAGGCATGCATCAACTTCATCTACGGATCTGTGGCTGTCATCTGAGATATTGAGCATGGCAGTTTCTGTGCTACAGCCTTTCCTGAGCCCTGACTGGAAGATTTAATGGAGGTTGAATTCACCTATAAGATGGTTAAGTTGTTGTAGGATGCACTTCTCCATAGTTCTGGCTAGGAAATGGGGGTTAGAGATCAGTCTGAGGTTGTTGAGATCATTGGGGTCTTCCCCTGGTTTTTTGAGTATGGGTGTGATTTGTCCCAGTTAGAGGGAGTGAGGTACACAGCCTGATGTGAGAGATGTATTGATGATGTTTGTCCAGAACAGGGCAATGATATAGCTGAGATTCTATTGTGGATAGGAGGGGATCCTTAGTGTGTGAAGTAGGCTTTAATTCCGCAATTATATTGAAGACTTCATTTTCTGCCATGGGTTTCAAAGTCAGATCAATTGGCATCGTTTTTCAGTTGAGTGAGATCATGGTTGCAATTAGTTTTTTGGGGGCCATTTGGTCATTTCTAAATTCTGGTGGTGGGGCTACCATGGAAGGAGGTGAGTCAGTGGGGCTGGTTGAGAGGGATGGCAGATTTGTGACTTAAAAGAAGGATTGCTCAATTTTTGCGACGTTATCAGTGAAGAAGCTGGCAATTTCTTCACAGCGTTCTTTAGTGGCTGTTATTTCATGTGGGGATGAGAGGGTGGTTTGTCGTTTAACAATGTTGAAGAGCTCCCATGGGTCTATTCTTTACACAGTCAAGTTAGTTGCAAAAGAAAGAGGCTTTTTCTCTAAAAATTTGCTTTTTATGTGAAAACTATGTGGTTCTAAGTAGTGCTAGGTGCATTGTAGAGGGTTTTTTTATCCATGTCTTTTCTGCCTGTCAGAGTTGTCTCCTCCTGTTGTTCTGAGTTGAGCCAAGATTTGATTGGATTTATTTCAGTAGTTTTCGTTTTAGTGGTGCCACTCGGTCGAGAACTTCCATCATCACTGTATTATAGTGGGCAGTGAGGTCATCAATGCTATGAGTGAGAGGGTGATGCTGTAGTTAGGCACTAATACTGGATTCAAGTTCAGTTATTGGGACTTGTTTGATGTTGCTCGTCCAGTGCTTAGGTTTATCTAATAAGACTGGGTGGGATCTGGAGTGAATATCGATATTAAGCAATATGAGATGGTGGTCAGACCAGTCAATCGGTGAGATGGATCTTAGAGAGACCAGCTCATTTTTATTGATAATCTCATCTAGAGTGGAGCTTTTAATATGTGTTGGTTCATTGTGGAGTTGTTTAAGGTCATTTATTTCCAGAAGGTTTGTGAGGTTCCAGACTGTGGTGTCTTTTGAGTTGTTCCAGTGAATATTGAAGCCACTCAAGAACACCTCCTTTATGTCAGTTAGGGAGAACTGGGTTACTAGGTCAGTTACCACTTCTGTGAAGAGGGTGCAATTACCAGGAGGGTGGTAGATGGTGTGTAGTTTGACGGAAGGAGCCTCTGACTCTCAGTTCAACTCCGTGGTATTCAAAAGTCGAGTATTCTGCATTATTTAAGATCAAAAGATGTATTCCTTCTTTTTGAATGATAGCTAGTCCACCGCCTGTTCTTTCAAGTCTGTCATGTCTAATGATGGTGTATCCAAGTGGTGAAAGCAGGTCTAATATGGGGGTAGACGGGTCATTAAGCCAGGATTTTGTGGGGAAAGCAATATTAATTTCTTCACAGATTATAGCTTCAGCTATATCTGTAGAGTGTTTGGCTTCTGATCTACAGTTGAGGAGCATTCATGATAGAGGGCAGGGATTATCACCAGTAGAATGTAGTGTTTGAATGGTGGTGTATTGAGCAGGAGGTCTGGGCGAGTAGATCATTCTAGGAATTCTATCTATGACCCCTATTACTGGGAGTATGAAGGGAGGCTTTAGAGCCATATTCTGGTTCTTTGGGGCATATCAACAAGGGCTTTATCTCTACTTTTTTAGCTTTAAAAGCCAAAAAAGGAGAGATAAAACTAGCGCCCTATCAACAACAGGGTGCTAACATGCAAATTTGCATGTTAGCACCCTTTTACTCTACGCTTCCCCTTGCATCTCTAATGAGATGCAAAGGGGGCGTTCCAGAGTAAAATAATAGGAGAAATGTCGCTAAGCGACATTTCTCCTATTATCAAGAATGTCGCTAACCCTGTTAGAGACAAAAAAAGCAGCGCTAACCGCGGTTAACGCTGCTTTTTTACATCTGATATTTTTCTGACTTAGCCATGATATCCTATGGAAGGAGGATATCATAGCTAAGTTTGCCTGTCCCTATCAACAAGGTAACGTGAGATTATCGCTGGGTTTCCAGCGATAATCTCACGTTAGCCTGTTAGCATGAGGATTTTTACCGCTAATGAGATAAGTGGAGAAGTGTGGCTCACTGGTTAGAGTAGGCAGACCTGGAATCAGAGGTCAGCCCGGGACCAGGGTTCAATTCCCGGCTCGGCTGGGTCTTGAGTCCATAAAATTGTCCATGGACTCGATAATTCTCGCTCCAGTGCATACTCGATTCATGGGTTCACACTCTGCGACTCTGGGCAATAGCTTGCTTAATCTCCACAATGGCCCCTCGCGGCGGGATGCCTGGCTTTCACCTTGTGGATGCCCTGCTGGGTTATCTCACAGGGGAATACCAGGACGGGTTCCCTAAGCAAGCGCTTAGAGACCGGTTGGTGATTTGCACTATATAAATATCTGTACATTTACATTTACATAAGCGTTGCTAATAGCACGCTATCTCAGAGATAAAAATTCACGCTAGCCGGCGATAATTATCCTAGCACTAAGTGCGCTTAGAAATAATTATCGCCGGTTGTTGTTGATATGCCCCTTTGTGAGGTAAGATTGACTGCTAGCATCAGCTTCCAGTGTGGTCTGTGAGACTAAGGGCACAAGGGAGCAGAGGGCCAGAGGGTGCGTTGTTTGGCCGTTGGAGAACCTGTGTGGGGAGGCAATTCATAACTATCAGGAGTGTGAGAGCGGGATAACTTGGGCTGACTTGAGAGGTTCTGTTTTAGATGCACAATCTCATTAGCTAGGGAATCAAGTTTTTGCTCCATTCGGTTCAGGAGCTGCGTAAGTGTGCAAATGATGCTTCCAGCTTCGAGAGTGGGAGGATACACGGCAAGGCCTGAGTATAAGGGAGAGAATGTGCTATGCTATGGGGGTGGTCAGTATCATTGAGACTGGGAGTGTAGAAAGTTTGTGTGAGCTTAGTAGGGTCTGCATTAGTAGAGAGGAGTGCATCTGCTGAGAGTTCAGTAGCTGACGGTCTGTAGTTGAGGCCCCTATTACCTGGCTTGGGGTGTGCATTGTCGAGTTTTGCTACTGTGTGTCTGCTGGTTAGGGTGGAAGCAATGGAAGTCATTCTAATGGGTATTTGTCTGCGGTGTGTTAATGGGGGCGGCAAGGTTGCTAAGTGTGTCGGGGGTGTCACAGAGTTGCATAGTGAATTATTGGGGAAAAGAAGGCGGGCCGGTTCTGAGTTGATGGTCAAGTGAAAGTGGGAGAGAGGAGTTTGGGGCACATGGCCCTCTTGTATGAGTGGGGTGAAAAGAGACGGGAAGTGTTGATCAAAGATGGTGATGTGAGGGTCTGTAGCTTGTATAAATATGTTCCTTGTCCTGAAAATGGCAAAAGTGATTTCCCCTCCAAAGGATGGGGAGGGGGACATGGTTAGTTTTGTTCCATATGGTATTTTTATTGACTTAGTAACTTGTAGACTGAGAAGGAAGATGTTTTTCCACTTTGCAGGGCGTTTGAAATCGAAGACAAAGTCGGTTTTCTTGTTGCCGTTGGTCACTCTGTGGTAGGTATCGGCTGTTAGTGTTTCCTGGTGCTGTTTCAGAAGTCTGTGTTTGAAATTCTTCTTTGCATTATTGGGGACATTATAAGGATACGTGATGCTCCATAAGTTGGGGTCATATCTCACAAGTGCAGTGTCAAAAGGTTTTCGGGCGTACGATGTTCAAGACATTTAAAGTCTGGTTACAGTTGAACTGCAAGATAGGGGGATTTAAGGGAGTGCTGAAACTTGAAGACTTAGAAGGCTGGGCCAGGTGCAATGGAGGAGTGATGTTGTACAGTGAGCAATATATTTGGATATGGTTAGGTTGGTTAGAAGGCTAGACAGGTAGCTGTGGAGGAGTGACGTTGTACAGTGAACAATACAATTGGCAAATTTGACGTGTTTGTGAGCTTCAATTGTGAAACTAGCATATTGGGGGGGGGGAGTGCCGTAGATTGCTCGCTGACAGAAGAAATTACACTCCTTTGACTACTGATCATGCACAGCACTTGAAAAAGGAAATAAGAACTTTAGTGGACACTGTTGAGATCAATGGCCACATATCGAAATTGGAGGCAGATTTTCTCACAACAAGTGAGGAGAAAATCCCGTATTTTACAAACTTCCCAAGATGCATGAGAACAAAATTCAACCTCCAGGAAGACCCATTGTGTCCGGAATAGTATCACTTCTGGATCCCTTGTCACGCTTTTGTGATTTTATTCTGAAAACTCTGGTTCAAAATACAGAAACTTACCTCAAGGACACCAAGAGCCTATTAGTTCTTCTGCAAAATATCCTTCTAGGTGAAACAACCATTTTAGTTAGCTTTGATATTGAGAGCTCGTATACCAGCAATCTGGAAGTACTAACTAACGCACTGGGTAAAACAGACTGGAAATATAAAACACCGAGACACCGAGACACTTCATCCTTGAATGTGCCAGTTTGGCACTAAAGAGGAACTATTTTGAGTACGAAGGAGACCTATACCTCCAGACGACTGGTACTTCAATGAGTAGCACCTTTGCCCCTAGTGTGGCAGAGCTTTATGTCTTTGACTTTGAGACGAAATACATCTTGAGCGAGACCAACTCATTTCTGCCCTACATCACATTCTGGAGGCGATACATCGATGATGTCCTTGTCATTTGGCAAGGACCAAAACAAACTCTAATGGAATTTTGCATATGGATCAATACCTGTGACATCAATCTAAAATGTAGCCACTCAATGCATTCTGACACTATGGTGTTCCTTGACATCATAATTACGAAAGAGGAGGGCAGACTGGAGACAAAAACTTATCAAAAACCTACAGCTAAAAACAATCTCTTGAGATTTGAAAATTTCTCCCCAGGGCCCTGAGGGAGAATTTACCCTATGGTCAATATCTCAGGTTAAGACGGAATTGCCGTAAGCTCTCAGACTACCGGGACCAAGAGGCAGATCTCTCTGAAAAACTTACAGCACACGGGTACCCTGAAAAAATACTCAAGATCTGCCAGAAAAGCGCAAGAAACCAACCGGGTGCAGCATTACTAGAAGAGAAACCAGAGGGAACTAAGGATATTCGTCTGACATGTTTCACCACCTACAGTAGGATATCCAATCAGGTGACGAAGTCCATAAATAAACATTGGAGCATCCTCCAGACAGGCAATCGACAGTGGGAAAAACCACTGTTCTCTTTTAAGAAAGCATGGAGTATCAAAGACACATTTGTCTCCACACGTCCCAGGAAAGTGGAACAAGAAACTACTTCGACAATATTGAATGCATGGGGCCTACCCAATATCACGGGCCATTTTCCCCGTGGGAACTGCAGTGTATGCCATATACCATCTGCTATCAAAACCTTAAATCTGGAACCGGGCAAGTCATGGATTCAAAAGACACACACCAACTGTAATAGTACAAATGTGGTATGCCTCATAATATGTCAGTGTTGCCTACGTTATGTAGGTATGACAGGAAGGAAAGTGAAGTAGAGGATCTGCGAACATCGCAGTACGATTAGATGTCAGAGAGTTACCACCAAACTCACAGAACATTTCCTCCAGGCTAATCATACCACTAACGACATAAGGTGGACAGTCATTGAGACAGTAAGGACAAGTGAACACGTACAACAACGCCTACTGGAGAAGGAACAACACTGGGTATACAGATTGTCTACCCACAAGGTGGGATTAAATGATAATATCCCATGGAACTCTTTAAAATTGAGGTAACTTCCCTCACAGTACAACATTCTCCATGTCACCCTTTTAATAGATTTATCGAAATACATGATCCGAGACGTAGACACAGATAGTCTAGACGTAACACAGTTTACAACATAAGGGAATGGGCTGTAGGACTACCCCTGTTATCGTTGATACCCTCTTCCATTAAAGGTTCTGTTATTTTTTGACGTACCAGCCAAATCAGGATCTGTAAATGGGATCATTAGGCAATGTTTCCGGGTAGATTCCATGACGTTTAGTGCTTCAGCCGCATTTTAATGGGTTTTTAATTGTCCTGTCTTTTCTGCATTTCTCATTTAAAAACTCCCCAGAACTGACTTTTCATGACAATTCTTCAATCCTCACTGTTGATGAATAAAGAGGAATGAATTATAGCTAAGAATAGCAATAAACTAACTGGTTTTCACACTGCTGACATAAATGAGGCGATCCACCACTAGCGCATCTTCGCCCCTTATGTTATCACGTCACTACGTCAACGTCACGTGCCCGGAAGAACTGCAATCTTCCAAATCACATTCAAGCCGCGGGGAACCGAGGAGATACATCCTCGGGTTTTCGTGCGGGCACTCCGTAGGTAGGAACACGGGCAGTAAGGTTGGACGAAGTAAGTAATTGAGGACCGCAAGCGACCACCATTTGTTTGTAGCTAATGTATTGGGGGTACGTGTCCCTAACTGCTTGTTACTCGTTTTTCCTTCTGCCATAGGGTATGACTATAACCTAACCTCCCCCCCACAGCTTCCATGGGGCACTTCTGATTTGAAGTTTAAGTAAGCATTGACCTTGGTTTTTCTCTCATTATTCACCATATTGTGTCATACGAGCACATGTATGGTTGTACGCTGAGTGCTTGTGGTACAAACTTAGGAGCTCCATTTTGTTTAGAGTACCACGCTCGCAAAAAGTCAAGCTCAATGACATCCACGATAAATCTATTTAGTGGGTATGTGACACTGCTTCTATTAAACAGCACCTTCGCTTTGAGTTGCGATAATTCACAGCACTTGATATTTCTTCAAGCATGGGATGTGTGCATGAATTTACAAACGCACATGTTGCGTGCTATTCTCTGGAGACATGAATGAATGAAAGAATCTGGCCACATTACATTGTATAAAAGAATCAAATTTGTTTGTTTTCTCCCCTTTCACATAATGCTGAAAGAAAAACACATCGTGAGTAGCGGTATGTTTCAAAAGTAACTCAGAGAAGGGTGCACCTTAGCGTGTGCACACCCATTGGGTTACACTATTAGGTCCTGAAGAAAGCCTGGCAGTAACAAGGATAGGCTGAAACATGTAGACCTTGTCCTTTTTTGCACTTACTACATAGATGCTTTAGGCCAATTTACCCTTTTTAAGCATCTCACCTGGTTCTACTTTGTCTTATCACTCCACATTAAAGTTAATGGAACGATAAAGACAATTTTAACCCACACCATTTTCACTCACTTTCACTACGTTCACCGCATCATCCCGCTCCGCTGTTATCCAGGTGATGTAGCACACCCGAATGACATTCGGTCATTCGGGTGAGACCCCTATGATGAAGCATGTCACCAACTAGTGGTGAGTGAGGGGTCTTTTTAAAAAGGAAAGAGTTTTTCCTTTCATTTCCTCGGTGTGTCTCCCTACATCACTTTCATGCTGTGGGACATACTCCTGTTTGTTGAAAGTAGCATATTAGCCGGTTGACTGGGAGTAAAGTAGTTATGGAGCTATACAATATGCACATCTAAATCATACTCAAAAACATCAGATAAGTAACGATAGTGCTAAGAAACATCGGATAACTAAGGGTAAAAAACAAATAAGATGGAAAAATAGTAAATGAGTGAGAAAATAATGTGGGACGTAGTTCCTAAATAAGTTATGGAGGTATACAATATGCACTACTAAAAATCAGATAAGTAAGAGAATACACAAGAACATCAATAAATAAGGATAAAAAGCAAATAAGATGAACAATAGTAGATATGCGTAAACATATTGTGGGACGTTGTTCATAGTTAAGACCACTATGTGGAGCTCCAGGCTAGGCAAGTATCAAAGACCACATGAAGTGGTCTGTGCTGAGGTAGTCATTTGGTTGTAAGGTTGCAGGGAGGGAGAGAAGATGGCTGCCAAGAGGGGAAAGCACAGAGGGGCAGCATAACAAAATGGGGGTGAAAGGTGAGGGAGGGTCAACAAATCCTCATTAGGATTCCACCTGTTGCTTTTGCCAGGTCATCACCACATGGCGAAACTTATCTCATGGAAGGGGGGCTTGTGAAGCATTCAGTCCTGGCCCGCTATAACCTGCATGCTCCCAGGGGCCCTCACCTCAATGTAGACTCCAGGTGCAGGACACCGCTCCAGCAGCCATGCCAGAATCTCAAAATGGCCACCGCACCCCCTCACCCCCGAGCACCAGGCTCGATGAGAGGCATTGCAGGCAGGACTGCCTGCCATTTGGGGGTCATCAGGCTGACCTCTTAAGCACCCTGGTGACTTGTTGACTCCTCTGCCTCTCTCACCTCCCAATGACCACTGTGGCCTCACACCAGCCAAGCCAAAGGTCCCAAGCATAGGGACCTCAAAAGCATCTGGAGCTAGTCAGCCCTGCTGCTGCAACTCAAACTGCCTGTCCGGTATTCTGGCTGTTAGCCTTTCAAGACGATGGGAGTTCCGAGCACTGGGGATGCTCACCTGGCTCCTGCAGTCATTGCCAGCCCCACTATCACTCAGAGCATTTACCGCAGGGTTGATGGTCTCCAGGGTTGAGTCGCAGGACCCCTGCTGATAGAAGTCTGGTGCCTTCTGCACCGTATCCTTGCCCGGTACAGCAATCAGCAAAAATCTCTGAGCTGCAGCATGGGCGTGCAGTGCTTATCACTCCGGGAAGTTTACACCTGAACATCAATTATTCAGTGCTCCTCCAAATTCAATCATCCAGAACACAGAATCACACTGCATTCTTTACTCATAGCCAAAAAAGGATGGAGGATGGCTGGGCTAAACTAGGCATATACAAGCGATGTTTATCCCTACCTTGGAACTTCCTAGAAGAGCTTCTCTCCATCGACTATCTTGCCACTACGCACCACACAAAGCCACTCCACACCACAGAATGTCACTCCACATCACATCACATAATTCCTCTCCAGTTCACACATCACAAATCAACTTCACATCACTTAATTCCAATCCACACAATTCCATACCCCTACGCTAAACAAATCTACTCCACTTCACACAGTTCCACTCCAATCCACTCCACGCTACACAATTCCAATCCATGTCGTACAATTCCACTCCACTCCAGTCCACATATTGCCACACCACACTGAACAATGCCACTTCACTCTATTCCCCACAAGGCCACTCCATGCCAAAAATACCACTCCACTCTAGTCCACTCTACTTCATGGTACACAATGCCACTGCACTCAGTGTCATTCAATGCCTCATAATGTCACTCAACTCAACTCAACTCCATTCCCCACCACACAGTGCCAGTTCAATCCACTTAATGCTATTCCACCTTAAACAATGCAACTTCACTCTACTCCACTCCACACATAGCCACTAGACTGACACCACACAATACCACTCTACTGCATATATTGCCACTCCACTCCATACAATGTCACTCCATTCCAAACAAAAAGAATCCCATGCTACTTCACACCAAACACTGCCTTGCCACTCTACTCAACACAATGTCACTCCACTCTACTGGTCACAATGCCTAGTAGAGTGCCTTGCCACACAATTACATGCCACTCCACACCACATAATTCCACTCCACTCCAAGCTATACAAATCAATGTCATGCCTCACAATCCCACCTCATGCCACACAATTCTGGTCCATGCCACACAATTCTACTCCACGCTATATTATTCCACCCCATGCCACACAATTCCACTCCATTCTGCTTACTTCCACTTAAAGCCACTCCACACGACAACACACAATGCCACTCCAAACAATGCTTCTCCACTCTTCTCCTCTCCACTCAGTGCTACTTTACTCCAATAAATACTATTCCACTCAATACAACTCTACTCCATATCACACAATTCCTCCCCATGCCACACAATTCCACTCCACACAATTTCACTCTACTCCATGATGCATAATTCTTCTCCACTCCACAGAATTCCACTCCACTGCAAACAATTCAACTACATTCAACACCACATATTTCCACACAATTCCAACCTACTCTATGCCACACAATTCCAGTCCATGCGACGTGAGTTCACACAGTTTCACTCCACTCTACATAATTCTTCTCCACTCCATACAATACCATTTCAGTCCACAAAATGCCACTTCACTTCAACCCACATAATGCCACTCCATTTCACACAATGGCACTCACTCACACCAAACAATAGCACTTCACTCTACTCTGCTCCATGCAATGCCACTCCACACCATACAATGCCTTTCTACTCTACTCCAATATACTCCACACTCCACAATTCCAATCAGTGCCACACAATGCCACTCCTCTCCATGCCACTCAATGCCATCTCACTCCATGTCACACAATGCTATTCCATTTTTATCTGTGCCGCTCTACTCCTCACAATGTCATTCTACTCCATACCATACAATGCCTCTCCACACAACACAATATCTCTTAATACCACATGTCATTCCCCTCCACACAATTCCTCTTCAGTCCACGCAAGTCTATATAATGCCACTCCACACAGTGCCACTCCATGCCACTCTACTCCACACCACACAGTGCCACTCCACTCAACTGAACTCCTCAACCCACTCAACACTACACAGTACCACTGCACATCTCACAATTGCTCTCCACCCCACTCTACGGCACAACATGACACTCTGCTCCACTTCACTAGACTTCATGCCACACATTGCCAATCCATGCTACAAAATGTAATTTTACTCCATGCCACACAATGCCACTTCACTACACATGACACATTTCCACTGCATGCCCCTCAATGCCACTCCAGGTCACACAATGTTCTACTTCAATGTATACAATTTCACTCCATTGCAATCTTCGCAGTTCTACTATACCTCACACCACGCTACACCATGCCACTCCACTATGCACCATACAACTCTCCTCCATACCCCATGAAGCTACTCCACTCCATGCAACACAATGCCACATCACTCCACTTTACACATTCCCACTCTACAGCACACAATTTCATGTCACACAGTTCTGTTTCTTTCCACTCCACAAAATTGCAGTCCAGTCGATTCAATGCAATCCCACTCCAGTCACATTCACAGAATTCGATGGTCACATGATTCCATGACACTTCACTCCATACAATTACATTCCACTCCATACAATTCCACTCCACACAACACAATGTTACTCCACTCTGCTTCCCTCCATTCCATGGCACTCTACCCACTCCACACAATGGCACTCAACATCACACAATTCCACTCCACAGCACACAATGCCACTACATTCCACCACCCACAATTCCACAGTTTCACCCCACTCCACAATGTTCCACACAATTTCACTCTACTAATTCTACTCTATGCAACACAATGGCAGTCTATTCCACACAAATCCACTCCACTCAACTCCACACTGCTACAGTCCACAAAAAACAAGTCCACTCTACTCAGTTCCTCAAAATTCCACTCTATGGCACTTAATTGCCCACCACTCAATTCCATGCCACAAAATCCCACTCCATGCCACACAATTCCAATCTATGCCACAAAATTAAACTCCAGTCCATTCCACACAATTCCACTCCACCACACACCACACTATTCCATGGTCACAGAATGACATGCCACTTCACTCCACTCCACACAAATCCACTCCAGATAATTCCACTTCATACCATATAATTCTACTCCATGCCACACAATTCCACTCTATTCCACAGAATTCTACTCCAGCCACTCCATGTTTTACAATTCCACTTCAATCCACAGAATTCCACTGCAGTCCACTCCACAGAATTCCACTTTGCTCAACTCAACTGCACACAATTCCACTTGACGCTACACAAATCTTCATCACTCAACACAATTCCACTGCACTCCTGTCCACACAATCCTAAGTCAGTCCACAAAATGCCACTCTAGTTCACACTATGCCACTTAACAACAAAGAATGCTACTCCACTCTACTCCAATCCACTCAATGCCACTAAACATCACACAGTACCACTCCATTCCACACCACACAATGCTACGCTTTTCCACTTCACTACACTTCATGTCACACAATATCAGTCCACACCACACAATGTCACTCCACTCAGTGACACTAAATGATACACAGCGCTTCTTTACTCAACTCCACTACACTCCATGACATACACTGCCACTCAACTCAAAGCCACTCTACTTGACTCAATACCACTCCACTCCACACAATCTCACCCCACGCCATACAATTCCACTCCACCTCACTCAATGACAATCCACTCCACTGTGGATTCTGTGAGGGTTCACCTGGTAGCCTTTCTGTGAGAGTCCGATCACCCTCTGGAGCTTTTTCACAAAAGTTCCCCAAACTTCTGGACCTTCTTCCTAAAGTTCTTTTTGAGGGTCCAAAATGTCCAAAACACAATCCAAGGGTCTGGAATCTTCAATTTCCACAATGCACATGGACAACACCCTTAAAAGTCCACTGGATACACTCCAGGCGGGGGACTCTTGGTGGAGTTGATGCAGGTGAGCTCTCTTAACCTGTAGCTTGCAGGGAGCCCACTCTTTATTCCTTTTGAAACAAAGTTCATCCAAAGGGCTGTAGTTCCAGATATGCAACAGGCACAGTCAGTCAGAATGCAGGGCCTGATGGTGCAAATTGAGTTTCCAGCTTACCAATCCTTCTTCTTCTCTCAGTTTCAAGGTGCAGAGCTGAGAGGCATGCCCCTCTGAGATACTTATTCAGTGTTCTCTGGGGTCAACCAGGAGGGCACTCCTGTCCAATGAGGTGCAGGGCAACAACCAAGAGCATGACCATTTCCTCCAAAGTGTGGCACAATGGTCTCCAAGAAAGCATTATCTCTTCCACATTCAATCGGGCTGAAGTCTCAGCAGAGATGCAAGATCTGGCTGAACCATCCTCCAGGATGGCTCATCTCCATAATCTCCCTCTCCCTGGCACCTGCACATTCTTTCCTTAAGCCTGCCATTTGGCTGGGTTAAAGCATAGGGGTGTAAATGAAACTGGCTTCTTCTGGCTGTCTCCTCCTTCTTTTGAAGTTCAATTTTTACACCCCCCCCCCCCGCGCTCTGGCATTCCTATGTACCAGAACCATCTCCTCCCAGAATGGCTCTTTCATCTCTGGGGCTACTTATTACCTCATTAAAGCAGTCTGGTTAATCAACTTAACTCTGTTCAATCAGGACAGATCACTGGAAGGCTGAATTTTGTCTTACGGACAAGAAAGTCTTATAACTTCTTGTCTGTATATTTTCGTATACATTTAACAACAGTATATTGTTGGATTTATCAGTACCATTCCAGTAAGTTTTTTAATCATATTTTCTGAGTTTTCCTGGAGGGATGTATTAATTACTAACCTTTTGCCACATAAACCTATGTGGCTGAGGTTCTGCAATGGGGAAAATGAACTGGGCAATTTCTCTAACACCAGGGTTTATAAAACATCTTTTATAAGGACCCTGCCTATATCTACAGGACCCCCACCCCTGGAACACTTAGGGGATACTTTAAGGGCTCTGAATATGCAATGTTCTGCAGTTGCATGCATGAAGTGCTGAGAACCTGAGGTCATTTTAAAATCAGCCCTGTGTGACTTTTAAATGTAAATTGTGGCCAAACTCAACTTTGGTGGTAGGTGGACTTACAAAGTGATAAACGTTAATATTTTGGCACATTAGATACCCCCATATACTTCCTTAGGTGTCCCAGGGATGGGGGAATATACATTTAAGCAGGACCCTTATAAAGTGGTTTTATATGCCCTAGGGATAGATAAATTGCACATTTCACTTCCCTCATTGTAGTTAAGGGCTTCCCAAAATCGACTTTTGTGCTATGAGTACTGTGGAGTGAGGATCTACACTATGTTTGCATATTTAGGACCTCTAAAGTCTCCCCTAGGTGTCACAGGGGTGGGTGTCGTGTAGCTTTAGGCAGGGTCCTTATAAAAGATGTTTCATATGCCCTGGTGCTGGAGAAAATGCAAATCTCATTTTCTCTATTGCAGATCCCCATCCACATAGGATAACATGCCAATAGCTAGAAATTAATGGAAAATATAATTTAAGGACTTAGGAGAATGGCATTGATGAATTCAACAATATGCCATTGTTGAATTTAATGTCAAATATACGGAAAATAAGTTATAAGACTTTCTTGTCTGTAAGCCAAAATTCAGCCTTCCTGCGGTCTCCCCTGACTGGTCGGAGTTAACATGTTAGGCCAGGCTGCTTTGATGAAGTGAAAAGTGGCTTACCCAGAGAGAGGCCATCTGGTAGAGGGAGCTCTGCTCTGCTACACAGGAATGCCAGATCAGGGGTCATAAAGCATCAGCCTCAAAGGAGAAATAGGACAGGTAGTGAATCCCAGGTCCATCTACCCCCAGCACGTCCGACCCAGCCAGATGGCAGGCTTTTGCAGATGATAGGGGGAGGAGAGCTTTAGAAAAGAGCCATACTGGAGGTTGTTTTTTTGCCTGGGCGTAAAACTCCTCTCGCGAAGTTTCCGGAATTCAGCAACTCAACGTTCCGTGGAGAATGCAGAGTAACCAATAAACTCTGCCCTCCTCTACGGAGTGAAGGTTTTTGTTGCCGCGCTCGAAATGTCCTTTTGTGTATGGGGGAGGGACTTGCCGAGCACTCACTATCACCCACAAGATTTCCTAGCCATTCGGGAGCACCACAAGATTTGCTAGCCACCCGCAAACTCCAGTGGGAATTTTTGTTCGCTAACATGTCTTTGAGTCGCTCAAGCAACTTCCGCCTGATGCTTTGTGATGTGGCTGCAATTTGGGGTGGCCTCGTGAAGCATCAAAATCTGCCCGAAATGATGATTTGGAGTAAAAAATCTCCTAAAATGACTTGGAGTTTTTTTTTGTGTGCGAAGGGTCCTTTTTTTAATAACTTTTTTCCCAACAGGAGTGTTCCAGAGTCTCCAACTTCCTGTTCCTGTCCAGCAGACTCCTCCCAGTGCTTTGTCCATCTCCCGGTCACTTTTCATTTGGATTTGGAGCTTTGTGTCTATTGCATATATACCATTGGATTTGAGGACTTTGTATTTGAGATTCCACAAGTAAGTTAAAAAAAACTGTTGTTTAAGGTTTATGTTTGCTTGATATAGGATTAGTTTTTATTCAAATGTTTACATTTATTGTGGTAGGGTCAGCCTACAGTTTCAGAAGAGGCCTAGTTATTTTTGCATGTAACTTTTCTTATTTTGTGAAGGGAAAATGTAGCATAGTTTTGTATATTTTCTCCATGTTTCTAAAACATTTGCAATAATCTTTTAAGTCACCATGTGGCCTTTCTGCCAATGGGCCTTCCAGCCATTAGGCCCAATAATAGTCATGGGTGCATGAAACAATTGTTTCTGTGGTGTCTGTTGAATTTAAACATCATTTAGGTCATGGATGGCATTTCATTAAATACAAAATAAGTTTTTTTGTGTGATTTTCACTTTTTTTTCCTGCAAACAGTGTATAGGTGGGGTAATGTCTTTGGAGGCTGTGTGTTGTAAACATTTTTAGCCCTGTTCATTTTTATTTTTGGCATTGCTGAATTGCTGCTGTGTTACCATGCCTCCTTTGTCTGGCCAGTATGTGTGGGTTTGCCATAGGCCACCATTTGCCTGTGTTCCTCATGCCATGTGGCCAGGTGACATTTTGTATAGTCAGTGTCCATAGTCCTGCATGTGTTCTCTGTTTTCCAGGCCTCCTGCTTGTTGTTGTGACCATGTGGCTGGTGTCCATTTTGTGTAGCCAGCCAGTATGCTTTTGCTATAGGCCTGCATGTGCTGTTTTTCTATCATTATGTTGTGGCCATGCGTCCTTGCGTGCTATTTCACCTTGTGGTCGGTGGCCATTTCCTGAAGGCAGCCAGTGTGCTTTTGCCATAGGCCTGCATGTCTTCTCTTTGTTCTGTTTAAGACTCTCTGTACTACGCACAAGATCCTGCATGGCCAAAGCCCCTAAATTCTAAAAGGGCTGTGCTCACCGTATTTTCCTATATGCCCCGCGTTTCGCTGATCTGAATTTAGCTTGTACCCCCGAGTGCGCAGGCTGAGAGCAGGGGGGCGCTCTTTCAGGGCTATGGCACCCACCCTATGGAACTCTGCCCCTCTTGCTGCTGCTCAGGGCACACAAGATCACTAGGCATTTAGGAAACTGATTAAAACCTGGCTTTTTTCTAACCTTTAGTTATATCCTTCCCGAAAGCCACCTATTTGTCTCAGCTCTAGGACGCCCCGTTGCTGGGGCAGCCATGTGCTTTATAAGTATGCTTAACATGACATCACATAACATAACAGTGTGCTTTTGCTAAAGGCCTGCATGTGCGTTTTTTCTATCATTATGTTGTGGCCATGCGTCCTTGCTTGCTATTTCACCATGTGGTCGGTGGCCCTTTTCTGTAGGCAAAGCAAACAGAAGGAGATGATGGACGGAGCGCTGAAACTTGTCAGAAACTCACCCCCAGTCACAGATCTTGGTTGAATCCATCATCATTCTTTAGCTCACTTCGCCACCCCAGTTCGACACAGCTATATGCAAATCAGTCTTGACCCTGTGCCTCATGGGAACAGTCCAGACCAAACTGCCGAGCCATGTTTTCCCTGGATGGGTAACAAGCATCATGGCACCGGGTTTGGGCTAACAGCCCTCATCAGCCAGGCTAGCTTGAATCAAGTGGCAAAGTGAGCAAGGGACCCACGTCTGGGCATACCCTGCCATCTTAGGGCAAACAAAGCAAACACAAGGAAATAATGGACGGAGCGCTGAAACTTTTCAGACACTCACCCCCAGTCACAGATCTGGGTTGAATCCATCATCGTTCTTTAGCTCACTTCGCCACCCCAGTTCAGACACAGCTATATGCAAATCAGTCTTGACCCTGTGCCTCATGGGAACAGTCCAGACCAAACTGCCAAGCAATGTCTTTCTGTAGGCAACCAGTGTGCTTTTGCCATAGGCCTGCATGTCTTCTATTTGTTCCCAATTCCTTCTTGCTCTGTGTTGTTGTTGTTGTTGATGACCATGTGGTACTGGTTGGCAGCCATTTTGTGTGTCCAACCAGTGTGACCCTTTGCCATTAGCTTGCATGGATGGTTGAGAAATGAGATAGCAGTTTAATAAATTCTATGCTTGAGGATAAATTCACCTATTTATAATTTTGTCATGTTTATTTCTTTCATTTTAGGTATTTAAATGTTATTATTTCAAGTTTTATTTTTTAATTGTATTTTTTTTATTTGGTTTTTATTTAAAGTTTTTTAGTTTTATGTTATTAAATTGTGTTGTTTTTTTTCATTTTAATGTTTTTCAATGTAATTGTTTTAATTTTTGAAAAAAGGTTTTCTCCTTTTCATAACATCTGGCATCAATCAACCCCATGTCTGCTATAGGTGCACAACAGCATACATTGTCTAAGGATTATTCCATTGTCATTTGTCAGCTACACCTCCCTCAGTGCATCACGCACATAAAGCAAACAGTTACATCTGTTTGTTATTCTTGGTCTTTCCGATCCTTCCTGCGTGTACACCATGAAAGTTTATGTCTGTGTGGTTTTACGAATGAATTCACTGTATTGTTAATTATTTATAATAATTTATGTAGCCTGAGGCCACACTAAATGATATTGTTTGTTAGTACTATTAATTGAACTGCAACAATGCCACTTTACAATTATGTTCTTCTTGATTATTTGCTTTTAGGTGCACAAGAGACACCATCACCCACAGTGCTGCCAGGCAGAAGGTCTGTGCATGATATGATGTGTTACCACACATCTCAGACATCTCTTCAGCTTGTGAAGCTAAGTGCCACTGCCAACTGACAGCTTCAACATGGCCACAAAGAATGGTGCTATCAAGAAAGTGGCCAGCGATGAGAAGGATCTTACTACCACTGGTATGTTGACCCAAAGCAGTACCCAATCGGTGCAAGAAACTCAGATGAGTGGACAACCAGCAATAGTAGTTCCTCTAGAAGTAGAAGCAGTTCAGGAGATTGAGCTTCATGCTGAGGAAGTAAAAAGTTACTCTTTCAGAATATATATTGTCTTCCAGATCTCCAGCAAGAAAAAGGAGGGTTAATCCATCATCTTCTTCTCCAAGGCCCCCTTCTGATTATTAAAATTTCACAGTCTGAGAGTGAGACACACCACGAGAGGCTAAGGAAAAGGAAGCTTCCGGAAAGCCTTGGAATTATGAATGTACAAGAGGAAGATGACAACGAGACGGTCATCATGGATGTTAGCGTATTCCCAGTGGAAACCGATGTTACCCCCATCGCAACCTAAGGGATGTGGCACCACAGATACCACCACCACCACTGTCAGCTGGCATATTTGCAAAACCCCGGCAGCGACCTGCATCCACAAATACCACAGTAAATCAAATCAAATTTCACTTTATTCGGTTTTCGTTTTCAAGTAAAAAAAAAAACATAAAAGCAAGATACACAGATATATAATACACTTTTTAAAATCAATTCATTATATTATACTCTATTTCATTTTCACGTATTTCACGTATTCCCATTAAAAAACTTTCTCCATATAAAAATTACATTCTAAAAACAGTTTATATAATTTATATACATTCCTAAAAATCATATGTGTTTCCTAGATTTAATTACAGCTTTTCAAAATAGTGCAATATTTCTTGCATAACATTAATTCTCCAAAAATTGGAGTGAAAGGTAGGCCGGACGACATTGCCTCAAACCCCAAAATATTAAGATTGGAAGGATCCACCTTTTTCTATATTCCCCATAGTATTTACAGAATAAAACAATATGGATTGTCGATTGGAGTGCTACTCCATCACAGGGGCAGGGTCCTAAATTTTTCGACCAATCATTTGTTGTGGGGAATGAGACTAGGCGGTAGAAGGAATCTAGTCTGAAGCGTACCAATACAAATCTATCATAACCAGATCCGCGGTAAGTCAGATAGGGTTGAATTTTTGCGGACAATAAAATCATCTGATTTTGGCGGACCGACGATTTAAGGGCTTCGCTTTCAAATCTAAGTTCTTCCAGATGTGCCATACATTGTTTTTTAAAATCCTTCCTAGAAATGTTATTCATCTTTAACAGGTCATTAAAAAATTCGGGGTGTTCTAAGTCCATCATAAAATCTTTGATGTACTTCAGCCATCTGATAGCTAAGGCTTGCTCCAATTTTAGGGAATCTCTTATAACACTCTGATTAAAGGTTGCTTTTAATGAAGTCCAAATACAGTGCCACAATAAAAGTGGCTCGACCCTTATTTTATCCGTTAAATATTGCAGCCCCAGCTCTGTATGGCAAACAAAAGTTGAAGTGGATCGTGGGACCGCTAATACATAGCGGATAAAAGCATTTTCAACTTTCTGTAACTCTGATACATTACAGTATCCCCAGATCCCTGCCCCATAAATGACCACGCTAACGCACTTAGCCTGATAGATCTTAAGTAGTTCTCATGGCGGCCTTTTATCTAATTTCTGTGCGAAATTCACAAGGGCGGTTGTAGTCCTCATGAATAAAAGTTTTTTTGCCCCAATGGCCTGCTTCCAGGAACCTTTATTATCCATAAGGATGTCCAAATATGGATATGTTTTTGTACCTTCTAGTTTATTTTTGCCAATAAAAATAGTTTTCTCCTTCCTTGTGACTTTCCCGCAAGTCATTATATAGGTTTTTGTAGCGTTTATCTTTAAGTCTAGTCTTTCCATAACCTCGTTATATTTATACAATGCCCGCTGCAGTTCTAAAGGTCTTTGTGCCATTATCACCGCATCGGCGGCGTAGAGTAGGATGGGTATAGGACGATTTTGTACCTTAGGCAGGTCCTGACACCCTACAAGCATCTCCTGTTCGAGACCGTTTGTGTACAAAGTAAACAATAAGGGTGCCAGGACACAGCCCTGTCTCACCCCCCTCTCTACTGCAAAAGGAACTGTATGTTCCCCATTTGGTCCAAACCTTACCCTCGCTCTGCCATTAGAATATAGCTCCCTTATAACTTGGATTAGTGCTAGCTCGACTCCCATTGCTTTGAGGATCTGCCACAAACTCTTGTGGGATACACAATCGAAAGCGGTGGAGAGATGGATGAAAGCCAGGTACAGAATCCCTTTTTTTATTTTTGTATATTTTTCTATCAACATTGTTAGGTTTAGGGCCTGTTATATAGTCCCCAAACCTTCCCTAAATCCAAATTGCAAGTCGGTCAGTACATTATTATCTTCAGCCCATTCCTGGAGGGGGTCTAAAATAATACAGCCCAACACCTTTTCCACCGAATCTAATAAGGAAATCGGCCGATATGCTGTAGGATTTTGTCTATCGCCTTTCTTGAAGATTGGGACCATTAATGATTTGGACCAGGAATCCACTAGTCCAATTTTACATGCTGTTGCTAGTACCTGTTTTATTAGGGGTGCCCAGAGCTCCAGGTTTTGTTTGAATATGTCTATGGGCACCCCATCAGGTCCTGGTGCTTTCCCGCCCTTACTCGCTTTCAATGCAAGTTCGACTTCATCCAATGCAAAATCTATTTTTATCGGGAAGGACACATTTGAAGGACTAGAAGATGCAGGGCAGTCTAACTGGTGGCTATGTTAGTTTTTCTTTGCATACATTGTGGAGAAATGGTCTACCCATTTGCCTTCAGTTATAGCTATTTCCAGTCTCGGTGTCGTCTCAGGTCTCATAAAAGGTGAGTTTACCACCCTCCAAAAGGCTATGCTGTCCCCTTCTATACTCGCCTTATGTAACTCGGCCCATGCTTTCCTTTTTAGTTCTCTCCTTCTTAATTGTAATACTTGGTTATATATTTTTCTTGATTGAATTATTTCCATTCTATCCCGTTCCTTCCTATGTAGGGCGTTCTTAAGATTTGTATATGCTCTCGTACATTTCTTATCGAACCAGCCTTCTTTCTTACCCTTCCCTTTTGTCATTTCCCTTCTCAATGAATCCCTTATAGTGTCTGCTATATGCATATATGCCGTTAATATGTCTTCAGACGGTGTATTCTCTTCAAGACACATAAGGATATCGTCCATACTATTTTCAAGTACTACTTTCATTATTTCAGAAGGATCTACCTGGTCCCATTTTAATGAGTAACCGTTTATTTTGTTTATTTCTAAACCTTGTAGTTTTAAGGTCCTTTCGCAGTGTACATTTCTTACTTTTGTTGGCACCAATATCACCACACTTTGAGGAAAGTGATTGCTTAAAACATTTTTATGTGTTTTAAAGCTTTGTACCCTTGAGGCGGACCTATTTGGGGTTATTATGAAATCTATAATTGTGTTTGCCCCCCCCCCCCCCCCATGAAAAGTTGGCGAAAATGGGGTGGGTGGGGAGGTCACATCGTTTACAAACCCCATATCTAGGAAAAATAAAATTTCATTCAGGGCGTCCCCCTGTAAATTATGGGAAAAGTGAGAGATGTTGCATTCTCTTACATCTACTAATCCACACAGTACTTCATCACTATGTGGGCATAAGGCAGTGTTAAAATCACCCCCCCAAACTAGTAACATCTCTTCCCTATGATCGTTCACAATGTTCAACATTTCATCTCTAAGCTGTTTCATTATCTCTATCACATTTTCCCTCTTCACATTATTATAGAAATTGACCAAGCTTATGGTATCACACTTTTCTATTTTCAGGTTCAGTACTTGATAAGTAGGTTTGGAAATAGTCAACAATACTTTATTAAGCCTTAACAAAATTGACACGTAGATACATAATCCACCCTTTGATCTCCCACTAGTTGATGGAAGGGATGGTGTATGAAAAGTTTTATAACCTTCGATGTATAGTTCTTCCGTGGACCATGTTTCCTGTAGACATATAGGGCCTTATGTAGGTGGGCTGGCAATTACCACTTCATAAATACCGAATCATACTGATTCGGTATTTATGAAGTGGTAAATGCAATGTAGGTAATGAGTCGGTAAAAATTACCGATTCGGAATAATTCGGTAATTACCGAATCGGTATTTACCGATTCGGTAATGAGGCATACCTTCCCATTGATGGGAAGGTATGCCTCATTACCGAATCGGTAAATACCGATTCGGTAATGGGGGAGCACATGCAAGGGTGGCAGGGTGTCACATTGACACCCTGTTGCACCCCTGATTCGGCCATGTGTGCACATGTGGCGCACATACATGCCCTAAGGGCATGTATGTCTGCCACATTGCACACTTAAACGTGAACAAAAATGCTTTTTCTCACCTATTCGTCATTTACCACCAACCTTTAGTTGGTGGTAAATAACTAATCCCCACACCCACCACACACTCCCCCTACATCTCGTTTCATGATTCGGTATTTACCGAATCGGTAAATTTACCGAATCGGTAATATTACCGATTCGGTAAATTTACCGATTCGGTAAATACCGAATCATGAAATTCTCCCCCTACATCTCAAAAGCCAAAATACCGGTCAGTAACGGTATAATTACCGAAAATCGGCCGTTACCGACCGGTATTTGGCTTCCTACATGAGGCCCCTAATGTCAAATTTCTTCACAAAATTTATCCAGACCTGATTCGATAGTTTAGACCGAAGTCCTGCAATATTCCAGAAAAGTACTGCAACACTATGTGTAATGTTAGTTCCCTGAATTGGATTGTCATTATACACAGGAGTAGATATGTTTGCGGATACTAACCTGGTGTGTATTTCATTTAGTGAAGGGACTAACTCTTGCACGCATTTTATATTTTCTGCTCTATGCGTTTCACTTAGACCTTGACTGCTTTCTTGTACTACTAGATCGGGGTTAATATTTTTCTCAGGGATCACATTTGTAACCAATGTAGTCTCAGCAAGAGAGCTGTTTGTTTTGAAACCCTCTAATAGGGATATATTATTTTCTCCTACCATGGTCCTGGCTGGGATTTGACAGTTTAGGGGGGAGACGGGCACCGCAATATCACCAAAATCACTAGTGCGTTTGCCTAGTCAATCTAACTCCTCTAAGGAGGTCACTGGAGCATAGCGATTTTCGGTCAAGATGTTTTGGGGGTAATCTAGACTATTCCCTCTATTTTGGCCTGTCTCGTCTCTCCTGGGTATATTTACTGGATTGTAGAATCAGCCCAATGGTAGAATATTTATAATGGCTATGTTTAAGGGACTAGTTCCCCCCATCCATAGAATCCTCTTTACTAGTTCTGGTGATCAAAAAGTTAGGACAATACAGTCCCCGGGAAGGGATTTCTGCCCATTCTATCCTTCTCACAATTTTAAATTCCAGAAAGAGTTCTTGGGTTAGACCTACTCTGCTACTAAACTGGTTGAGCGATTTATTTCTCAGGCTATCCCAGGTTTCACTTTCATTTAATTGCAATTTGGGGACATTTGCTAAAATTACTGTGTAGGGAGTACAGGCTGGTGGTAAATCTAAATATAAGTGATCCATAGGTGCCTCTTTTATATGTTCGATATCCTGTTGTCTAAGGGCAGAATTCTGCCTAGTATGGTGAGTTTCCATTTCTGTTTCTGGTTTTCTGTTACTTTTCTCGGAGATAATACTCCGTTGATAATCCCCTTCTTTCCCTTGGGTCCTACTTGGATTTGCCCGATCTATCTCTTGGGGGGGTTGGCCCTGCTTATTTTTTGTTATTCTACTCCCTACCGTATTATGTATCCCAATTTGTCGTTCGTCCTCGGTGATTGTACATTGGCTTGGGGCTACTCTAAGAGGCTAGCTAGGGTATGTTCTATCGTTTTTACTCTTCCCTCTATGTTTGTGATTGAATCTTTAAGAAAGAGGTCTAAATTTTGTACTACGATGGTTAGGCTTCTAATATCTGGTTCTTTTAATTTGGCCATTGATTTTTTCTCCTGCTGACATTTTTCTGCAATTCTTTCTGTGGGCGCCTTTGAAGCTATTTTTTCCCCAGTACCACTCTTTTGGTTGTTTTTACTCTCTGTGGGGTATTATTTACGGTTGAGTTTACGGGGTCTGATATTGCTATTACTTCAGTTCTTTTAGATGGCATCTTTGTTCGCTTTTGAGGGGGCTGGATGAGGGTGTCTTGATCACTAGATAGGATTTGATCTATCGATTCTATCACATGCTGTATTGAACCGTTTTCTTGTGGGTTAGAGTTGAGGACTTTTTTGTGTGTTTTATTCACTTTATCACTCTCCGCCACAACCACCACAGCCTGAGTTTCATTTGCTTTATTTGTTTCACAGGCAGTTTGTGTATTAATTTCTAGGGACTCCTCTACAGACGATGTCTGCCTCTCGATTGCCCCCATTGCCCCTGTCAAGTATGAAAGTAATGTTTGCTGGGCATCTCCTACTGCTTTTTTCGTGTGTAGTGCCTGACTCGTTTGCATTTTCCTTTTCCCCATTTTCCCACTATTATACTACCCGTGTGTTTCTCTAAGTCATTTAAATGTCAGATTCAGAAACAGTACAGTACCTCTAGGTCTTGTAGGGTATCAGATCCGGGTCGATACGCACAGAATCCCTTGGAATTTCGCAAAGAATCAAGAGAAAGGGCCCGGCCCGTCCTCTAACGTCCTATGACGGGCTCAGACGGGCCCGTCTTGGCCCGGTCTTCGCCCGCTCAGCGTCCGTGCACGTGTCCCAGCGCAGCAGTTTCACCCGCATCTGAAATGGCGCTCCTGCGCTCGTTTCTCCTCCTGCGGGGCCGGCTGGGAGGGACCTGGGCGAAAGTGCAGGTTCGCTGGCAACAAGGGCTCAAAGCAAAAGACCGTGGACACGGGCTCCCGCTCCGCCGGATTCACCCGCGTCTGAAATGGCACTCCTGCGCTTGTGACTCCTCCCGCGGGGCCGGCTGGCAGGGACCTGGGCGAAAGTGCAGGTTCGCTGGCGACAAGGGCTCAAAGCAAAAGAGCGTGGACAGGGGCTCCCTCTCCGCCGGATTCACCCACGTCTGAAATGGCGCTCCTGCGCTCGTGACTTCTCCCGCGGGGCTGGCTGGCAGGGACCTGGGCGAAAGTGCAGGTTTGCTGGCGACAAGAGCTCAAAGCAAAAGAGCATGGACAGGGGCTCCAGCTCCGCCGGATTCACCCGCGTCTGAAATAGCGCTCCTGCGCTCGTGACTCCTCCCGCGGGGCCGGCTGGCAGGGACCTGGGTGAAAGTGCAGGTTCGCTGGCGACAAGGGCTCAAAGCAAAAGAGCGTGGACAGGGGCTCCCCATAGTAGAAGTAGGTACTGCAGAGAGGCAAACATCAAAAAGCCCATCTACCGTCAGTTCATTTGACATTGGCAGTGGTACCAGCACCAGAAAGAGGACCTCTCCAGTTTGGGACTTCTTTATAGTTAGGAAGAAGGAGCCAACATTGCCATATGCTCCATTTGTGGAGCAAGTGTTAGTTAGGACGGTCAAATAACACATTTGAGAAAACACCACAGAATCCAGTGGGAGGAGCACCTTAGCAGCCAAAAAACTGCAAGTGGTGTTGGTGAAGGAGATGAAAGGCTGAGTAGGGAATCCAATCCAAACACAGTGGAAGGTGAAGAAGAGGAAGGTATTTTCATTGCGCAAATCAGCCCTGTCCCCAGCAGTGCAGTAGTATCGCCCACATCAGCAACATCACATTAGCACAAGACTCAAGTCGAGACATCAAGTCAAGAGCGTACAGTGCTGCCCCGTTGAGACACACATTGAGCCCATGACTGTCTGCTCTTAAGACATCACCTGCATCAGTGGCACCAGAAAATAAAATAAAATAATCCAGGCTTCTATTCCTGGTATGTTTAGGAAGGAGGGGCAGTATGAACGCAACCACCCAACGGTCATATTTTGCCAGAGTTGCTGTTCCAGCGCTACATCCCCAAGTGCTTGAATTGCTTGGACAAGATTTTCTGCCGAGTGCTGTACATACTATCCACCTGATGACAGATATGTGGACCAGTTGCCGAGCCACTGATAAAATTGCACACTGGATCTCTTTTTTGGGGGTTAGAGAAATTATATGTGCAGGTGTTGACACTGCTGAGATTTTTAATGGTGCTCGAAAGCATGCAACAGTAGCCATGTTTGTCATGGAGAAATTCCATACTGCTGTAAATATCTTGGAAGACTTTAACAATAAGGTCTTTGAATGGCTGTGACCAAGAGGACTTAAAATTGGATTTTTTTGCCACGGACAATGGCAATAATATATTTAAGGCCATGGTAAATTGTGGCTATTTCAGGGTCCTGCGTTTGAGGCACTGCATCAATAACATTGTACAGGACTTTCTCAAAAAATGAGACTGAGTTAGCAAATTACTGTCCACCTGCAGAAGAATTTGCACTCATTTCAGCCATTCTTTTAAAGCCCGGTAGCAGCTGAGGGTTAATCAGCGTGTTAATAAAATGCCAGTTAAAGCACTCATACAGGAGGTGCCAACATGTTGGAAATCTATTTATTACATGTTGCAACATATGTTTGAGCAGTACAGACGATCAACGAAAATGTCATGCAAAGAGGGGATGCAAGGAGGACAGTACCATGGGCCAAGCTATCCCGTTGTTGCATATGCTACAGGAACAGCTAAAGGAGGTGTCTGAAATATACGCAGGTGTGGACCAAAAAAATGCGCATGAGTTGGTAGAGAGCTTAGTTCTTCACTTATCTGTTACTACAAGGGTGCAAAGAGACATTGGGGCATATTCTCAAGAACGTATGATAACCATCGCAAATTTAGCTTAAAGCAACTCTCCACATCGCAGTCTATTGCAGGAAAACAACTACGTATTAACGTGGTATTCTCAACAAGGTGGTACCATGCAATAGTCCCACAATAACGCGTCAAATGACCATGTTAAAATTAACACGAAACACGAACGCGAAAATAGTAGCAATGAGGCCAATCGCTATACAAAAATCACCGACAACCAGCGCTAGGCCTGCAATTCCCACGCATCATGTGGGTAAATGCACCATAAAATCAGAGTAAAAAAACGGTGATATGACTATGTACGAGCACAACCCCACATCCGTGACGTAGAACAAATTACCATTGTCCCGCATCCAATAGGCATCTCCTCACAGTCACAATGTACATTGACATGCAGTCTGCATGTAAACTGCACCAATGCTGAAACATGCATGGAACACACTGTGAAACCGCATCTCCCCTTCACATTGCAGAGGGACAAGCAACCCCTCCTGCACACAGACATGTCATGACCATGATCAATCAATCATGAAAGCGCTGACAAATGTAGGGGCAGTGACTCCCACTTACGTACATGTTGCCCATGTTGTGGGACTTGAGTCACAGGGGCATCCCTGCATCATGGTGGTACATATCTGACCCCAAAAGGAGCCCTGTTGTCATCTATAGGTCACAAATGGCAGCCAAAATGGAATGAGTTTGGACACATGTGAAACGCCAAAGAGTGGGATTCCCTACTAACTGTGACACGCGGAACTGGCATTTCGAATGCGTGACACCCTAAACAGCCTCTCTGCACAGAGGTGACACACCCACCCTCCATGAACAAATCATAAAATTGTCAGCACTACATGTCGCACTCACACTTGTCTGAGTGATGTGCCTGTACAGATGAGTGACATGCACTCAGGGAATGTGTTATTGGAATGCATTTATTTGCACATGCTGTGCCTGTGGTCATTTTGTACTGTCTCATGATTGCTCAGGACTGTCACAATGTGACGTGCTCATGTGAAGAAATTGTCAATGATCTTGGGCCCGATTCACAGAACTAACTTAAGACAAAATCCTAAACTTACTACCATTTTGGTATTCACAGAAGGCACTTACTCATTTTGGTATTCACAGAACGCACTTACTCATTTCGGTATTCACAGAAGTTAGGACTCCTAACTTTAGGACTCCTAAATGCCTTCTGTGAATACCGAAAGCCTTAAAATTAGGATTTTTCTCAGTTTAGTAGTAGTATAGTTAGGAGTCCTAACTGCAGAGTGCATATCCTTGGTCACTTGTGACAGTGCAGAGAGACATGAGTCAATAGTTGGTTCTGCTTGATGTGTTGGCAGGCTCACTGGTTCATTGGTGTGTGATATGTGTGACTTTGTGATTCCTGTATGACATGTACTGCTTGTTGCAAATGAGTGGCATAAATGTGTATTACATAGCCTCACTGCTGCTCCTCCCTCCCCCGAGCCTATTCCCTAGTGTGCGCAGCGCAGTTGCATCACTTGCACCCCTATGGCACACCATTGTCATGCCTGTCTGTGCATGTCCACAAGCCTGAGAACGGCACAGTGATGTTGTGCGCTGACGATGGGCGGCCACCTGTGTGTAATCCTATGGTAAGGACAGGGCGGACACAGATGCCTGGCTGAACTTGCCATGGGGTTGAGGGTAGACCTTTGGCTTATGCTGCGGAAATAGCAACACACACAACAGTTGGCATGTCTGATCCCTGACCCAGAGTGGACTTGCGCACCCTCATGTACCCCTCGGCCGAGCCCGCACTCCGGGGTATGCTAACTAGCAACATTGTATAGTGCGTGATGGGTGGCGCCGACACTACACCAGAGACACACGCATTAGTAACTTCCTTGGCACGGCCTAAACTCAACCACGCCCAGAGCCATGTGTTGAATGACCACACCCCTACGCCATACTGCCGTACGCCGGTCCACTCCTTTACGCTCACAGTGGGGTCCGATACTGCTACATGTCCCAGGTCTACCCCACTGCCTGAGGTGACAAAGTTGCGCCCGCTGTACACAGCACAATGTAATGTGGTATGGTCCAGGGCCCTCATGCATACATAATTACCACACAGACACACTGAGATAGTTTGTGGAACTAGCTACGGGTACGTGCGCCCGGCACCTTTTATTGCCAGGGTCACAAGTCCAGTGACACCTGTGCTGGATGGGTGTTGGGTAGTGTAAGCCACCCCTCAGGGTTTGGTTGGTGCTGGCAACAACTACAACAGTCATCAGCCAATCAGAAGTTAAAAGTACAAACAGCAAGGGTCCATGACTTGAGCTGCACAGAGTTAGTGGCCCCGGATGCACTGCGGCCGGCACAGGCATACCGCCACGGGATGGTGACTTGCGATGCTCTGAAGAAGGGCCACGAGAGCAGAGCAGGTCCTCGTTGATGTCCAAGGAGAATGTCGCGGAGTGTTACGGGGGACAGTGGAAGGTGTCCATCCAGGGCATGATGCAGAGGGCAGAAGCAAGCGGAAACAGGAATTAATTGAGGAGTTGAATGCTACAGTCTCCTTTTTCCCACCATGTCAGTATCAGCTACATGATGATGAAGACAACCCCCAGGCCATAGACTCAGACACCACCAAAGTTCAACCAGAGAGTGTCCCTGACTCCCGTGGCACAGAGTCAGTGGCACCAGAGCTTGAAGGGGATGCAATCTGCGATGAGGCCTGTACAATGATATCAACTCTGCCATAAATAAATCAAGGCTCAGTTCCAAATGTGTGACCTACAGGACCGCAGTGTGGGCCAGAGGCAGCGGTCAGCATGGGCCCACAGCCGCGTGTCATTGGCTTACGATGCACAGAGTTAGCGGCACCAGAGCAGTTGTTGGTAGTGTACGATCACCTCCATAATGAGGATCCTTGTTTCCTCAGGACTGAACCACATCTTCCTCTTACTCCTCTCCTTGCATACATTGATATGAACTCTGCCATACAGGAATCAAGACTCAGTTCCAAATGTGTAACCTATTCGACCGCAGTGTAGGCCATAGGCAGTGGTCAGCAAGGGCCCACAGACGGTCGGAATGCTATGCACAGAGTTGGTGGCACCACATCGAAGGGAGTATAGTGACATAATCTCAGCCATAAAATATGTACTCAGCCATTGTGTAATCAAGACTCAGTTCCAAATGTGTGACCTACTTGTCCACTGTGTATGCCGGTGGAGTGCGTCAACGAGAAAGGAGTGCTGCGGGCCTGTGTCAAGGAGGCCGTGATGGTCTGAGGAGGCTTCCAAGGTCGCAGGCCTCGGGCATGTAGCTTGCACCAGCACGGGGTGGGCCCTCTTGGAGACACGCCAGTGTCAGCAGGTGAGCCGTGAGGCCTAGATGTGCAGGGGCGGGCAAGACGAGGTCTGGGGACCAGCGGCCTGGAGTGCAGCAGGCACACAGGATTGCAGGCAACACTGCTCACGGCCTCGGCCTCGTGGCAGGGTGAGAGGCACCGCCCTGGCAGACACATTGGCAATTATGGAAGAGAACCATGCTCTGGGCTACGTGCTTTTTATTCACACCCCTATGCTAGCCTGGCGTATGCTGGGCCAGCACACTCCGCACACACTTACAGGGGGGACGTAACAAGCTACATTTCCGAGATCCTCCCCACTGACTGGGGTGACATGGTTGCATCCACTGTCCACAGCACTACCACCAGCAGCAGTATATGTCGCCATGTATATGTTTGTGGTCTGCATACTGCAGTCTGTCCAGCACAACCATGCCCCACTTGGCATTGTGTGCATTCTCATTCATGGGTCACTTGCCTCCTTCGCACATGCCTGGTTCCCACCTCTCCCCACATTCTGCAATTGTGTGGCTGATGTGCCATGCAGTTGATGGCTCATGTACATGGCTAGCCCAGGTTACCGCAGTACGTTGTGCTGTCGTGTATGGTGGGTGGGCATGTTGTTTGGCATGTTGTATGTGCCATCCTGGAAGCGCCGGTTGATGATGGACTGTCGGAAGATGTATGAGTCATGCACACTGCCTGGGTAGTTGGCGACAACATTGGTGAAGAGTCCCCGGTGGTCCACTATTGCCTGCACATTGATGGAATGCATGTGCTTTCTGTTGCGGTAATTGTGTGCAGTGTCGGCAGAGGGCACAAGTAGGACATGTGTGCAGTCAATTGCCGCCAACACTTGCGGAAATCCAGCTATGGCGTAGAAGCCTTGCTTGGTCTCAAGCTGTTCCTGCGCAGTGTGGGGGAAGTATAGGTACTGGGGTACTAAGCTGATGATGGCATCCAGGACAGGTGTGAGGAGCTTGGATAGGACTGGCTGTGAGACTCCTCCAACTCTGGCGGTTGTTGGTTGGAATGGCCCAGAGTCCAACAGGTGCAGCACAGCCAGCAGCTTTGTCTGAGGTGGGATGTTGGTTGTCCGCTGTGTTGGTACCGTCAGCCTGTGGGCTATGCTGTTCAGGATGCGGAGGATGGTTGTCCTTTTGAGTTTGTGGGCAATGACATTCTCTGGTGTTAAATCTGTGAGGCTGGTGTGTTTCCTGAAGGTCCGCTGTCTTTGTCTGCGCTGCCTCTGTGGTGGTCCGGGGGGGACGGCGCGGGTCTGGGGCAGGGTGGCGGGCTTGGGCTGATGGCGGTTGGTGTTATGCCCTTGTTGGGGCTCCAAGCTGCATGATGAGTAGCTCCATGGCATCTGTTGCTCTTCAGGTGTGGCTGTGGGCTGGGCACCCTTTTCTGGTGCAGGTTGTCGTCCAACTTTGCACCAGGTCAGAGAAGGTGTTAATTTCCTGCTGCTAACGTGTCTTATCGCCTGTTATTTGGTCTTTTGCTGATCTGGCTTGCCATTGAGAATGTTGAGGTGTGGTGTTGTCGCGGCTTTTTGCTCGGGAACGCCTACTCTGCATCTCATTAGCGATAGTTGCCGGGGTCATCTGTGGTGATGTTTTTTGTGGATGCTATCGCAGGTAAACTGGTGGTATCGGCTGTTTGCACCAGCTTGTGAATGGGGCGATACATTTATCGCGTCTTTGGCTGCGATAAAGTGCCAATAACTTGGCGATAGATCCTCGAGAATATGCCCTATTCTGTCATCCAAACATTACATCTGTGCAACAATTCTTGATCAACAGTACAAACAATTATTGGCCACTTTCCTTCCATTTTTAGACGAGAAAGTTTCAAATTATAAAACATGGATTGCTGAGCAAGGCAGTGGCCTAGAAAAATAATGGCTGGGAATTAGAAGCCCACTCCTCCAGAGCACAATTTTTGCAGTGTAGCATTCAACTTCAGAGCTTGAGGGCAGTGCTGTTGGCCCACAGTAGCCCAAACCTACAAGGATACCAGCAACAACAGGAACAGGAGCATCAGCCCCAAAATCTGCATATGATTGTTTTCTAAAGGCAGGGCTTGAGTCCAGTGCAGAGGCAAAGGCAAAAGAGGTCGAACAAGGTGGAGCCCCAATGACCATTGAGAGGATAGTCCAAGCCTATCTGGATGACCCAGCAGAGGTCTGTCTTGTCAAAACCCATTGGTGTATTGGCATGGGAAGAGACACCAATGGCCAGTGCTCAGCAGGCTGGCAATAAACTATCTGTTGTCCTCGGTAGCCAGTGTGTCCAGTGAGCGTGTTTTCAGAGCTTCTGGTGCAGTTGTCACAGTGAAAAGGACCAGACTCTTGTCCAAAAATGTGGAGAGATTAACCATGATCGAAATGAATCAGCACTTTATACCACTGGATTACACCATACCTGAAGTATGACAGGAGGAGGATGAGGGTGATTGTTCACACTCAGGTCATGGTATTAGTGTATTAACTGACCTACTTCTGGGTGAACCACCTGAGCTTGAGGACAAACTCTCTCTATCGTCGAACTGCTTGCCTTTTATAAAAAAATAAAAAGATATAGCTAGGGGAACAGTTTATTTTGTTTGTTTGTGTCTGACTGACTAATGCAGCCTCGCCGTTTTAAACACATTTTATTGGAAGGTTGGAGTTGCACCAGTGCGCAATGAAGACACCTTCTCCCTCCCCACCCCCCATTTCCCTCAAGGACATTGGAGATACAAATTTGTGCTTGCCTCTATCCCATGCCTATCTATCCTTTCTCAGTTTATTCCCCTAGCCGTACTGTCCCACATTATTTGATATCCAAGACTGGCAAATGTCTATTTCAAGAAAAAATGGGTGGGCAGTGTACCATGGTGACCACACTTTAATTAGAGCAGGTAAATGGCATGCATTGTACGCTGAGTGATTTTTATTTGTGAGTGTGTTGAGATGATTATTGTGGTGGCAGGCAGTGACACTCGTGTTTGTTTACCCATAACTATTAAGCTTGATTGTGTTTGTGATGATTTACAATGTTGGTTGCCAAACGACGGGTGATAATTTTTTGCCTGAAGGTGATTTTTTCCTTCCCGTTTGACACTAACAAGATTTGTTTTCTGGGTCCAAACTGCTTTGTTTTCCGCTTCACACTCCTTAAAGACCCAACCAGTCTCTTTAGCTAACATACACAAATCAAGTCTACAGAAAAAATGACTAAATCTTTCTCTTGTTGTCCATCAATAGCATTGTACTACAGGTTGATCTATCACGTTTGAGTATGGACTTAGTCGGGACAGAGTTGGACATGTTACTCTGAGCCATTAGGATGAAGGGTGTGATGACTCCTTCAACAAGTGTCACCAGAAGAAGGAAGTTATCAACTTCACTGAAACCAACCGATTTGATGATGACTTTAAAGAGGCATGCCCAACTCTGTGAAGTGGTGGTGAGGTGAGAGAGGTGCGTTGTTTCACTTGATTTGGAAAATGCAATGTTACTGGGTGTGTGTGCCGGCTGGCTCAAATTTGAAAGAAACTATGTGATGGTTAGGTGGGGTCTTGTTGTTGTAGGTAACTGGAGACATACGAGTGGTCATAATCATTAGTTTCTACATGTGCTGTCAGGCTACATATTAATAATTTTTTATGATGATGATGAATTGATGATCAATTCATGATAGTTGTGAGTTTTATGAGCCCAATACATGTGGCCACTGTGTGTGATTGTTGTAAAATTTCTCTCACCTAATTGATCTCACACCAGTAATAAAATGAATGATTGCAAAAAGGACTATTCTTCTCTCTTGCGCTGCCTCTGAGTCTTCTTGGTGCACTCCTTATGAAGTTTACTTTCTGTCATTCTCCTTGATTCTACAATATCATTTTTGTTTTACAATCCTCAGGCCTTCTCTTCTCCTGCACAAAAAGGGAAAAGCACCATGACACACACGCTTACCTTACCGGACCGCATCAGCCAGGCACCCAAGATTGACGGACAGTCCAAGAAGAGTGCAGGTGCATCTCCCAGTTTGTCAATACAGTATGATTGTTTCTTTAAATAATAATTGTTTAGAACTCTGTGTGTTGTTCGCTTCACTCCTACATAATTTGTAATGTATTTGCTATTTTTCAAACCTAGGTGACAGCACATTTAGATATGTAATGTAACTTAGGTCTCTCGGGGGCAGATGGACTGTTTGCTTTGAATTGCATTTAACTTATCTTACCTGTACTAATTCCTTCATTTCCTTTTCCTCCCATAGCAGATTGCTGATGGTTGGCTGCTTATTGCCCAGATGAGTATTGTTTTTGGGTATTGTTTGTCTTTGTCACACCTTTCCCATCCATTGATTAAACCACTTACGCTCTTCCCTTGGGCTGTGTAATATATTGAGGTGCGAATTTATAATTTACACCATTAATCGATCACACACTTGGTGGAGCAGATGTGGTGGAAGCAACACCAACTCAGTGCAGGATCTTCAGTTTTACTCCTATTACTGAAACAATAGTCCACACTGGCCCCATTTACCCACCCACACATAAAAGGGATCGATATTTTTTGTTATAGAAGAACATCATTCATCAGTATCATCATTCAGGCATTGTGTGTTGTTGCGTTAAAAGCTTAACCAATAACCATGTCCACTCCAGACTTTAAGTCCTCTTAACGAATAACGTTCGTTATTCATCATCATGTATTCTTTGTTGTGTAGTAGTCTGGTCTCAAGTGTTTGTAAAGCTATGATATAATATATAACCCACTAACTCAGTTTTTATTTCCATTCTTTTGTCTTCAATGAATAATACTTCAGATTAAAATCCTACAGTTTAAGTTCACCTAGGTGGGAGTGGGACCAGATGTATGATTTCCTAGACTGTTGTTAGTGTGCTACCCTGCTCCTACCGCCACCATCATGGCACCTTAGGAAATCCTGCAGTCATTGCTCCTTCTATTCAGTAAGGGAACTATTGTTCATTGTTCTACATAGTTGTTGTAGTCAAGTCAATGGCCACCCCCCCATTATTGGTCAATATAGTTGCAGACTGCAGATACTAGGAGAGTAGTAGGAAAAGGATACCACATAGGCATTGTACATATCTAATTGTTATTTCAGACTATCAGCACATTTAAAAAATAGGCTGTGCTAAAAGGCAGCAGTAAAAAGTAAAACAGCCCCAAAAACCTAGATTTAAGGCAGAAGTAAAGAAACGTAAATATTTATTAATCAACTAAAACAAAAACCCACCTCCAACAAATGGCCCACCCCTCTCCAAAACCAAATGAACTTTTTCCATCCCTAATCATTGTCCAACAAAAATCTAAATGTCCGTTGTCCCTGAAAAAGTCCAAATTGTAGAAAGTAACGAAACCCCGATCCCAACTACCACATCCCCACCCACAGTAACAAACAAGTCCTACCCACCAAAATAAGAGTTAAAAAAAAAGGGCAGAGGGAACTAAGCATGACAGGCCAGGCTCAGGAGGTCATTGAGGAGCCAGTCCATTCCTCTATGCCGGGCTTCAATCAGAGTCAGACTTAAAAGGACACAGCGTAGTAGGGTTCAGTATGAGCGGGGGGTAGCAGTGTGTGTTTGCTGGCGGGCAGCTGCCTGCAGACTGTGGTGCCAATGTTGTGTATGGGGGGACGGAGGTGCTAGCGCTGGGGTCTGGTTGGGGCCAGGGGCAGCTGCCTCCTTCTCTTGGGCCACCAGCCGCTGGTACTTGACCTGTATTGCCTCTAGCTTCCGTTGCTTCAGCAGGCTACATCCTGGAGAGATGGGCCCTGGTAACCAGGAGCAGCTGGAAAGAAAATGACAAATTGTAAGCAATGCTCTGTGCCAAAAACGTGTTTGAAATTATGTAGTGGGGGCACAGTAGAAGCACATTGATGGTCCCCTAGGGCCATTCAATTTGATATGATTAGAGTCACAGCCACCATTACTAGCTCTCATAAAACTAAAGGCAAATGCTTTATTTGTCTCAAAGGAATTAAGGCAGAATAAACACAGTAACACACAATTTTTAAAAAACTGCTGTTTTTTTTTCTTTTGAAGGATTTCCTAGTAAAGTGCTTAGATAGTTTGGGACTTCAAAAATGAGGCCCATTTACTAATGAATTGTCTAGTCTTAGCAACAAAATTATTCTGGAATGATCAGACAACTTGAATTATCTTTTAGAATCTCTAGTCTGATTTTTTCCTTTGCATATTTTTCATAGGAGATCAGCCCACTAAAACTGTCCAAAGTGATCGGACCTTTGTCTCTGCAAGGTTTGAGAAGCCTGTTGGATCTTGGGTCAAGGTCTTTTAATTTTCTCGTAATATCTGGTCATACAAGCTGACAACAGGGATCGCCAAAAAAGAATCTGTGTGTTGCTATGTGCATGTTAATTTTGTTATCACCTCAGGCCTATTTAACCTTTAACTCTCTCAGCTATACCCTACATCCTTTTGAGCAAGTAGATGGTGGGAAAAGTGATCAACTGCAGTACAGTCAGTGAAAGGAGTAAGGACTGGGATATAGCTCTGGCATGCTCATTACACACTATGCCATCCACAGAAGTCAAGCAAATTACATTATCGATTCAGCATTGCATTGTTCTTCTAGTAGTCTTAATCTTCACCCTTGGCTTTGATAATCACCATTTAAGCTTAATATTCTCTCATACAATCTTTCACCATAGACAACTGGTCATCATTATCAAATCAATCCATCCATCCAAACATAGCTCTGAACCATCCTTTGACCTATCCATTTACCCACCCATGTATCCATGCTCTCACACATTCTAAAGAAGTAACGGCAGATTACTAGTACTGCGAAAAACTTTTTTCTCAAGCTTGGACTTCACATTCGCTTCTGTTTGAAACGCGTAGACCTTGCTTGTATGTTTCTGAATGGATGAATGTGTGAATGAGAATAAATGAGTTGAACTGAATCGAATGACTGAATGTGATGGTTTGTGAAGATAGTACAGTATTGTCCACTGAGTGTTTTTCTAAATTTCTGATTGATCTATAAATTAGAAGGTCAACCATATGAATAATAAATTAAAGAATTGATTGATTCAATCGACAAAGCTTCTTGTCTAGGGTTTTTGTTTGGTTCAAAAATGCCTCCTCACAATTGATTGAGAAAAAAGTTTTTCGCAGTACTAGCAATCTGTCGTTACTTCTTAAGTCTGGCTCAGCTTTACTGCCACTAGCCAAAACCCAGTCTTGTTATTGCTCACACATTCTATGCATCCATCCTGCTTTGCCTTAACCCACCCAAAAATTCCTTTCAACCACACACCCAAGCAGGCATCGTTCCAGTTTCACCCATATATACCCTGTCAACTATCCTTCACCCAGCCATGCAGATTGATTCCTATCATCAACACCCACCTATATGCATCATTTTACCCACATATTCTTTCACTCATATATTACATACGTCACCCATCCTTTCTCATTTCATCCTGTTTTGCCTTTCCCATCAACGTGCCATTTTAAAGTTTATTTATGAACCTTTGTCTGCTGAGTTGAAGATAGAAGGGGACATAACTACTCAACTTCCACTGTATCTGATAAAATGGGTGTTGTTCACAATTCAATCAAAGCCCTCATAGTGAGCATATTACTATTTGTCAATAAGTAAACAATGTGACTTACCACTGCCCTCCCCTGCTGCCGCTGGGACTCCCCCTTTGGTGGTGACCACTGCAGTTACGTCCCCTCTGCTGGTGCCGTCCCCAGCACTGGTGGTCTGTTTGGCTAGAAAAAACATTACACATATGCCTTTGCTTATTTTATTTGAGCAAAATACAACCACAAAACAAAACATCACAATAGTTTGGTTACCGTATCTTAATCTTCTATCAAAATTTCAAAGCATCACGTTGGGTATTTTGTTGGTTGGAAAGCCAGGTAGTCAAGCCAAACAAAAACATTTTGTAATGGAGGGGCAGAGCTATATTGAATCTGAGTTATTGAAGCACAATGAAGTTGTGAAATAATTGGTAAATGAAGGACATATGGTCTTAGTTAGCAAATGCAATGGGGCCGTCCTCCTCCTCATCATACTTCCTGCCATGTTGCACTGTCATAGCTGCTGGTATACTATGATAATAATACATGCACAACAATGGGATGTCCACCATGGCCACTCTTGTTTTACTGTTTGACCATGAGCAAGAAAAAGAAAGCCTTCTCAAGAAACATGCGTAGAATACCTTAACGGGGCATGCAATCTTCACAGTAGATTACCTGACCAAAAATGGGTTCTCAGAGACTTACTGTAACACCAGTCTATATGGGGAGAGGGAAAGCTTACTGACAAAGCAGAAGACAATGAAAGCTACAGAATAGTACAGATAATTTTGAAGTCAAGTACAGAAACTTGAAATATAGAAAAAGTAAGTAACGGATAATGTAGGGATCATTGGGATTTAGAAAACAGATCAAAGTGGAGTTGGAAAAAATTAGGAGACAGGCATAGTAAAAAGGAAAACAAAATAATTCTAAATGTAGAGCGTAGAAGAATCAAGATAGGGAAATAATATCAATGGGAGGACTTACTGAGCTCAGCAGACCCATCAACACTAGTGGAGCCACCCCCAGCACCCTCACCCGAGGTGCCTCGTGGTGGTTAGCTGAATCCCTTCTGCCCTAGATGCTAACGTAAGTAATAAACAAAATGAAATCAAAAAAAAATTGTGATGCAGTTAATCTCGACTTTTACCTGTTACATTTTGACTTGCCTGTTAACATTGCACCGGACTCATGCATTTTAAAATCTCTCTTACAAGCAAAAGAATACTAATGTGTATTGCATATGTGTGCAAAATTTAGGAAATTTAAAAAAACGTACCTATATGATTACATTGTACTTTCAAATTTGATGCAAGCTGCCTTCAATACAATTTACACTTGCACAAAATAAGATATGACTCAAAAAGTCAAAAAGTCACCATACAGGTGTGTTTAAAGAAATTTTGAAAATTGTCAAATTAAAAACATATGCATTTAACATCACTGGGTTAAGAGCATCTTAACATGATGTAGAAATTACACTAGATAAAGTGTAACCTTTACCTCATTAATTACCTGTAAAATCAATGCCAGTCCCAAATTTGATTCATTCAAAATATCCATCCATGTAACATTTCCCCTTGTCTAGTCCTGTATTGTATCCAAATTCAATAGTTACATTATTTTTTAAGGTGTATTGCATATGTGTTGATTCTTGTCAGTAATCAAGTGAAATAAACACACCTTTAATAATCAAGTAAAATAAACACACCCTTAGTAACACGCCAAAAAATAATTTCAAACATCTATTTGTTGGTGCCAGTGTCCATTATCATGATGAATGGCTGCACCTAAATGACCGTCACATACCATTTTAACCCGTGTATGCACTTAATCAAGTAAATATTAAAAAAAATATATATTCTTGTCATAATGGGAAATAAAATTGTGTGCTTCAGAAACATTGCTAGTAATTGCAAATGAAAATCAGTGTGAGGACAAACTTGGTGTAATCAAAATTGTGATGTATTCAACCAATGAAATACTTGTGATCTTATTTACACCAATAGAGAGTCTCCGGTGAAATGCACTATTGTGCTGTAGCACTAAAAATGCCTCCTATTGAACTGCCAAGTGGAACCTCCTCAGGAAGGGGCATCTAGTGGACACAGAGTAGGCATCTCAGTGATCTTTTGTGGGAGGGGGTTTCGGTTTGGGAGGGGTGGTCTTGGGTTTGGGTGGGGTGGTTTTTGGTTTGGGTGGGAACGTTTTGTCTTTGGAATGGGTGGCTTGGAGTTTGGGAGCAGTGGGTTGGGCTGTGGAAGGCATCAAGGCAAGGCCAAATAAAACATCTTCATGTAAACGGGTAGGATGGTTGGGAGGGAGGTCAGTTTGGGAGATAGAGGGAGTGGCAGTGGGTGATGTGAGTGTGTCTGTTGAGGTTGCAGGTACATATGGGTATGGTATATGTCAGTAGGTTTGGGTGTGTGTCTCTTCCTAGGTGTACATTGTTTGGGTGAGTGTGGGCATTTGTGTTTTGTGGCTATTATTTCTAATGTATGTGTGTGTTTGAATGAGTGTGTTGTTGAGGTGCTGGATGTGGTGCTTGCTTGTGGTGGTACAAGTGGGGGAAAAGTGGTGGGTGTGGTACATGTGGGCATGGTAGTGGTGCATGTAGGTGTGGTGTTTGTGGGTATACTGGTGGTGCATGTGGGTGTTGAGATGGGGTAGTGCCTGTGAGTGTTCTGTGTTGGTGGTGGTGCATGTGGGTGTGGTGTCTGTGGGTGTGCTGGTGGTGGTGGTACATGTACATGTGGGTATGGTGGTAGTTGTGGGTGGGATGGGCAGGTGGGTGTTGATGTGGTGGTGGGTGTGGGTGTGCTGTTGGCAGCAGTAGTGGTGGTGGTATTGGGTGTGGTGTTTGCATGTTGTTTGGGTGTGTCCCTGTTTTTTTGTGGTATTTGTGTTGATGTGTGGGTGCGTGCTTGTGTCGGTTGGAGTGGGTGCATGCAAACGTGTTAGTGTGTTTGAAATAGGGCTGGAAATAGGGAACTGGGATAGGGAAGCGGCGGGAGATGGGACAGAAGGTTGGGATGGTTGGAAGGCTACAGTCAGTGAGTGGAATAGACCTGGAAAAGACATCTGTAGGCCATATATAGCACTGTGAATGCCTTCCAGGTATGCCACCATTTGCTGCACCCGGCAGCTAAGTCCCTGAATGACATTCAGTAGTGCAGTCTGGACTACAGAGAAGTTCCGTAGGAGGTCAATAGCCTCCTCACTCAGCGCAGCCGGGGGAACAGGGGGTGAGGTGCCTGCAGTGAAGGAGATGCCACCCCTTTTAGGGGGACAGGTTTGGTCAACTATGAGGAGCAAGAAGGAGGGTGGAGAGGGTTTTCTGGGTGGAGACAAGGATGCAGTCGGTAGAGTTCATGTCAGATCCACCACCACTAGGGAGTGCTCGCTTGTGGATGCCTCAGAAGATATTGTTGTGGAGCTGCTGGACTCAGTTGCACTCCCCTCACCCTCTGTGCCACTGGGTCCCTCAGTGTCAGTGGTTTCAGCACCCAAACCACAGTGGCCTGCTGCTTCCCTGCATATGTGGCCATTGTCTCTTCCGCCTCCTCCTGATGATGCTGAAATGATATATACAATAGATTTATTGAATCTGTGTAAACAGAACTGATCATTAACTTTGATCATAGAACAGTTTCCAAGTTTTCATATTTCACCTGCTTTAAGGCTCTTAAACTTTGGTTCTACATTAGCACAAGCACCTACACTAAGGCAACATTTACAGAAACCATTTGGTCATAGTTTTGGTATTTCCCCATGATAGCTCCCATATCATGTATGATCTTGTCTCTTATCCATTTTATGTCTCTCCATGAACTGCTTATCACCTCTAAATGATTGGGCTTTGTTATTTAGAATAGTGATTTTATGTCATAAAGAGGGATATAAACCAAAAATACATTTGTACAGTGTGTTTACAAGGCCCAAAAATCTTTATTATTTTCATTCACAAAAAGTAAAATATGAATCATTGTGTGTCAACAAATTCTGCAATGTTTTATCAATATTTGTATAAACTGAAAAGCAGTTTCCTTTGTTTGGGCATTTCTCAATGGTAACACCTACTACAAGTAATAAAAGTATATTTCAAATGTAAAAAAATATTATATGGATTCTGTCCCGAAGTAGCTTATCAATGTATCATGTACAATGTAGATAACTATGCTGTTGAAGAAATTAAGAAAAATATTGTTTGTTGGATTGACAAAAGACTTCTACAGCATAGGTAAATGCATACCCTTGGCATATTTCTAATCCACTTCAGTACAGAGCAAAACCATTTACATATTGAACTCCTAAATCTCTCTAGCTATTTGATTTTTGTTTTACCATTGTGAAATTGTTTCACCAAATATTCTGGCTTTCACTTTAGCCAAACATTGGTACAACATCACGTCAAATATTACATACACTGATTCATATATAACTTTCACATCAAATACTCTAATGTAATTTACAATATACAAAACATGACACCCTGATGCATTTCTACATTTGCCTATTGAGTCATGATGTGGGCCTGATTTTGAGTTTTCCAGATGGGCTACTCCTACATATTTGTGATGGAACATTCCATCTGCAAAAGTTTCTTTAAGTATCCCATTTTTTTGCCATCATTGATTCATCATCTGGTCATAACAAAGCACTCTGAGCAGTGGTTTGGGGTCTGTGTTACTCTATCACCAATGTGTACACATTCCTGTCTGTATTTCTATAAACATTGTATGCCTATCACAATTATTTGCCCCAAAAAAGAGTGGCTTACATACACATTTGTGAAGGAGTAAGACAACATGCAAATCTGTCACTTTTTACATGTATGAAACAGTATTTTGGTTTCCCAACACATTTGGATATATTTTCACTCCAAAATGTAGTCATTAGTTCTGATGTGGCTAGTGATTTTGGCACACATGCTCACTCTTGCTTGTGTAGAATCACAACTTAAAAATGTGATGTTTCAAAGATACACTGTATCATAGTTGCATATTGTACTATTTCACATATAATAGGGCTAACAGTACATCATCCACAATAGTGAGGAGCATCACTGCTGACACAATAAAGACTAGTGGCATGTTTGGTACAACTGCCCCTTATGACATCAAACAACCTGATGTATATTTGTAGTTTGGGCAGCCATGTGTCTACTCAGAACAGTCCTTTGGTAGTGAACAGAAATCAAGTGGTATCCTCATCCACAAATTCACATACAAAGCACATCATCATACACCTTGCGCAAAATGTACACCTACAAGAACTCTTCTTCTGTATTGGACATGTGTCAGTCTTAATACTTGACAGCTGAAGGAGTTGCTGTAACAAAAGATTAGTTACTTTACATGTTGAACTCACACAAACGTATCCCCTTGCTGCTGCTGTTGGGCTCTCAACTGCCAATCAAGGTACGGATAGGCCATCGCAAGTATGCAGGTCATTGGGGGGGGTCAGGGTGTGGCGCACGCGCTTCCCACATTGGAAGGTCTTGTCGAGCTGGACTTCTGATGACTTCTTGGTCCAGCATCAGAGGTCCTTTCACCTCTTGTGGCAATGAATGCTGCACCACTTGTAGACCCCCAGGGTCCGCGCCTTCTTGGTGCTGGTCTTCCATATATACTTTTTCTGATGGGCATTGACGTGTATGGATTCAAGAAAGGAAAGAAAAAACATTGGGGGAGACTTGTTGTTTATCTGTATTGATGTAACACAATTTTACTACATTAATAACAAGCATTATTCAAACGTTATTACACATTAACTTCTATTCTTCAATCTGCCAAAATAAAACAACAATCAGAGGGTAGTGCTAAGCGTTTGTTGTACTCAAATAGGCAATAAATGAGACACACGCTCAAGAATAAATCTGAGACCAATTTATACAAATAATATTGATGTTTCAAGAACTTTGAACTACAGTAAGTACTTTAGGAGTTACTATTTTGGAGAGTTCAAACAATATATCACTTTTGTGCGCAATTACGCACCATTAAACTCAATGGGGAAAAGCAGACAAAATGCATATAAAACCAGGCAATGCTTTCACGAAGTTCACCTTCTTGTTTTAGGTTGATAGCAGGACCAGGTCCAAACTTCCAATAGCAGAAGATCGGGAGCGTCCCATATTTGGCCGTGAGTAGGGTGCTGAAGGTGTTGGTAGCTGGTGTGCTACGACAAAGGGGGCCACTTGGAAAGACACTGCACAGGAGGACTTAGAGGTAAGTCTGGTGGGTCCCACTGGAAGGAGGAGGTTACAAGGGTTGCAGGAGCACAGGAGCTGGTTCACTGTTACTAGGTTTGGTAGGGCATGGTACAGAGCAGATAGGTCAGCCGGGCATTGTACATTGAGAAGTCCTCGCAGTCAGGAGCAGGCAACTTGAAGAAGCGATTTCAGGACAGCTGTGCCACTCAGGATGTCGGTCTCAGGGGTCTTGATGTCACTCAGTGGGGGCTTGCTTCTGGTGTTGTTGAAGTCTGCCACAGACTTTTCATCTCAATGTTTACTCTAGGGGGTCTGGTACCCTGGGTATTGGTAAGGTGCAGCTCTGCTTTGTCCTGGTGTCTCCAAACGTAGTAGGGAGACAGATCTGACGATCTGGAGCTTGTGTACCTCTTTTGGGGTGGGTGCTGCATCGAAGCCATCAAGAAGTAGCACATCGGCAAACAGAACTGAGGCTGGATTGGAGCCTGCGGTGTGCAGGGGAGTCATACCTTCACTCCAAGGGAAGTTCTTGGCAATTTTGCGAAGACTGGATGAGCTCTGGGGTTCTTGGAGTCTTCACAGGTTCAGGCCGACATGGCACACAATGATTGATGAAGTCCCAGAGCCAATTTTCTTCTGCAGCAGTGCTTAAGTTCTTGAGCATCGAGTCTTCTTTGTCCTGGTCTTCTTCTTGTCTGTTGAATCTAGGTTTGACAGGGATGTCACCTAAATACTGAATCTAGGGGTGTTTCAAGGGGACACAGGTAGTAGTCAATGGGTTACCTTCCTTTAGGGTGCCTACACCCTCTAAGTGACCACTTCCTTTGTCCTTTTGGAAGGGGCACTACTCTAGCCCTGATACATTGTTTTTCCACCATCCCAAGATGGTGGATTTTCAAGAGAGGGTTTCACATCACCTCCCCCACCCTAGGGGAGGTGCTGGCTGAGTGTGGACCCTCTTCCTAATCTAACTCATTTCCCCACCTGTCCTCCTGCAAAATGTGGAGCAGGATGGGGAGTTGGCATCCCCACTATCTGGAGAAACTTGGGGTAAACTTCAAAGGTGGCAACACCTTTGAAGCTTCCTACTTTGCAAAGCCATTCTTGCCTGGAGGAGGTGTGAAGCACCTCCTCCCAGATCAAGCTTTGTTTGTGGTGTCAGAGTGCAGGCTCTCAACCCATGAGGTCAGAACTATGTCTGGGGGTGGCAGACTGACAATGACTAGTCAGAAACCATACCAGTGCTTGGTAGATTTTCAGTGGACCCTCTAAAAGGTCCCTTTTGTTTATTTATAAATACATCTCTCACTGGCATCAGTGAGAAATATTAAGACACGATGTTTGGTACCAAACATCTTAGGGTACAGAGAGGCCATTGAGGAGCTAGGGAACTCTTAATAAAAAGTATCCACCCCAGGTACTCCTTATGGCTTCCCTGTGAACTTACAATATCCAAGAATGGCTCAGATATTGCAGGGTCATATCTGTTCATGTAGATATGACCACACAAGGGGATATAGTGCACCTTGCCTTAGGGCTATATAGCCTGCAGTAGGGGTGACTTACCTAAATCTCATGCATTGTGGGAGGGCATGGCACACATGGCTTTGTGCCAAGATGACTCTTCAGTTTTCCCTGCATCAAGACAAAAAGCCTGCAGTGGCAGTTTGCATGGTCTTGGTGAAGAGTCGATGGGGTGGCACAATTCATGCTGCAGCCCCAGTGGACCCTCTTCAGTATCAATGTCCTTGGTACCACGGGTACCATCTATTAGGGACACACAAGGGCGGCTGAAGTTGTGCCAATTGTGGTAACATTTTGGGAAAGAGCTCTGGTACTGGGAACCTGGTTAGCAGGGACCCAGTGCACCTACACGTTGAAATCAAATCAGGCATCAAGCAAAAAGTGAGGGTTAACCATGTCAAAAGAGGCACTTTCCTAGAACCACTGTTTTATGTAATGTAAAATATAAATAACACTTCACTTAAGACACTACACAATTCCCTGAGGAAGGGACAATCTAGCCTCTGTATTAAAAAAATAGTTAAACAGATTTACAAATACATTTTAAACATGACCTGTTCCTCTGGTGAGCTTTAGAGCTGGTTGTACAGGGACAGAACCTCATTTGCTAGCAATTCTAGCTCCTCTGGTGAGAAGGCTAGGGCCTTCTCACCTGCTCTTCCTGGCATTGTCGCTCCCAGAGGTTGGAAACAGCAGCAAAAGTTGATATCTTGTTGGCTGTAGTGTTAGGAGTCAAGTGAGCTTTTTTTGAAACACTGCATACATACATGACATAGGCGCTTGTCAATGGCGAGAGACACATCCATTGGCTGTCCTACATTGCTCTCACACACATTAGCCTATGGCTGGATCCATCCTAGAGTTTCATACCCACTAGGTGATCAACTTCCGCCATGGTCGACTAATTCCAAATGTCCTGATCGTGAGGTCAGGTGGCCATCATTTTACATTGTGGAATAGTGTGTTTGTGACTGTAAAGTGTGCTACCACCACTCAAAATGGTGGCTACTTTGTTCACATGTCAAAAATGCTAATGTTCGTCATTTGTTTCAATGAAAAAAGAGTAATGTAGTGCCTTAATGTGGTTCGAAGCAAGATTAGAGCAGTGGTATTATACCATGGTTTACTGTATTTTTATACAAAAATGGAAAGAAATTGTGTAAATAATACATTGTTACTGTACACTAAATATGTTAATAATTTACATATGTAATAAATGTGAATTTTTAGAAAATAATGATAGTAGCCTTAATTAGGTTCTGTACAATTATGTATTAAAAATGTATATGTATTGAAAACTAGGTGCAAAGTGTGGTTTAATTTGAAAACATGTTAGCAAACAGGCAGACATATGAACCCAGGGAGAGTGAGGAAACGACAGCCTCAAGTGTTGCGAACATTTCCTGACCTTGCCATCATGGAAGAACAGAATATTATTTACAAAGTTTTAATGAATAGGCAAGTCTTGATTTATGTCTTCAGCTGGAGCCAGATCTAATTCCTTACAATAGGAATCCCACATCAATACAACAAATAGTCAAAATAATGCCAGTACTCCATTTAGTGACCGCAGAATCATTCCAATACACTGTGGCAGTATCTGGTGGAATGTCATAACCAACTTTCAGTGGTGTGCTACAACAGTTTCTGTCTTCAATGATGAGACCAATCAACAGCTTCATTCAGCTTCCTACAAACCAGGATTTTGCCAATGTGAAGGGGGATTTTTACCCCTGGCCACCTACCACACGTGGTTAGAGCAGTTGATGGCACACATATTGCCTTAGTGCCACCACATGCCAGAGAACAAGTGCACCACAATCGAAAGCACTTCCATTCAATCAATGTGTAAGTCTGCTTACCAGATTGGTACATCATAAGGGTGTATGAGTGTGTTCCAGAATCAACCCATGATTTCTTTCTACTACGGAACAGCAGCATACCCCTGCAAATGTCACAACTTGGACCTGAGAGGTCCTGGCTCATTGATAATTACTACCTGCCATTATATTGTTTGGTTATTGTAAAGTGTAATGATCGACAACTGTGTTACAAATTTTTGCTAATTTTATTTCATACTATATAGGAGACTGAGCTTATCCTAATCGGCCATAGTTGTTAGCACCGCTGAGGAATCCAGCAACACCAGAGGAAGTCCGCTTCAATAAGGGCCCATGAAAGAACACGGAGGCCAGTGGTGCGGGCTTTTGGGCTCCTAAAAACCAGATTCCGTTGTCTTCAAAAGACTGGTGGAGCACTCCTCTACTTACCCGATAAGGTGTGAAAAAGCCCCACGGCCTGCTGCATGGTACACAACATAGCCCTGCGACAGAACATCACATACATAGTGGATGAAGAGCCACCAGGTGAGGATGCTGAAATGCCAAATTAAGATGATAGTGGTGAAGAGAATAAGGAATTGACGTATGTCAAGATATCATTGGTAACTTTTTCACATGAGTGTAAGTACATCATTACATTTTATTAAATGAAATGTTAAACCAACTTTTAATGTGATGAGGATAAAAGTCTGTGCTGGTAATTTTTTAGATAAGGCAAATAAAATAACAACCAGGGCAAAGATGTTTTTGTTAAAAATTTGCACACTGACTTCTGGGTTAATTTGCATTGTTCAACTATGATTGTTCTAAGAAATTGTGCCCTCAAATAATTTAATTTCTAAGGTTTATTAACCTTTTTGTTTTTCTCTGTTATAGGACCCTTTACCATGTCATCTTCATTTGTACATTTCAAAGTTGTAACATTTGCATTGATATGCTGCTGTTGCGAAGTACAAAGGGAACACGGTTGATCCTGTGGAAGACACACGCAGACCTTTGGTGTACATATCGTGTACTGAGACAATTTCCACAGTGTTTGAATGGAAGCTTGTAAGCTTGCATTACACTTTTTTTCTGTTGAATGTTGGCAACAAGCCAATATGTGCTGCTTGATTCAGAGATGTTTTAAGGCATGGGAAAAGTGGGCAATTGTCCAGGGCCCCCACCTTCCAAAGGGCCCCCCTGATAAAGTGAACTTTGTTAATATTAAACATATTATTTGGCATTGTTTTTGCATGTGGACTTGAATTAGCAGGATATGGTTAATAAAAACTAGAGTTGTTCCATATAGGGCCCTCCAAAATATGTTTTGCCCGGGTACCCCAAAATCTTTAAGATGTAAGTGGGTTGATTTAGACTAACCACATGTGATAGGTGACCTAAAGCATTCAAATCTCCCTTCACATTGACAAAATGTTCTTTTTGTGTTAAGTGTTTGATGCTGTGCATGTGTCTCAATATTGTAGAAACAATTTTGTAGGAAAGTAGGATCTGCTTCTTATGGTTAACCTCACTTTTTGCTTGATGTGATACTGTTTTTGATTAGTCTGACTTGGGACCCTGCTAATAAGGGTCCCAGTCTATCTGCTTTCTCCTACAACTGTTGTGTATGTACTTTGGTACACCCCAGATTGGATACTGGGGTACCCTTGTCAGTCCCTAGTATATGGTACCCATGTACCCACAGCATAGGTACCCCAGAGGTCTCCCTTGGGCTGCAGCAGGTAGTATGACACCCATGAGAGACCATTCAAAATAGAATTACAGGCCTGCCATTGCAGCCTGCGTAAGTTGGTGCATTCGCCACTTACAAAAGATGTAGGTTTACTATATCCAAGGGCCACTGCACTTAACACCTATAAGTCACCCCTATAGCAGACCTTTACAGTCCTGAGGGCAGGGTGCTTGGTTGTAAGTGAGAGGGTGCCCCTGCATGAGCAGGACACCCCTGCAACCTACGGAGTTAATTCTCCCAGGTTGGCAGTGGAGCAGCCATACACTAATGTAGAGGGGCATTACCTGACCGCGCGATGACCATCTCGAAAACTGCTGCCACAAACCCTATCCTGTTTGGTGTCAAACATGTTGTAATCATACCCCCACACCGCTACCGGTGTAGGAGGATAGATTCCACCCACCAGGAGAGACCTCTGTTAGGCTCCTCAATGTTCCAGGTACCAGCCTTCTAGTCCTGGACAGCACAAAATGGTTGCTGCCAGCCAGAGACACATTTCTGCCCTCCTGCTGCTGAGCCAAGCTCGAGCAGGGGAAGGCAGAACAATAGGCATCCTGCCACAGGGAGGTGTGACCATTTCCCAGACGTAGTGTATTAGGGCTGGGTGGATGCACTTGCCAGTGTCAGTGTCTGAAAGTCTGCATGAGGGGCAAATTTGGTGTCCCTGTTCATAGTCCGTTTTAAACCAGTCCCGGGAGCCATTAGCTCCTGCTCTGGCCCGAAACTGGACAAAGGGCATGGGAGTAACCTTGCCCCAGTCCAGACCCTCCCCCTGGGAGGGTCCCCTGAATCTTCCCAACCCTTTCCTTAGGGTACTTAAGGGCTTACTTGAGTGTAGGTCCCTAGATTCATCCTGGACAAGATTCAGAACTGAAACCACTGCACTTCTACCGTATGGGCACTCTGGACTTTGCTGCACTTCATTTGGGCCTGACTTCGTCTCCCTTTCAGTCTGCTGCATCATCTGTGCCTGTGAACCATACAGGATATGTGCAGGACCTGTGGAGCATCCAAGACACTTGATGATAATCTCCCTTGAAGTGAATGAGTCACTTCCCTGCATTCGCAGGCACCTCAACACTGCTGACCGGTCTGCTGATCCTAAGCTCCTGCGAACTCCGAAGGGATCAACAACACAAGTGGTGGTTATCTACATCTCCAGAGGCCTGAGCTGCCCTCTCACCAAGTCTGAGGTCAGAATCCCTCGTGGGGGCAGCATTAATTGAACCCCTATGCACCACATACTTTTGCAAGTGCATATGCTTGTTGGAAACTGATCCAGCGGTAATTTCACGGTAATTTCTTTATGCAAAACCTCATTTACCTCTAGTTTACCGCTGTAAAGGTGATGGACCTTTGCCACCATGTTATTTTCTCTAGGAGACTTTACATAAACATGAAAAATCAAAAATGCTATTAATATTTAAGCCAATAAAGAGAGTTTTGAGTATTTTTAAAGGGTTTTTTTTTATAGTTAAAAGTTGAGGTTCTCTGACCCTTTATTCATTACTCAAATATCAATCAGGTTACAGAATTGAAAATAGGAACAATAGAATTAATACAAAACATATTACAGACTGAACACAAGGCATTCCATAAAGGAAGAGAATGAGGCATCAAATGTCAGTCAGAATTCTTTAAAGCGTTAAGGAAAAATATAATTCAAGAGTGAGTTTTGCAAGGCAAACCAATAATTAATAATTGTCAAAAATCTCCCATAAAGAGAAAACAATGCATAAGACAAATACATCTTCTCAAAACTAGTTAATTAGAGTTTTAGCATCTAAATCTATACCTGTTCCATCAGCTGCTTTCTCTGCCCTGGTCTGTTCAATCTGTCTCTCTTTCTCTCCATTGTCTGACAGAGAGGCTGCTCCTTGAAAATGCCCATCCTTCACAAGACCTCAGAGGAATGTGATCTGCCTTGCCAAAAATATGACGTGCAAGGCTAGCCTAGGCCTCTCTGCCCCCTCCTCCCTCTATCTCTCCTCGGACGCAATCTCCTCCCAGGCTGCACCCACGACGTTCACGTACCTAACCCATAGGATGTCTGGTCTCATCTGCTCCCTCTCCTCTCTCCTCCTATCTCTTGTAGTCCAGTAAGACTGACACGCCCCCTATGGGGTCATTATTTATACTCTAATTCTTGGCTGACTACACTAATAATGTTGCAGTTTAAGTAGAAACTCGCACTGTGATTGGTTAGCATAGGTGACATGAGGGTCTCACCAGCCTGTTCTCATTGCAAATCCAGCTCATACAGGTTTTAACAAAGAAAGCGTTAATGCTTAATACAGTCATATGTTTCACCATCAATAATTATACAAATATGGCAACATTTAATAGTAAAAAATGTATCAGTCCATTTCCTCCTTGCTTTCACATCGCACGTAGGAATGACACATTCCCATAAACACTGGTACATTGGCACGATGACAAGAATGTACAGTTCACTGTGGCCTTGACCCATGTGTCTTCATTTGAGGCACTTGGCACTTCATGCAGCTGTCATAATCTTCTGCGCATGCGTCTCTCATTCAGCACACTGCTTAACAATTCTCAGCCATGCTGGATTCCCAGGCAGCCATTTAATGGTGGGCCCAAAAACAAAACAAACACAAAAAAGTATTAATTTATTAAATAAAACCCATTATGTTTACCTCCCCCATACTAGTACCCTGTATTAGTTATTACCTAGCAAAAGCTATTAGTTTAAAGCAGCTTTTCTATTATTTGTGCACATCATGCAAACAATGTGCAATGTACAACATAGCATAAACATGCACCAGTGCAAGTTTTCAAAGCGCAAACAGTTAACACATACTCATAGCAACATGCTCTAATGTTTTAGATAGCTTTTTATGCAAAATGCGTTTGCTCCACGTGTAGTGTTGGTGCATGGTTGATTAATTAATACACATTATAAAAAGATGTGTGATGAACTGAATATGCATTGTCTAAATATGCAACAAAGCCAGGGTCTTTTGAGAAGGGACCAGGGAGTGTAGATCTTATCTTCAAAGTTAAAGAGTAAACTGAAATCACAGGTTTTCTGCACTACAAAAACACATGTTAATTCAGCACAATTATGTGCTACTTTAAAAGTTAAAAAAACCATTCTCTAAATTAAATGTACAATCTATAGTGAGGTTAAATCTAAACTCAACACATTAACATCCATGATTAATTAATTAAGCATGGTTTTAAATGAAAGCATTTCAGACTGAAAGCATTGTGACAGGCCTCATTTTATGTCTTTCACTTTGCATGCACCGAAAGTGCCACTTTTAAAAAGCATTTGACTAGGCCTCATTTCATGTTTCATGTGCCATGTGTTTTCACGTGCACCAAAATCTGCGAGTCATTTTAAATGCAGTCTGTCTGAAACACAAAACAGAGCGATGCTTAATCTTGATGAAAACTAGCTCAAGTTTCAAGTTTATTTCAAGTTTCAAGTTTATTTTATTTGTTTTGGTACTCTACTGAGGACCACAAATTTTATACGATAACATTCAGTATCATATACTTTTAGTATTTCATATTAATACAAAGCTAAAAAAGGTTTTAAAAATTTATAAAAGTTATAACAAACTAGTTCGTTCGGAGGAAATTTGCATACTGTGATCAAATCCTTTACGGTGGTAATACGGCAGTTAATGTATATAGGATACAGATGTTTTGTCCTAGCTGCCACTACTTTCGGGTTAGGGCATATGAATAAAAGATGTTCTACATCCTGCTCCCCTCCGTGGCAGAAGTTACATAATGAAGATCCGTTTGGGTGCCATCTTGATGTTGTGGTTAGCACTGGTAAGATGCCGAGCCTTAACAGGGTAATTGATCTCCTTGCTCCGTGCAAGAGATTGAAGTATATGTATTGTTGCACTTGCTTAGGTGCGATTGTTTCCATGAAACTTTTATACAGAGTCAATTTCGCACAGTGTGAAAGATCAAGGTCATAACTGAGTCTGGGGGTGAAACATTTTTAAAAAAGTTTCAGTTGTGACGGAGTCCACGTGAGCAACAGGTTAGCATTGATCTCAGCTAGTTTAAATGCAGTGGACATGTTGCTGAAAAATACTTGTTTCGGAGCGTCACAGTCAAAGGTCTCGATTTTAAGTAGTGAACGGAGAGTTCCAGCCTTTGCGTGCAGCAGATTATATGCCCACCTGATGACGTTTGCGATAGCTCTTGAGTAGGAGCTCGTGATAGAGAATTCGAGGCGAAGAGCTTGCACCGGGGTGGAGTGTGATACCTTCAGCATTTTCCTCAGTATCTTCCCTTCTTTTTGGTCCAGGAATGACCACTGTTTTATTGGAATATATTCCAAAGCAAATGATAAAACTGGAGGTATCTTTGTACTATATACTTTGAGAAGGGATGAAAAATGTCTGTTGCCTGAAGCCGCTTATAGTCTTTGAAGGGCTCCGGCATGCACCTCGGATTTCCTAGTCAGGTTATTAACCTGTAAATTGTTTTTTAATGTCTTAGTGAAAATCCTGCCCAGGTATGTGTATTCCTCTGTCTCTTCTATTGTTCCAGCGCCGAATCTCCAACAGAATTTGGTGCTTCTTTTTCTTCCTGAGAAGGAGACTATTTTTGTCTTGGTGAGATTCGGAATTAAGAAGTTTTCCTGACTATATTTGTTCAGAGTGGCAAGAAGTCTTTGCAGGCCAAAGGGCGTAAGATCTAACATTACGATATCGTCTGCATATAAGAGGGTGTGAATATTCTGGGCTGCGATCTTAGGAGGCAGACTTGGCGTTTGTTGCAGGTGCTGAGGCAAATCACTAAGATATAGTGAGAATAACAAGGGGGCTAGGAGACACCCCTGCTTAAGACCATTTGCTGTTGGAATTATGTTGGTCAGGCCCTTTTCACTCCCCATTTGCACTTGACACCACGTGTGCGAGTGCAGTGTAATTATAATTTGTAATAATTGTTCAGGGATTCTTAACTTCCTCAGTTTTTTCCAGAGTGATGGTCTGTCTACTCGGTCAAATGCGGTAGAAAAATCGATGAATGCTGCGTATACCGGTTGGGATTTTCCTACGACGTATTTGTCGAGGATTGTTTGTAGTATCGCAATGTTATCAATAACCGAATGGTTAGGCCTGAAGCCGGCCTGATATAAGGGGATTAGATCCTGAGAAAATGCCCAATTTTTAAGTTGGTCCAACACTTCGGCGGCGAAGATTTTCCCCGTAGCATCTAGTAATGCTATTTGGCGATAGTTGCCAGCCTGATGTCTTGACCCTTTTTCCTTTTTTGGAGATCGGTATTATGATACTCCCCTTCCAGGATTTTGGCACTGATCCTGTTTTAAAGATGAAATTAAAAAGGGGAGAGAGCATCTTACTCCAACCCTTAGGATCTGCCTGTAGGACCTTGATTGGAATTTGGTCTGGGCTGGAGGCTCCTGTGGGTCTCGCCTTTCGGATATGCATTTCTATTGAGAACGGGGAGGCGGTTCCGATCAGAGCGTTGTTTCCTTCGCTGTTATTCCCGGTGTTTACTGCCTCTTCATTACTCGTGTTTGCTCTGTACAAAGCTGTCAGGTAGATTTCCCATTCTTGAGGTGGAATTGGAATGGGGTGCAGGGTCTTTTTTGTTCCGGTTTCCTTTGCGATTAATGACCAGTATGATCGTTGGTTGCGCTGTTTTGCCGCGATTTGTAGATCGACCCAGTTTTTGTCCTGTGTTATTCTTTTTAAGCAACGCTTTTCTCGCTTGAGTTGATTTTTCAGTTTGTTAATTTCTGCCTGTCTTATGACTGAGCGGTCCACATATTGTGCTCTGATAAGTTTGTTTAATCTTTTTGCAGTTGCAGAATTTGAGGTTTTATTTTTGTTTTTATTCTTACTGATACGACTTGTTGCAATTTGTTTAGAAAAAATTGCTTTAAGTTCTCGATAATGGATTCAAAGTTTGTTATTACATCAGCGGAGAATTCTATAGTTAGAAGATGATTTATATCGATTAGAGTAGGTTTTTTATCTAACATAGATGAATTCCAGTAGAGCCTCCTTTGGTTTGTTTTTGCCTCCACTGTGCTATGTTTATACATAATTTGACTAGGAGAGGAGGTGCTTATCTTCCATTGGGTATGTAATAGGAGGATTGCATGGTCACTCTCTTCAGTGAAGTAAATGCGGAGGTGTGAAGCGGACTCAAATAACTCCATACTACTGATCATATAATCTAGGATTGAGAGGGTACTGTTTCCCCGTCTGGTATGCGATGCTGGAGTGTCACCTTCCACATTCCCATTCAAAATAATTCCATTTAGTATTGGAAGTGACGCTAATAGCATGTTTCCCCTTTTATCAGCCCTGCTTCTAGTCGGGAATGTCGGCACCGGTATTTCTAGAGCTTCATCTTTATACCAGTTCGCCCAGTTGGAGATGTTGTTATTTGATATTTTTCCGTTAAGATCACCCATTATCAGGAATTGCGGGTAAGATTGAGCTTCGATTATTTGTTGGATGGTTTCAAAGGTTTCCTCAAGTTGGACATCGTTCTTTGGTCCGGGAGGGACGTATACGTTAAAGAGTAGTAAACCTTTTTGGGGGTCTGAGGAGTGAATCTCCAACCTGATTTTTAGACACTGTAATTGCTTAGAATTGGTGTCAACGATCTCTTGAGCCCATAGATACTCTTCCCTTAGTAGGATAGCTATCCCTCCCTTAGCGTGTCCCCGTTTAGCTTCCTGCGCAGGGGTGTCATAGACGAAGTATCCGTCCTGGTAAAAAGTTTTTATGGACCAAGTTTCCTGTAATGCCAGTATGTCCGGTCGATTTTTTGTGACTTCCGTCATTTTTTCTGTGGTTTTCCCTGCCATGTTCCAGGATTTTATCGAAAGGCCATTGCTAAACGGGTTGAGTCGGATACTTCGCATTTTTCCTACCATTAAGTGACTCTGAAATCCATGACCATGACTGGAACGTTTTTGCTGCTTCCTTTGCTTCTGCATCATGGCTCCAAACTTCTCTTTCTCCGTTCTTTACTGAGATCCTTAGCTTTTGGTCAGAATTTGGGTTTGTTTCTGAGTCTTCAATGTTGTAGGTAGTTTTGTATTGAATTTGAGGGTTTTCCCATAAGGGTCCTTTGGACAATTTTTTCGGGTGGTTAACTGTGATTTCCTGTGTAGGGACCAGATCATAGCCACATTTTTGTAAGATCTGCTTTTCTCTTAGGATGATCCCTGGTAACACCGGTGACCGAAATGCTACCACCGCTATTTTGGTATTTTCTTTGTCTGGGAATATTACTAAGTCAATCTCATTACTTGTTAAGGTTTGTAACGGAGTTATGCGTTGAAGAAGGTTAACTATTCTGCCTCGATTTAGTGGAATGCTGTCTGTAGGAAAAAGCTCTGTTATTTGTAAAAGTTTTGATGATGTTTCTTCCCCTAGAGGGGCTTTTTTGTCGTGATCAACTGGCCCTTTAAAGCGCTCCCTTGACCCTGTAGTTGTTAGATTGAAGTGAAATTCTTCAGCTCTTGGGTTTAAAGTGATATATTGTCGAGAACTTTTATTGTCTGTGTTTTCCGCCGCGTTTCGGTGTGTTCCCTTTGTGGGAGTCGGTGTTTTTGTGCTTTCTTCGTGCTCGTACTGGGATGCGGGGGAAGTTATTACTTTCTGGAATTTGAGTCTACGCGCTTTCTTCTTTTTGATTCTACGTTGCGGTTTTCCTCTTTTTTTCCTAGCTCCTTCTTGGTTCTTCTTGATTTCTTGTGAGTCTCCCGCTTGTTCACCGTCTAGGATGATGTTTGCCTTCTATCCTTGGTCGTTCACCGAACCGGACGTTGATGATTTATTTTTGGTGTTTGTGAAAATAGAATATAGGTTGTGGGCATCAATGGTATCTTCTCTGAAGAGTTTCTTTAGGGAATATATAGTTGGTTCCTGGTGGTTATTCTGAGTTCCCTTATTTGGTCTTCCTTTCGTTTGAGTACCTTTCGTTTGAGTACCGGTGTCGCTTTTTCCCTGGACTTGCAGCATGTTGGTGATATTATTATTATTACCTGTTGCCTCTTGAGAGTTTACTGGCTTTTCTTGTGTTTTTGTTGACTCCGTGTGATCTTTTTTTCTTTTTTCTTCTACTAGGAATTTTAGTATTCCTATTTGAACGTCAAGGGTTTGGTCTGAATTCTCCAGGATATGGCCTAAGAGTGAGAGGACTGATTCTAGAATTTCTTGCAAGATAAGGAGTGATTTGGACACAGGAGTGTTGTAATTAGTTAGGCTGGAGGATTTAAACATGTAAAGGTCTGGTGAGTATTCGAGTTCAACTACTCGATCCGGAGATTTTTGTAGTGTACTAGTAAGTATCTCCTCTGGCCTTATTTGCGGTTCGAGCTTCTTATCGTCCTCCTTGACAATTATTTCTGGGCATAAGTTGTTGCAATCAGTACTGCGTTGGATGTTTAATAGACTCGGAGTAATTAGACCAGATAAGTCTGATTCCAGAGGGGATTCCTCTATAACAGAAGGGCTAGAATTTTGTTCTGGGTCAAATTCAGGGTTTGTTAGGTTTTGTTCACTTGATTGGTCGTGTAATACTCCCGGATATGTCTTTACCACCCTCCTTGAATTCGGGTTTAGTTCCTTTATTTTGCAGTTGACTTTCTGTTTGATCTTTGGTGGTAAGTGTGGAAAAATAATTAGTTATTGCGGGAGTCCTTGTTATCCGTCCACTTTTCACCGCTTTATTGGAGGACTTCCTGATTGCCTCTTCAGTTCCCATTCGTTTCATAAAAATAGTTCGCGACCTCAGTTTTTTAAAAGCCATATCCTTATCCAGAGGCGGTAGATTGTTCCGCCTTCCCGGGGGGGTAGTTATTTTGGGCTTCCCCACGTGTTATGAGGCGAAGTGCGGGCTGTGAGGAGGCGTCAAAATCCCTCTTGGCGCAAGACAAATTATTGGATGAACTCTCTTTCGAGGGCGCAGGGTGTTTTTGGGGGGGGCACTGGGGCGGGGAATGGTAGCGCTGACCGCTCAAATCACCACCACCCCCTTCCCCGAAACCCAGGCACCCCTCTCACCGTCCCTCTGCCGGAGGCCTCCACTCAAGCTGACCGCCTCCTTCCTCTGAGTCCACCGGTTCCCGGGGCTCCTCACCGACGCCTCTAGCCACTCCGGTGCTGGGGCTCCGTTGGCGTCTCTGGTCCTCTGCTCACACTCTTGTCCGCCTCAGACTGTTCCCTGATCTCCTCTGCTCCGCTGGTCGACGGCAGGCCTTTAGCTGGTCAGGCCGTATTCGCCGCTGCGGCCGCCGCCATTCTGCGTTTCACTCTGTTGAGACCTGAGTGCTCGGTCTCGCCTTAGGGATTATCAGCAAATTGGTGGTTATTTACTTCGCTTGGGCTGCCGGCTGCGCTTCAGATCGCGCTGCGGGTGCCCAGCGGGTGGCGGGCGGGCGGGGTTGCTTTCGGGCGCGGAATCGCCTACAAGCTTCCTGCTCCGCTCCTCCCTGCTTCGTGTGCTTCGTGTGTTGAGACTCAACTTCTTGGTCTCAATATTGGTAACCGCAGCAGGGGCGGGTTAGTACTGCTGCTTGGGCTGCTTGAACTGCCTGCAGGTCGCGTTGCAGGGGCCCGGTGGGCCGGCGAGCAGGCGGGGGGTTCTTTCGTTCGTTCGTGAAGTTGAAGCTGACCTCCCGCTCCGCTCCTGCTCCACTCCTGCTGCGCTCCGCTCCTGCTTCGATTTGCTCCGCTTTGCTCCGCTCTGGTCACATGGGAGACACTCTGAAAACTAGCTCTATCACAACTCTGTGACAAGTGCATTGGGCTCCAAGTAGCCCCAACCTCTGGCAACTCCTTCCTCAAAGATCTTCAGCGACACAACCTCGTGGGCTCGGTGGCCTGCTCCTTTTGGTGAGCTGCTCAAGGTCCTCTCGCGATCCCTGTACCTTCGGCCTGTGGGTCCAATTGAGGGTCATCTTTGTTTTCCTTGGGCTCACCTAAGTGCTCGGGCCTGTCCTGACTCCCCTGCTTGCGGTGAGTCTCCTGGACCTTGCTGGACCCAACAGTGCACTTTTGTGATTTCCTGTGTGGGTTGCATTTGCCAACGCTTGTTGGTGCTCCCACCGCACACCGACATCTGAGCACTCGACATCCTTTGTGGGACAGCTTGTATCCGGGTCCTGGCGTGACCTGGTCCCCGCAGCTGCAGAGTCAAGGTCCCCTTCATCCTTCCTGAAGCACCCGACGTCGGAGAGGGCATTCGTCTTTCAAGTCTCCTGGTCACCCCTTAGTGACATAGACTCTGTCCTCTTTGCTTTCAGGTACTCCTCTTCAAGAATCCACATTTGGATTCCTCCGGACCCTCTCTCCCCTTCCAGCAGCAGCACTTTCCTGAAGTCCTCCATTGGGTTCGATGGCGATTTCCGATGCCACGTCAAACCTATGCACCTGGCTTCCCTGTGATAGGAAACTTGGGTACCACGGTATCCATGGGTGGGGTGGCTCTCCAACCTTTGGTCTTCCATAACGTTTTTTTCAGGGTCCACTTGGAAGGGTCCCTAACCTTTAAAATCCCAACCGTGACTTGCATATAGACTTGTACAGAGCACGCAGTCGTGTTCTCAACTACCCACGGTCTCCGTGGGGTCCCCATCTACTCACCTTGGGTGGTTCCTTGGGGTCACAGCAATTTTACGTCCTCTCAAAATTGTCCTGACTCGAGTCATGGTTCTCATACCACTTTCTTAGTATATGGTTTGGTGCCCCCGTGGAGCCCACTTTGTATTAGTGCTATTTACTGTGATTTCTTTGCTTAAGTATTGTGTGCTTTGTGTCTATCTCTGTGTAGGAGATACTGTAATGTACTAGAAAGTGTTCAATAATAAAAACATATATTTATACATACTTTGTGTGGTTCCATTTCATTTAATCTATACTATGAGATTGCATTCTGATAAAACAAGCTGCTTTACACTCCTTCAAGGCTAAGCCTGAAGCCTGCTCTCCACAGCTACCACTTGGATAGCTTTCTAAGGTTGTCTGAGACCTCTTAAATCACCATGAGGGTTGTATGGACTGGTGCAAGGTGCCCACTTACATTAGTGGACATCATATACCAGGCCAGCTTCTCACAAACTTCTTGTAGCACACCACTTATAGATGGTTGTGACATTCCCCCAGATACTGCAACAGTGTATTGGAATTATCCTGTGGCTATAAAATTGAGAAATGGCAGGAATTATGCCTATCTGTGTTATTGGTCTGCAATTCCAAATCTGAGGCAAATGATCTGGCTCCAGCTGATGAAATAATTAAATTATATGTTGCCCTTTTGTATCTGATTTTTTTATTATATCCCCTTCTTCCATTGTGGCAAGCTGTGGAACTGGAAATGTAAAACAGGCACTGAGTAATTGTGTTCTGTATGGTTTGTTTTGTATAAGAAAAAATAAAGAGACCAATCTTTTTCAAATTTAATTAGCTTCTAGTTGGTGAGCTTTTGTTCTTTGTATTTCGTTGTCATGGCAGAAATTTGTGAGAAAAATTACCTACTTCCACTTCATAAATATAAAAGAAATTTTGAAATGAATGATGGAAGGAAAATAATTAATAAATACAGAAAGAGACTACAACACCAGTCTTTGCCACTTTTTTAGGTTAGTCTTACTTTTAATAAACAAAACCAAATAAACCAAAACAAGATATAAACCAAAAAGCAAACAAACAAGGAAAAATCAGTCATAGTGAATGAAACCACTCTTCAAAATTGTTTGAAGTCCATTGTCCAAAATACAACTGGTATCAGAAAGGTAAATGTGTCCAAAAAATGGTCAACAGAGTGAATGATAGTCACACACTGGAGGGAATTATTAGGTTTAGCATCTTCTGGTGGTGGTGGTGGTCTTGTCATCCTCTTCTGGTGGTCCGGATGAATGTGTGCTCCTGCCTGCGGGTGGCTGGTGGATCCACAGTTGCAGGGATGGAGGTGGGTGCAGGTGTTCCCTGTTGTGGCAGGGCCTCTTCTTCTGAGGCTGAGGCAGATGTAGTAGGCCCAAATCTTGTTGGACCACGAAAAGGGGAAGATGGTGCTGGAAAAGCCCCATACCTATGGGTGTAAGTGTCCTGCAGCACTCCAGTAAGAAAGCCCAAATTGGAGTTCATATTCTCCATCTGTACATTGTGTTCCCTCTGCATCTTCTTCCTGTCCCGGAGCTCTGTGAGTACATGGCCCACCTTGTCTTGGGACTGATGGAGGTAGTCCAAGACTTGGTTTAGTGTGGCCTGAGTGACAGTCAACCCAGTGGTCCCACTATACTGATCTCTAGTTTCCCTCCCATGACCCCTAACCCCACTACCTTGTGGCATTGACCCAGTGTGCCCCATCCCACTAGTTCCTGGATGAACTCTAGGTAATTGTTGTAGTGTCTCAACACCAACCAGGACTGGGGGGCACAAGATTGATGTGGTGTTAGTTTAGACATAGGAAGTGAGTGGAGGTATCCATGAGTTGAGGTGTTGTAACAGCTGGGGTGAGAGGTGTAGGTTTGGGCAGAGTGAGAATCACTGGAGCCATCTGCCCAGGCAGACGAGGAGGACCAGGCCGCTCCTCTTCATCCGGCCTATCAGGAGTGGTCATCCCTGGAGTCTTGATCCTGTGCTGAAGTAGAGGCTTCCTCAGAGGTAGATGGTCAGCCACATGCTTTGGCTGTTGGACATATTATAAATGTAAACAAATGGTACATTGTAAAAATGTGGATTGAACATACAATGAGTTGTAAGCCAAAAATGTAACAACATAAAAGGGAAAAGGAAATCAATATCAAGATCATACATTTGAGTGGTATTGTATTTATTTATGCAAACAATTTAAAATTCACACAAAACAACTTCAAATAAACAGGTAAGAGGATATCCTGAAATGAAAAAATAATATCTACACATTAAATGTACCAATCATTCAACACAACACAGTTGAGATAGAAATGTGAAATGAACCATTCCAAGACCTAGCTGGCAAAAACAGACGTTTACACAACTTAGAAGGATGTTTAGCAATTTGTTATCATACTAACAGTGCCGAGTACATTTTATACATATAGATTTTTCACATATACCGCTTATATTCAGAATACAAATGTCCATACCTTAGAATCTTTAGCACAACAAATTTCGGTCTTTGCAACTAATAACTGTGAGAAGTTGGCCTGATGTATGATGTCACTAGTTCTGGTGTACACCTTATATCAGTCCAAACAACCCTTATGTTGATTGGTTGTAAAGTCAACCTTATAGACCAGCTATCCTAGTGGTAGCATGAACAAGAGCAGTCTTAGGCTAAACTCTGAATGGCATGTGAAGCCAGCTGTGATACCATATATAATCCCTTGAATACCAAATGAAAGGACACCACAACAGATATATATATATATATAATAAAGTGTATTTATTCTAGTCAAACCCTCAGCACTCTTTATGAGATTAGAGGTAAGTACAACACAGTCTTATTCAAGTATACATTAAGTCACACAGGTAAGTAATAGTTAGGCCCTAGGGGCCACGCAAACCATATACTAAAGAAGTGTTGTAAGGACCACTGTCACGGAAATAGGATAGGCCTAGGCCTAGGGAATCGCTGGGGCTACACTACACTAGCAACAGGTAGGAAGTGGGAGGCCCACGGGATTCAGGTGCAGAGTGGAAACACTCACGAGTAATGCGTAAAAGTCGATAGAATTACTAGCAGTTAGAAATTAACAGTTTAAGGACACTTCTGAAGCAGCTAGAGAGTCGAGACTCGGAAACTAGACCCTAGGATAGTCACTACCCTTGTGAGCACCGAAGTACCCAAGTTACCTAGCCCACGGGCTGCGGGTGCATAGGTGTGAACTTGCGTCGGGTTTCGTCGTGGACTTCTATGGATGCCTGAAGGAAAGTTGCTGACAGGCAGTCAGTGAAGAGTGTCCGGTGGATCCCAAGGCTGGGATCAAGAAGAGAGGATACCTGCAAGCAGAAGGGACAGAGTCAAGGTCACTAGCCAGTGACCACGTGGAACCAGGAAGGAACCAGGCGATGTCGTGAAGATTGCAGGTGAAAGGTGAAGCTTGTCGTTGCAACCACGGGTACCAGGAGACGTCGAGGACGACCAGGACCAGGAGGCGAGCTGTCCCACGGAGGCTCTTGCTGTCGGCGGCGTCGAAGTCGAACTAGGACTCACCAAGCCTTGGCAAGCGGAACCCACGAAGAACGGAGGACTTGCTTCTGGTGCAGACCAGGAAGGTCTGGGGTGCTTCTCTTTTACAAAGAAGTGGGAGCCAGTCTGGAGGAGCCAAACCAGCAGTGAAGATTTCAAGGTGTGTCGTCACAAAGGCCGCTAGCCAACGGGCAAGCAACCGGACAGACGCGGCAAGCAGGAAAATGCAGAAGGGCCCCACGCAGGACTCGTGGAGTGTGGGGGGCTGATCTTCAGTGCAGATGGTGCTTGGGGTTGGGGCTTCTCAATCCCCGGTGCACAACTTCGAGGGTGCCTCAGAAGCTGCGCTGGAAGATACTCGCCACTTTTCCCAGGTAGCCGGTCCCACGTCTCTCGTCGCCTCCACGGATCTCAGCTCGGCTGTGGATGTGGATCAGGGTCGGAGAAGTCCGGAAGTCAAGGCTCTGGTCAGGCTCTGCAGTCGGTCCCTCGTAGAACTTCAGCAAAGCAAAGGGTAGTCTCTTGATGGTGCCTGTTTGCACAGGGTAGCCACTCCTTGGCCACAAGGGAGATTCTTCAGTCTTCTTCTTTCGTCGAATGTCGAAGGTCCAGAGTTTCTGTTCAAGTTGCTTTTTCAGGATAATCTAATCTCCTGGGGCCCAGCTTCCACTCTTATACTAATCTGGGGGGCTGGGTTGCCTGCTAGGTCACGGCTTATGGGTGGGACCTGGGAGGCGGTGGTTACACCCCCTTCCCTTTGTCCAGTTTCGCACCAGGACTGGGGCTGGAGTGCCCCAGCACCGGTTTGAACTGGACCATACACGGGACACCTTGTGTGCCCCAGGCATGTCTCATTCCTTTCATCCCTCCCTGCCCCAATACACTAAGGCCTGTCTGGGGTGGTGCTCGCACCTCCCAAGGCAGGAAACCTATTGTCCAAGCCTCCCTTGCCGGGATCACTCCCAGCAGCAGGAGGTCAGACTCGTGTCTGTGGCAGCAGCATCCATTTTGTGATGCCGGGGCTCTGGTTAACTTTAACCGGGTAAGTAGGTTACAACATGTCTTCTCCCTCTAGAAGGGAGGGATAATATCCTCATCCCCAGAAATGGGATGGGGGTATTATTCCAAAGTGTTAGACACCTTACACGACATGTTTTGATAAAGCCAAACCATAGTTACCATAACCGTTTAAGATTATAAGGCACTTTAAGAGTATATGGTAGGCTATATCATAGAACAGCTATAAGGACATGGTTCCGAAAGCTGCAGACAGGCTCAGCTCATGCTAGAGCACCATCTCACATGTTACCAAGCACTCTGACTCCAGGATTGTTAAGGCCTGCCATAGGAGTGGCTGATAGGTACACATGTGTCTATATGTAAGTTAGGTATAGGAATACTACACCTAAGCAAGGAGTGATTACACAACCTTGCCCCAGCTGAGTGATCAGCCAGTTGTGTCATAATGGAAGGCCAGGCCAGGGGTGGCATAATACATGCTGCAGCCCCTGGTAGGCCTAGGGTACACCTATGCCCTGGGTACCTAAGGTACACTGTACAGAGGCCAATAAGGTGATCCTATCCAAATGGGTTATGCACCTAAAGTACATAGTATCAATTTAGAGAGAGAACAGCAGGGCTGTGGGTCTGATTAGCAGGCCCACAGCCACATCTAAGTCGAAAACCAGTAAGGCAAAAGCAAAAAGTGGGGGTGAACGTAGAAAGCAGACCCTACTCTCCTACACAACCCCCCCCAAACTTAGGGATATTAAACTAACCTTGACCAGTTGAGTCTTCATGTTCTAAGTGGAAATATCTGGAGAGTCCATCTGCATTGGCATGGTCAGTCCCAGGTCTATGTTTCACTGTGAAGTCCATCCCCTGTAGGGAAATGGACCACCTAAGAAGTTTGGGATTTTCACCCTTCATCTGATTTAGCCACAAGAGGGGCTTATGGTCTGTCTGAATCTTGAAGTGAGTGCCAAACAAGTATGGCCTCAGCTTCTTCAGGGCCCAAACCACAGCAAAGGCCTCCCTCTCAATAGCTGACCAACGTTTCTCTCTAGGGGTCAGCCTTCTACTTATAAAAGCAATGGGCTGGTCTTGACCATCTATATTAAGTTGTGAAAGAACAGCTCCCACACCTAACTCAGAAGCATCTGTCTGGACAATGAACTCTTTGGAGTAGTCTGGACTTTTCAGAATAGGTGCACTGCACATGGCCTGCTTCAGGTCATCAAATTCTTTTTGACAGCTTACTGTCCACTGAACTTTCTTTGGCATTTTCTTGGAGGTCAAGTCATTAAGCGGTGTCAAAATGGACCCATAGTTCTTAACAAACTTTCTGTAGTACCCAGTCTGGCCCAAGAAAGCTCTGACCTGAGTCTGGGTAGTTGGAGGAGTCCAGTCCTTTATGGTCTGGATCTTGCTCTCCAGTGGTTGAACCTGACCCCCACCAACTAGGTGGCCCAGGTATACAACCTTGCTCTGCCCTATCTGGCACTTAGTGGCCTTGATAGTGAGGCCTGCCTTTTGCAGGGCCTCTAAAACATTCCTCAGGTGGACCAGGTGATCCTCCCAGGTGGAGCTAAAGACAGCAATATCATCAAGATAAGCTGCACAATAATCATCCAACCCAGTAAGGACTTGATTCACCAACCTTTGGAAAGTGGCAAGTGCATTCTTCAAACCAAAGGGCATTACCACAAATTGATAATGTCCTCCTGGGGTTGAGAAAGCAGTTTTGGCCTTTGCATTCTCAGCTAGTCTGATTTGCCAGTAGCCTGCTGTCAGGTCAAATGTGCTCAAAAACTTAGCAGCTGCCAGTCTGTCAATGAGCTCATCTGCCCTAGGTATTGGGTGGGCATCTGTCCTAGTGACAGCATTGAGACCTCTGTAATCCACGCAAAACCTCATCTCTCTCTTACCATCTTGGGTGTGAGGTTTTGGCACAAGCACCACAGGACTAGCCCAAGGGCTCTCTGAAGGTTCAATGACTCCCAGCTCCAACATCTTTTGTACCTCAACTTTTATGCAGTCCCTGACATGGTCAGGTTGCCTGTAGATTTTACTCTTCACAGGCAGACTGTCACCAGTGTCCACCTCATGGGTGCACCAGTTTGTCTGACTTGGGGTCAGAGAGAACATATGTCTGTAGGATTGCAGAACCTGCCTGCAGTCCTGTTGCTGATGGACAGTGAGGCTGTCAGAAAAGACCACACCATCAACTGAGCCATCATCAGGGTTCTGAGTCAACAGGTCTGGGAGAGGGTCACTCTCTTCCTCCTGCCCCTCATCTGTAGCCATGAGTAAGCCCATGTCTGCCCTGTCAACATATGCCTTTAATCTGTTGACATGAAGCACCCTGTGGGGGCTTCTGGGAGTCCCAAGGTCCACCAAGTAGGTGACTTCTCCCTTTTTGTCAACAATAGTGTGGGGTCCAGACCATTTGTCTTGGAGTGCTGCTGGGGCCACTGGCTCCAACACCCACACTTTCTGCCCTGGCTGGTAAACAGTCAGCACAGCCTTTTGGTCATGCCAAGCTTTTTGGAGTTCTTGGCTTGCCTCAAGGTTTTTAGAAGCCTTCTTCATATACTCTGCCATCCTGGAGCGGAGACCAAGTACATAATCCACTATATCATGTTTGGGTTGTCTGAGAGGTCTCTCCCATCCTTCCCTTACTAAACATAGGGGTCCTCTTACAGGATGCCCAAACAAAAGCTCAAAAGGGCTGTTGCCAACCCCCTTTTGTGGGACCTCTCTGTAAGCAAACAGAAGGCAGGGTAAAAGGATGTCCCATCTTCGCCTAAGCTTGTCTGGTAAACCTTTTATCGTTCCCTTTAGGGTCTTGTTGAATCTCTCAACAAGCCCATTGCACTGTGGGTGATAGGGTGTGGTGAACTTGTAGTTCACACCACACTCCTTCCACATTGCAGTCAAGTACCCTGACATGAAGTTGGCACCTCTGTCAGAAATGACCTCCTTTGGAAAGCCCACTCTGGAGAATACTCCAAGCAGGGCCCTTGCCATAACAGGAGCTGTTGTGGTCCTCAGGGGAATAGCTTCTGGATACCTGGTGGCATGGTCCACTATCACCAGTATAAATCTGTGCCCAGATGCTGTTTGTGGGTCCATTGGTCCCACAATATCTATGCCCACTCTTTCAAAGGGAACCCCCACCACAGGTAGTGGTATGAGGGGGGCCTTTGTGGTGCCACCTGATTTGCCACTGGCTTGGCAGGTGACACAGGAGCGACAAAACTCCTTGGTATCTTCTGACATATGGGGCCAGTGAAAGTGAGGGACAAGCCTGTACCAAGTCTTGTTCTGGCCTAAGTGTCCTGCAAGGGGAATATCATGGGCCAAGGTAAGAAGGAAGCCTCTGAACTTCAGTGGTATGACCAACCTCCTGGATGCACCAGGCTTGGGGTCTCTAGCCTCTGAATACAGTAGCCCTTCATCCCAATACACTCTATGGGTACCTTGAACATTCCCTGCAGCCTCAGCAGCAGCCTGCTGTCTGAGGGGTTCAAGAGAGGGGCAGTCTAATTGGGCCTGCCTCAGATCTGCCCTTGAAGGTCCCCCTGTCCCAAGAAACGAAACCTGATCAGGTTCAAGTTCTTCTAGGACAGTTCCTTCAGGGCTCTCAGAATCATCCTCCTGGGAGGGCTGATCCACCACCTGAGGCAGGGGGGAAGGCACAGCCTTAACCCTACTGCTCTTCCTCTTGGGTTGTGACTGGTCCATAGTTCCAGGATCCAGCACTTGTTCAGTGGTGCACTTTTTGGCCTGTGACCTGGTCACAGCAAGGACATGTGCATCTATCCCCAGCATTTCTGCATGGGTCCTATACTCCACTTCAGGCCAAACTGAAGTTTCAAGATCATTGCCCAGTAAACACTCTACAGGAAGGTCTGAACTAACAACAACTTTCTTGAGGCCAGTTACCCCTCCCCAGGAGAAGTTAAAAATAGCCACACTATGGGAGGTAGTGGCATTGCTAGCGTTGGTCACTAGGTAATTCTCACCTAGTATGATCTGTCCAGGGTCCACAAAGGCAGGTGTCACCATTGTGACACTAGCCCCAGTGTCCCTGTAGGCCTGAGCCATTCTTTGGTTGATAAAAGGAGTCTGTCTGTACTTGCCCAGGTTACTGGGGCCTACAGTAGAGGACAAAGCTAAGTCCCCATCACAGATCAGAACAGCCTGAGTAGGTATTCTGACTAGGCCAGAATCCTCCTCAGTTCCCAGGGTTAACCCTACTATACCCTTTTGCTGGGAACCACCACTTACAGCTGGACTAGGGGGTACAGTTGCCTTAGGGGCAATGGTGGCTGGGGGCTTATCCTTTTTGGTGCACTCACTAAACCAATGTGAGTTGGACTTACACTAGTTGCACCATGGTTTCTTTTGGCCATCTTTCTTTTTATCCTTTTTGGGACCACCCTCCCCCTGAGCCTTTTGGGGGCCTGGTGAAGACTTCTGGTCTTTTTGTTTCTGCTCATTACCCTTCTGGTCTGCCTTTTTCTGATCACCGCCCTGGTTCTGGTTTTTCTGCTTAACTCTAGTCCTGACCCACCTATCTGCCTTCTTTCCCAATTCCTGGGGAGAAGTTAGGTCAGAGTCAATCAAGTGTTGATGCAGTAACTGGTTTTGACAGATGTTAAGGATTTGTTCTCTCATGATCAAATTATACAATCCTGTATAGTCCTTAACCTTACTACCCAATAACCAGCCTTCCAAAGCCTTAGTGGCACAATCTACAAAGTCAGTCCAGTCCTGAGTCTGTGTCTTCTGGGTATCCCTGAACAACAACCTGTATTGTTCAGTGGTTAGGCCAAACCCATCAATTAGAGCACTCTTCAGGACAGTGTAATTGTCTGCATCCTCATCACTAACTGTGAGGAGCTTGTCTCTACCTTTCTCAGAGAAGGAGAGCCACAAGATAGCTGCCCACTGACTTTGGGGTACCTGCTGTACTTTGCAAGCTCTCTCCAAAGCAGTTATCCATTTGTGGATGTCATTCCCACACTTGTAGGGAGGGACAATCTTGCTCAGGTTTCTATTATCATAGTGCCTGTCTCTATCCTTAGGGATATTGCTGCCACCAGTGGGTTCTGACCCACTTAACTTTTGCTCTCTAGCCAGAGCAAGCTTCTCCTTGGCAAGGGCAAGTTCTTCCCTCTGAATCCTCAGATTAGCTTCCCTCATTCTGGCTTCATGCTCCTTTCTCTCAGGGGAAGTCATTCCCCTGTGAGAAGAAGCATTAGAGATGCTAGAGACATGGGAGTGGATGGATTCCCTTGAAGGGGATCTGTCTCTCCTGCTTCTCTGGTTAAGCCCACTTGGGGGTCTGTATGGGGGGACCCCATGCAAACTCCCATGTAAGCTTAGGTTAGCCTGGCTAAGTCTTCCTACTTGGCCCTGGCTGTCTACCTCTTCATCTGAAGTCCCATCTGACTCATCTGTGGTGGGTAGACCCTCCTTTGTACCTAGGGTACTGGCCTGAGAGGCCCTAAAAGTATCATACTCCTCTAGGAGTTGTACTAGCTGAAGGAGGGTAGGGGTTGCACCCTGTTTTAACTTTCTGGAAGTACACAATTGTCTCATCTCCTGAAAAGTTAGGGTATCACATCTAGAGGGGGTCTTCTTCAGACCTGCCCCTCCTGAGAGAGCATCTACTTGATCTCCTCCCAGAGACATGATCTAGTGAGGGTGTGGTGTGTGCACCTACCTACACTAGTTGTTTCTACTAAACCTCTCTGGTAGTTGTAGTCAGGGTGTGTTACTCCCTTCAACATACAACCACTAAGTCCAGTAGGACTTAAGTATTATAATCTATGTTATATGTACCTAAACAATATCTGTGTGATCTTTCAATTTAGTATCTCAAGATTACAATGGTATTACAACAGCAAGCTCAGATCCCAACCGCTGCTCACCAATGTGAGAAGTTGGCCTGATGTATGATGTCACTAGTTCTAGTGTACACCTTATATCAGTCCAAACAACCATTATGGTGATTGGTTGTAAATTCAACCTTATAGACCAGCTATCCTAGTGGTAGCATGGACAAGAGCAGTCTTAGGCTAAACTCTGAATGGCATGTGAAGCCAGCTGTGATACCATATATAATCCCTTGAATACCAAATTAAAGGACACCACAACAGATATATATATAAAATAAAGTGTATTTATTCTAGTCAAACCCTCAGCACTCTTTATGAGATTAGAGGTAAGTACAACACAGTCTTATTCAAGCATACATTAAGTCACACAGGTAAGTAATACAGTTAGGCCCTAGGGGCCACGCAAACCATATACTAAAGAAGTGGTATAAGGACCACTGTCACGGAAATAGGATAGGCCTAGGCCTAGGGAATCGCTGGGGCTACACTACACTAGCAACAGGTAGGAAGTGGGAGGCCCACGGGATTCAGGTGCAGAGTGGAAACACTCACGCGTAATGCGTAAAAGTCGATAGAATTACTAGCAGTTAGAAATTAACAGTTTAAGGACACTTCTGAAGCAGCTAGAGAGTCGAGACTCGGAAACTAGACCCTAGGATAGTCACTACCCTTGTGAGCACCGAAGTACCCAAGTTACCTAGCCCACGGGCTGCGGGTGCATAGGTGTGAAATTGCGTCGGGTTTCGTCGTGGACTTCTATGGATGCCTGAAGGAAAGTTGCTGACAGGCAGTCAGTGAAGAGTGTCCGGTGGATCCCAAGGCTGGGATCAAGAAGAGAGGATACCTGCAAGCAGAAGGGACAGAGTCAAGGTCACTAGCCAGTGACCACGTGGAACCAGGAAGGAACCAGGCGATGTCGTGAAGATTGCAGGTGAAAGGTAAAGCTTGTCGCTGCAGCCACGGGTACCAGGAGACGTCGAGGACAACCAGGACCAGGCGGCGAGCTGTCCCATGGAGGCTCTTGCTGTCGGCGGCGTCAAAGTCGAACTAGAACTCACCAAGCCTTGGCAAGCGGAACCCACGAAGAACGGAGGACTTGCTTCTGGTGCAGACCAGGAAGGTCTGGGGTGCTTCTCTTTTGCAAAGAAGCGGGAGCCAGTCTGGAGGAGCCAAACCAGCAGTGAAGATTTCAAGGTGTGTCGTCACAAAGGCGCTAGCCAACGGGCAAGCAACCGGACAGACGCGGCAAGCAGGAAAATGCAGAAGGGCCCCACGCAGGACTCGTGGAGTGTGGGGGGCTGATCTTCGGTGCAGATGGTGCTTGGGGTTGGGGCTTCTCAATCCCCGGTGCACAACTTCGAGGGTGCCTCAGAAGCTGCGCTGGAAGATACTCGCCACTTTTCCCAGGTAGCTGGTCCCACGTCTCTCGTCGCCTCCACGGATCTCAGCTCGGCTGTGGATGTGGATCAGGGTCGGAGAAGTCTGGAAGTCAAGGCTCTGGTCGGGCTCTGCAGTCGGTCCCTCGTAGAACTTCAGCAAAGCAAAGGGTAGTCTCTTGATGGTGCCTGTTTGCACAGGGTAGCCACTCCTTGGCCACAAGGGAGATTCTTCAGTCTTCTTCTTTCGTCGAAGGTCCAGAGTTTCTGTTCAAGTTGTAGGTTCAGGATAATCTAATCTCCTGGGGCCCAGCTACCACTCTTATACTAATCTGGGGGGCTGGGTTGCCTGCTAGGTCACGCCTTATGGGTGGGACCTGGGAGGGGGGTGGTTACACCCCCTTCCCTTTGTCCAGTTTCGCGCCAGGACTGGGGCTGGAGTGCCCCAGCACCGGTTTGAACTGGACTATGCACGGGACACCTTGTGTGCCCCAGGCATGTCTCATTCCTTTCATCCCTCCCTGCCCCAATACACTAAGGCCTGTCTGGGGTGGTGCTCGCACCTCCCAAGGCAGGAAACCTATTGTCCAAGCCTCCCTTGCCGGTATCACTCCCAGCAGCAGGAGGTCAGACTCGTGTCTGTGGCAGCAGCATCCATTTTGTGATGCTGGGGCTCTGGTTAACTTTAACCGGGTAAGTAGGTTACAACATGTCTTCTCCCTCTAGAAGGGAGGGATAATATCCTCATCCCCAGAAATGGGATGGGGGTATTATTCCAAAGTGTTAGACACCTTACACGACATGTTTTGATAAAGCCAAACCATAGTTACCATAACCGTTTAAGATTATAAGGCACTTTAAGAGTATATGGTAGGCTATATCATAGAACAGCTATAAGGACATGGTTCCGAAAGCTGCAGACAGGCTCAGCTCATGCTAGAGCACCATCTCACATGTTACCAAGCACTCTGCCTCCAGGATTGTTAAGGCCTGCCATTGGAGTGGCTGATAGGTACACATGTGTCTATATGTAAGTTAGGTATAGGAATACTACACCTAAGCAAGGAGTGATTACACGACCTTGCCCCAGCTGAGTGATCAGCCAGTTGTGTCATATTGGAAGGCCAGGCCAGGGGTGGCATAATACATGCTGCAGCCCCTGGTAGGCCTAGGGTACACCTATGCCCTGGGTACCTAAGGTACACTGTACAGGTGCCAATAAGGTGATCCTATCCAAATGGGTTATGCACCTAAAGTACATAGTATCAATTTAGAGAGAGAAAAGCAGGGCTGTGGGTCTGATTAGCAGGCCCACAGCCACATCTAAGTCGAAAACCAGTAAGGCAAAAGCAAAAAGTGGGGGTGAACATAGAAAGCAGACCCTACTCTCCTACAATAACATCAATTCAATTACATGACTAGGAAAGGAGAGCATTATATAGAAATTGATCTATAAATGACACTTTACAATATGTGAAAAAATTGAAAAGGGAGATTGAGCAAAATTGGATTGCAAAATGACTTTCAACAGAAACAAGACATCATAGTAGTTGCAGTTATTGCAATGATACATTCACAACACTTGTAGAATTGTAACTTAAACATACTTAGTGAAAATCTGCTGTAAAAAGAGAACAGCCATTTACTATTTGAAACACAATTATGTAATTTGCTATTTGGTGTGCAAACACTTATATCTGTCATCTTACATACAACACAATACATTCAAACAAACAAGCCAAACAATATGTTACTGATACATTTAGGTTTGTATATTAAAGAAAATTAGCAAAACACATTGGCAACAACTAACCTCCAAGCAACCAGGACATTTAGGATAAGTGACACCTTAAAAAGTGTAACTTACCAGTCTCCACTCCACCAGAGACTACTGTCAAGCCTTCAGGATGTAGGATCTGCAAGACCTTCTCTGCCCAGGAAAATGATGTTATGCGATAGAATCCCTCCATCGGCAACCCACTGCTAGAACACCGCTAGCACAACTGTGAAATTTAAATAGTCTTGGTACAACCCCACCGCCCTGACGGTAACAGAGTACTATTTGCCAGCAGAGGAGTCAGCCACTTCAGCAGCAGTGAGCCACGTGCGCAATGGTAAACACGAATGGAGAGTCACCCAGCATACATCTAAATGCAGCGTGTGGGAGTCCGTCAGCTTGACAGACCTCTTGTAACCGCTAACACGGTGGGACGACGTTAGTCCCGCCAAGATCTAAATCAGGCCCTATGTGGTTATGCTGCCAGTGGGGTGGGCCTATTGTATGGGAGAATACCCATATCCTAATTCAACCTAAGTCCAAGATCAATTTCTTGTACTTTTCACAGTTGCCTTCCCTGGCCAGAGGCAATAAAACAGATGCTGATTGCTGTAATCTGAAGAAGTCTGAGGATACAGGGTGACAGGGATGGCAGGACATTTGCAGTTATCTACTTTTGCAATATTTGTAGCTTCTTTTTGCACCTCAGAGTCCGCAAATGCATTTTGCATATATATATATTCAACTCTGAGATGCAAAAGTGTACTCTTCAAAAACAAGTGGTGTGAAAACATGACATCGAGAGGGATAAGTAACTTTCAAATACAGGGTTAGGGTCTATTTTAGCAGGAGTAAGCCTTAATTGCTAAAAAAATCATCCCTCAATTGATGTTTGTGTCCATTGAAGATCCTGAGTGCTGATACAATTATTGCATTTGGCTTTTGCATTGCATCATACAGGCAGTAGGTTGGCCACTCATGTATTTATCAGAATAGCGCGCATTGAATGTATGTTGCTTATTCAGCCTGAGATGTGATTTTATTGAGATTGCTAACTTTCGTACAAAATTAATGCGTTTCAAATAAGAAATGAGGGCTTCCGATAATGCATATTGACGTGCATTGTATGATTCTTTTCTACTTTTCAGCCTGCAATTAATAGAATCAAAGGTATTTACCTCAGATGGGTAGTAGAATTCAGAACATCAAAAGGAATCATGCTACTTTTGTAGGCATTTCAGCTAATGGAAGCTCGCGGCTGTGTTCACACACTGCACATGGCCCCCGTGGGTCCCCTGTGTCAATACCTTGGGTGGTTCCTTGGGGTCCCAGTGATTCTACAGGCTCTAGGCCTTGTGTCTAGTTAAGTCGTGGTTCTTATACCACTATTTTAGTATATGGTTTGGCTCGCCCCTAAGGCCTGACGTGTATTTGTGCTATTTTACTGTGATTATTGAAGTGTAACTTATGTGTTTTGACCTCTAGTCTCATAAAGAGACTAGGAGGGTGTGTTTAGTAATAAATACATATATTTTATATATATACCTGGTGTGGATATCTATAATTTAGTACCTCAAGAGATTATAGACTGGTAAAACAAGCTGCTTAACATTCCTTCAAGACTTAGCCTGAAGCCTGCTCTCAATAGCTACCACTAGGATAGCTTTCAATAAAGGTTGTCTTTAACCTATAACCAATAGGGGGTTGTTTGGACTGATACAAGGTGCCCACTATAACTAGTGGACAGCATATATCAGGCCAACATCTCCCATTGGAGGCAGTGGTGGGATTCCAGCTTGCTATTGTTTTACCAGATAATCTCAATTGAGTGACTAACTGAAAACCACTAAAGGTACCCTAGGTACATATAATACAAGCTTTAGAACACAGTAAGTTCTACTGAACTTAGATTTGTGTGTTAAGGGCTAGCACACCCTTTCTACAACTCAAGAGAGTTCGGAGGCCACACTAGAGTACGTAGTGCAATATACCACACCACACTAGTAATGTCTTCAAGGTGAGGAACTTCGATTTTTGATCATGATCGTATCGACCCGCCATTTTGTGCTCCGCCACCATTTTGTGTTGCCCTCACTCAGGCTGCACGACGATCGAAGTCTTTTCTGCTTTTCCTGCAACATCGTGTCGAAATAAGCCTTCTGTCTCTATTTACAAAGCTGGTGTTAGGACTGGCCGAGTACACTAATCCCTGTCTGGTTTTTCTAATCCCTGTCTTTACTATCTGTTGGTTCACACTATTCTCTTCTGACTTTATCTTATCGTCTGGCCTTCGCTGTCCTCTGCTAGCATTCTCTCGTTTCACAACTGTCCTCCAAACACACAAACGTATCTCGCCACCTGCGAGTTGGTTACAAACCTGTTAATGAATTAGTTCGTGGGAGGGGTGACAAACACAGTTAGAGGAGAGGCTTCTTCGAGTTACTCGATACTTTATTTTCAAACCTTTCCTATTGGTTCTATTCTGTTTTCCAGCTTTTCTTATTGGTTCTTTCTTGTATGTTTTAGGTGTGTTTTTGGTTAATGTATATGTCACCTATGTACAATATAAGATTGTGCGCCACGGAGTGAAGTGGCAGTCTCCTGAGAACATACCGTGTGTACTTCTAGGACAACTGTACTAGCTGCAGCTAATAAAATCTGATCTTTTACGCCGACAGAGTGTCCCCGTGTCTCTGTGTAGCTAAGCAGGAGAACCCAGGAGATTAAGGCGTACCCTGCGCCGCCAGGTCCAATTGGTTCTGGTTCTTCAAATGGCGCCCAACGTTCGGCGGCTTTAGTGGTAGTGGTTCTGCCTGAAGGTCGTGAGGAACCCCGCAAGAAAATTCTGGAGGAATCGTGAGCCACGTCAAGCGACCCCTGTATGTCGAAAGTGGTCCGAAGGTCTTTTGCAGCGCGGTTACTCCTTCCTGACGGCTACTGACGACTGCTGCCCTGACTGCTGCCCTGCCTTGGCCCTTCCTTTGTTGATGTATGGTAAGGCGAGATGATAGACGGGCCTCTGTTAGCGTAAGAAGACATCCTTAGTTAAGTATTTGGTGGGTCGCTCCCACAATTTTTGTCCTTTGGTTCTTTGTTCCTTTGTTTCTTTGGTCCTTAGATTCGACTATTGCAATAGCCGAAGCCGAGGGGTAAGTGCATTTGTGCTGCGTAAACTGAGTTTTACCCCCTTGAAGTTTGTGAACAGTCCGGTGAAATCACGAGATGCCTGGTCTGACTAAGTTTGGAAAACTTTGTTGCTTTGCTTGTAATAGGGATTCCTGGCTTGAGGACTCTTGTCCGATTCCTTCGGTTGGAACTCCCACATATGAGCTCTATTCAAAACATGGTATTGGCCCCATTGCCTTTAACGAGACATGGTCCCGATACACGAAGAAAGATGGTGTTTTAAAATGGCCAGAAAATGGTAGTTTCGATTCTGATGTGCTAGATAATTTAGAAGCAGTTTTATTCAAAAGAAAAGCCCGGCCGGCAATGTTTGACTCTTTCCGCCTTTGGCGTAAGGATGCCAAACAGAGAGAAATTAAGCAAGCAAAACGAGATAGGAAAGCACAGGGTATGACAATTATACAGGCTGCCCAACAATTTAAAGATGATGAAATTGATAATGCGATGGAAATTTCAGAAAGACAGCATCGTATGGCGATAGATAAATGCTATCCGATGTTGCCTGTTTCCCCTTCCGATAACAAGAAAGATTTAGAAGAAGATCCCCTAATGTCTCACTTATTGAGATTGCCTCCGCCCTATGCACAAGGTGCTAATGCACCCCAGTTGTTACAGCCTGTTCAGCCGCCAGTAGTACCTCCGCCTGCTCCGGCTCTTCCGAATTTGCCCCTTCAAGTATTACTGCCTTTTTCAGCTTTGCCTTTAACTTCTTCTACTTTGTCCTCATCTCCTGCACTTCGATCTCCTTTGCCTTCTGCTCCTTCTGCGATTACTGGTTCTCCTTCCGTTAGTTCGCCTAATACATTATCTCCTATTCTTATGTCCAATTCTCCGTCTATGTGTAAGCGACTCACGGACACTGTCACTGGTATTTTATCTCCTTTCTTTGAAGCCTTAAATGTGTCTCCGGCTTTTGCTCGAAGACAGTCTCGTAGTCAGTTCCCAGATTCTGAAGAACGAGAAAGGTTGGACTCTCTCGCACGCAAATGGATCAAGAAGGCTCCACAGTATAGTGTACCCGATATTATGTCTACCTTCTCACAGTGGAATGCGCCTACGCAGAGATATGTTTTTAATATTATGTGTGATACTCTCATTAAAGAGTGGGAAGATATGAATTTGAGTTCGGTTCCACAGGGTCTGTTAGATGTTCAGGCTGACTTTGATAAAGGATTTGTTGTGGGTCCTAAGGTTGAAAACGCTGTAAAGACACTTATTACCTTTAGAACCTTGTTGTCCTCCCAGACTTTCCTTGACTCCGATCCTTCGGTTAGACTGACACTGAAACATTATCCCATGAGAGAGGTTCCTCTAGTTTGGAAGGAAGAAGTTGCAGCTCAAGGTAATAATCCAGCTATCCCTGCTCACTTCCAGCATATATGGGTACATGTCCCATGGAAGAGATCTGAAGTTTTAGCCCTTAAACAGACTCTACCAGATCCTGGTAAAAACCCTGCGGGTAATTATAAAGAATTATCACAGACGGTTGGTGCTTGCATCATGAATCTAGCTGATATTGACATGTTGATGGGGAATGTAGTTCCACAAGCTTTATGGGCTAAGATTCGGAGAGAAGATCAGGCTCAAGCATTAGGTGGTGATTGGGCTGCTATAATTGCCGCGGATGCAGCTCAAGTGGGTGGTGCCAAACCTGAAGCTTTGATCTCAGAACTCCCCGGTAGGATTATTACATTAATGAAAACGATGATGCCTGCCTTGAGAGTTAACTGGGATAAATTAGCGGCATGCAAACAGAAGAAAGATGAAAGTGTCTCCGATTTCTTTACTCGCTTTGAGGAGACATTTATCGATCACAGTGGTCAAGATATGGCTACAGAGGGTGGACAGTGATTATTTGTGGACAAATTTGTATTTAATTTGCTACCCGAGTTGTCACACAAATTAAAAGATTCTGAAAGTTCATGGGCTGTTTCTTCTTCTGCCCAGATATTGGCTACTGCACAATATTATGAAAACAGAGATAAAGAAGAAAAAGAAAAGCAAGAGAAAAAGACAAAAGAATTGAAAACGAAGGTTCTCTTGCAACAAGCTTATCCTCCTCGCTATGTTCAGCCTCAGTCTCAACAGCCTCCGCAATTTCAGAGGTTGTATCAAAAGCCTGAGCCATATATTCCGCGACCTTTGTTAGGTCCTAATCAATGTGCCTATTGTAGAGAGGAAGGCCATTTTAAGAATAGTTGTCCGGTTTTATTGCAGCGCAGTGGAGCATTATCTGCTCCACGAGGTCGTGCTGGCCTCCAGTCAGCAAATAGAGGTAGAGGTCGAGGTGTGTTGACTCAAGAACAGCGTGTCCTTCCTCCTCCTAATTCCGTGAATTACTTTGATCAGCAAAACGCTCGGTCTACACAGTATTACAATGAAGACCATTATGTTGAAGGCGAGAATGAAAGTCTTCATGCTAACTAGGACAGCCATGGACAAAGTAAGGGAGTTGTATCGATTCCAGTAGATCAGAATGGACCTTATGTTAATGTCACTACAATGGGTGTTTCAGAGCCATTTCTTCTAGATACTGGTGCGATGAGAAGTTCTATCATTCATTCCAAACTCCCTGGAGCACCTTTGTCTGGCTTAACGAATGTTTCTGTAGGATTTTCTGGCGCCCCTGTTCGTAATCCAGTTTCTTGCCCTTTGCCTATTTCAATTGGCCCTTATGATTTGGAAGCTCAGCTTCTCTTAACAAATGGTTGCGGTGAAAATGTGTTGGGTTTGGATCTATTAAAAAGAATGCATGCTACGATATATTGTTCTCCTTCTGGTGTATATCTCACTTTAGGACAAAAACTGATTTCTCCAATGTATCTGTCTAAAGATCAATTCCCACCTGAATTGTCTTCCCTTCCTGCAACACTTTGGGCCACGGGTCCGAACGATGTGGGCTGTCTTGAGATTCCACCTTATGTTATCACTCTCAAGCCTAATGTTGAATTGCCACATATTTCGCAATATAGAATTTCTACTGAAGGTGAAAAAGCGCTGTTGGAAATCATTCATGATTTGATTCAGAAGGGTGTGGTTGAGGAAACGAGAGGAAACATATGCAATAGTCCTATTCTTCCTGTTCTTAAACGCACTGATCCTTCTCAGCCTCCTGTATATCATTTCGTAATTGATCTCCGGGAGGTAAACAAAATTGTTGTACCACAGTTTCCTGTTGTCCCAGATATCACTGCTCTGTTGACAATGATACCTTCCACAGCGACTTGGTTTTCTGTTATCGATCTAAAGAATGCCTTCTTTAGTATTCCCATTGCAGAAGAAAGTAGGGACATTTTTGGCTTTTCTCTTGGAGGCCGAAGCTTCCGGTTTAAGTGCGCACCTCAGGGCTATTGCGAAAGTCCCTCTATTTACAGCCAAGCTTTAAAATGTCACCTTGATGCTTTTCATTTGCCGTCTGGTGCTGCTCTTATACAATACATGGACGACTTGCTAATCGCTGCTGATTCAGAGGATATTTGCAAAAATGTGACTGTTGCATTGTTACGTCATTTTTTTTATCTGAATCACAAGGTTTCACCTTCTAAGCTACATTATGTTCGTTGAGAGGTTACCTACTTGGGTCATCTCCTATCAAAGGAGGGACGACGATTAACCCAAGAACGAATTCAGGTGATTGCGCAAATGTCTGTGCCATCCACACAAAGGGAGGTACGTGCTTTTCTGGGTATTACTTCTTATTGTAGGCAGTGTATTCCGAACTTTTCTTTGTTGGCCAAACCTCTGTTGGCACTCACTTTGAAAAATACACCTCAGCCCCTTCCATGGACTGACGAATGTCAGAAGAGTTTCACTGACTTACATACTGCTCTGTGTTCTGCTCCTGTATTGGGTACTCCCGATTACAGTAAGCCGTTCACGCTCTACATTCATGAAAGAGAAGGTTGTGCGTTGTCAGTCTTAACACAGCGATTTGGAGACAAACAGCGACCATGTGCATATTTTTCGGCTACGTTAGATCCAGTAGCCAAAGCATTACCTAGTTGTCTTAAAGCAACAGCAGCAGCAGCAATTTCTATACGACAGTCTGCTGGAGTAGTGTTAGATAACACACTTATTATTATGGTGCCACATGCAGTGGATACCTTACTAAACCGAACAAAAACACAGCATCTTACGAGTGCTCGTTTGTCTGGATATGAGTTGACACTTTTGGCTAGTCACGTACACATCAAACGATGTAACACTTTGAATCCAGCTACTTTGTTGCCTCTTCCAGTAGACAAAGATGACCAAGAACAACATGATTGTTTCCTCCGTACTGAGGACGAGACAAAAGGAAGAATTGACTTGGAAGATATACCGCTAAAAAATCCAGATGGAATTCTATGGGTGGATGGTTCTTGTTTTAAGCTTCCTAATGGAGATACAGCTTCAGCCTATGCTGTTACTACTTTACATACAGTTGTGGAAACAGCACGCATTAGACACAATTCAGCTCAAGCAGCAGAACTGATAGCTTTAACGAGAGCCTGTGTGTTGTCCAAAGGAAAAAGAGTGAACGTGTACACCGACAGTCAATACGCTTTTGGTGTAGCGTTCAATTTTGGGCGTTTATGGAAGGAAAGGGGATTCCTTACTTCACATGGCACTAAAATACAATATGGTCACTTGGTGACTTATCTTCTTGAGTCACTTTCTTTAACTGCTCAGATAGCAATTGTGAAGTGTAGTGCACACAAAAAGATTACAGATTATGTTGGTTGAGGAAATGCATTTGCAGATGAAGTAGCGAAAAAGACAGCGAGAGACGCTACAAGTCGAATGTATGTTGCGGGTCCTGCGAATTGGGTTAGAGAGAGAGGAATGTATGAGGATACAGTAGAAAGTGTAAGGTCGATTCAGAAAGAGGCTACAGAGAAAGAATTGAGCAAGTGGAAAGAAAGTACAGGAATGTTGGATGAGATGGGGTGTTGGGTGGAATTGTCTGAGCACCAACGTTGGCTGTTACCAGATGCCTATGTACTGCCAGTAGTTACTATGGCCCATGGTCCAGCCCACCTAAGTGCGAAGGGTATATGCAAGCTTCCGGCTCCAGTATGGCAAAATGAAGGGATTCCAAAGTGTGCAGACAATGTAGTGAAACATTGTATTGTTTGCATAATGTATAATCCGGGAAAGGGAACTCCAACTCCAGCAGGTCACTTTGCTCCTCCGACATATCCATTTGAGGTCTTGCAAATTGATTACATTCATATGGAAAGATGCAACAACCTCAAATATGTTCTGGTGGTAGTATGCGCCTTTTCTAGGTGGATAGAAGCATACCCTCTAAAAGATAATACAGCCTTATCCACAGCCAAAGTTCTACTAAAAGAATTTCTCCCCAGGTTTGGTTTGTTGCGCATTGTCTGGAGTGACAATGGGAGCGAATTTGTGGGCCAAGTCATGCAAAAAGTTTGTGCGGGTTTTGGCATCAAGCAAAAGTTCCATGCGGCAAATCATCCACAGTCAGCGGGTTTAGTGGAATGTTACAACGGTACACTAAAACTCAAACTAGCGAAAGTGCAGGCTAGTACAGGACTTAGTTGGCCCGATGCTCTACCATTGGCTCTTCTGTCCACCAGAACAGCAGTACACTCTCGTTTGGGACTTAGCCCTTACGAAGTGGTTTTTGGACGCCCAGCTAATGTATGGGAAGTCCCTCGCCCTAAGAAATACTCAAGACTTGCCATATCCAATGTTAATGGAGTACTTGCATGATCTTACGACTAAATTACGTGCTCTCCATCAACAGGTTCAGAGTGCTTTGCCGGAGGTTTCCACAGACCCAGGTCATTCCATCCAGCCAGGTGATTGGGTTTGCATAAAGAATTTCCAAAGGACGAAAAATTTGGAACCCAGGTGGAGGGAGCCCCAAATGGTTTTGCTTACGACGAGAACAGCGGTAAAAGTCGAAGGAAAGAAGAACTGGATTCACGGCGTGCACTGCAAGAAGGTTCCTTTGCCTTTGCCCTTCAATCAGTGGGTCCGTAGGGGTATTAGAGACTCTGAGAGCAAGAAGGTTCCACGATTTGTACCTTTTAGTGATGCACGTCTGAATGGAACACTGTCTGAGAAAGAGGACGACGACATTCTTCAGGAAGCAATACCACCACATCATCACTTGAATACGACAAATCTGCGAACATTGTTGCGAGACCAAACTGCACCTGATAAAGAGCACTATAACCTAAGACCTAGACTAAAGAACACTTAAGATTTTTCTCTCTTCTATGTAGTATTCCATCCCGGTTGCAAGGTTACGGTAGGAGTCTTGGTTGTGACCTGAGTAGTGGCAATAGGCCTGCAGGACTTGCAGTGTCATAGGACGGCAGATAATCATAATCAAGTGATTAAGGAAGATTGCCGTGAGCATCCATTAGAAAGATGGAAACTACATTAGGCAAAAGAGAGAGAAAGGATCAAATGAAAGAAGAACCCTGTAGATTAATGTACAGTCGTTTTAGTATAGCTTTATGTATTATTATATTACTGTGTATTCTTTTGGCGTGTATAAATTGGATTGTTATTGCTCTGCAGCGAAAAGTTGTCTCTCCTTCTACCTCCTCGTCTTCTTCTACTGTCTCTCCACATCTATTTCATACACTTCCTCAACATGAACTCATAAGAAGAACTGAATATTACAATAACTCATTTGTCCAGTTGTTACATCAACACCAATTAGTGATCAATACAACTGACTGTTGGGTGTGTGGACTTATGCCACATACCACAGAAAAAGGGATGCCGTATTTAGTTCTTCCGTTCTCTTATGAGGGTTCTGCTTGGGCTTATTTTGTTATCTTCTCCAACGCCTATCAAAGCAAATTCAGATGACCCATTAGTTCACATATTGATGGTCCAGATTTTAGTCACAGCTCATTGATAAAGGGAATGGTAGCTATGGCTAAAATCAAGGAAAATAGTAAGATTTCCATTGATGAAAGGAAAGCGTATACTAATTAGAATGTCACCCATTATGTCGCTAGCCTTAGTGATAAGGTTAAACAAAGAAAATCTCCACTGATTTGGACTATTCCTCATCAGGGAAATTTCTGTCTGCAAATAAATGGTCAGTCTTCTGACACCATACAAAGAAACAACTGTTCCCACTAAGGGTGGGCGTAGTGGGCGTAGTGGGGCTACGTGAAGCAGCACGTAGTGTGCCCAAATCTACGCACACTACGCGCTTCGCGTAGCCCCACTACGCGCCACCCGCCACCCACCCACCCTACTTTTAAAAGATTAAATTAATTTGTAATAAAGCAAATTAAAGGCACTTACCTGACGCGCGGCGTCTCCCGGGGCTCCCTCTTCCTGTTTTTCAATTTTCCTGACAAATGCGCATGCGCGGACGCCCGCGCATTTCTTGCGAGAAATGCGCATGCGCGGGCGTCCGCGCATGCGCATTAGTCAGGAAAATTGAAAAACAGGAAGAGGGAGCCCCGGGAGACGCCGCGCGTCAGGTAAGTGCCTAATTTCCTTTATTACAAATTAATTTTTTCTTTTAAAAGTACGGCGGGCGGGAGGCGGGTGGTGGGCGGCAGGCAGCTACGCTTCGCCCACGTAGTGTGCGTAGGCGCTGCCTGCTTCGCCTACTTCGAAAACTGCGAAGCAGGCAGCGCTACGTACACTACGTGGGCGAAGCGTAGTGTCGCGCCCAGGGTTAGTTCCCACACATACATCTACTCCTCTCAGAACTCGCCGCCTCTAATACCATCTCAAGGCACGTATTTTATCTGCCACGATAGGGCTTACACGTGGTTGCCAACTGGTTTTTCTGGTACCTGTTATATAGCTTTCCTTCTTCCCCCTACATACACCGCTTCTGCAAATCATCATCGAAACAGATATGGCAGAGGAATTATTGATTCCAAAGACACATCAGGACAAGAGGGAGGAGATTTCCTCAAAGGATTTCTTCCTTTTTGGGGTCCAATGGCCAACAGCAGAAATATAAGGCAATTGGTTCGTGTCGTAGAAACCACTATAGACATCACTGTAGGAGCCTTAAGTAATATCACGGCAGAACTACAGGCGGATCGTCTTATGACCTTACAAAACCGAGTTGCCTTAGATTTTGTTCTTGCGGATCGTGGTGGAGTATGCAAATTGATCGGGTCAAGCTGTTGTATTTTCATACCTAATGACGCTCCGACAGTATACCAAGCTATCTCTAAGTTACATATAATCTCTTAGCCGATTCATCGGGACGAAGGAGATTGGTCATTATTGGAGTGGTTTTGGGGACTACTGTCTAAATGGGGTTGGAAGATATTGACGTTCCTTGGAATAGTCTTAGCCATCATTTTCTCTTGTTGCCTTTGTATGCACTGTAGCCCCGCCATCTGCGACCTTTGTGCTACTATGTGCATCCCTAAACCGCAAAGAACAGAGAATATCAGAATGATGCTACAGCAACAGCTCGATGACCTCATGGCCATCGACATTGACTCAGATTAACGTGAGTCTGTGTATCTTGCCTGAGTTCTGGCAAAAGGAGGGTCTGAGGAACTTCGATTTTCGATCGTGATCGTATCGACCCGCCATTTTGTGCTCCGCCTCCATTTTATTGCCCTCACTCAGGCAGCACGACGATCGAAGTCTTTTTTGCTTTTCCTGCAACATCGTGTCGAAATAAGCCTTCTGTCTCTATTTACAAAGCTGGTGTTAGGACTGGCCGAGTACACTAATCCCTGTTTGGTTTTTCTAATCCCTGTCTTTACTATCTGTTGGTTCACACTATTCTCTTCTGACTTTATCTTATCGTCTGGCCTTCGCTGTCCTCTGCTAGCATTCTCTCGTTTCACAACTGTCCTCCAAACACACAAACGTATCTCGCCACCTGCGAGTTGGATACAAACCTGTTAATGAATTAGTTCGTGGGAGGGGTGACAAACACAGTTAGAGGAGAGGCTTCTTCGAGTTACTCGATACTTTATTTTCAAACCTTTCCTATTGGTTCTATTCTGTTTTCCAACTTTTCTTATTGGCTCTTTCTTGTATGTTTAAGGTGTGTTTTTGGTTAATGTATATGTCACCTATGTACTATATAAGATTGTGCGCCACGGAGTGAAGTGGCAGTCTCCTGAGAACATACCGTGTGTACTTCTAGGACAACTCTACTAGCTGCCGCTAATAAAATCTGATCTTTTACGCCAACAGAGTATCCCCGTGTCTCTGTGTAGCTAAGCAGGAGAAACCAGGAGATTAAGGTGTACCCTGCGCCGCCAGGTCCAATTGGTTCTGGTTCTTCAAAGGTCAGGAACCAGCAGGTCCTTGCCAGAAGCCAATGGGCTTCACGATTCCCAGTATGATAGCCTCCAATTCATGGAACTGAGAGCATATGTACAGCTAGGAAACTGAAGACAGGCAGAAGTCCAACCACCCAGCATCTCATAGAGGTACTCAGGCTGGATGACCTTAGCAGATCTTTAGGATCTGAAGGGTTAGGCAGAGTGGGTGGGACAGCACCTGAGGAAAGGCATAGGGGTGTAACTTCCCATTACCTGACCTCTGAGGCTGGCCAGGCAGATAACATTGATCTGGACCTGGAAAATCCAATTCCCATAGACAGTGATGGAGAGGACCACAATGGACCCCTCTTTGTCCCTCCTGGGAGAGTTGATGGTGAGCCTAGAAGGTCAAGAGCTTCCTCCAGGGAGTCTAACCATTCTAACTCATCTGTAGGGACCTCAATCTCCTCTCATAGGAGGGAAACCTCTCAGGAGAGAAGGGAGAGACTGCTTAAGTATGAGGAAGCTCAGCTTGAAATCAGAAGAAAGCAGGTAGCCCCAGATAGGGAGGCCCTAGAGCTCTACAGAGCTAGAAAAAAGGAGGGACTAGAGTCCCACGGTGGCAGCAACATCCCTAGAGATAGGGAGAGGTCTTATGACCATAGAAACCTTAATAAGATTGTCCCTATCTACCAGAGTGGGGAAGACATCCATAAATGGATAACTGCACTGGAAAGGACCTGTAAAGTACAAAGGGTCCCCCAGGAGCAGTGGGCAGCAATCTTAAGGCTCTCATTTGCAGACAAAGGTAGAGATAAGCTCCTCACTGCTAGACAGGAGGAGGCAGATGATTACAACAGTTTGAAGAGTGCCTTAATTGATGGGTGTGGCCTAACCACTGAGCAATACAGGTTAAAGTTCAGGGATACCCAAAAGGCATAGACTCAGAACTGGGTAGACTTTGTAGATTGTGCTACTAAGGCTCTGGAAGGTTGGTTACGTGGCAGCAAAGTGCATGACTATCAAGGATTGTACAATTTGATTATGAGGGAGCAGATCCTTAATAATTGTCAGAATCAGCTGTTGCACCAGTACTTGGTAGTCTCAGATCTGACCTCTCCCCAAGAATTGGGAAAGAATGCAGACAAGTGGGTCAGAACCAGGGTGAGGCAGAAGGTACAGAACTAAGGTGGTGAACCCAAGAAGCAAGATCCTAAAAACTCTGACAAGGGTAGGTAGAAAGGTAAAGACCAGAAGTCTTCACAAGGGCCCCAAAAATCTTCTTCAGGTGGGGATTCACAGTCTACCAAGGGAAAAGGCCAAAAGAAACCATGGTGCAAAATTTGTAAACAGAAAACTTACTGGACCGGTGATTGCACCAAGTCCAAAGACTCTACTCCAGCCACCATTGCCCCTAAGGCAACTGTTCCCCCTAGTACAGCTTCAATTGGTGCTGGTAATGTTCAGAATAAGGGTGTAGTAGGTTTAACCCTGGGTTCTGAGATGGACTCTGGCCTAGTCAGAGTTCCAACTCAGGCTGTTCTAGTCTGTAATGGGGCATGGATATGTCCCCCTTTGTGAGTCCCAGTAATCTGGGCAAATACAGACAACAGCCTTTAATAAATGGAAAATAGGCTTTGGCATTCAGGGACACAGGAGCAAGTGTCACAATGGTGACAAAATATCTTGTGGATCCTGGGCAGATTTTACTTGGTGAAATGTACCAAGTGACCAATGCTAGCAATGTCAGAACAGACCATTGGCAACTTCTGGGGAGAGGTAACTGGCCTTAAGAAGGTTGTGGTAAGTGCAGACCTACCAGTACAGTGCTTGCTTGGCAATGATCTAGAGAGTTCAGCTTGGGCTGAAGTGGAGCTCAGGACACATGCAGAACTGTTAGGGATCCCTGCTCATGTCTTTGCTGTGACTAGGTCACAGGCCAAAATGTCTAAAACTGAACAGGCCCTGGATTCTGGAATAATGGACCAGGTGCCTCCCAAGAGGAGGAGCAGTAGGGTTAAGGCAGTGCCTTTCCACCTGACTCAGAATGCAGGTCCGTCTCCTCAGGGAGGTGATCTTGAGCCTGAAGAAGGAACTGTCCCAGAGGAGCTTGAACCTGACCAGGTTGAGTTCTTGGGGACAGGGGGCCCTTCCAGGTCTGATCTGAGCCAGGAGCAGAAAACCTGCCCCTCTCTTGAACCCCTCAGAAAGCAAACTACTGATGAGGCTGCTGGGAATGCTAGTGGCACCCATAAAGTTTATTGGGATGATGGTCTCCTTTACTTAGAGAGTAGAGACCCCAAGCCTGGTGCATCCAGGTGGTTGGTTATACCTCTGAAGTTTAGGGGCTTCCTATTGACACTAGCCCATGATATTCCCCTATGAGGACACCTGGGCCAGAACAAGACTTGGGACAGAATTGTCTCTCACTTTCACTAGCCCCACATGTCTGAAGACACTAAGGAGTTTTGTAGCTCCTGTGTGGCCTGCCAAGTCAGTGGCAAGGCAGGTGGAACCACAAAGGCCCCCCTGATACCACTACCTGTGGTGGGGGTTCCCTTTGAGATGGTTGGGTTTGACATTGTTGGTCCCATGGATCCTCAGACAGCATCTGGGCACAGATTTATACTGGTGGTGGTGGACAATGCCACCAGGTACCCAGAAGCAATTCCCCCAAGGACCACTACAGCACGTGTGGTGGCAAGAGCTCTCTCGGGTGTATTCTCAAGAGTAGGCTTTCCTAAGGAGGTAGTATCTGACAGGGATGCAAACTTCATGTCTAGTTACTTAACTGCTGTGTGGAAGGAGTGTGGAGTGAACTACAAGTTCACCACACCCTATCACCCACAATGCAATGGTTTAGTTGAAAGGTTCAACAAAACCTTACAGGGCATGATTAAACGACTCCCAGAAAAGCTTAGGCGAATATGGGACATACTCTTGCCCTGCCTTTTATTTGCATACAGGGAGGTGCCTCAAAAGGGGGTTGGCTACAGCCCTTTTGAACTTTTGTTTGGTCACCCTGTCAGGGGTCCATTGTGTCTGGTTAAGGAAAGATAGGAGTTACCTCTCAAGCCTCCCAAACAGGACATAGTGGACTTAACAATTGGTTGATGATAGTGTGTTACTTGGAAATTAATACTGCAGTATTTTATGTATGTTTATGCTTTTAATGAGTATATATACTGTTCACAAAATGGTGCTCTTTAGGTGACTAGGGCTACTGCATAGCCGAAACGCATCCTGTCCAGAGTGGCCTGATGAAACAAACAGATACTGATCTTTTCCTGTCCCAGAGTGCCGTTTCTTTCACTTAAGTTGCAAGATTGTTGTGGCATTTCATAGGCGGTAGAGCTTTTATGTGCACCACTGGTGTTCTGGAAGCACACTGACATTAACCGCAACTCGTTGGAGCTAGCAGTGTGTATATATATTATATATTCACTGAAAAAAACACAGGTTTCAGGGACGTTAGAGTTAGGAATTAGCATTTAAAAAACCTTAGCTATTCACTGAAAGAAACACAGGTTTCAGGAACGTTATAGTTAGGCTGACATTTCACTCGTACAAAACCAGAGAAATTCAGCTGTTATAGTTAGCTGAGCTAACTATACCTCGCGCCCCCGCAATGCACTGCTGATGACATCTCATATTACATCACTGATGACAAGAGGGGTGCAGAAAGAGGCAAGAGAAGTACAGAAACAAGCAACAGAGGTACAGACGGAGGCAAGAGAACTGCAGAAAGAGGCAAAAGAGGTGCAGAAAGATGAAAAAGAGGGGGGCATAAAAAGGCAAGAGGGGTGCAAAAAGAAGCAAGAGAGGTGCGGAAAAAAGTAAGAGAAGTGCAAAAAGAACCAACGAAGGTGCAGAAAAGAGGCAAGAGAGGTGTAGGAAGATGGAACAGGGGTGCCAACAGAGGCAAGAGAGGTGCAGAAAGAGGGAAGAGAGGTACAGGAAGAGGCAAGATGGGTGCAGAAATTTGCAAGAGAGGTGTAAAAAGAAGCAAGAGCAGTGCAGAAAGAACCAACAGAGGTGCAGAAAAGTAAGAGGGTGCAGAAAGAGGCAACAGAATTGCAGAAAGAAGCAAAAGAGGTACAGAAAAAGGCAGGAGAACTGCAGAAAGAGGCAAGAGAGATGCAGAAAGAGGCAAGAGAGGTACACAAGGAAGGAAGAAGGGTGCAGAAAGAGGCAAGAGGGTGCAGAAATAGCAAGAGAGATGCTGAAAAAAGCAAGAGCAGTGCAGAAGGAACCAACAGAGGAGCAGAAAGAGGCAAGAGGGGTGCAGCAAGAGGGAAGAGGGGTGCAGAAAGTGGCAAGAGGGGTGCAGAAAGAAGCAATAAAGGCACAGAAAGAAAAAAGAAGTGCAGAAGGAAGCAAAAGAGATGCCGAAAGAGGCAAGAGGGGTGCAGAAAGAGGCGAGAGAAGTACAGAAAGAAGCAACAGAAATGCAGAAAGGGGCAAGAGAACTGCAGAAATAGGCAAAAGAGATAAAGGAAAGAGGCAAGAGAGGTGCAGAAAGAGGGAAGAGGGGTGCAGAAAGTGGCAAGAGGGGTGCAGAAAGAAGCAATAAAGGCGCAGAAAGAAAAAAGAAGTGCAGAAGGAAGCAAAAGAGATGCCGAAAGAGGCAAGAGGGGTGCAGAAAGAGGTGAGAGAAGTACAGAAAGAAGCAACAGAAATGCAGAAAGGGGCAAGAGAAGTGCAGAAAGAGGCAAGAGAGGTGCACAAACAGGCAACAGAGGTGCAGAAAGGGGGAAGAGGGGTGCAGAAAGAGTGAAGAAGGGTGCAGAAAGAAGCAAAAGAGGTGCAGAAAGAAGCAACAAGGGTACAGAAAGAGGCAAAAGGGGTGCGGAAATAAGCAAGAGAGGGGCAGAAAGAAGGAAGGGAAGTGCAGAACGAAGCAAGTGATGTTCTGAAAGAGATAAGAGAAGTGCAGAAAGAGGCAAGAGAGGTACAGAAAGAGGCAAGAGATGCAGAAAGAGGAAGGAGGGTACAGAAAGAGGTAAGAGATGTGCAGAAAAAAGTGACCGCTGTGCAGAAAGAGGCAAGAGAGGTGCAGAAGAAAGAAGCAAGAGAGGTACAGAAAGAAGCAAGAGAGGTACAAAAAGAAGGGAGGTGCAGAAAGCAGAAGAGATGTGCAGAAAGAGGCAAGGGAAGTGTAGAAAAAGGAAGGTGTACAAAGAAGCAAGAGAAATGCGGAAAGAGGCAAGAGTGGTTAGCATACCATTAGTACCAATTTAACACTCACATTTAGCAAAAAGTAACAGGTGACCATTACAGGTTTGCAGAGGGCCTTCCACCACGCTGTAACACTTGTCGCTGCGTTTTTGGTAACGTTTGAGCCGTTTGAGCTAGAAACAAGGTTTTTTTAATCAAATCTGCAGATTATGCAGCAGATGATGGATTATGTGGCAAATGTGGAAAATGTCTAATTTTGTGGAAATCGGTGCAGCCGAACAGTCGCATAATTCCAGTGGCCCTGCTTATACCTCCGACTAGGTCCAGAAGTGCTCCTCAGTGATTCATTCTTTTTTTGTCTCATTGAGTTTATAGTTTAGCTTCTATGGAAGTGAGGGAGAATAAACCTGAGGTTACCACTCCACAACACAGACTACCATACCACATAATTACTCTCCATAACACATAATCTCACTCTACATAATTCCTATACACTAAATACAACATACTTTCTATCCAACATACCGCATAATTCCACTACACACAATGTACATCCACTCCACAAAACACTAGTAAAAAACTTTTACATTTACAACGCCAATAGCCCTAACTTTTGCAAATGCGAGACCTATTACATTGCAACTGCTTCTTTCACTAGTAGTCACGTTTGCAGAGTATTGGAGCAGGGCTCTGGGCCTCCAACCAGCCCTAAAAAATGACACTGCATAGCACTTACAGGAGGTACCAGGAGGGTTTCTTGGCCCCCAAAGTCCCTCAGCAGTGAAGTGGACTTCATCCCCCAACCAGTAGTGTGCCAGGAGGCACATTTGCAGAGTGGGGGAGGAAGGGGGAGTACCTCCGAAGATCTCTTAGCAATCCCACTGTGTTGGACTTACTGGAGGCAACAGCAGGAGTAGTTGGCCCGAAGGATGTTAGTTGGCCCCCAAGGACATCCTTGGGGGCAAACTACCTCTCCTATTACCTCCAGTAAGTCCCACACAGCAGGATTGCTAAGTTCTCATAGAAGGCCATGACCCGTTTTCCCAACACTCTGCAACGCACTCCCTGGTGCGCTCTTGGATGGGGATTGAAGTCCATAACAACAATAACAGTGGAACCTTCAATTGACCAGCACCTAACCTAATATAACTCTCCCTGTACTAGACCTCTATTTCGAGGAAAATCGTGTGCACACTCAATGGCACCCACTGTAACAATGCCTATTCCCTTAGGAATCAAAGTACGTACCAACAAAAGAGAGGTGCACCACACATGGAACTTGACATCACAGAATTAGTACACAATTATAAACTTTCTTCGAAAATCATTCCTTGTATCCATTTTATTTTCATTTATATAAATATTCCAATAGACATAACATTCAGTTCATATGACTCTACGAAAAGACCAGCCGACGCGTTTCGTCCTGAACAAGGACTTCTTCAGGGCTTCTAATTAGTTGTCACGACGATCATAGAAAGAAGTATCTTCATAAATATTCACCAAGCTTTAACATATTCATGCCGAAGGACAGAGTTCCATTCCATCAGCTAAATTCACGCCAGAATAGGGATGTCAATGACAGTGTCAAGATCCAATAGGTAGATGTAGCAGTGGTTCAAAGGTCGCTGGAACCATACACCCTTAAGTGCTTGTCCGATCCGCAACAATCACATTGCGAACATTGAGATGACGATAAATGTAAACATCACAAGCACTTAAGGGTGTATGGTTCCAGCGACCTTTGAACCACTGCTACATCTACCTATTGGATCTTGACAAGTGAGTGGTGAGCACGGCCCCCTCGCCAGGATGATTTTGGTCCCAGGGACCCAATCTCCCAGGGCCAGGCAAAAACTTTATTTATGGAAGGGGGCCACGTGGCCCCTTCCCTGGGCCCCGGGGATCCCATCACCGGGGCCTGCCCAGCCTCTAAAAAAACCAAATTGGAAGGGGGCTGTGTGGCCCCCTCTCTGGAGGCCGGCCCCTCTTTTGGGGGCCGGCCTTATGTTTTTTTCGTTTTTGTTAATAAAAAATAGAGGGGGGCCGAGTAATCCCCATCTCGGGCCATTTTTGGCCCCGGGGACCCCATCCCTTGGGGCATAGCCTCACGTAGGGGACTGCAGGGGGAGCCTCAATGCCCCGCAGTCCCTGCCGGCTCCACACCTCCCGCGGGAGCTGGCATTTCTTTTGGGCAAAGGGAGCTGCTAACATGCAGCTCCCTTTGACCAAAAACAATTCTGCTTCGCTTCATGGAAGCAAGAGCAGTTTTCCTGCTTTCACTTCCATGAAGCGAAGCAGAAGTTTGCTATGACAGGGCAGGAGCAGTGCTCCCACCCTGCCATAGCAAACTGCAATGTCCCAGGGGTGGGCACCCCGGGACATTGCTGGAGCCAGCCCTGGGGGGTGTCAGTCCCCAGGGCCAAGGAGGGCTCTTGAAAGGGGGCTATGCCCCACTCCCAAAAGATTAAAAGCCCCGGGGAGGTGGTGGTCCCCGGGGGTCTGCTACAGACCCCCATATGTTAATTATTCAATGCCCTGGGGAGGTGGGGGTCCCTGGGGCAGTGTAGGGGAGGCAGGAGCCCCCCACACTTCATTTTAATAATTGAAGCCCTGGGGAGAGGGCAGTCCCCGGGTCTGTGGGGGCCCGCACGGCCCCATATGTATTTTGAACATTGGCCCCAGTAGCTGGCCCACCCAGGGGATTATTTAAAGAAGGAGACTGCGTTTCATTTTGTTTTTCTGTGGGATTTGTGTACCCTATGTGGATTCCGCCAAAAATATTTTTATAAAATGCTTTTTTGGCCTTCGTGGTCCCTGTGGACCCCCTGAGCAGCCCTAGGGGGTCAAGGTGTTCCTACGTTGCTCCCTTTTTTTCCTTTTACACCATTTTTCTTGTGACTCGGTTCATCTGAGTCAAAAGATGGCTGCCAACACTTCCTGGTTTGAAGTGTTGGCAGCCAATCAGAGTCAAGCTCGTGATCAGGAGGGTTCACGTATCCACAGCGGTCACCATATACTAATATTTATTTAAATATGAATTTATCATAAACTACTGAATGGATTTACAGAGTGCACTCTGAACCAAGAGCTACCTTTCTGCCAAATTTGGTGTAATTCCGTTCAGCAGTTCGGGCTGTAGATGCAACAAAAGTTTCTCATGGAAATTAACATGGGAAGCCCCTTTTTTTCTCAGCACCCCCTTGACGTATCACCCCGAAACTGACCAGAGTACCCCATTAGTTTTGGAAATTTCGCAAAGATTTATCAAAGGGCGCCAAAGATATTTGCAAAAGAGAAAATGCTTTTTGAATAGAAACAAGGTCCTACCTATAACTATCTACTGGCGACTGCCAGTAGGTTATATATATATATATTTCAGCACACCGTTTGAAATCAAAACAGGTCCCAACAGGTTTTCTGTAATGGGCGTGCGGGCGGCGCCCTCCCTTTCCTGACTGCCGCCGCTGCTCTCCTCGCTCGGCAGCGGAGCACCATTTGGATTTAAAATGATAAGTAACAGCAATGTTACTTATCATTTTAAATCGAAAGCGGAACGGTGCACACGCGCCGCGCGGGACTACACTTCCCAGCCTGCAGTGTTCTTCAGCCCGAGTCGGAGTCCTGCTGCTGCTGCCTACCTGCGACGCTCGGAGTCAGACTCCAGCATCATTGCATCACGCAGGCCAGGCAGCAGGGCAGGCACCGAGTTAATGCAGGTGTGGGGCAACTAAATGAAACTTTAGATTTACCGGGCGGACATGGTGTCAGCCTGGTAGTTATGTTGACAGCCCAGTTAGGGCCCGCCGCCCCGCCCACTGATGACGCCAGGAAGGTCAAAATTCCAGAGCAGCCTCAGGCGGGTACTGTATAAGCCCGAGGCTGCATTACTCAACCACACTGCCCTGCCTCACCCCTCCCTTTCACCAGTCGTCACTGGATGGGGTGGGGTCAAGCATAACTGACCCCACCCATCTCTATGACGAGTTGGGCAAGGTAGGTTTTTTTTTTCTTTTCGTTATTACAATAATGATTTCCAGCATTATTGTAATAACTTTACAGACACTGATTAAAAAAATAATAAACACACACACATTTCCTTGTGTCACAGAGTCATGAGACTTAACTCATGACCCTGTGAGGTGGAGTCACATGCTACATGCTGCACAGAGTCAAGCTTTCACTTTCAGCTCCTCTGAACCATCAGCAGCTCTGAATTGAAGGTGGCAGGAGCAGGTCCAGAGAAGCACAAAGCACACAGCAACCAGCATTGAGGCCATCAACTAGCTGACTAAGACAGAAGCAGCTGCCTGATAAGGTAAGTGTGAAATATTAATTTGTACTTTTCATTTTTTGTGCAATGTTTGCATTGTTTAAATATGCTGCTTTATATAATTATTTTAGCATATTGCCCAGTTGGTTTACCAGGTCTAGTATAATGCCTCATGAGTGCATTAAAAAAAATTAGCAAGGGTTAATATGATATTAACCCTTGCAAGTTTTTTTAAATGCACTCTATGTCTGATGCAAAGCAGATCATGTAATATGCAGATGACAATATTTGTACTTTATGTAGCCAGATAAGTGGGTCACTGCTTTTAACACAGAGATAGTTGTTATCGACAGTTCATAAATTGTAAACCTTCTAATATAGCACAGTGAGATATAAACAACATCCAACTCTTACACCTTGTATCCCTCACTCACTTATGTAACACAACCTGTACATTCATTTACACACTCATTTTCATAAAGCGCAACTCCTTACCCACAAGGGTTTCAAGCAGTTTGGGGGTGAGGGGAGCGGGTGAGGGGATCTGCGGTTTAGTCGAACAGCCAGGTCTTGAGGTCCTTCCTGAATGGCGGACGTAATGGTGATTGTCTGAGGTGGACAGGCAGGGAGTTCCAGGAGTTAGGAGAAGGATCTTTCTCCAGCAGTGGTCTTGCTGATATGTGGTATGGTGGCCTGGGCCAGTTGGACGGAGTGGAGATGTCTGGTGTATGTGTAGAAGGAGAAGTGGTGGTTGAGGTATCAATCCATCATGTGTTTGTTAAGCGCGACTACTCACCAGTAAGGGTCTCAAGGCGCTGGGGAGGAGGGGAGGTGCAAGTTCCAGTCCATCAAGGAGGGGGTCTGTCGAAAAGCCAAGATTTTTAGGTTTCGCGTGAAGATGGGAGTGATGTTGTCTGTCTAAGGTGGAGCGGTAAGGCATTCCAGGCTCTGGCCGCGAGGAAGGAGAAGGAGCGGCTTCCCGATCTGTTTTTTCTGGCGCGGGGGACAATGGCATAGGAGAGCTGGGCTGATCGTAGGGCACTTTTGAGTTAGTGGAATTTGAGTCGGCTGTTCAGGTATGCTGGTCCGGTGTTGTGGCAGGCTTTATGTGCGTAGGTGAGAATCTTGAAGGTGATTCTAGCCTCGATGGGGAGACAGTGGAGTGTGAGCAGGTGCTGGGAGATATGGCAGTGCCTTGGCAGGTTGAGGACCAATCTTGTGGCGGCGTTCTGGATGTTTTATAGCTTGCGGCAAAGGTTTTTGTTTATTCCGGCGTAGAGTGCGTTGCCGTAGTAGAGTCTGCTGGTGATGAGGGCGTGAGTGACGGTGTTTCTGTGCTTGAGGGGGATCCATTTGAAGGTCTTGGGTAGGAAGCAGAGGGTGTGAAAGCAGGAGGATGCGACGGAGTTGATCTGGCGGTCCATTTTGAGCTCGGAGTCCAGGATGATACCAAGGTTGCTTGCGTGGTCCATGGGTGTGTGGGCTTCCGAGGGCGGGGGCCACCAGGTGTTGTTCCAGGCGTCGAGGTGTGGGCCCATGATGAGTACTTCTGTTTTGTCAGTGTTGAGTTGTAGGCAGCTGCTTTTCATCCATTTTGCGACAGCATCCATGCCTTCTTGAAAGTTGTGTTTGGCTGCATTAGGTTCGCTGTTTAGGGAGAGAATGAGTTGGGTGTCGTCTGCGTATAAAACAATGTTAAGTCCATGGGTTCTGACGATGGGGCGAGCGGAGCCATGTAAACGTTGAAGAGCCTTGGGCTGAGGGAGGACCCCTGGGGGACTCCGCAGGTGGTTGGTGTAGGGTCCGAGAGGAAAGGTGGGAGTCTGACCCGCTGCGTTCTGCCGGAGAGGAAAGAGTAGATCCAGTCGAGAGCCTTGTCCCGGATCTCTAAGTCGTGATGGGGATGCACTGCAAGATCTTATGAACTAGAAGGAGCGTGTGGAAATAGCAGGATGAAACGGCATTGATTTGGGGGTTGATTGAGAGCGAGGAGTCCAGGAAGATGCCAGGGTTTTGCGCGTGGTCATTGGGTAGTGGTCATTGTGGACTCCCTCTGTGTGGTGTGTGTAGGTGGGGTGCACTGGGCGGGGTACCATGAGTTCCATGCGCCAAGTGGCAGGCACTGCGTGGTGCCTGCCACATGGTGCAGGGAAATGCTGTGCATGCTCTTTTGACTTTGCAGACGGTGCTGCAGCCAGCAGCACCGTCCGCAATCTTAAAAGGCCAGGATGTGCCCGCAATATGGCGGGCGCATCCTAATTGCACTTTTGGAACTGCCGCACGTCTGGCGGGCGGTCAAAACCATCATAATGAGCCCCTTAGGTCTTGTTTGAGCTAAGCTTGAGGCAGCTGTCCTTCATCCAGGTGGAGACTGCTTTTTCTCCTTGTGGAAGTTGCTCTTGGTGGCTGTGGGTTCTTCTGTGAGGGAGAGAATCAGCTAAGTGTCGTCGATATAGGAGGCAATGTTAAGTCTGCAGTTTCTGACGATGGCTGCAAGTGGAACCCTGTAGATGCTGAAGAGGGTGAGGCTCAGGGAGGATCCCTGAGGCCCTTTTCAGCTGATCTCAGTGGGTTTTGAGTTGAATGGTGGAAGTCTGACTCTCTGTGTTCGGCCGGTGAGGAAAGAGTTGATCCATCCAGGGCTTTGTCGCGGATGCCAGCGACGTGGAGTCTTGCTCAGAGGGTTTGGTGGGAAACGGTGTTGAAGGAGAGGTCCAGGAGGATGAGGGCAGCTGCTTCGCCTCGGTCGAGGCATTTGCATCTAGGTGTGAAGCTGTAGATAGCTCCCTGGAACAAAAGGATGCCGATGGCCTTTTAAAATTTGGCCTGATAGAATATGATAAGCTCCCCCACCCCCTTTGCACGTTGCTGCTTGGAATGAAAGCAGACAACCTGCAGGTGCTGCTGAATGTGGCCCTCTTACAAATGGGGATTTTGGTTGGCTAGGGTATACACCTAAGCCAGCAATAACCCACCATTATAGTCAGGTTAAATCAGATGCACATGTAAGATTACCTCTGCTCATCGTCTGGTAGCTTGGCGCAGAGCAGGCAGGCTTATCAAAGAGGCAATGTGTAAAGTATTAGTGCAACACATAGTAAAGTAACACAGTAAAAGACACCACAAAAAAACTTCACACCAGTTGTAGAAAAAGAGGCCATCTTTATCTAATTAAAGCTAAGCCTAAAGGACAACAGTCTAATCAGTTTATTAAGAGTTATGTCAGTAGTAAAGTTAATTGCTCATTCTCCTGGGGCATCACAATGCTCAAGAAAGATGCAGGTGCACCCTTTGCGGGAGTCATAGTAACATAGTAATCCTCAAATGAGTCCACTGGTCACCTCCGCCTCGGAAAGGTCTTCAATGCAATGGGGGTTGAAGTCAGGCCGTGGGCCCTCAAGAGAGTACCTGGGGCTTAGAGTCACTGCTCTGGCTGTCTGCGGTCTCGCACACGGGGTCCACGGGGCGGGAAGTTGAGTTGGGTACCAGCATGGCCGAAGGAGCACAGTCTGGTCTATGGCCCCATATTGCTGTGTTGGCGGGCCTCACACATGGAGCCAATGTTGGTAAGAGGCACAGAGGCAGGCAGGGCTAGGGTTCAGCCACAGTAGAGTCACATGAGGTGTTCCCATAAATCTGCTCACTAAACAAACAGGATTCTAGAGTTCATGCACAGCGCCACAGGCACTCACTGCAATGCACACATACTAAAACATACACACACATTGGTTCACATATATTCGTTTAAACGTGTATGCACTTCTTTGCAGAAACCAGCAACTCTACACAAATCACAATGCTTGCAGAGACCCAGGATCTCACTTGCACTCATGCACATTCCATTAAAACCACCTGAATGTATTATCTTAAATGTTTGTGTTTATTTGTTTTGTGTAAAACAGTATTGTACAGGTAGCACATTTGCTAGAAACATTACATGAATACAGTGCAGTAATTGTTGGTAATAATTCTTGTTTTAATTCTTTTATCACATGAGAAATTGGAGTTAAGACTGATCGCAATATAATCACATTCAAGATCAGTACTGCGAGATATCGAAAGAAGACACGTGGTGGCTCCTGGCCCTGCTGCGACAGAACCTTGATCGAAACTAAGCTTCCTGGTCCTAGACCTCAGGCCAGAAGGTAGGACATGCTTCTCTATTTACCGCAAAGGTCCACATTCAGCTGTGTATGGGTGCCAACTGTATGGTCTTTAGGTGTGGAGGCCTGTTGGTTTATCCTAGCAGAACAGTGCAGAGAGTATGAGGTTGTGGCGAGTACAAATTTTAAGGGGATAATTTTGTTTTTTCATGATTAACTATGAGAAGTCCAAAAATGTTGATCTTTAAATCTTTTATTATTTTATGCTCTCTTTCATTTATCTAGCTGTAGCGTAATAATCCCTTACTATCCCTTAATGCTTACCGTCCCTAAAGATATTAAACCCCAAACTGCCCATACATTCTGTCATTTCTTGATGCTTAAAAAATGGACTACTCTTTAATGCTACCCTGATTCATAATAGCCCTGTACTACTCCTTAGTGCTACCCTAAAATCCCGTAATTATCCATTAACGCTAACTTTACCTGAATCATTACAATTCATTGCTAGTCTCCTGACCCTTTACCTCACCTCATTTTAAATGCTCCTGTCTACTTTGGGAGGATGGCCCTTAGCCCTGCTACGAGTACACTTATGTTTCCTGTATAATGCATGAAAGCCACTACTTATTTTTATTCTATTTTTTCAGGCAACAATGTTTTTCACACCGATGTTTTTCAGTCTACTTTCTTCCGTACCATATTTTTAATGCACACAGAGTAAGTACAGTGAGTAGGATATATAAAATCTATCTAATGTATTGTGACAGTGTGACTCCTGTCCATTTAGTAATAGGATCACTGATATGACTAGCACTGTCTAAAGGATGTAATTATAGTCTGTCTTGTGTGTAAATAGCTCCATCCATATATTTTTAGAGTTTGAAAATAGTCTAACTGCAATGGTAAACTCTTAATTGGAAAAATATACATTTATTTTGCTGTGCTTGGTACAGACGGCTGCTGGATATATCAGAGATCTGCCTAGAACTCTTTTAAAGGGTATTGCTCAATGCAAGTCGTATGCTTTTTACAGAAAGTTTCAACATGTTTTGTATTATTTGCCATCTAAAGTCAAGTCCAAATGTATAAGTACTTTGTTTTAGGTTTACTCCTAACATATACTGATTTTATCCTTATAATAGTAATTCAAGGACCCCATAATTGGAATATACCCTTTATATTCTAGGCAGATCACTGAATTGACATGCTCAAGCTTTTCAATCGCCACTGGTGTTGTGCATGCAATGGCACCTAGCCTCAAAGCTTACATCATATTTTAATTATTAACAGGATCCCAGGAGGAATTCTGAACTAGTTACAACGCTATACTGCTTGGGGGACAGCTGTACGTGCTGCTGCAGTTGCATTCCTGTCAGAATGAGGATGGATGACTAATTGCTGTTACTATTGTGTGCATGACAATTCATATTAGTGTATTCATTATTTTGTGTAATATAGTTTTTGTGTCTTCAACCTAGGGAATATTTAAAAACAGGTTAGGTTTTCTATTTCCAGTCTGATCTATTGCTAGACACAATGAACACAGTTGACAGTTTACTCGTAAACCCCTTTTTGGGCTTGACACATGCAGATAAACTGCAAGTAAAAACATTAGGAGCTGATAAACCTGAAATTAAAATTGAGCAGTCTGCAAAAGATAGGGGACAGGGTTATACAAGTCGGTTTGCCAGAACATGGTATGATAGGATAGAGTGGCTTACTGGTAGCGCTTCTAAAAATGGTTTATTTAGTTTCCCTTGCTTACTTTTTGGAGGTGAAGTTGCCTGGACAAAAACAGGAGTTACTGACCTAAAGCATCTGGCTGAAAAAATAAAAAAAACATGATTCCTGTAAATCCCATTTGACAAATATGTTGAAATTATCTCTTTTCGGAAAACCGGACATTGTACAGCAATTGAACAAAGCATACCGTGTGGGAGTAAGAAAACATAATACAGAAGTGGATAAAAACCGATACATTTTATCAAAATTGATAGACTGTATTCGTTTTTGTGGTGCCTTTGAATTGGCATTACGGGGCCATGATGAAACTGAAGAGTCTCTAAATCCTGGCATGTTCAGGGGCCTTGTTGATTTTGTCTCCAGCAATGACATGCTATGGAAACACATTTAAAAACAGCTACAGTGTTTAAAGGCACATCTAAAGCTATTCAGAATGAATTGCTGGACTGTATGCTGGAAGTAATAAGAGAATATATTACACAGCAGTTGAGAAGCACTGATTATGTAGCTATCCAAGCTGATGATACAACTGATGTCTCTACTAAGACACAGTCAGTTCTAGTCTTCCGCTACATTGATGGAAATTGCAAGGTAGCTGAAAGATGTTATTGTTTCACACATCTAAAAGACTCATCTGCAGAAACAATTGTGCTAAAGGAAAACTAATTGCTTAAAGCTACGATGGTGCCAGCGTCATGCGTGTTGCAACAGGTGGGGTGCAAAAGAAAATCAGGGATGTTTACCCAAATGCACATTATATTCATTGCTATGCCCACCAACCTAACCTAATTATGGAACAGGCTTCCTCCAAAATATCTAGAGTTAAAATTTTCTTTTCAGAGATTGGTGGCATAACAGCATTTTTTGCACGTTCCCCGAAAAAGACTGATATTCTTGAAGAAATAGTTTCAAGAAGACTTCCAAGAGGGTCTGCAACTCGCTGGAGCTTCAATCTTGGTTGCAGCGATTAAACCGACTCACATTGCAATTCTCCTTGGTGTCCGTGCTTTGATTTCGAATTTGAAATTGGCTGGCGTTACATATTTGGGGCTGCCGATTGCCCCGGCACGGACCGCCTGGTTAGACAGCCTCTGTCATTATCGGGATTGTATTACAATATATATATATATATATATATATATATTCGAGCAATATTGATAATTTATGAATACAGAGACGATCTTCTTGAATGCTTGTCAACCATTGCAAACAGTGGGGATTTTGAGTCAAATACTATATGTGAAGCTAAGGGATTTAGTAGAAAATTAGATGATAGAGAGTTTATATTCTTTCTGTTTCTTTTCCACCGTATAATGCCCCAGGTAGACATTTTATATAATCAATTGAAAAAGCGAGACATTGACACTGTATATTTCCAGAAAGCTACTACAGATTTTGTGACAAGCATCACCAAAGTACGGGAATCCATTGACAGTTTGAATTCTACACTGCCACAAGAATGTACATTTGTAAACCGGAGACTGCAAATAAATACTTTGACCCAAGAAGCAAAAGAAGTCTGTGACATTATTGTGGTCCATGCCAGAGAGCGCTTTGCATTCACAAAGCATCTTGTAAGAGCAACACTATTGCGAAGTGACCTTTTTGAAAGACATGATAAATCTTTCCCAGCTGAGGCACCAGCAGAAACGATAGAAGCCTATCCTATGTTAGACAAGGCCAGATTGCATACAGAACTTTCGGTCCTGTATGGAAGACGTGACTTCCGTCAAACTACTGGTGGTGCCATGGCTTTATTTAGCTTTTTGTGTGAAAACAACTTAGAGAAATCTTTTTCTGAGACCATAAAGCTTTTAAGAGTTGTCCTTACTACACCCATGACAACAGCAGAGTCTGAGAGATGTTGCCTGTTCAACCATGCTAAAATGTTATGAATTTTCCACACTAAAGAGGGTAAAAACGTTTTTGCGAAACACTATGACTCAAGCTAGACTTAATGCATTGGCTATGCTGTCAATGGAAAAAGAGCTAATAAAGGAAATACCAGAATTCAACAAAAGAACAATCGAAAAGTTTGTTCATATTAAAGATCGATGAGCAAACTTTCTATATAAATAGAAAATATGAATCTGATGTGTAATCATAGTTTCAGGTGTTTATAGCTCGGTTTGTTTTGTTTGATAACATTCGGAAGTACTGTTGGAAATGTACTCATTCCATTTAATATTCATACAACTCCTGTACAGTTGATATGTATTTATATATGTGTGTTTATGTATCTGTGAATTTATAGATATTTTTTTTCATATTTTATTATTTTTTTAAATATTTTCGTTGTTAGTGTTTAAAAATATGTTGGTTTTGAGGGTATATGTCTTTATATGTACAACATTTAGTTATTTTCCTAATTTATTTTTATTTAACTGTTTTCTACTGTACTAACAGGGACAAGAACCCTTCTACCATTGATTGACATGCAAAGTATTTAAATATTATTTTTATTTTTTAAATTGTTTTCATATTGGTTTTGAAAGTTCTTAAAATGTACATTTATTTATTTTCATAATTCTTTGTTATTCATTTTTTTCTGCTGTGCTGGCTGAAGGGCACAAGGACCTGAGAGTGGCATGCAAAGTATTTATATAGTATTATTTAAAATAATTTTGTTTGTGTTTACAAATATCATATTGGTTTTGAAGGGATATTTCTTAAAATATACATTTATTTATTTTCCTTTTTTTATTTTTATGTAGCCATTTTCTACTGTACTGACAGGCACAAGGGACTGAGAGCGGCATGCAAAGTATTTAAAAATAAAGTAAAAAGGTTTTATCTAGCCTGCTTATACATATAAAGTTTGTGTTCTTTCTTTCTAAAATAAATGAAAGATTTTTGATGGATATTCCTTATATTTTAAGCAATGCATACTACACTCATTTCATAACTTATTTTTATTTAGTGGTTTTCTAAAATACTGATAGACTCAAGGGCCTCAGAGTGCTATATGAACTATTTTAAGTACAATATTTACTTCATTTTTTATTTTGCAAAATTGCCTTGCTCAAAAATGCAAAGCTTTTGTTGACTTCCTAAAAATTAAATGTTTGTTTCTAATGGATATTTCTTATACTTGTAGCTATTTAATATGTCATGAAGATTACTGGGCAATCAACATTGAATAGCTGATGCAGAAAAGGAAGTGGCCAGCCTTCATTTCCGGTAGGAACAAAATTCCAAGTGTGTTTCTTTCTGGATATTTATGCACCTATGTTAGGTGTTTTCTATTGGAATGGGTAGAGACAAAGCAGTTTTGCTTAGTACCCTAGCCCTCTTCAGAAGTCAGACTTGCTTGGCAACACAGAAATTCTCTGAAATAATGTATGAGTTTTCTTTTATGAATGCCTAGACAAACTGATTTTTCAGTCCATTTATCACAGAAATAGTGCTGAAAATTGCACCACAAAATGCCAATTTTTTTAAAAATGTCTTCACGGGGGAAGAACCCCCCGAACCCCCCCTTATTGCCAGCGGGCTCGCTCGCTGCGCTTGCTCGCTCCTGTACGTTGAATCCTTTGGAAATACGCCCAACCAGTTTTAAATTCCACCAGCCACCACTGTATAACAGTTTATAGTGGCGTGGGGTGACGTGTTTTGACCGTCTCTGCAGTCTTTTTCACAACAATTGCCCAACGCCATTTTGCGCTTTTTATACTACATGAAATTCTTCAAACATCCTCTCAAAGCAATGACTTACAATGCTATTTCTTTCACATTGCAAACTGCTGATTACAATAATTGCTTGGAAACACAGTAGATGTAAAATTGCACTGATTTGGACAAAAAAATAACAATAATTTGTGCATGATGAATAAATACATGCTGAAGTGACTGAATCATACAAACTCACATCGTCACTTTTCCCATCATGTGACAATGGAACCTTAATAAAAAACTTTTTATGAAAATATATAGGTGAACTTTTCCATTGTATAACCAGCATTCGGTTTATATACTCATATTGCACATACAAGGTTTACACATATTGATCTTATTTGCTGCCCTTTCACTGACACTGTTATAGCGACAATAATTTCTCGTGTGGTATGGTTTGACACATCAACTAATATATAGAATGCGTGGCTAGCAGGACGTTAGTTGTAACCATTTTGACCCGCCAAGTTCAACTAACGCTGACCTGCCCGGCTGCCTCAGATGTTGGAAACAGCCTGTGGTTTCTTTGTCGGCCTGGAGGGTGAAGGTGGGATTATCTGCATATTGTTCCCTGCTTTCATTCTCACATCGCATCCAAATCGCTCCGCAGGCTTCTCTGCGCTGTTCCTGCTGGGCGCTGCTGCTCCTGCCAAGGCTCAGCTGGTGCGAGGCCTGTTTACTGCTGCATTTACTGCCTCTGGTGGACGCCGCCCTCGTTCAGAGGTTCGTGAGGCCAGGCTTGGCTTTAATTTCAGCAACTCGAGTTAATAAGGGCTGCGGCACACATCAGGTATGAATTTAAATTAATCGAGGAGGCTATGGTGTTACTGGGCTGATATCATAACCGGCCTCGCGGCTCGGAGATCACCAGCCTGGCGAATTTGGTTGCAGTGATCCTGAGATGGGTTGTCTGCGCATGTGCACCAGAACATTTCAAATCCCCAGAACAAACAAGCAAGTGGGGCTGAGGTGCACATCCTGAACTCGCGTATTTGAAGGTTCTCGTATATGTGCAGATGAAGAGAAAGGAGGCTTGATGAACGGATCACACAGTTTGGTCAAGCAGGGAAGCTGGGATTGAGTCCAGGTACTGCAGCTTCGCTAGCTGGAATACTTGACAACGAGGAGCATACCTGGCTGGTGGACGCTCCGCTGCGCACTCTGCATAGCCCGGGGGTCAGGAGGCGCTGTGACTTCCTTCTTTGCCGCCAGAGACCTTGCTGGACGCCGCGTTGGGGACTACAGCCCCCAGAATCCCTAGCGGCACTTCCGGCTTCCGCTTCCCTGCGCGCCCGGAGGCGCTTAAAGCTGTGAGGCTCCCTCCGCGCGCGGGCGGCGCCGGGCTAAGCCCGGGCAAAGGGCGGGCCCTCTGTGGCCCTCAGAGGCCAGAAGAGACTGGACTGGGCCAGGTTTCTGTGCATCTTGTCGAACGGTGGTGACCGCGCATTGACTATTGTTGCCATTTGATATATTCATTTGCTTTTAAATTTGATTGTCCTGTTTGTGAGTGCGTAGGCAGACACTAGGGTTTCTGGGCAGAAGCTTAACCTATAAGCGAACGGAATGGTTAAATCAAAAACTGATAAAGCGATGGCGGCTCCAGCTACCCTAGATAATTTCCTGGTCAGGAAAGTAACACAGATTAATAATGATAGACGTGTATCCTTGGGGAAAGGCACCGTGATTGAAGATACATTATTAGAAATTGATTCTCTAAGCCAGCCCCAAGACCCTGAGATCAACCCGAGTGGTGTTATCTCTACGGCCCTCCCAGTTTTCATTCCTGTAGAGGTGGAGGTCCATTCTGCTTCTCGGGTGTCGTCAAGTTCTGACGCTGATGTACTAAATGAGACCCAACCTGAGACTAGGCATACGAGATCATGTAGAACACGGTCTCAAAGGGAGAACGGGAAACATAATAATTGTAAACCAAAAAAGAAGGTCGGCAAGCCAAATACTGGCACTGTTATACCAAACCCTTTTGTATTCGCGGCAACTAATGGTGCTGGTAATGGAGCTAATCTAAACTCAGATATGATTGCCTCACTTTTAAAAAACTTAGAAGCTTCTTTTACTGTCAAAATGGAGGAGCTTATTAAACCATTAACCACTAAGATTAATGATTTAGCTAAGGAAGTGATAAGGCTGGGTGACCTGTTATTGTCTCGGGAGATAGTTCAGCCTAGTGGAATTGATTACTCTGGGGGGAAAAGGAGAGATACTGCTGTTCCTAATGAAATACAGAATAAGGGGAGGGGAGAATCTGCTGATACAGTTATCCCAGGACCCGTAACTTTTACCCAGCCGGATATTCCTGTGGAAACTGTTTTGCAGCAACAATTATCCATAACTCCCCACAGCATTAGAGCCTCTAGTGTGGCGAGACACAATGGTCATCTTAATCTACCACCAGACTGTGCCCCTTTTGTAGTAGTACTGACCAATGTGCCCCCTTGTGGCACCCACCCTGCATCTACCCATGATGAATCCTTTATCTCTCTGAAAAATAAGACAGTGTCCTGGCTCAACAAAAATTGTGGATTTCCGATTTCCTATTTTGACGAGATATTAACAGTAAGGCGTGTAAATTGGGTAGGGCCGTCCAAAAAGTCTGGTTCAGGGGACTGTATAGTCGTAAATTTTAAACACCCCCAGCATGTAGCAACCGTACTTCTGAGAGCTGCTGCACTGGTCTATAACACAAATAGTATCTGTGTACGCCCCTTGGGTTATTTTTATGCACATTTGTGCAAACCACGACTGCAACAGAATTTAACCAGGCGGGGACGTGAACCTTTTATCCCCGTGCAAGAGACCCATCCTCTGCATAATATTACTAATTCCCGTGGTGTAGGTGGACCGATTGGCGTGTCTAATAGGAGTGTTAGTGCTGGACACTATCTATATGGGCCGAATCTTCACACACAGAATAGGTTCGAAGTATTATCTGGTCTTGAACTGTGCGATTGACGGGGGGCACCTGCAGCTCAGGACATCGGGGCTTCAGGTGAACCTACTAATACAGATAATTTGGTAGGTAAATTGTCAGGATGTCTTGCTGTCTCTTGGAATATTGCGGGTCTTGCTGCCAAAATGTCTGATGTAAACTGGGTGATTTATATCAAACAATTCTCGGTTATTTGTTTACAAGAAACCTGGGAATTGGGATGTGAACTCTTTTTGGAAGGGTATAGGGCCTTCTTCGTGCCAGCCTTGCCATCTGTGCGGGGTAGGCCCAAGGGGGGCCTTGTAATTTTTATATCTATATTAATTCCCTGTGAAGTACAAAGAATTGTTGCACAGCATACAGGTGTAATGGGTGTAACCTTAAGTGGAGGTAATGTCCGTGTCGGGCTGGTGAACTTTTACAATGCTGTTCATGATAGTGGTGGCAGGAATCATATTTATTTTTTAAATTCCTTTGTTTCAAATTTTATGGAAAATGTGGGCCATAACCTCCTGATTATGGGGGATTTTAACTTGCATCCTTGTATAGACCCATTGCACAAATGTTTATCAGAAATGGTGTGTGATCGGGCAGACTGTCTCCACATGGAGCACACAAAGGAGGGTGAACTGTGTAATGACTTTCTGAATGACCATGACCTCTGTTTGGCCATGTCTTTAAAAGACCCGCTATTTCGCTTTGATACCCCTACTTTTAAAGGGCATGGAAGGGGTACCTTTATAGACCATATGTTGGTCTCTCAGATGATGCAAACTTTTGTGGATTCTTTTACCATCGACTTTAGTGAATTCAGTGACCATAATCCTCTTATAATCGGTCTAAACTGCCCATGGTTCAAAAAAGGTATTACGAGTATCAGGCAAGGTAGTTTGGTTACAACTGACGGTAAGAGGCGCTTAAAATGGTCTATGGTCTCTGAGGATGTCCTCTATAAGAATATCACTGCAGGCTGTTCCGAGGACATCAAAGTTTGTATGAATGGGGGAGGTGAACCCAAGTTGGTTCTAGAAGCGTACCAAAACATTACGGAAAGGGTATCAGCATTTCTATCGGTCCCATATAAACCCCGACTTAACTTAGGTCCTAGATGGTTCAGTCATGACTGTACTCTAGCTGCCCGTAATTTGAGGGTAGCCCTGGCAGCAACCCCGAGGAACAGGGAGGCCGTAAAACTCTGTAGAAAGGATTATAAGGCTACTATTGCTGCCCGTAAAGAGTTTTTGAGGAAAGAGGCCTGGGAGGAATTGCTTGATCCCGCTACTTTGAATAACAGCACTAAATTTTGGGGTCTGGTAAAGAAACCTTTTTTGACTGGGGACTCGGGAGATGGACTGGTTTGTTGTATAACAAAGGAGGAATGGGAGAGTCATTTTAAAAGTTTATATTATTCAGAGGCAGATGCAACTATGGTTGCTGTCCCCTCTGATAGGGAAAGTACTGCCATCATTTTTGATATAAATGAGGTTCTGGTTGCTATAAAGGGTCTTACTGCTAACAAAGCCCCTGGCCCTGATGGAATACCACCTGATCTTTATAAATCTGACCCGGACTTTTGGGCTCCCATTCTGACTGCTGTTTTTAATGCAGCAGCCACATTGGGTTGCCCGGAGACCTGGGGTCTCTCAACAATAGTTCCGGTCTTTAAGAAAGGAGACAGGGGTAGTGCTTTGTGTTATCGCCCAATCTCGTTAATTGATTCAATGGAGAAGATAATGGGGAGAGTTATACTCCAACGCCTAACAAGCTGGACGAACGAAAACATTATTTTGTCGACCTCTCAATATGGTTTTTGTGAAGGGCGTTCAACTATAACCCAATGTCTTAATTTGTTTCTTATACTGAATAAATATACTGTTGTGTATAAAGGAACAATTCACCTTGCCTTCATGGACCTGTCCTCTGCCTTCGACTGTGTCAACAGGGGGAGGCTGTGGCAGACCATGAAGGATAAGGGTATTGATAAGGGGATTGTGGAGTTCCTTGCGGACCTGCACAACGACACAAGAGCTAACGTGAGGTTTTCATCGACCGGGGAAACTACAGGAAGTTTTAGTATCAATAAAGGAGTACGTCAGGGGTGTATTTTGGCCCCTTTTCTTTTTAACTTTTATATAAATGACCTTGAGGCTGTCTTACAAGAGGTAAAATCAGACTGCCCTAGAGTTGGTCTGAGGGGTATCCCTCTACTTTTATATGCTGACGATGCGGTCTTAATTTCCAGAACAGAAGTTGGTCTCCAGGCACTATTGAATGTTTTTAATAATTTCATGTGTGATAGGGACCTTAAGGTCAACAACTCAAAATCCTATATTATGCATGTTGGCCGACAACCGAAGAAGAAGTTCAGTTTTAAACTGAATGATGTCTCGATCCCTACCACTCAAACATTCACCTATTTAGGTATCTTATTTGATACCAAACTTAATTGGGCTCCTCACTTGGCCAAGAAAAAGGGGGAAATGACTAGAGTCAATGCCTCCAGCTTCAATACTGCGTCTAAACTGGGGAATAAACCAAATGTGGCTATGATGAAATTATACAACTCTAAATCCATAGCCACTGCTGTATACGGTAGTGAGATATGGGGCTACATAAATGGCGAACAATTACAAATAGTTGAAAATAAATTTCTAAAACGCCTGTTATGTGTCCCATGTAGTACCCCGAACTTAATTGCACATGAAGAACTTGGCTGCCAGTATTTATCCGACATTGTCAGTTTAAAACCTCTGTTATGCTGGGTAAAACTATGGTTAAGTGATGAAATCCCTTTAACACATTTGATAGTGGAAGACCTTATATCACTTGATCATGCCATGTGTGTACCTTGGCTTAAATACCTGAAGTCCCAATTTTTGAAACTTGGTTGCCTGAACTTGTTTGATAAACCGAGGGATATAGTCAAGGGTGATGTAGCAGCAATTAAAAAAGTTTTCACTATGAAATGTATTGCCCTAAGAGACGAAGTTGAGCTCTTAAAACCTAATGTTAGAAAGTATATTATGCTGAGTACTTGCAATTCTATGGAAAAGTATCTAACATGCCCCTTCACCTCATATGAGAAATTTTTGCTGACCCGATTCAGGTTTAACATTTTCCATCTTCTCTTATTTAGACCCACGGCAGATATTTTTAAGAAACCTGTAGCTCCCTGTGGCTGCGACGGGAAGTCTCCACAGGATATGCTACATTTTATGTTTTTATGTACATTTTATGAATATCCCCGTAGGAGATACCTTGTTACCCTTTTAAAGAAATTAAATTTTAAACAAATTAGACCTGCCTTTATGTACTTACAGCTGTTGCACCCGGATAGTGTCCTCCAGGTGTTAGAATTTTTAAAATTGACACTAAGATTTAGAAAATGCTTAGATGAGTAAATGTAATTTCCTCTGAACTATTAGTCGCCCATTGCACTAATGCACTTTTTTTCCTGTACTGTTTTGCCTTTGCACTCTTTTATGGAATTTATGTATTGTAAGTCTGTGTGATCGATTTTGTCATTATTGTGATGTTTTAATATGAACTGTTTATTGATGTGTACTTTTATGGATTGAAAAATATCCGAAATAAAGTCATTATCTATCTAAGTACAATATTTACTTCATTTTTTATTTTGCAAAATTGCCTTGCTCAAAAATGCAAAGCTTTTGTTGACTTCCTAAAAATTAAATGTTTGTTTCTAATGGATATTTCTTATACTTGTAGCTATTTAATATGTCATAAAGATTACTGGGCAATCAACATTGAATAGCTGATGCAGAAAAGGAAGTGGCCAGCCTTCATTTCCGGTAGGAACAAAATTACAAGTGTGTTTCTTTGTGGATATTTATGCACCTATGTTAGGTGTTTTCTATTGGAATGGGTAGAGACAAAGCAGTTTTGCTTAGTACCCTAGCCCTCTTCAGAAGTCAGACTTGCTTGGCAACACAGAAATTCTCTGAAATAATGTATGAGTTTTCTTTTATGAATGCCTAGACAAACTGATTTTTCAGTCCATTTATCACAGAAATAGTGCTGAAAATTGCACCACAAAATGCCAATTTTTTTAAAAATGTCTTCACGGGGGAAGAACCCCCCGAACCCCCCCTTATTGCCAGCGGGCTCGCTCGCTGCGCTTGCTCGCTCCTGTACGTTGAATCCTTTGGAAATACGCCCAACCAGTTTTAAATTCCACCAGCCACCACTGTATAACAGTTTATAGTGGCGTGGGGTGACGTGTTTTGACCGTCTCTGCAGTCTTTTTCACAACAATTGCCCAATTGGGTTTCCGAGCACGCCACTCCACGGAATCAGCCCTCCTTTTTTCGACTGAGGCACTGAGGAAGCACGTAGATGCAGGACATGTGGCAGCTCTAGTGCTCCTGGACCTCAGTGCAGCCTTCGACACTGTAGCACATCATACGCTGCTGCAGTGTCTGAAGAAAGGTGGGGTGACAGGCATGGCCTGGTCATGGTTGGAATCTTTTCTCACCAACCGCAGCTTCTCGGTAGAGCAAGGAGGAGCACGCTCCGATACCTTTGACCTTGGTCAAGGAGTGCCGCAGGGCTCAAGCCTCAGTCCAACCCTTTTTAATTTATATGTCACCCCCGTGGCTACCACTGCGGAACGATACGGGGTGGAAGTAGTGACATACGCAGACGACACACAGTTGGTGGTCGCTCTGACCCAACCTGCTGAACAAGCCGCCGCTAACTTCTCAGCATGCCTCCAGGATATGGCGGGATGGATGGCGAAGAATTGCCTCCGTCTTAATGGTGACAAGACTGAGGTGCTGATTGTTTGAAAACCCCCCTCAGTCTGGTCATCTGCTTGGTGGCCGCAGACCCTGGGGCCCCTTCCTACCCCTAGTGATCAGGTCAAGAATCTGGGAGTATGGGTGGACTCAAAGATGGACTTCGACTACCATACTAGACGTGTAGCCGGTTCGTGCTTCTCGATTCTACGGAAACTCCGCAAAACCATCGACCTGCTCCCAGAATCATCTAGGAAGACCCTGGTCCACGCCCTTGTCACATCAAGACTGGACTACGGCAATGCCCTTTATCTGGGAGCCAGTGCCACTAGCCGGCGGCGACTGCAGACACTTCAGAATGCTGCCGCTCGCCTGGTCCTCCGGCTGCCCAGAAGAGCCCCTTCAAAAAAATCCCTACGAACTCTGCATTGGCTGCCGATCAATGAGAGAATTGATTTCAAAGTCCTTTGCATTGGTCACAGGATCGTACATGGCAAGGGCCCGGCCTTCCTTCGGAACCTTCTTTGCCCCTATACGCCCACTCGACAACTCCGTTCGTTAGGAGCAGGCCTCCTCGCTGTCCCCAGACACAAGAAAGCCAGAATGGGAGGAAAATCCTTTCGTGTTTTGGCGGCACATAAATGGAACTCTCTCCCCCTGAGCTTAAGAGTGGAAACTTCGGAGCTCATCTTCCGGAGAAAGCTCAAAACATTCCTCTTCCCTAAAGACTAACCCGTGTTGTCTGACTGACGGAGTAGATGGATCTTCTGACAGCGCGGGGACACACTGTAAGTGTAACCATGCGCTTTACAAATTCAGAAATAAATAAATAAATAAATAAATAAATAACGCCATTTTGCGCTTTTTATAATACATGAAATTCTTCAAACATCCTCTCAAAGCAATGACTTACAATGCTATTTCTTTCACATTGCAAACTGCTGATTAAAATAATTGCTTGGAAACACAGTAGATGTAAAATTGCACTGATTTGGACAAAAAAATAACAATAATTTGTGCATGATGAATAAATACATGCTGAAGTGACTGAATCATACAAACTCACATCGTCACTTTTCCCATCATGTGACAATGGAACCTTAATAAAAAACTTTTTATGAAAATATATAGGTGAACTTTTCCATTGTATAACCAGCATTCGGTTTATATACTCATATTGCACATACAAGGTTTACACATATTGATCTTATTTGCTGCCCTTTCAAATTCTTTTGCTCTGCCTCTCTAAGAATGTGAGGGTATACGCAGATCTAGAGAGCAAATGCCTACTATTCCACACAATTAAACTGCAAAGTGCAAAATGCCATTCCAAAATACAACATCAGCAATTTAAGAATGAATAGGGACTTACTAAAATCATAGAGGGCAAGTGCCCAATCCTCAAAAATGCAATGTGCATTGATTCTTGGAATTACGGTTGTGGGCAAGTGCCCTAAAGTGTAATATGCAGTCCTACAATTAAATTCAACTGCTCCCTCAGTTTGCCAATTCTTAACCACAAAGTGCCCAGTGCCCAAAACATAAAAACACATTTTGATGGATACATCTGCCAGTGGATTCCTCACCTTGTGAATATCCCCTGCACTAGCAACATTCTGAAACTTTTGTAGCTCTCCACGCCGACGAGGACGACGTCACAGACGCACGGCTCCGCACGCGGCTCCGCTGACGTCACTGGATCCATAAGAGGACCTCGTCGGCGTGTTGACGTCAGTTCCCTTTTTTCCGCGCCGTCGACGCTAATGGTTTTCTGGGACTCTCCGTAGCTTTTGCTAGTTACTTTGTGTTGCTGCTGGTGTTTCTGCTTTCTTCCTGCTTCTTGTTTCAAGATGTCGACGAAGAAGTCTGGATTCAAGCCATGTAGAGAGTGTGGCAAACACATGTCCATTACGGATCCACACAAGGATTGTGTCTGGTGCCCGTCGTCGGATCACGACGTTGAGGGATGCTCTTGCTGCCACAAGATGAATCCAAAGGCCTGAAAGGAAAGAGAAGCTAAGCTATTTATAGCGAAGATGAGAAAAGAGAAGAAAGGTCGAAGACGTTCAAGATCGAGGTCCAGGTCGAGATCGGGGTCGAAGTCGACGTCGGGTCATGCTTCTAAGTCGAAGAAACATAAAAAGAAGAAGAGGCATGGCTCTCAACGCCGTTCGGATAAGGAGACGGCTCCGAGATCGACTTCGCCTACTCCTCGACATCGTAAGGACTATGTTTCTCCCTCTCCTGTGTCAAATCCTGCTTCTCCTGTTTGCCTGACTTCGCCTGCGGCTTCTCCAAAGCGCTCTCCGGCTCCGGCTCCATCACCGATGCCGACGCATTCTCCGACTCCGGTTGAAGAGGCTCCAGCTCCTGATGAGTCTTCGACTCCACTGGCTCCAACGTCGGCGCCGATTGGCCCGAGTCCGGTAATGCCTCAATCTGAGCCTTACCCCCCCTTTCCAGGACCGGGACAAGACCCATCGCAATATTTAAATGCTATGTATGGCGTCTTTTCGAGAGCGGTGTACCCCTCTGGTGCACCTTCGGGACACATGTGTCCAATGGCCTTTAATCTAGGGGCTCCTCAGGCCTACGCTCAGGCTCCATTGTTGCCATTCTTCCCAGCAACGCCGTCTTGGCATTTTCTGGCGCCGAGGACGTCGACGCCGCTCCCTTCTTCTCCGGCTCCACCTCAACCTCGTTCGACTTTGGCTGCTCTTCCGGATCCGTGTTCGATGCCGGCTCTGTCGGAGTCGGTTGCAGCGCCGCCGACGCCGATCCTGAGGATTAGGTCCAGGCAAGAAGCACAGAGAGTTTTGGAGGAGCAAAGGTACCAGGTGGAAGAAATGGAAGAGGGTGAGCTTATGGAGTCAGATGACTTGTTTGAGGAATCGAAAGAGGCGAGTGGTCTTGATTTGTCACCGGAATGGGAGCTTACTCCTCCTACTGACGCTCCCTCTAAGGATGTGGCTCCTTACCACACCGTCATTAGGAAGCAGCTGAGCTTTTGGATTTACAGCTTCCAACTGCTGAATTTAAACCTAACATCCTTACTGAGATTCTGCATTATCCCTCCACCGTGGAAGAGCCTTTACTTCCATTTAATGGTGCCATCACTGAGCCAGTCATGGAGGTATGGCGTAAGCCCTTTTCAGCTCTGGCAGTTTCTAAGTCTGTTGCTAGGAGGTACAGGGCGGCTCCAGGAGATCCGGACTTTCTTACTTCCCATCCTTCTTCTGAAATTCTGGTGGTTCAGGCTGCCTGCTCAAAGAAGTCTCTTCCGGGACCTTTCCACAGGTTCCTAGTGACAGGGACTCTAAAAAGCTCGACCAATCCGCTAAGAAAGTGTTCTCCTCGGCGAGTAGGGCCTTAAAGTCAACTAATGCCACCTGTCTTTTGGGCCGTTATATCCACGCTCTCATGAATTCTGCTAAACAGCTGGCTCCTAAGTTGTCTGAGGAGGACAGGCAGAATTTTAATGAAGTCCTGTTGGACACTCAGGCGGCTGCGCGTCAGGTTATCCAGAGTGGCCTGGACACTGCGGACTCTGTTGCCAGGATCATGGGCTCCTCGGTCGCCACAAGGAGGAGTGCTTGGCTAAAATCTTCAGAGTTCTCCCCTGATTTGCAGGCAACGCTTCTGGACCTGCCTTTTGATGGTTCTGGGCTGTTTGGGAAAAAGGCGGATGCAGCCTTGGAAAGGTTCAAGGACAGCAAAGCCACGGCCAAGTCTTTGGGCCTGCAGGCACAGCCTAGAGGTTCTTCTTATAGGAGATACAGAGGTTTTGGGAGGTCGTCCTTTCGGACCTACAGGCAGCCTCAGCAGCAGCAGCAACAGCAGCAGGAAAAATCCCCTGTCTAAGAGCTACAGGGGCAGGAACAGGGTCGTGCTCGAGGTCGTCAGCTCTCCTCCTCCTCCTCCTCTTCCTCCCTCCCTCCCACCACTGCAAATCAGCCCAAGATCCACCATTCTGGATCATGTTGGTCCTGTGGGGGGTCGGCTTACCCATTTTCTACAAGATTGGGAATCGGTCACTACAGACCTTTGGGTTCGAAATCTTGTGGAGTATGGGTATGCTCTTCCCTTTCGGGAATTCCCTCCGAATTACCCTCCTTGCCAAGGTGCTTGCTCGGAGGACCACCTTTGTGTCCTGCAGAAGGAAGTCCTAACGTTACTGAAAAAAGGTGCAATTGAGGTGGTTCCAGAGCAGGAAAGGGGTCAGGGATGCTACTCCCGGTATTTCCTGATTCCAAAGAAGGATGGCAGGCTACGTCCAATCCTGGACCTCAGGATCTTGAATCTTTTTCTGAAGCAGGAGAAGTTCAAGATGCTCACCCTTGTGCAGGTTCTTCAAGTGTTGCAACATGAGGACTGGATAGTGTCGATCAACTTGCAGGATGCGTATATCCACATCCACATCCTGAAGTCGCACAGGAAGTATCTCCATTTTACGGTAGGGTCGCAACATTATCAGTTTGCGGTCCTTCCGTTTGGTCTTACTACTGCACCTCGAGTCTTCACCAAGGTGATGGCAGTGGTGGCAGCCCATCTCAGAAGATCTGGGATTCCAGTTTTCCCCTATCTGGACGACTGGCTGATCAAAGCGGAGTCGCCAGAGAAGGTGCTTCATCATCTGCAGGTTACAACCCAGCTGTTGTACAAATTGGGTTTCTCGATAAACATGCCCAAATCTCACCTGGTGCCCTCTCAGCGCAACCTGTTTCTAGGGGCCGTACTGGACACTACTGTGTGTCGAGTATTCCCTCCTCCTCAAAGGATTCTCAACATACAGGAAATGATTCCCTTGTTTCACAATGGAGCGGTCGTTCCAGTCCTGAAGGTGCTTCGTCTGCTCGGTCTGTTTGCTTCCTGCATTCCGTTAGTCAACCATGCACGCTGGCACATGAGGGTGCTCCAGTAGTGTCGCCGCAGGCAGTGGTATCAACACAACGGAGATCTCAGGGAGTCTGTGAGGATCTCCAGAGAAGCTGCAGCGGATCTGTCTTGGGGGAGCGTGGAGGGCAATCTGTCCCAAGGAAAGCCCTTCCATCTACCTCCATCGATGGCCACAATGATAACCGATGCATCCACTTTAGGGTGGGGTGCGCATCTGGGGGATCTGGAGATCAAGGGTCTTTGGTCTCCAGAGGAAAGGTTGCTTCACATCAACTTTTTGGAGTTGCGGGCGATACGTTTGGCACTTAAGGCCTTCCTCCCTTCCCTTCGCGGTCAGTCGGTTCAAGTCCTGACAGACAACACTACCGCAATGTGGTATGTCAACAAGCAGGGAGGAGTGGGGTCGCATTGTCTCTGCAGAGAGGCTCTGAGTCTCTGGTCCGGGGTTCAGGATCATCAGATTTGTCTGATGGCAAATCATCTGGCCGGAGTTCTGAATGTGCGTGCGGACAGTCTCAGTCAGCAGTTCTCTGCCGACCACGAGTGGAGGCTCCATCCGGAGGTGGTTTGTCACGTCTTTCGGACATGGGGAACTCCTCGGGTGGACCTGTTTGCCACTCACGAGAACGCTCACTGCCTGTCATTCCGCAGTCTCCAGTATCCGATGCAGGGAGCTTTGGGGGACGCGTTTCAGTTGAGATGGGACTCACATCTCCTTTAGGCGTTTCCTCCCATATCCTTGTTTCCTCGGGTTCTGAGGAAGATTCGCCAAGACCGGGCCCAAGTCATATTGATCGCCCCGGATTGGCCAAGACAGGTCAGGTATACAGATCTTCTCCACCTCTCCTCGTGCCCTGCGCTCCGTCTCCCTCTCAGGGCAGACCTCCTCTCGCAGTCGGAGGGGCAGGTTCTACACCCCACCTCCAGAGGTTACACCTTCTTGCCTGGAGATTGAACGGGTCAACCTGATTTTTTTTTCTCGCCCGTCTGACGTTGTGGATGTAATTTTGTCTGCGAGACGTCATTCCACCAAATCGATCTATTCTTATAGGTGGTCTAAATTTGTCCTTTGGTGCGGAGAGAAGTCTATTGACCCTTTGAGGGCTTGTTTATCCAACATCCTTCAGTTTGCTCTTTCTCTTGCTCAGCAGGGCTTTGCTGTAGCTACTGTGAAGGGTTATTTATCGGCTTTGTCGGCATTCCTTTGCTTGCCGGATCAGCCGTCCTTGTTTAAGTCACCTATTGTATTACGGTTCATTAAGGGCTTGACCAACAAATTTCCACCCGCTCCATTTATTGTGCCTCAATGGGATTTAAATCTTGTCTTAACTTACTTGATGGGTTCTCCCTTTGAGCCCTTGCACAAGTGTCCCTTAAGGCTATTGTCTTTCAAAACAGTTTTTCTCATTGCCATTACCTCGGCATGGAGGGTAAGTGAGCTTCAAGCTCTGAGTTCGAAACCCCCGTTTTTGTCCATTCATGCTGAAAGAATGGTACTCAGGACCAGGGCTGCTTTTCTGCCAAATGTGGTAACTCCTTTCCATCTGGTGCAATCCATTACGCTTCCTACCTTCTATCCTCCCCCTCACCCTTCCAAGGACGGAAGAGCAGCTTCACCGCTTGGATCCTAAGAGGGCGGTGAGCTTTTACCTCGATAGGACTAAAGACTTTCGAGTGTATGACCAGCTCTTTGTGGGCTATGTTGGCTGCAGGAAAGGCAGAGCGGTGCACAAGCAAACCCTTTCCAGATGGATTATCTTGTGCATCAAGATATGTTACTCTTTGGCTGGTAAGAAACCTCCAGAGGGTATAAGGGCTCATTCTACCAGGGCAAAGTCTTCTACATCTGCCTTATCCAGAGGTGTTCCTGTGGAGGACATTTGTAGAGCGGTAACTTGGGCCTCCCTCCACACTTTCGCAAAGCATTACTGCTTGGATTCCGAGGTGAGGAGGAACGGACACTTTGCGCGTTCCGTCCTTCAGGACTTTCTGGTATAGAAGGGTGGACACCCTCCTCTAGGAGCGGGACTGCTGTGGGAAGATTTTCACAAGGTGAAGAATCCACTGGCAGATGTATCCATCAGAAGAACAAGATAATTACCTTCGGTAACACTTTTTCTGGTGGATACAGTATCTGCCTGTGGATTCCTCACTGACCCACCCGCCTCCCCGTTATCCATCCTTGTATACCTACAATAGTGATGATGTGTCAAAATGTATTTATTACTGTCAAAGGAAGTGTGTTATTTCTTTTGCCTTTCTGCATTGTCTTTACACTGTGTGTGTTGGTTTGTATAATATGTACTGTGTATACTGTATATATATTGTTGTCAGTCCGTCCGTATACATAGCTTAGCTTCTCTTTCATTTAAGGCCTTTGGATTCATCTTGTGGCAGCAAGAGCATCCCTCGACGTCGTGATCCGATGACAGGCACCAGACACAATCCTCGTGTGAATCCGTAATGGACATGTGTTTGCCACACTCTCTACATGGCTGGAATCCAGACTTCTTCGCCGACATCTTGAAACAAGAAGCAAGAAGAAAGCAGAAACACCAGCAGCAACACAAAGTAACTAGCAAAAGCTACGGAGAGTCCCAGAAAACCATTAGCGTCGACGGCGCGGAAAAAAGGGAACTGACGTCATCACACCAACGAGGTTCTCTTATGGATCCAGTGATGTCAGTGGAGCCGCGTGCGGAGCCGTGCTTCTGTGACGTCGTCCTCGTCAGCGTGGAGAGCTACAAACGTTTCATGTTCCATGTTCGGACCTGTTGGAATCTTCGTGTTAAACCTCAGAACATGTTTTGACTCCTGTTGCCTCAAACATTGTTCCCTGTTCTATCTTCTAACTTGATTAGGCACTTGATCTATTGAAAAATATTGCAAATTCTCCAAAGTGCTACCATGTACATGTACTTCCTAAAAGTGCTTTGCAACCGGTTAAGATGGGTCTTTGTTTACAATTGCTCGTATGTGTTGTAGTATTGTCAGGTGTACACTTAAAAATGTGCTACCTATGTACATTTTCTGACAACCACATCTCAGTGCGTATACCACATGATCACTTTTACAGTGTATTGATTGTTTGATTTTCCATATCCGATCTGTTAAAGGTATAGACAATTGCGTAATGTTTACCCATATTTACAGGCCTTGCTTCTATGGCATTTGTTAAAGCCTCCTCTGCCCGTGAGCCATGTGCCCCCCTGTCTCATCTCTAGGCTACTCTCTACAAGAGCATCCCTCATTGCCATAGCCCTCTGAAAAGTCATCGGGGTTTCTTCTGAATTTTTGAGCCAGTGCTTGGATCACTGCACAGCATATGCCAGTGTTTTTTAAATATCTTTCTCAATTCTACATGTTGTTTGTTATAGCCTGTAATAAAATGTATGTCCTGTTTGTTCACATCCTGCAAAGTTTTTGTAAAGAGTAACTTATCTCCTTTTTTGAGATTTGCCTTAAATGTTGCTTTTTGTAAAACCTTATCATTGTAGCCACATGCTGGTAATCTTGATTTCAACTCGTGCTGAGCATGTTCTAATTGCGTTGCATCACTGCAGTTTCTCCTCATACAAAGATTCTTAGCATATGGAATACTATATTTTAAATTTTTAGGATGAAAACTCTGGGCATGTAAAATTGTGTTGCCAGCTGTGCTCTTCCTAAAAGTCTTTGTATGTAGCTTCTGTTGCTCAATATATACAGTCAAATCTAAAAACCTCAACTGAAAATGTAGGTTGAGTGCATTGTTGTTGATTTTCCTCACAAATGTTTCAGCTGAATCTAATGATCCCTGACAAATAATGAACAAGACATCTATAAAACGTGACCACATAACATTTTCTGATAATTCTTCTGCACAAGTCAGAGCCAGCACTTGCTCCTCCCACCAGCCCATATGCAAATTCGCATAGGAGGGGGCGAAGCAGGTACCCATTGCTGTTCCTCTCAATTGGCGAAAGAGATCTGATCAAATATTCTTTTTTAAATGTATTAAGGCACCAATGGACCATTTCAAGAATCATCTCTATATGTTTATAAAGAGTAAGAGGCCTAGAGTTTAAAAAATACTTAACTACTCTTATGCCATCCTAATGGAAGATGCTTGTATATAGTGATGTTACATTTAATGTCATTAAGATGTAGTCATCCTCCCAATTGATGTCATAAATCTTTCTCAAAAACTCCTCGGTGTCTTTTATATACGATTACAAGTTTTTTAACTGAATCCCCAAGAAAACGTCAACATATTTGGAGGTATTCTCAAATAGCCTGCCAAGGGCTGAAATAACTGGCTAGCCTGGGGGTTTACTAAGATTTTTATGTACCTTTGGTATCAAATAAAAAATAGGTAACACAGGTTCATTTGTTTTGAGGAAAATAAATTCATTATGCATAATCAAACCCAATGATCTCCATCTGGAGAGTTCACTGTGAAACTCATTTTTCATACTCTGTACTTCGCTCTTTAGTATCTTTTCATAACAATGAATGTTGCCCAATAGTGACTTGGCCTCCTCCATGTACATGGCCAAAGGACAATATTGCTACCCTTATCAGCCTGTCTCACTACAGTGTCTTTTCTCTGATGTATTTTCTGCATGATACCTTTGTACTGTATCTGCCTATTGTCTTTATGAATTTTCTGGGTGGCCTGTTTGTTGCCCTGCAATTTCTTTAGATCACTCAGTGTAGCTTCAGCAAACAGATCAATAGATTGTCTGGGCATTGCTGATAGAAAAATTGATTTGGGTATAAATGAGGTACCTGTCTCTCATAAACATTCAATCCTTGTTCTTGGATAAGCCAATCATCTGAGGCCTCTAACTGATCCTCTCTAGACAGACTATTCATATCAGGCAATGTACTAAGATCAGAGATGACAAGATTACTACTTTCTACTCGATGCTGTAAGCTACTTGTTTGAATCACATTCCTATTGTTAAAAACATATACAATTTCAGCTTCCTAACAAATTTAAAGCAATCTATTCATGTTTGCACATAGTTCAATTCGGTTGGGATACAAAATGATAGTCCTAATGATAAAATTCAAATTTCATCATTGCGCAATTCCAAATCTGATAAATTGATATTGTTTGCACTGGTGTCCCCATTCATTGCTTTTTCTTCTGTCCAATTTGTTGTTTGCTTCCCTTTTCTAGCAAATCTTCTGTTTTTCCCTTTCCTTTTTCCCCGCCTCCCTCTCGTGGATTACTGCCACTCTCCACTAGGGGTCGGAGGTTTAGATTGCGATCCCACTGCGAAAAACTCAACTCATCCTCCATTGTCGGTACTTGAACTGCATGCCTTGCCTCCTCATTGTCAGTTTCTACTTCCTAACTCAAATCTGAGCTAGATATGACCTGTTGTCTTATGTCGCCCTGTGTTTTAGTTGATTGCGACAGTTTCTGATGCCGTATGTTATCGAATCTTTTCGAAAAAGTGAAAATCTGTCCCCTCTGGTAGTCCGGTTTGTCTCTCCTAAATTTTGTTGCTTTGCGTTCTTTTATTGTTTATACATATCTGCTTAGCCGTCCTTGCATTTCTTCCTCAAAATTTTAATCAACTCCTTTTCAGACATTTTACTTAATTGCTCCTTCAAGCCTTCTATTTCGTTGAAGAGAATTTTTCGATCTTTAATGGCATATTTAATCAATACGGTTAACATCCACTTAGAGGTGACTGTGCTATTTTCCGCCCACTCTCTTAACATGTCTGGATTTATATTTTCGTATGTTGGGGCTGTGAGGATTTGTAATCCTCTTGGTATGCGTCCCACATCCAAGCATCGTTAAAGAGACTTGCTCTGCAACCACTTCAAAATTTCTTGTTTGTACAACTTCTCCAAAGCGTGCATGATTTCCTTACAGTCCTTTGGTTTATCCTACATAGTTCTGCTGCCGCTTCCACCAAATTCATCTTAGACATCCGCATCCCTAAAAAACTTTTCCACCTCAGTTTCTTTTGTTTTCAGCCAGTTCAAGTTTACTCTTGCACTCGTGATCCTGCCACCTTAACTGTAATATACTGTGCCCCGCTTTGAAGTTTAATACCGATCTCCTACTTCCCCTGCACTTGCTGTCACACGCCGCTCTTCTTACCATTCTCATGGAGGTCCTCGACTAGCGAACCTCGCTTTCTTGAGCGAATGTACTCTTCTTGGATATATCTATTCACTGAAAAAATGAAGGGTTAAAGGATGTTATAGTTAGGAAATGGCATAAACAAAACCTTAGAAATTCAGGGGGAAAAACAAAGGTTACAGGGTTGTTATAGTTAGGCTCAGATTTCACTTGCACAAAACCAATGAAATTTAGCAGTTATAGTTGGCTGAGCTAACTATAACTTACTCCCCCGCTATGCACTGCTTATGACCTCACATATCACCTCACTCAAGACATGGTCATTGACATGACTGATGTCATCACTGATGACATCGAAAATGACATCACTGATGATATCATCCAGTGAGTGATTGTGTTGAAATGTGAGTGGGTGTGTGAGTTCTTCTGTGAATGATGTCATCAGTGATACCTAGGGATGGGAAGTAAACTCTGCTCCACTGGCAGAGTTTGCAGAGTTTTACTGCTCTGTGTTTGACTCGGAGCATGGAGTTTAGCATGGAGTTTAGCAGAAAACTCAGCTGACCATGGCGTAGTGGAGTTTACCAGCCCTTTCACATTCCACAATCTGTTCACAATCCTTTTCTAGCACTAAACTGCACAGATATTTCCTCCCTCAGCAGCAATACGGAACTGCCAGAGCGCCTTCACCCATAACAACAAGTAATTCAGGTACTGAGGCACCTCGCTCAACCAATTAGATGGCAGAGACTAGAGATGTGTTTCTCTCCTGCACATGAGAATGCAAGAGAACGTTACGTAGTCACATTCAGTATGATCAACAGAAGTTTCGTCCAAACCTTGCCCTGGCTCCAGTGACATGCAAGGGCAGGCATGGGAGGAGCCCCGGTGGGTACTCCACTAAAAATAATTAATAAAGCACCCACACTGGAGGCTGATGTGGCACAGGCAGCTCATGTCTGGGGAAGTAGATGCAGCAGAATTGCATTCATTCCAGGGGTCAGGCATCAGGACACAGCTCAGAGGCTGTGTAAGCAATGAGCACCACAGCGGCAGCACCTCATCTGATAGCTCTGTGTCCCGGGACAGCCGTGTATTTCTACTTCACACCAAGTGAGAAAGCCGTGGCCAGACCCTCCACCAAGGGGAGCTAAGTTGAGGAGGTATTTCAGCAGTGCAGAGACCGAGTCGAGAAGGGACCTGGGGGTAGAGCAAAGACCCTTGAAGGTAATAAACAGTAAAAACAGCCAGCGCAATCAGTACTGCATGATATTGTGCCATAAACATAAACAGATTATTCATCAAGCAAATCCCGTGTACCAGCTAACTTCTGTACCTTTGAGCAAATATATTTTAAATCTCGTAAAGTAACATCAGAGCAGAAACCCAATTTACTGCTGCAGGAAGTCATTCTCTTACACCTAAAGTCGATCGAGTGTTCTATGAAGAGGGAAAAGCAAATGAGAACTGTGTTTGTGACATGAAAGTCAGTACAAGGTGGCTGAGAATGAGGATGAGCTCAGTGAGGCGAGCTAGGTGTGAGAGCTCATGAGGAAAGTATGAATTTCTTAAAGATGGGACACAGTGTGCCTGAGGGTTCACTAGATACATACAGTGTGCACTAACTAGTGAAAAAACCCCCATGCCTTTTAAAGAGTGGGTCCTACTTTGCCCACTCACGGAACTCTGTCGAATTTAGGGGAGTTTTTCAGTCACTCTGATGAATTTCGTGGCACCCAGGCCTAGTGATGTCATGAGTGATGTAATTTATGATGTCATCAGTGATGTCACTGACTAGGTCATGAGTGATGTAATATGTGGGGTCATAAGCAATGCATTGTGGGGGTGCAAGTTATAGGTAACTCAGCTAATTAGAACTGCTGAATTTCACTGGTTTTGTATGAGTGAAATGTGAGCCTAACTAAAACGTCCCAAAATCCCTTTATCTCTTCAGTGAATTTTTATGGTTTTTAAATTTTATTTCCTAACTGTAATCCACTAACCTTTGACAGTAAATGTGTGAGTGCATGAGTGCCTAAGTTGGTCTGTCAGTAGGTGTGTGAATTTCTGAGTAGGTCTGTGAGTAGATGCGTGTGTGTATAAGTGGGTCTGTGAGTGGCCGTGTGCATCTCTGAGAGTGCATGTGTGAGTGGGTGTGTGAGTGTCAGAGTGATTGTCTCAAGGGGTCTTTGAGTGGGTGTGAAAGGTTCTGAGTGGGTCTATCAGCAAGAATATGAGGCTTTTAGTGGATCTGTGAGTGGATGGATGAGACTTCGAGTGGGTCTGTCAGTGGGTGTATGACTGTGAGTGGGTGTATGAATGGGTGCATGAGTCTCGGAGTGGGTCTGTGAGTAGGTGCATGAGTCTCTTAGTGGGTCTGTGAGTGGGCGCAAGATTGGCTGAGTAGGTCTCTGAGTGGGCATGTGCATCTCTGAGTGTATGTGTGAGTGGGTGTGTAATTACATGAGTGGTCTATGAGTGGGTGCATGGTTCTCTGATTGGGACTGTGAGTGGGGTATTGAGTTGGTGTTTGAGAGGGTGCATGAGTCCGTGGATGGGTACATGAGTGGGTACATGGGTCTCTGAGTGGGACTATGATTGAGTGTGTGAGTCTCTGAGTGGGACTTGAGTGGGTGTTTGAGCCTCTGAGTGGGTCTGTGAGTGTCTACATGAGTCTCTGAGTGCATCCATGAGTGAATGCATTAGTTTCTGAGTGAGTCTGTGAATGTAATTTTTTATTTTATCACCAATATTCACAAATTCTTGGCAATGTTGCATGGGGGGATACTGGCACCGACAGCAAATTTGTGAATATTGCACGTGGATAAAATAAACTGGTTTTTGACCTTTAATACACATTAGTGGATCCTCAAAGACCTCAATATTTGGGGTCAGGGCACATCCTACCTGACACCTTATGCCACTTTCTGTCATTTAATTTGAGACCCGGTGACTGTTCTAATTAAGTAAAATGGCAGCCGCAAATCTCTGCTCAGGTTGCAGCCAGCCAATAACATCATTCCTGTGTGCACGCACATTCATGATTCATCGCAAAATCAGTGTGATCTAAGGAAGCAAATCTATCTTTCTGCCAAATTCGGTGTAAATCTGACCAGCTGTAGAGGCTGCAGTTGTGTTTAAAACTCCTATGAAAATTAACAAGAGAAACTCCATTTCTTGCACCCCCTGCTTTTTCTCAGCCCTCACCTGAACGGATCGCCCAAAGCTTTCCATTCACAGCTAGAATCACCTGCACACTTGCTTTTTGGAAACTTTTGTGAAGATTTGTCAAACAACGCCAAAGATATAGGCAAGTCAAAAAAGTATGTTCCTATAGAAACATGGTCCTTATATATATGTGTATATATACATATATATATATATATATATATTCACTGAAAAAAACAAAGGTTTCAGGGGCGTTATAGTTAGGAATTGGCATTTAAAAAACCTTAGAAATTCACTAAAAACACCATAGGTTTCAGGGGCATTATAGTTAGCTGGACATTTCCCTCGTACAAAACCCTAGAAATTCCCCTGTTATAGTGAGTTCAGCTAACTATAACTCGCGCCCCCGCAATGCACTGCTGATGACATCACATATTACATCATTCATGATATGGTCAGTGACATCACTGATGACATCACTGATGACATCTGAAATGACATCACTGATGACATCATCCAGTGAATGTGTGTTTTTCTGAAAAGTTTAAATATGTTTTATATATTTATAGTGAAAGGCCTATGGAAGAATGAGTGGGTGTATAAGTGTGTGAATGTGTGATTTTCTAGGTGCGTAACTGACTCTATAAGTGAGTCATTAAATGTATCTTACTGCAGACTAGTGACTAAATTGTGTGAATGTCTGTATGTGTCTGTGTGTTGGTGTATAAGTGGCTGCATGGTTTTGTGAATAGCTGTATGAGTGTCTATATGGGTTATTAATTGGTTGTCTGAGTATCTGTATGGGTGCCTGAGTGTTTGTGTGGGTAGGGTGTGTGTGACTCTGTGCATAGATGTGTGAGAGGGTGATTCAGTGGGTGCATGGTTTTAAGAGTGTAATTGTGATGGACTGCATGGTTGGGTGAGTGTATGTATGGGTGTGTTAGTGATTGAATGTATATCTCAGTTGTACATCTGTCAGTAACTACATATGTGAAACGCAGTGTATATGTGTGTAAGAGTATATAACTATCTATAAGTGAGAGTGTGTGATTGCGGGAGTAGCTGTATGGATGAGTGTGTGCTTGTATTAGTAATTGTATAAGAGCGTCAGAATTTGTTAGTATTTTTATGAGTAAGTGAACTTGAGTGTGTTTAACTGTATAGGTGAGTAAATTGGACTGTGTTTAATTATTTGCATGACTGACTAGGTGTGTCAGTACCTCAATGGATGATTGGCTGTGTGTGAGTGTCTATATAGGTGTATAAATGCATATGATAGTCTTGTACGGAGTGACTAAGTATGAGTGACTGTACAGGTGAGTGAGTGGAGATGTATATAGACCTAAGAGTCAATGAGTGGGTATGTAGTTATTGGTATTGGAGTATCTATGGTTTTGAGAATGGCCGTATTTTGAGTCGGTGTATCAAAGGTTATATTAGGGTGTGAGAGGATGCACTAATTTATCACGTGGATGACGTCATCAGTGATGTCATCAGTGATGTCATATGAGATGTCATCAGTGATGTCACTGACCATGTCATGAGTGATGTAATATGTGACGTCATCAGCAGTGCATTGTGGGGGCGTGAGTTATAGTTAGCTGAACTAACTATAGCAGGGGAATTTCTAGGGTTTTGTACGAGGGAAATGTCCAGCTAACTATAATGCCCCTGAAACCTATGTTTTTTTTTAGTGAATTTCTAAGGTTTTTTAAATGCCAATTCCTAACTATAACGCCCCTGAAACCTTTGGTTTTTTCAGTGAATTTCAAAGGTTTTTTAAATGCCAATTCCTAACTATAACGTGCATGAAACCTGTGGTTTTTTCAGTGAATTTCAAAGGTTTTTTAAATGCTTATTCCTATCTATAACTTATCTCTAAAGATATCATGTTTAATGATTTTCATTGGATTTCGAAATTTTTCAAATTCAGTGTGTCAATTTCATTAATTATGTTTTTTGAAATTCTTTTTTATCACCATTTTTTAAATTTATTATTTTAATTAATTCTTTTAAAAATTAAAAAATATTATTTGTTTTTATTGGGTTTTTCAAATACATTTTTTATATTTTAAAAAATATTTCTTTAACTATATGTTCAAAACTTTATTTTATATTTCTTTTTTCCATGTTTTTGGATCCACGCACCCTATGCGCACCGTTCTTGATCCCTACGCGTTAGCATCCGCGCATGGTATGCGTTGGGTACGTGTTTAGTGTGCGATCGCAATGCGACAGGTACGCGACTCCCAGCCTCTACGTGACACATTCGATGTACGTAACGCGACGTTTCCGCCATGCGTCATCTGCGTCTATCCCACGGTAGGTGCGCGGATCCCGCGAAATATTTAACATTTAAAAAAACAGATATATATGTATTTCATGTGAATATTAATTGAAGACAAACTCTAAACTAGTCTTAAAACTAATATATTTTTACATCTAATCCTATAATTTTTTTAAATTCAATTTCGCAGATGCGTGCTGGGTACGTGCTGCGTATGCGCAGGGTGCGCGGATCCCATGTGACCTGCAAAAAAAGAGATTTGATTGGTTCATTACACTTCCTCTTCTAACTATTGAAAGACCCCACCCAATTCAATGATTCTTCTTTGACCTTCTTTGGAGGAGCATCTCTTTGCAGAGAAGAAGATTTTTTTAGACTAAGTTTACACTTAGCTCTAACTTTTTTCAACTAAAAATGGCTTCAGGGCAGCAGGCATCACCTGCATCTCCTCATACATCTGAGGATGAAATTTTGGAGGAGGCACCATGCAAAGAACGTTTTTCTTCAGTGGTGTGGAAATCTTTTACTTTTCCCGAGGGGCAGAATAAGACCAATGCCACCTTGGTCACATGCAAGATTTGCAAAAGAGTGCTGTCGCGAGGGGATCCTAACAAGAAATACTCGTGTGGCACGGCTAGTATGATGAAGCACCTAAGGACCCTTCATCCAAACAATCTTGCATGAGAAGAGTGCAAACGGATGAGAAACACTCCTGTGCCTTCCACCTCATCGCAGCCGAGCACTTCAAGAGTGCATCCATCAGCCCAAAATTTGGACATAAAAATGTGGAGAAATGAAAACAATTCTCCTTGTTGTGCTTTCCTACACCAATTTTAGAATGGTGCAGCATTCACACACATATCAAGATTTATGATTTCTGATAAATCGAGACATGTGTCCTGTTCTATGAGTATTCAGTGCAATCATGCACAACAACACTTATAGAATACCCTTTCAACACAAACTGGTGTGCATAATGAGGTTGTATTTACATGCGGTATAAAAAGTGCACAGAGTGCCTTTTCCTCTCTTTGTAAATATGAAAGAGTGTCTTGCGCAATAACTATGTTACAAAAAGTGACATATTTCCGGTTTTAAAATTTCTTGAGAATGATAGAAGGTAAGCACAGAGTTTTGTCTGCAAAGATGTTCAAAGAAGAATGATTGAAATGATTGTGGTTCTTCAATAGGTACAATGGGAAATATTATGAACCCCTCAAATCTCTTTTTTTGCAGGTCACATGATATCTGATTATGGTCAGATTTCAAAACTACATAGGTATAAACAGAGTGTTTTTAGAAACGTGTTTCAACTTTGTAACTTCTTGCAGACCTCCTCATTCTGCATATTGAGACTTAGTTAAACTTACCTTCACAGTAATAGGAATAAAAAATTGTATAAATTTTTTTCAGATTTTCATTGCGATCTAAATTCATATAAATTGCTTATTTTAAAATTTGGATCTGTGAAAGAAAAGGAAAAAAAATTATAACATGTAATAATACATTTTTTACAACACAGCATAATTTCCACAAAGTAATTTGTTTGCCTTTTTTGCTGTTCTCAGAATATATTGAATTTCACTAAAAATAGTGATTTCAATCG